>NC_137581.1:27240411-28440411 GCF_963210335.1 Falco punctatus | reverse complement strand
TACCTTTTGTGCAAAGTGGGAGATTCAGTATGGATTCTTCTATTGTTGATAATGGCAGCAAGAGTTCAGTATGAACAATTTCAAGTACACCTAGAAGCATATGAACTCTTTATTCCTCATCAGTCACTGTGATCTGCTGCTAGCAAAGTGCAGTTCAAGGTTTTTTTATGAGGCACTCTGGAGACTCTGGCTTGAATCCTGCAGTCTTGGAATCAAACCTCTGAGCTGTCACTGGTGTAATTATACGGTAGCATCATTGGTTCATTGCTGCCTGACTCCTTTGTGGCTTCCTTCTTCTCAGAATTTTGTTTCCATTTTAGCAGCAAAATGATGGTTGCAATCAAGCAGATGGCAAGGAAAATGGCAGCAGCTCCACCAATGATTGTGACTACACTGACCCCTTCACTTTGGTTATTCAGTTCTCTGGGGAGAATGCCATTGACTGCAATCTCCCGTTGAGGAACCTGTTTCTTGCTGGTGCGATCTAGTGCTATGTGCTGTATATTTGTTCCTCTGTTGTTCTCTACACCAATGTCTTTTGCGAGTTCTGGGTCTTGCTCAGCTGCCCTCTTCTGACGTCTCTGTGTGGATGCTCCGGGGCTCCCACCACTAAAGAGCAAGTGGTACTGGTGCTCCACGCTTCTTTTGCCAATTCCACGGTTAGCATTCTCTTTTGAACGTACAGTGTAGATTGTATGGACGTACCACTCCCTACCCAAAGACACCTAGAAAGACAAATACATTTTTTTGTATTTAAACATAGACATGCCCAACCTGGACAGCGCTATACACAGAGGAATTCAACCACTGTTCTGAGCTGATTGTCTGGACAAATATTTTTAAAATTATGCACAGATAACCCACCTCTATGTGCCAATGTGCATCAGAAGAGTCATGTTTTCTGCCAAGATTTTAAGAGGGGGTAGTCTCCATTCCTCTCCATGGCCAGACTCTAAGGCTATCAGGTACAGATGAAGAACCATAGCTTTGGCTTTTTTTGGTACTGTTAGTGCCAATGGCTGTACAAAGAACCTCAGCTGTAGACAGGCTGCAGAAAAGGACCGTCTAGGTCCAACCTGCCAGCTAACTAGGCCCTGGCTGTGGCTCTGTTTCCATCTTAATATAAGAAAACAGTTTTTTACTGTGAGGATGGTTGAACATGGGAATAGGGAGGCTGTGGAGTCTCCATCTTTGGCGATGGAGACATTCAAAATCCAACTGGACATGGTCCTGGGCAACCTGCTGTAGGTGGCCTGCTCTGAGCAGAGGGTTGGAACAGGCAGTTTCCAGAGGTCCCTGACAACCTCATCCATTCTGTGATTGCACGATTCCCTGCAATCTGTGTGAGATGATGCTATCTCCCTTTAATTTGTCTTGTCTTTTCTGAATACATAATAAATCTGGCCTCCACAAAGTCCAGTGGGATTCTCTGAATACTATCTTAAAGCTGCTGGCTGATAATTTCAGTGGTTGAGTCCAAGTCCTGTTATTCTAAGAAATAACACATTTTCTATTTTACTCTTGTTTTTCCAAGTCTTTCTCAGGATATTCTGTTGTTCCTTCATATTCTCATTCTTTTGAGAGAATGAGGATCAAAAATCACAGCATTATTGGAAATGGATTCTTCATATAAAAAAATGAGATTTCATTTTCAGGGAGTCAAATTATGAAACCCTTTTTACATTGGTAAGTAGGCTGTTCTCTTAAATACTCCACTGCTTACAAGGAGACCATTAATACTGAAGGGGTCAGGAGTAGGATTAAAGTCTCCTCAATATTTTTTCTACTAATTTATACACTGGAGTTTGGCATGTAGTTTTGCAAATACTAAAGAGACAAATAACGAATAGACAATTCCTAGCTGAGTTATATAGATTAAAGGGATCAATGCACACTGTTGAAGGATTATATTTAATTAAACAGTAGTTGCACCCTTTAGTTGTCAGTTTCTAGGCTTTCCAGTGCTTAGATGTTTCACAATATGCAAATTCTCAAGAAAAGAACTGCACAGAAAATGCTGAGTATCAAACTAGATTTTGATTAAGTTCACTATAAATGCTTATGATTCTTTTATTTTTTGTCATTCACAAGTGAGATGGGAAGCAATAAAACAATGCTGTGTAACAAGAAACTTAGCAAGTTCTTAGAAGAAATGCGTAAGAATCATCTATATAATTTTGGGCTAGACTGTGGAATTAAGCAAAAGGAAAGCATAGTATCCCCACAGAAATCTTTTAATAACTGCTACAAATTTTTTATCTATGAATTTTTAAGCGTTTATAATCCTGTTTGACTGTCATGGGAATCAGAATAAATCTTTCTGTTGGCTTCAATATGACTTACCGTTAACAATGCTTACACAGGAACCCTTTCTTGGTTCAGTACTCTTGCTACTAAGCTACAGAAATCATACCTGAAATAGAGGAGTTGAATCTACTTTAAATCCATCAGAGCCTGGCTGTTTAACTAATGGAATTGCTTCAGGATCATCTATTGCAAGTTTTGCATTAAAAAGCAGATTTCCAAAGCTTGTGGCTTGCGTCTCCGGTTGAGCTTTGTCCTACATGATCACGGAAGGAAAAAAAGTTTGTAAAACACAGATTCATTTATTCTAGGGAAAACACTTCTAATATTTATACACAATGTAAAAATTGTGTAATTTACACATTCTATTTTATGCAATCTGGTGTAATATCAAAAGAAAAGACATGAGAAGTAGTTGTGGTCACATCTGACTTGTACTAACTTCTATTTAATCTCTTGCCTGAAGGCGTTTTTGTTGAAATATGAGGGAGAAACACTAGGGAACAAACATAGCTACATTTCTGAAATAAAAAGATATATAAATGTGGTATGAAATAAAAGTAAGACTCTATTTCTCTGTTTAAAGAAGCTACCTCTCATTTCTATTAACAGTCATTCATACAAATTAAATAATCATCTTACTTAAAGTTAACTCTCTAAAAGTTGGGCATCAGGTCTGTAGTCATCTAGGCTTACTTTAGAATTATTTTCACAAGGGAAATCACACCAGGAATTCTAAGCCAGCTTTAGAGTTATCTTTCTTTGCCTATTGACTACAGAGGCATCCTGGATGACTAACTTTACATTATACACTAAATTTTGGAAGCCTAAAGATGAAACAAATTCCAATCCTTAACCTGCACATGTCCTAAGACTCTCTCTATGGTCAATGGCTATAGACAACGCAGAGAAAAAGTCTATTTTGGGATTCTAACTTAGGCCAAACTCTAAATGATTAAAGTCCCCCAAAGAATTAAGAGTAGAACCAGGAGGAAGAAAGGTACAATACTGCCTTGATCAGTTCATATTAGTCTGGAGCTCAAGTCAAAAATTTGGTGCCATCGAGAATATTTTAAAGAATAGTTGGTTTTGGATAAAAAAGAAGTTAGAAAAAAATTAAAAATATATATTTGCATCCTCCCAGAATTAGAACACTTACCACAATCTTAAACCTGTACAGAAGGGATGGAGAATCAGCAAGGCACCCATATTCAGTGTTGGATGGGTTGTATTTGGGTACATATCCATCAGCTCCTGTGCACAGGAAAACCTTCTCGATGCTACAGTAGAAAGAATCACCCAGATTCTGCACTGGATCCACCATCACCCGGCCATATATGATATCACCTGTAAACAGTGTACACAGTTCACATCCCATTACCCTGGAGCATTTAGCACAGTACTAAGCCTGAGTTAATAAACCTAGCCAAGAAGCTTAGTGCAGTGCAATATGATTATATCCAAAGACACCTTGCTACCCAGCTTCCCCTGTAGGGGTGTGTTAAAGGCTGTAATCACAGGGCACACTCTTCCACGCACTCTGGGCCATGTGATAGCAGTAGGAGGCCATTTGCTGTCGCTGTAGCCTGAACCACTTCAGGGGCTGCTTTAATTCTGGGCTATACTGGGTTCTTCATTCAAGAAGTGACTTAAATAATTATGTACATTATGTACAACTCTGTATCAGATCAGGGTGTAAGTTTTGGCCTCCTGAAAATGCACTTTGTTGAAGAGATGGGTTTTTTTATGTCAGTAGGATCCTGTTTACGCTGTATAAGAGTTTATTTATAGTTGGTCAGACTGGCATGCTGTACAAGGGAAATAAACATGAAAAGTCACAGAGACATTTTCTGAGATTTGGCTCCCTACTGTGTAACTGCATTTCAGCTGTCTGATAATGTTTAAGATAAGACATGCTTGCCAGACCTGTACAAATAACCTGGGCCGTTGCTATGCAGGCAAGGAAAGTGTACTGTGTGCAGTGGTCAGATACGTATGACAGAAAGTGGTTGGGAAGGCTGAGAATCTGGAGAAGGAAAGGAGAAATATTGTGTTGCTTTTACAACAATTTGGAGCAACTGTAAGGGAGACCAGATACCTGCTGTACTGTGCAAGAGTGTGCAAGTACTGAGACTGTGCAAATATATCACAAAAGACAGTCATGCATTCAAGGTGCTGGTACTCTACGCAAAAGAGGCATGTGAGGAAAGGAGAGGAATGAAATGACTGCTTAGGTCCACCGACAAATGTGTCAACTGACTCGATCTTTCCAACCTCAGCCCACTCAGTGGAGGACAGGGTGAAGGGAGAAAGCCTTGATGAAAGCACTGTTCAGTAGCAGCCAAAACATTAGCATGTTATCAACCTTGTTCTAGCCACAGATGCATAGCATGGCACCGTAGTGGCTGCTAATAAGAAAGTTAACTCCATCCCAGCCAGACCCAGTACACTCAAACGCAACACAGACTGTATAATATTCATTTATCAGCTAGGAATGTTCTTCATATCAGACAACATTTATAAAGTGCTCAGTTTATGGGAAAAGGTACCAGCACTGTAACCCTCAGACACACCAGTTTCAGTGCAGAGTGGCCAACAACTCTGATGTAAATGTTGGAAAGGCAAATGCAAAAGAACACAAGCAACAAGCCCAAACCCTTGCTCCTATCTTGTTTTGACTGAAACAGGACCCTGATAGTGTGGAACACACATTAAACATGCATGAGGTGTGCACAATTGTACCTTCTGAGAAAGCAACATCGCTTTCTTGCCCAAAGCCCATTGAGCCATCAGATAGCCAAAGTGTCTTTTTGGAGAGGAGGAACATCTGGGTGTTCAAGCTGAACTCAGCCGCCACTGGATCACTGACCTAAAACACAACAACATAAGGCTCTTCAACAAGCATTGTTTAAAGACTCTTACAATACAGCATGACTTTCTCCCAATGTACATTATTCATCAGCTCCCCAGATCTACATGCAATAATACAGTTTAACCAAAAAGACTTCTTTGTATTAGACCTATACTGTGATATATTTTACATGCATACAACCTTTGAGTTATCTGCCTCTGTGATATTTGATAGTATTCTAGGTTAGCTTCTTTCCACCTCATTTTTCCAGGTCCCAGCCAAAAAGGTGCCCAGGGCAACTGATGTGTAGGGGTAACATAAGGAAAATATTTCCCTCAATAACTTGTCTCCATCTGACTCATCACAGCCTGTTTTCTCTATCCCATTTTCATTCTTACATCCAAGTCTCACCTCTGCTACTGATCCTCTGCCAATTATTTCAAAGTACACATTGCTGAGGATTTAGTTGCAAGTGTCAGTTCTTCTGATGTGCTGCAGGACATCAGATCATGCATGTGAAAATGCACCAAACCATGTGAACATCTTTTTATGTTAATATTTATCTTTATATATTTGACACAGTTATCTATGGTTCCTCTTTGATTACATTACAAGAATAAAATAAATTAATACTGTCAGCAGCAGGTTCTCATTGGGCCATATAACATTAAGTCAGAAGGCAAACTATACAGGGACATGGCATAATAAAAGGGTAAGTATATAGTCAACAGAAGAACTAGGGAGAGCCCAGAGTTCAAAAAGATGCAGTGTACTTGAGAAACCAATATGGAAGATGCACACATTTAAAAAAAAAAACAACAAACCCAAAACAAACAAGAGGTCACTAAAATAAAAAAATACTGACACATATATGTATATTTATGTATACATATGTAGATGTGTGTGGAAAGGAAGTAAGGAAAACAGAAAAGAAAACAGTCTTGCCAGCGCATGGACAAGGGACTGATGGAATGAGATATAACAGTACCAACAGAAACTACTGCTGCAAGTTATACAGCTAACACATTTATTCTTCTTCAAATCCCTTTTTCACAACAGAGTCCCCAAATTATCAAAGCAACAGAATTTGTCAAGAAGAATGTATAGCTGAAATAGTTTTTACACCCACTGCTACCCTTCAGAAAAAGGAACCCTACCCCCATAGCCTTTTCACAGAAAAAATAATTCAAAAAATCATTTCCATTCTCTTGGAATGCTTCCTTCTTAATTTCTGGGATTCAGGCCCACAGCTTCAAAAATCTGACTGGCACAACAGGTTTCCAGCTGTGGTTCTGAAAAAGAATCATGCATGGCCTCATCAAGCTCTTCCTGGGCAGAGTAAATGTCCACTGAATAGGAAACAAGAAGTGTGTGTTCAGCTAAAGGCTCCGGACTTCAGCCTCACAGCTTACAAGAATGGTAAGAGCAATGGCATGGGTAAATACCATGCACGTAGCTATGAACACATCTTTTAGGCATCCTATTCTAAGCTATTAATTTTATTTCTGTTTTATGTGTAAGTCTCAGTACTGCCAGTGGCTGGCATAGCTGTTATTTATGACAGTAGTTTAAATGTAATTATTTTCATATGCATTTGAGCCATTTTAAACAAGAGTTCTTAAAAAATAATCTGTGAGGACCTGCTGGGTGAGATGAGTACTGTCACTTTATTTGCTTATTTTCTATGCACATCAAGTCTCATATGGATGACTTGGGGACAATGCAGGTCACTCATGGTAGACATCCCCACCTCCATGGGACTAAAGCCCATGAGATACTTGGTACCTCAAGAAGCAGAGAATTCTTGCGATGGCTCCATCCCAGGGCTGCAAGTATCTTGACTAAGGAAATGCTACTGTCAGGAAATAGTCATGTACATTTAAAGAAAGGAGATGCTGAAAGGACTGGGATAAAGCAGAGCTTTGTGGTTGAATGCTGTTCGTGTTCAGGAAATCCCAGAGAGAGACAGTAGTAATACAATCCTCACTAGGGTTCCAGGCTACCCGTTTCCCTCTTCAGGGGCCACAGAGAAAGGAAAAAGGAGATGGGCAGATACATACTAAAGAAGGAAATGTAGAACCAAAATCTCTAGAGTGGAGACACCAAATATATTGCCTTCTTGATGTTTGATCCTTAAAATGGCCCCTCACTCATGAACAGTGAAAACAATTGTGAAGAAAAGTTTTCAAGAAAATGAAAAGCCTCATGTTAAAAAGCCCAAGAAGATAATTCTGTACAGCAGCTGGAGCACTAGACCAAGAATTGGGAGAAACAACTGTTCTGCCCCATTACTTCATCATTAGGCTTTACAGCCAAAGTAATTTTGGTCCAGTTATGACACCTGCGCTCACTGACTTCATTGAAACATATAATGGTTTGGATTGGAGGGCACCTTTAAAGATCATCTAGCCCAATCCCCCTGCCATGGGCATAGACACCTTCCTCTACAACCAGGCTGCCCAAAGCCCCATCCAGCCTGGCCTTGAACACTTCCAGGGATGGGGCATCCACAGCTTCTCTGAGTAACCTGTTCCAGTGTTTCATCACCCTTATAGTGAATAATTTCTTCATTATGTGCAACCTGAATCTACCCTCTTTCAGTTGCCCCTTGCCTTGTTACTACAGCACTTGGTCTCTGGTTTTCTTATAAGCCCCCTTTACATATTGGGAGGCCACAACAAGGTCTCCTTGTCTCACTCTCTTCTTCAGACTGAACAAACCCAACACTCTCAGCCTTTCCTTAGAGGAGAGATATTCCAGCCCTCTGACCATTTTGAGGCCCTTCTCCGGATCCACTCTAACAGGTCCTTGTCTTTCTTGCACTGGAGACACCCCAGACTGGATGGGCCTGTGCAAAGTATGAGTTGTTGCCTAGTCTAAGGACCAGTGTCACAGGCTGACCATTCATGTTCACTTCTCTGTCTCTTGTTCCTTATTTCTAAAACAGTGGATAAAACAATGCTTATTCAGTTTTGCAGAATAACTAGAAGATCTTAGAGGTGAAGTGCTAGATATTGTCTACTGAATTTGTGCTACTGTACTGCTGTAATTGCTGCTTATTTGGGACCTGCTTTCAGTCCACATAGTCTTTCAATCTATGATGAAAGGGAACAATATCACGGGCCACAGAATCTCCTGAATTCCTTTTCCTATGGCATCTCAAGAAAAAGAGCTGGTCTTCGTTTGAAAATTATTGGTGGTGGAGGACTAACTGGCCACAGTCCTTGGCGATTATGACACTGCTGCAATTTTGCACCTTATCCCTATTTTCAACTGATGTACCTGAAACTTCCATATGCTGTATTATTAAAGCTTTATCTGATATAATAACCCTTATAGTATCCATTTATTTGTTCCAAGGTAGTTCTTAGTTTTATTCATAGTTCTTAGCCATAGACTTCTTCCAGGTAAGAGTTAGGTCTCTTGCTAGGCTACTTTGCCCATTTTGCAATGATTTTTGCAGCTTTTATGAATTTTCTTTGAATTATCAACACCTTGTTTATACTAGGACCTCACACAAGCTCTGGTTTAGCATTGCTGTGAATTGCTTTAGAGTTCCTAGAAGCAGATTGGAAATCCCAGACAAAAGCTGAAGTGCTGAACTAGTATAAATTCCCATCACTCCCTCCATTCAAACTTTTTCAAAATGTTTTGCTAATTAACTCTGAGAAGGCCGGTTTCCTGTCAGATCATGTATCATCTCTCTGCTTCGCCAGGACTTAATGCCATATCAGGAATCATCTGTTCTCCCATAGCTGGCATAATGTCAAATGAAAGCATAAAGACTGCATACATTCTCTTGTGTACTCTGGCTAATTCAACAGAAAAGTGATTGTGTATCCCTGACTGATCTGGATCGGATTTATACCGTAAGATGACCTAATAGCACACATCTATACTATTAATGAGCATGAAACCACAGCCACACTATTCCAGTATTAGTTGTACTGGCTCCAAACAACAGAAATGATACAACTTCCTCCTTACACACCCAAAGGTTATGCTAGCCCTTTTTATAAGACTGTAAACTGGCAGTTTATTTTCTGCTAACTATCCAACATGACCCCCAGATTTTTTCCAGTCAATGCTTTCTCAGCAGAGTCTATTTCTCCATGTTTTGTTCCCAGCTACAGAGCTTTACAGCTGGGCTTTGTGAAAGGTATGCTGTTTTGCCTGTTCCCATGTTCCCATATGATCCATATTGCTACCTACGGCTGCAATTTGTCTCACTCACTTTTGTGACTCTTAAAGCTAAGCATTTTAGCAGTGCTGGCTGTCTACACTTCCTTTATAGTCAGTGAAGGAAGTCCCGCCTTAGGCATGAAGCAATCTCCCTCTGGAGGTCCCACCAGAGAACTAGCTCTGATCTTTGTGTCAGATTAAAACCTTATGATAACATTTATGTTTTCCTAATTATCTGATAAAACTATTTCATACCAAAGCCAACAGACAAGTAAATAATTCCCAAGGTTAGTTCATATCACGGTATCTCCCAAACCAATGTCAATGAGCTTCCTATCAGCTATCAAAGATGGGCTGTGCATTGAGGACAAAAAACCATTTATACCCATGTTACTATATTAGCCTTTACCAGTTGGGTAAAACTGGTTAAACAGCAGAGGGGGAGCATGGGCACTCCCACCAATTTAGGAACTGGTTTGTTTAAAAGCAAGTAAATTAAGGTTCTAGAACTATTGTTGTAAGACCAACAAAGGCAATTTGGGTATCAAACTGAAAAGGAAACATGATGAAGGTATCATTGTGATGGTACCTGCTGGAAACGGATATCCAAATCGAATGTGATCGGCTCTCTAGGATTGCAGATAACTGGTAGGTTGTACTCCTGATGTGGAGCAGTGGTACAAGCTATCAGCTTCACAGTGTATGTTCCAGAATAGTCTCGAACCTGAAAAGAGAGAGAAAGCTGTTCCACCAGCACCCTAACTAACAGGCTGGGGCAACAGAAGGCAGAGTGAAGGCTGAGGTCTTACCGCAAAATCTGAAACAAAGCTCCACTGCTGTACTGGCTGGTTGTACGTTGGCTCACTTCGGATGAGGCTGAGGCTAAACGTCAGGCCTGGGTGATCAGCTGACATAACCATGGAAGTTAGAGATGAAGCTAGAAACATGTCAAGAGACAGATTTGTCACCTTTAGTGTTTCACTGCAAACTCTCAGAGCCTGAAAAACATTCCCAATAATTCATAAACCACGCCATAGTTGATGTTAATATATTTACAGGGCACTTGGTTTTATTAACTGAAACTAACAAAATCAATTACAGTCAACACAGCCGGGTTGGGCCACATAACCGGAACTGTCTGAAGATTAACAGACAGGCAAAAGTGGAATGGCAAAGATCTATATTCCCTCCTGTTTTAAACTTGGAATGTCAGCCCAGGGAACACAAAATAATTTCTCTTAGTAATGTAACTCTTTTGGCTCTACCTGATAGGCAAAACCTAACACACTAGAGGACAGCTGCGGAAAAGTAGAAGCACTATGAAGGAGTTTTACAGGTCAATAAAACTGAATTAAATTAGAAGAGATTTCTTAAAATTATTTTTCCCCCTTCTCACTATTGTTCAGCAGATTTAATTTAGTTAATCTTTTCCATGGCCAGCATTCATGGTCAGATTTATATCTGTAGACAGCCTTACACCTGTGATTATTCTGAATAAAGGCAGTAGGGTTTAAACAGATTAAATTGCAGGATCAGGTCCTCAGCAATGACTAATTGAATGGCAGTGAGAATATTTTATTAACAGAGTGATACAATACTCATACAAAACCTTTTCTTACTCTCTGAAAAAGGTCTAGATAACCTACAAAGGCTTCAAGTTAGGAAAGACATTTTAATACTAAGTTCCTAGGGCAACATCAGTAAATAGGTAATCATAGCTTTTAGATTAAAAACATGTATTTATAGATCCTCAGTGGACAGAATGGCCTAGATGTTCTTTTTTCATGAATCGGGCTCTTGATCAAGAATATCTCTGTTTTCCATCAGATTAATGCATATTCTATTAAGTTTGACAATCTGAATACAGTCATCAGTGACAAGAAAGTAATCCAAAGTAGAGGGAAAATCCTTATCTGAAGAGAATAGTACATAAAAAATTCAGGTATCAGTAGCAGAAATAAGAAAAATTAATAGTATAAAATCTGGGAGAGGTTTTTATAGTACTGCTAAAATATAGATTATGCTTACCAGGATGGGACATCACAAACAGACCATGAAACCGGGCTTCAGTCTTGAAGTTGACAACCAAGCGCCCCTCTTCACTGATACGCATGCTGGTTGGGTACAAGGAACCTGGCAGAAGAAGCCAATTTGCAAAGTTTATTCCTCTTGCAGATGACAAATAAAAGACACTCCTGTGAAACACCAGCCCCACTCTTTCGTTTCCACTTAATCATGTCAGTTGTTTGGGAGGGGGCCTGCTGCTACCTTTCGAGCTGACCCAAGATTCTTCTCCAACAAGAATTTACACAGTGGGGCCTAGAGTTTTCACAATGCTTCAGCTCTCCAAAGCACATACAGAACCTCCTGGCAAAACCATGGTGTTACACGTTATCACGGACCCACACAGCTGCTCTAGTAGGCTGAGGAATGTCCACAGCACAGTGTGCTTGTGTTCAGACAGCAGCATGGTCAGCTGCAAGGGAGTTCTATAGAAGGAAGAATACTTTTGTTTTCACGAGGTACTCAGGCTGACTCCTGCCAATGAAAGCTGCATCAGAGATACTCTTTAATCAGCGCCTCCCTATCTATTGTCCCAAGGCAGCACCCCTCAGCATTTAGTTGTAGCAGTTGGTTGTGGCTTCCATGGCAATCTGTTTGAGGGTGCTTGATTTTGTGAAACTCATTCTGACAGGCTTTGCATTGCTGGCAATTTCTGGCATGAATCCGGCTCAAAACACAGGCCTAATGTTTCCTAATTTCAGGTTACAAGGTCTTGTTTATATGTCAGAATTGGTTTAGTGCTGTAGCTTGCAGCCAAGTCCCTTTTTCTCTGCAGTTCTGCAAAGCTTCAGAGTTCAGGCATTTCCTCCAGTGCCCCCTTACAGCCAGCCAGTGATGGGCCCTCATTCTGCTTGCAAGGAGCAAGAAGGAAACGGGAATGTTCCTCCATGAATGTGTCAGCAAGCTAACATACTCACCAATATGAATGTATACCACCCACACAAAATCATCTGTATCAATCAAATGTATTGGTACATTAAATATATCTATATATGTATGTATGTATATATGAATTATTGCTTTAGAAGACCTGGACTGAGTTACAGTTTTATGTAGAATTTAAGTAGAGCAATTATATATAACCAGAGGTATGGAAATAAACTGGAAACTAGTTAACCCCTCTCTGCCCGGAAAAAACTGCTGCTCATTGTGTAAGGCTGCGGAGTCAGAAAATACTGCCCAGATCAGATTGGGATTTGTTAAGGGTCTATCCTTTGCTACCTTGCTGTGTTTATCATCTGTTTTGTGCTGGCTGTTTTCAAAGGGAGCTGCCAAAGTCCAGCATCTCCATCAGCTGGCCATCAGCTTCTTAAACAAAGAAACAAAATACTTAAAGCATCAAAGACAGGAAAATGGTGGCATAGATGCACCACATAACTGCTAAGGCTGAGGATTAGACCTCGTTGTTATTCAGTGACTAATACATCATATGATTTGTGTCATGTGGTTTATTCTTTAGGCATGGCATGACATGTGCTTCATTCTTCATGCACTGTAGATTCCCCTTGCCACTCCTGATTTCCTGCTTTTAACATGAAGACAGAAATTACATAGCAATGACTTCTGTAGTTCATATACAAAGTCTGCAGAAACAAAAGATGGTTTTATGTTCACTGGAGTCCTGATACTGTATAAGTGTACATACATAATTATAGCCAGTGCCTGTATTCTACCTTAGGCTGAGACAGATATGGAACACCTGAAGCTTAATGCTGGGAAACACTGAGTAAATTTACATAAATAGAACAAAGCAGCATATAGGTGTAACTATAAATTTTAATCTTTCACAGACATCTGTATGTCACTATTTTAAAAACATAAATTAACTTCTTGCAAAGATAAATTCTGTAATGATAGAGTTTGATTTGTTGACTAGTTATAGTCACAAACATTTATTGACAGTATCTATCACATTTAAAGAAGGTTTCACAGTTTATTACTCTAACACATAGGACAGGTTCTTATACCCTTTATATATTTCTGTATATTTCAAATATTTCACAATTCATGTTTCCAAAACATCAAAGGTTTCTGAAACTGCACATTCATGTCCAGAAAAAAATACCACAGAAAAATATCAATTGTTTTTCATTGAAGTGCAAAAATGTTGTATGGTGACAGAATATGAACACGTAGTGAACCTTGAAGTTCTGAGTAGAAATAGTTGTTTTAATTTCTCCACATGTACTTCAAACATAACAAAACATTTATCTTTCTTTGCAATAAAAGAACTGATGTCAACTTTACATGGTTTTCATAAACACCCCAGCAGAGAACTGAGGCTTGGAAATGACAGTTTGCAACTGATAATAAATTATATACTTTCTGGGGGCTTTTAAAAGTATTATAATGATTGAAAAAAACATCCTACTGCGTGCAAACTATACTCTTAGTAAAAGAAGACGAGTTGGATGAAAAGAAAACCAGCAACTACCTTGGAGCTCTGCTTCAGGTGGGCTACCGATCCCATCCTTCCACAGGATGGCAGTGTCATACACAAAAGTCAACCGGAGCTCCGACTGCAGGTCGAAATGCTGCCAGCCTCCTACACCCACCGGAGAGTGGAAAACGTAGGAGACGTACAAGGGGACCCTAAGCGTGACATAGGACTGCACTAGGTTGAGAACCTATAAAAAGGAAAATTATTTATTTAGGTTAGTGGTCATGAAAGGCAACATTGCACAGGTAATCCAAATGCAAGAGAAAGAGAAGACGCAACTTGAAATAAATATTGTGACTGAATCAAATTCTCTTATTTTGCAAATTACAGATGAAGTCCAAACCACCATATTTCAATGTATTTCACCTGAGCTTACATCTCCTCAAGATCCATTTTTGTATTTCAAACTGAATATGTGTTCTGATAAAACATAAACCTCTCAATTTTGACTCATTTTTATTTAGGTTTTTAAAGTACATAAACAACATGGCAACAAATGAAGGTTTTAGAAATTTTTGAAATATCCTTTTGCATTTGCTCTATACTTGTGCCTTAACCAACTCTTTTGCTTACAGTCTTACATTACTATCTTCTAAGAAGCTCTTCTGGAAGACCCTGAATTTGCTCAGATGTCATTGCAAGACTGATTCCTTGGACTGTACTTACTCATCTAGAACTATTTCTTCCTTTGTGCATGGATAGTAGCTAACACTCCATGCAAACACACAAATCATACCATTTATCACTGTCTGGAAGAAGTAAAAATAATATTCAAGTTGATACAGATTTAAAACCAGACCCTTTATGCATATATTGTGAAAAACAATAGCACTGTATTTAGTTATTACCAGTCAGAGAATTATATATTCTTCATATATAGAGATGAAAAAAGATAAGAGCAACAGTGTCAGTAAACTGTCACCTCTTAAGAAAACTCCTACATGATATGTGGATCTAAACTTTTCTGAAGAGACTTTGAAACTACGGTTTGTTAAAAATACCTTTTCATTCACATCTCTCTGATTAGAAATGTGCAATCTAGATCAATTTAGAGCATTCTGGATTTTCTTAGAAAGCCACGGAAGGAAAGGCATTGAGATCATTTCCCGGTGGGAAACTTTTCAGAGGCATAAATGGTGTTCAACTCTCATTTATTTCCCATAGAAATTCCATACATAAATTTGTATTTGAACATTTCCCTGGAGTGATTACTTTACAAGCTTCCAAAGAGTGTTTTGCACTATCAAAAAACTCCAGCATTCAAAGTACTTTACAATCTGTGTAATAAACAAACTGTTTCTGGGTTCACACAGTGCCGTGTCAGGGGGCTGAATGTCCATTACTTTACAGCTGCTTTACATTTCCAAATGCCAGACAAAACTTTCAGTAACACTATGAAACCACAAATTTACTGCCAGCACTGAGTGAACACTCTGAGCTAATTAAGGACTTCATTATGGCAAATGTTCATAGCTGCCACAACTCACTTCCACGCATGACACTCCTTGATCTACACACTATGCTACCAAAACCCTTTCCACTGACATTGTTTGCATTGTTCCATACAATGTGCTAGCCCTTAGACAACAGACAAACTGGAAACACAGAGTGTCATGCAGTAAAGCAGCCTGGTAGATAATATGAGAAGCTACAGTAAGAGATTATTTTCTATTAATGTTTGTTGGTTTTACAGAAACACAATCAAGAGCTTCTATTTGGAACAAAACCAGAGGGTTTACTTCTCTATATGTGTTTGATGACAAATCAAAGTTAGACAAATATATTATTCTTTAGGCCTATTTAAGCTGCAAGTTTATCTTTGGGAAACCTGCACAAATATCTCAGCAGTTACTTAAGACAATTTGCTAAATTGTTCCAAATAACAACACAGAATTCTCACTTCTATTAAAAAAAATATATATATATAGCTATGATGCAACTCTAAGTGCATCATGGTTTGCCCTTAATTCAGGAGTAACCTCAAACATTTGTCATTTCCTGGAACAGTATCAAGAACTGAACACATTTGCTAGTATAACAAATGTGTTGCTATTGAAAAGTCATCCCAGACAAACTGTCGTCTTTTCTCTGTGTGTTTTTGTTCTACATCTGCATGTTGTACAGTAAGAATTACACATTGAAGTCAAAGACCTGAAGTTCAGCTTGTTTATGAGGAAGAGACAAAGGTACATGATTTAATGTATGTCCACTATCCTTTTGAAAAGAAGCATACATCATGCTTAATGATAATGTAGAGAAGGACTGGAATATCACACAAGGAGAATTTAATGACCTTGAGGACTTGAATAACAGAAGTGAGATGAAATTTTACAGCTTAAAGTAATAGAAACTAGTGAGAGGGATTTCTGCTAGAAATTAAAGACTTTGCTTAGAAACAATAGAGGGGAAAAGATTTTGGTACATGAACTGATCACATCATAACTATGACCTTCTACCCTCTCCATGTGATATGATCCTAAGATAAACTGAGGAATGGGGTAGAAATTAGAAGCATGCATGCCATTATACAGAGCACTAGTGAGAGCTTATCTGGAACAGCTTTGATCATCCATGCTTGAAAAAGCCTACTTTGCATTGTAGACTGCAGAAAAAGAAATCAACATAATCACAAGAATGGCAAAATTATCTGATGAGAAGAGACTAAAATAGCCATGTTGGTTAGCCTAGTACAACAAAGGCTGAGAGGGAATACGAATGCTGTCTATACACGTCAGGAGATGAACAGCAGAGAAGGCCACTGATGATGAAAGATGGTGCTGACATGGGAACAGACGGGAATAAGATGGCCATGACAAATACAGCCTAGAAATCAGAAGAATTTCTAGCACTCAGTGTGGTGGCATTTAACAAGAATAATGAAGCCATGAAATCCTATTAGCTTTTGGATTAATTTTACTAGTGTTGGGACCACAATACATAGAGTTAAGGCACCGGCCTGGACAGAGTGATCCACAAACCCCTTCTAGTTCGGTGTCTTATGCTACCTCAAGTGAAAAAAACCCAAACACCTTCTTTCAAAGTCTTTCTTGAATTTCAAGTCCAAGGTACTATTGGCTCTTCACATGCAGTGCACATAACACAATCCATTAATGGGGTTTGTAAGCCACATGTTAGGGTTTTCTTGCTTCCATTCAATGGGAGTGTAGTATTAGCTCAACTCATTTGTACTGGTGGAAATCTAACCATGGGATCCCTTCTGGGGCTAGCCTGCCTGAAACACTGCTCCTTTGCCATATATCACCACTGCTTTGTGGGCAAATCTGAAACTATGGTGCTAAAGAATTGTCTTCATTTCTAGAACCCTAGAATTTAGAAAGGTCTTCCTTTTTAGCAAAACCCATATGTCCGGGCAGCAGGGCTGCTTGCCCCAGCCTAGGAATTTATTCATGCACTTATGAACGTCTGTGTGCTTCCATCAGTACATCTGCCCTTATGTGTGATTCATGGCATGTAGAGAGAGGAAGGGGTTCTTGCTAAACCAGCTGATTGAGTTTTTATGCATACAAATCCTTCTGCAGGCACTTGTGGACTTGTGGGTGTGGAGGAACACCTACAATACCGATAGCCAGAGAATTACTGAATAAATAGTTCTCTTTCCTAACAGGAAACGAAAACTTACAAGGCCCCCTCATTTCCTGCTGTCAAGGAAAATGCCATGAAGGGCAAACTAATCTTCAGTAGGCAGAAAAGAAAAATCTCAAGACACGCTACATGAAATACAGAGGACCTTTCAAATAACATAAAAAGGAAATTAACTGCAGAAGAAAACTGTGTCAGAGTAAGTGAGCAGACCCCTACCACCACCACCCTCCCCCAAATGAATTGATGGAATGTGTTACACAGATGGGGGAGTCTTACTTCTCTAGCCCTCTTACTAACACCGTTTAGGTGAACATGAGAAAACATTCTTTCCATTGAGTTATCTTTATTTTCCAGCACTGCCTGTGAAGCCTATTGAAAGTAGCCAGCTGTTCATATTTTATCTCAATGTGACACTGATGAAACCAAAATGGTAACATAGAGTTGTGTAAGTGTAGGATCAGCTTAACTGCTGTAGAGAGACAGGACAGGTGCATAATGTATCTATGCATTCTATGCACAGGAGATTTTAGCAGTTGTACTGACAAAATTATATTCATTAACATTAATTTTAAACAATAGTAGGTGGGTGTGACTTTTAGCCTTCAGATAGCAGGAGAGAAATACACACTACAGCAACAGCTCAGCTAAATTGGGCAAATTGTGTCTAATAATCTGTGACAATGCTAGGTCTGGAGAACCTGAGAAGGCAGAAGACTCAAATTTTTCCAAGCAGGGAACTCTTACTGTTAGTATCTGAAAAAGTGTACATCACAGATCACTCAAATAGCACATCTCAAAATTCATGTGTGTGAGGGAAGAACATAATTTATACTGGATATTGATATAAGAAGCAGAATTTCATACATTTCTTTTTTGCAAGTCAAAATTTTGCAGAGCACAAGATCTGTTTTTGAACACTGACAATTCCCATTTAAGACTTAGGAAATATTAATGGGAGTTTCTATAGGTGTTCTCCTTTTGTTCCCTTTTCTGTTGCAAACTGTCAAACTTCATTAAGTAAAAAAACATAATTAGTTTGAGAATCTGTCATGTAACAAGTGAGAATATTTACAACAAAAAACATTTTCAGTTAATGCTTTGGGGCATGGACTCTGTTCTACATTTATATTGTGCTTTATTTATCTGGCTTACATTTCCAGAGGGCAGAACTTGGCAGTGTGTGTGTGCATTGTTAGTACTGATAAAATCAGAATTATAAATAACACAAGTTCATGTTTTATATTGTATATCCCAATGAAACAAACTTTTCACGAAAACTGTCTTTTTGTCCTCCAAATTGGCCTAAACCTCATTTTCTGTTGCATTTACTTGCTATGTCTGTGAATCTGAGTCACAGAAGTTTAACAATGTTATCAAGTAACTGTTTACACAATATCAATGTGGTAAAGTTAAGATTTCATCCCAAGAAGGCAGGCAGCCAGGTAGGTCACAGGTGAAATGCAAAGCAGGTTTGTTTAAAGAAGTCTGAATGGAGAGGTGAATGCAATACAGCCCTGAAATGCCAGCTCCTTGAAAAATTTAACCTCTGACTTTGTCACAGAGCTGGTGCATTAACTTTATAGTAGAGTGTTTTCTTCACAGCGCTTAGTGAATGCATGTGTTTGCAGCTGGAGAAAAAAAAAGTTTGACTGTTAGCGAGCTTCCATGTCAAGGGAATACAAGTTGCAGGGTTTTCTTAAACTTGACTGTGGTGGCTGCACTGAACAAAAAAATCTGAAATTAGATATTTCTGTCTATTTGCATTTTACAGCATCTAGTAAGATTTTCAGAAGAGCTGACTTTTCCCACTAAAGTATAATTTTGGTAAAACTAGAACTGGTAAAGCTGGAAATATAATGTTTCTGTGTAATAAAAAACCTCTGCAAGCTGCCTCATATAAGCTGTGGCTGTACGTTTGTGATTTTAAAATCTGTTTTCACATGGGATTTCCAAACACTCTGTGCCATAACCTGTGTGGCATAAACGTGAACTGAACATACTGGAAAAAAGGGATTTTCAGTTTTGGCCAGAAATAACTGTTTTACTTAGAGACAAAACACAGTGCTCAGCTGTATTCAATTACAGTAACTTCAAGGTATCAGTCTGTACATTCAAGTATTTCAATATGTGTTCTTCACTTTCTTGTTTCTGTCAAAGACTTTCTTAATTGGTTGTTGTTAATAAAATTTGTTTGAACGGTAATTTCCTTGCTTCCCTATGCCAGGTTTGGCAATGGACTGGAACTAGGGAAAGTAACATCCATATATAAATACTTGGCCAGAACCACGCAGAAGATTTCAAATGCCAAAATGTCTGGCTACAGCAAACAGTTATAACAGTAGGAAATGAGATCAAATGATACTCCATACTATCAAATAAGTCTAGGCCAACACTTCTATATATACTTTATTTAAGGATAGCCACTTGCTTGGTTTTCACTGTTTCATTTTTTAACTTCCTTTCACAAATATGTCATTGTTCTACACCTGCATCTTAAGAATGAGGTGCCTGTAGTACTTGACTCTCACAATGTCCCATGAAGTTCAACATTTACTAATTACTTGAAAATACAGGAAGACAGCCCTTAGGTAGGCAAGTTCCACATTTTTGAGGCCTATACATATCCAAAGACAGACACTGACATTTAGGCTGTTACTGCAGGTTGTCCAAAAGAAAGCTGTTGCTGCTAACCATCAAAGCTGACCTTAACTTTGGCCAGAACAGAACTACAATCAAAAAGAATTAGCTCAATTTAAAGAGGAGCAGATCTTTATTTTTAAATATAAGGTGCTTAAGCTGCACATCTAAATCCATGTTTAGACACATAAATTCCTGACTTTTCAGATGTGGTGAATATGGTCAGACCCCAGGAACAAAGCGTCTAGCTGTAGACTGAAAGGAGTGCTGCATCTAACTCATGCAGGGTTTGCTCAAGCACAGAGTAATTGAGAAACAGAATGGGTCACAAGCAAAAGGTCTCAAAGAAAAAAAAAAAGAAATCTCAGACCTTCTCTGTATGTATTATGACAGTTCAGGAGTTCATGGGAACTGGCTAAGACAGCTGCAGCCTGCAACAAACACTAGGAGCACTGCCAGAAGAACTACACCAGCTGCAGGTCTCCCACCTCACTTCTTGCTGATTGAAACTCATCTTCTTCCCCTACCATAGAAGGAACACCTATAAAGTGAAGTTCCACAATCACACAAGATGTTGCCAGTTACTTTTGTGAAATCTCTCTGAAGCAACAGTACTGTCTTTGTTTGACCATACAGGTATTGGACAGCTAGAATCAAAAAACAGAATTTTGAGCTTAGAGATCTAGCCAAAACTGACGCTATTAAATTTGCAGTGGTAGCAGGATGCGGTAAGAGTGTTTTTGTTATTTATCTCTTCTGTCTGTATAATAGAACTTAAGCTTCCTTTGTGTGCTAAAAAAACATGGTGAAAACCATAGCTGCCAGCTTTCCTCTCACAGAGGAGGATTATTAATTGTTCACTGAAGGAGAAAAAACCAACAATGGTGACAACCACAGAGATAGGGCACTGACTGCCTCCCCTCTCAGCTGGAGGGGGTCATGTGAAGATAAAGACCAAACCTGGAGAAGAATTAAATGGAGGTGGGGGAAACGGGGAAGGCAGTGAAGCGCATACTGGCTGTGGGGCAGTGCTTCACTGCTAGAAGTAATTCAGCTTGATATTTCACTTAACACACTGTAACCTCTTAGCCATAACCTACGAGGCACTAAAGAATAACTTCAGCTGCAGTTTCATGGCTCTCATAGCTCATGTTCTCCCCATTCTGCTTTTAAATGAGTGGTCTTACCTAAAGTACATAATGCTTCTGGAGCTTAAAGCAAGAACAGCTCTCTGCCTTGTTCACATTACCATTTATGCATGTCCTCCACAACTGAATATACAGGTTCTTTTCATTTACTAAAACAGTGGAATGTATCCTCTCCTTTGTTTACATGCATATAGGTTTTATTTAAACACATATTTGTCTAAAACAGCTATTCAGCCTTTTCCCTAAATGACACAAAAATATTCAAAATGGAAAGGATTCATACCAGGCCTTCCTTTCTTTTCACTGTGGGAGAAGTGCCTTGCATAGGTCACAGAATCAGAGCCACAGCTGCTTGGCAGCTGTGTGTGCTTATGTGCTTATCATTGAGTTGTGTGGGAAATAAGAATATATGATTGCATATTTACATGGGCATAAGGAGATAGTCAAAGATGATGAGTTGAAGAAATTAAATCATTCTAAGAACAGTGAAGATTACTGTCATTTTTATCTTGTGGGAATGTGTAAGTTTTACATTCCACACTTGCATGCCACCTTCTTCCCTCTGACAGTTCATAGTCCCAGTGGAATGTACCTGTAGGAGGATCTGCCTGCAGCAGAGGGGCAATCCCAAGCAGATGCCCCAACATCAAGTGAGCTTTCAACATGAAGGCAGAGACCTTCTGGTTTTATACCTTACAGAGTATGTAGTCTCTAGTTAAATGGGACAGAATGTTAGGAACTGAACTCAGGGCTAAAGAGAACCTGGTGCAATTTCTTGTCCAGCAAACTGACTGATCACCTGTGGACACCCACAGAGTATGGTGGACTTTAGGTGTGTAAGTATAAAAAAAAGGAAAAGCAGTTTATCTGATTAGGTATCTACATGTCCGTTGGCACCTATGCTTTTAGTAGTAAAACAGCTTTGTTGTTGCACATGCCCATAGGCTTCTTTGGACAACAACACACTTTTCTCATCTGCTAAGGCCTCATGTCATTTCGGACTTACAATAAGAATTTGTGCATATAAGTCTACTGAGGTCTGATAAACAGATGGATCCTTGGCAAAATTAACACCTGTCAAAAAGCAGAGAAATTATGGCCATTTCACACAGTGGCCTGATCCTTTCCACAGTGGCTCAACAAGGAAGGCTAGCAAGCCAGTAAAGTGAGTTAGCTTTATCACACAGTTGTCATGCTGTGGATGGACTTCTCTGAAACAAGGTACTGCATTTCCAGTCTTTCTTCCAGCCTGTGGGATTATTCCCCAAAGAGACTTTTCTGTGTCATAAAGGACTGATCTTCATAGCTACAGCTTTTGTAGTCCAGAGCCTAAGTGGTATCAGACAGGCTTATATGGTAATTATACAAGGAAGACCTAGGGATTAACTTCGCTCTCAATGTACTAGAAAAAATCTTGCATCCTTTTGCTTCCACATTACTATGGATCTATAGAAATAATTTTCCAAAGAACACCTGATGGTCTCACCAGTCTCTTTGTTTTAACTCCCCAACCACTTTCACAGCTCTGTTCTTTGTCCATTCCATATTAGCAGCTTCTCATTGCTTCCTGACCAAGGAATTTTCTGCTGGGTGATGCAAGATCACTGTGCTGTCTGCACTGGCGGGTCTTGTTACCCAGTGAGCAAGATCAGCAGAGCCAAGCAGCTGGTAGGACACTGCAGTCCAATGTTATCAGCAAGAAGGCTCTTCACAATTTTTTAAACTCTTTTTTAAGATACACCATGACTAACACTAAATAGCCCAGACTATAAATATGCTAAAAGCAATCCTTTAGAAGCTTTTCATTCTAAGAAAAGACTAAGGTGGCTCACTATACAGTAAAAGTGTGATTGATTTGTCCTAAAATACTTCAAAACTGTATTGGGAGATAACAATAGCAAATTTCATTCAAACTAAATTATTCCCTTACTTTCAGTCAGACAAGGATTTCATATATAACCTATTAGCATTTAATGAATATCAATAGATTTATAACATAAGTTGGCTTTAGGGGAAGTCTGTTTCTTCTTAAGAAAAAAACCCAAAACATTTTCCAAATAAATTAATTCTAAACCCACTTATTTTTACCAGCACAGATGCATTACAAGGGAAATCTTTCATTTTAAGAATACAGTACAAAATCAAGTTACACTTCCGTACCTGTCCATCTGTCCCAATAGTGCCTCCACAATCTGTGAGGAGCTCGGACATGTCATAATAGCTAACAAACTCCCATAAACAGGCTTCCAGATTCAGATTGCGGTAGAAGCGTAGGGTATTGAAGCCCCTAATTATTGGGCTGTATTGATAAGGAATGGTCTCTCCAATCACATCTGGATTTTTGGTAGCATCAGTTAAGAAACCATGGTGGGTCTTCACTTCTGTGTAATCCAAGAGGTTGGAGCATTTATGGTTTCCAACTCTAGTTCCATCAGGGCTAAGGGTCAGCTCAAAGTTGGAGAGCTCTCTTGTAGAAATAACAGGCAGCATACCTAAAAAATATTAATTTATATCACTATCACTAAATTTCAGTTGTCAGAGCTGCTTAATTTAGCCAAAGTTTGCCAAACACTAAGCTTGTTATGCAGTGCTTCTGTATTTTTTACTTATAATGTACTTTAGAATTCAAAGGAAGTTGATATGCTAAGTGTGTATGAGAATGTTATCCACAATAGCTATATCTTTATACCATGAAATGTGAAATAAAAAATTTCTAAATCTCCAACATATTTCTTAGTCAGGACTTAGTGCGATTTTTCAGAAGCACATGGTAATTAACTGATTTTATATTTTTTTAATAAATAAATTCTTCTTTGGTATATCTATGCACTTCAAAGGAGTTTTACAAAGTGCAGGTCTAGTTCAACTTATGTAAACTATGCAATTAATCTGAAAACAATCTTCACATCAAAGACTATGTATCAATACAGTATCTTATGCACCTTGTTGCAAACTGCACTTTTACATTCATCACATTCTTCTCTGGTCCCATGTGTTAAAAGATTATATTATTATTTAGGCTATCTAAAATGACATGATTTAAAATCGCATGACTAATAAAATAGCACAAATAACAGCTTGTTGTATGTGTTCTCTCAACTACACAGCTGATTTTGTCATACCATCAATATGTGGCATTGTGACAGTCAATTTGATGAGGTTGGCATAATCAGGATCTTCTGGGCCGGTATAGCGCAGTTTGGCAGAGAATGGTTCTGCTCCAACTACTCCTGACATATGAGGTTGACAAAGACCTAATGGAAAAAAAGAGACAGTAACTTTACTTTATGTCTAGAGGAAACAACCTGTACTTTCCCTTGCACTATTTTTAGATGTGCTCTTTTCCACTGTACAAGTTTCCAAAACAAGGAGAATTTTCATGAATGACAAGTAAATACTTTCAGTAGCATTTACCAGAGGTTTGAACAGGAATTTACGCAAAAGAGGGTTCAAACAGAAATCATTGCTAGATCAGCTGGACCACATTTTCAGAACCAGGTGATGATACCGCACCTGTACATTTTCAGCTGCATGTGTCAACCATAGCATGAAGTCAGTGTCAAGTGCCAATACTTTCTTACACAGGTCCTCAGAGGCATACACTTTTATTCCTCCCACCCTCTTAAGCACACACACAGCTTTATGGAAGATACCTGAGTAGTGTTCAGTTGGTTTTGGCACTGGATTGGGATGTGAACCTATATATGCCTTCATAGGACTCTCTGAGCCCTCTGTTCCATTAGTGACTGAAATGTAGTTAGAATATTGTGTCAAAGGATCTTTAGAAATACTGTGCATATACCAACGTAAAGCCAGCTTCAAAGTTAGATCAAGTTGCTCAGGGCCTTGTTCAGTTGCATGTTGAATTTGTCCAAGAAAGAAGAATCTGTAACTTATTTTGGCAATCCTTTTGAGGGATAGTTCAACTTGTTCTGGTATTAGTCCTGCTTTGTAGGACCAGAAGATTAGGTTTGCAATCATATAATTTGAAATCCATGTGGCTTGTAGTTGAATCATTCAATGCAGAAGTGTCTGCATTCTGGCCACAAGAATCATAGCACATTGTCATGCAATGGCCAAAGGATCACAAGGTACTCTAAGAAAGAAATCAGTAGAAATGGAAAATCAAAACAGTTGCCTTTGCCCACATTTCTACTGTTTGCCCATTTCTGAGGGATTACAAGAAAAGAGGAGGCAGGGCTCTCCTCTTGGAGAACATACTGGTTCTGGTGCACCTCATCTGGCTCAGCAACTCCAAGTTGGAAACTTCTGGCATGAGGAAACAAAATTTCTCTTCTGTACATGATAGCATCTTTCGTTTGTTTGTTTGTATTTTTTCTCAAATGCAAGTAAAGCGTACTAAAGAGGCTAAATAGAATTTTTTCACAATCTGCCTTACATTTGAGAATTTGGTCTATGCACTGGAGGTCAAGCATCCTCAAAACTGAAAATATTCAAGATTTTGTCAGGTTGCTCTGAACATTGCATTTCTTTCAAAACAGAATCTTAGAATTTCCTTTATGTAGTACATGATCTTCAGGATTGTTCATTTCCACATCACAGGTTACCTCAGGTAATATATGCATGACAATTCAGTCCTGAGCCTGAGCTAACCAGTCCTGTTAATTTGTCAAGTGTAATCCAAGTAACACATTATAACTGAGCCAGTCTGTTTCACATGACAGAACTAGCTCACCCAGCATAAGATTGTCTGCCTTTAATGAGCGCTACACTGCACCTTGTAGGCAATACCCTTAGACAGAGTCCTCTTTAGGGTGTAGGATTCCTGATAGTACAAACAAAGGTGACTTGATCCTACAGTCAAAATGTGGAATAAAGGATAGGGGTTAATAGAGATTCTATTAATTAAGCTACTTAGAGCCCTAACTTAGCAGAATAAACTGTTTTAATTAAAATATTTAGTTGGAAAGGCCAAGGAAATGAAAATGATACTGCAAATGAACAATCATGTAATTTATTATCTATCATAAGGTCTCACAAAACCCAGAAGAGTTAATGTTGCTATGAAAGCAGCAGAGATGACACAAAGAATGCAAAATGGCTGCAGAAGGGTAATAAAATAGAATGCTTTGTAATTTACCTTGACTGCTGACAATTACTCATTCTCCATATTATAAAATAAACATAAGTATCTGTGCTTTCTGCAACAAAATATCATATGCTCTCAGACTGTACTCATGTGCATGTCAGCTCTTCATCTCTGCTTCATAATGTTGTTCAGTACAAGTTTCATGAAAAGAGCTGGCTGGGCAGAGGAGGTAGGCTACAGTAACTGCTGGCTGAGAGAAAGCATCATCAGTTTGGTACTGATTAGGTATCAGAGAGAGACAAAGAAAGTATCAGAAAGAAGGATGACTATTATGAATACCTCAACCATGAAAAAATTTTATCTACACCCCATTGTTGGACAACAGTTGCAATAGTCCTTAGTCAAGGAAGATACTGAATCTTGGGTGTCCAGTGAGGCCTGAATGCCAGATGAAGCTTTTCTTTTGGCTAAGCATTCCTAAGAGCATTCCCGTGTGGGTTCTCCAATGTCTAACAGGAGCTGAGATTGCAATGCAACATTACTACATTTGAATTCAAAGGCCAACAGAAACCAGCTTTCACTAATTCCATTGCACATTACATACTATTCTCCTAAACATAAAAGTTTGTTTTTAAAGTTGTGCTTTTAAAGATGTGGAAAATTAATAAAGAGAAAAACCATTTTCTTCACACAATTAATTCTCTGCTGTGTGAAGAAAAGAGATTTTGCACCGCCTCTACAAACAACAGAAGAAAAGCTGAAACTGTAATGTCAAAACACCTGATCATCTAATCAGATTTTGTTAGGATGGAATCTGGGATCCAAAAGAGGTCTGGGGGTTTTGCAATATGTAATGATGTCTTACCTTCTGACGTGCTTATAGTTACAATAGGGCTCATAAGCTCAAGACCCTCATTCCCATCTGAATTCACAGCACGAGCCGCACACTGGACACGAGAACCAGCTTGAAAGTAAATGGAGTCAAGTGTAATCATCTTGGAGGAAGTGAAGAAGGTATCAAAGTCAACCTCCTTCATGGGGCTAGTCACACCATCAGGACCAGTGGGTGCACTTACAAGCCACCGGTATTGTGTCAGAGTATTATTGATGTTCTCACTGGCACATATAGAACCAGTCTTGTCAAAGTCTTCGTATTTAGGATTACAAGCCTGCAGAACAAGGCAGATGTGTTAAAATTTTTTTGCTTCATGGCAAAGGAATTTTAATTTACCAAGAGTCACTAATCTCAAAAACATGGAATTGACAACTCCAATAAAACTATTAAGAAATCAATTTATTTTGACAGTGACACTTTCAGCACTGTTACGGTATATTAAAAGGCAGGTCTAATCATGCTTATTGAAATAAAAATATTATTTTAAATTATGGCTTATTGGTGAAAATCTAACTATGTTATGAAGGTACAGACTACACTCTCACATACATATTTTGCATTTCAATATTTCTTTTGGTTTTTATATTTAGGAGAACTATTCAACATAAGATGCATTCCTGTGCATAAGGAACGGTGTGAGAAACCAGCTGAAGATGCAGAGTCCAAAACCTTCCTCAATGCATATGAACATTCATGCAAACTTTTCAGTTGCAAAATTACAATGAAAGAAGCCTGTAGGACTTCAACAGACAGTACTAATTTTTCAGTCTGTATCACTCATTGAAAACAATTTATTGCCAGGGATTTTAACTCTACAAATTAAGGCGAGACAATGCAGGAAATAGTAAAATCATGCAATCACAGACTTAGTGTGAACATCAAACTGCTCTTAGTGATGAACAAGTGAAAAATCTTTCTATGCTTTTTGTCCTCTTGAAAATTGATTTGTTATCCAGACAAAGTAGATTAACTCTTAGGACAGTTCTAGTCTCATGCGTGACTCACAACAATATGGATGGATACTGAGCGCCTAAAGTCCATTGAACAAAAAACATATACTGATTTTGTTCCATCTTTCCACAGAGATACTCACTGTGATACAGATGACAGGATAGCCAGCTATGGGACTTGTTCTGTCTTTGGCACTAGAAGTATCATCATATATCAAAAGGGATGCAACTTGCGGGACAGAGGGAAAGGTGACATCTGCCATGCTGTTCATTTCTTCAATGTAAACAATGGCCTTGGCTGTCTGAACAATGAAAAGGCAGAAATAGTTCTCTGTGAATATTTAAATAAACAAGGGGATTCAGCCTAGACCTTGATCAGAATATGTGTAGCCTTTGGAACATTGTCCTCAAAGAAGTTCTAACACCTCAACTGGATGAGCTGTTGAAAAAGGGTTGAGGCACTGGAAAGTATATTGCAGACTACAAAAGCAAGAGCTAAAATTATATTTTTCTTTTCAGAACACTGAAGATACCAGACCCAGTGGGGTACCTTTTGTCCCAGCTTTCTTGAATCACTTCAGTACTCTGGCAGAACCCTAATGTGCAGTGTATGCTTTAACGCCTGGTGGAAATGGGACGCTTGTCATCAGCAAAGGCTGTGTCTCTGCTGTCTGGCCACCTGGAGTCAGACTATATATATTGTGATACTGATGAAGTGGTCAAAGAGTTTGAAGAACATTATATGCAGAATCAGAGGAATATACTGTTCAAATTAAAAGTACATATGTTATAATGCTAAATAAGAAAGTGTGGCTATTTCATTTCACACAACGAGATTAATATTAAAAGGGTTTTGAAAGCAGAAGTTATATTTCACCTAGTTGCTCTTTTTACAGCATAGAGGTTATATTGTGTTGCCAGAGTGTGTTTCCAAGAGGATATCAGTTTTTAGGACTGATTCTATGAGGAGAATGTGTCTGGAATGGTATCTTGAAGACTTCAGTCTCTCATTGTTTCCATGACCCCACGAACATTATTCCCTTGGCAACAATCTGTTTTGGGTAGGTACTACTGTGTC
This sequence comes from Falco punctatus, assembly GCF_963210335.1. Classification (NCBI taxonomy): domain Eukaryota; kingdom Metazoa; phylum Chordata; class Aves; order Falconiformes; family Falconidae; genus Falco; species Falco punctatus. The sequence continues at coordinate 28,411,209 of NC_137581.1, read as the reverse complement.
AGCTGGGATGATCTTCTTTGTCTTTTAAGATACAAGCCAAGATATACAAGCCATATACATGGTGTGTATAAACCTTAGAAGAAGAGTAAAGCTGTGAGCCAGAAAGTAAGGTCTGTTTACCAGATTTTGCTGTTGAGGACTTTGCATCAGTTTGTTACCTGTATTTCTGCGACCATGTTCTCGTCAGGCTTCAGGTGAACAGTGAAGGCTTCTCTCATCTCCCTTACTCCATCAAAGAGAACTTCAATCTCCACAAAGTGCTGTGTTTCACCTTCCTTAAACTCAATTTCTAAAAATATAAAAAGACACTTAAAAATAAATCTGTTTTTTCATAACAAGCTGTAATTCTAGACCCAGCCACGAGAGATGGCAGTTAATACTCACTTTTAAAATTACAGATGTTCATATATTTAGTTTAACCTCTTTGATGCTAAAAATAATAATAATGAATAGCAGTGAACACATGGAAATCACTGAAAATAAAGCATTATCATCATCAAAAGAGATTTGCAAAGACCAAGATTTAGTCTCACAGAAAGTAATTCCTTGAAAATTACCTGGGACTAATTATTACATAAACGTTGGTAACATGAATGACCAAAAGACTGAGGAGATCTCAATAAAAAGTATTTGTCATGCCCTAGTCATACAAGATGCATTTAATTACAATGGCATATACCAAAACCAAGATACAAGACTAGAGTTACACAAAAGAGTACTGCATTTTGAAAAGCATTATCGCTGAAAAAACTTTGCTTGCCATGATGGATAAAAAGTTCAGTCTTATCTGTCTCTATTGAGTTTGTGTAGCAAAGTCTTGGTAGTGGGAGGGCTGTAGGCATGGCTTCTGTGAGAAGATGCCAGAAGCTTCCATCATGTCTGACAGGGATAGGGCCAGCCAGCTCCAAGATGGACCTGCCACTGGCCAAGACTGCATCCATCAGCGGTGGTGGTAGCACCTCTGTGCTAACATTATTTAAGAAGGAGAAAAAAACTGCTGCACAGCAGCAGTCAGAAGGGAGAAGTGAGAAAATGTGAGAGAAACGACTCTGCAGGCAGCAAAGTCAGTGAAGGAGAAAGAGGAGGAGGTGCTCCAGGCACTGGAGCAGACTCTGCTGCAGCCCGTGGTGAACACCACAGTGAAGCAGGCTGTGCCCTGCAGCCCAAGGAGGTCCATACTGGAGCAGATCCCCACCGGCAGCCCCTGGAGGCCCCACGCCGGAGCAGGTGGGTGCCCGAGGGAGGCTGTGACCCGTGGGCAGCCCACGCCGGAGCAGCTCCTGGCAGGGCCTGTGGCCCCGCGGGGAGAGGAGCCCGGGCTGGGGCAGGTTTGCTGGCGGGGCTGGGGACCCCGGGGGGACCCGGGCTGGAGCCGGCTGTGCCTGAAGGACGGCACCCGTGGGGGGACCCGGCTGGGGCAGGGTGTGAGGACTGCAGCCTGTGGGAAGGACCCACGCTGGAGAAGTTTGAGGAGGACTGTCTCCCGTGGGAGGGACCCCATGCTTGAACACGGGAAGAGTGTGAGGAGGAAGCAGCAGCAGCAACATGTGAGGAATGACCAAAACCCACATTCCTTGTCCCCCTGTGCTACTTGTGGGGAGGAGGTAGAGAATTTGGGAGTGAGGTTGAGCCTGGGAAGAAGGGAGGGGTAGGGGAGAAGCTGTTTTAAAATCTGGTTTTATTTCTTATTGGCCTACTCTGATTTGATTGGTAATAAATTAACTTAATTTCCCCAAGTTGAGCCTGTTTCGCCCATGACGGTAAATGCTGAGTGATCACCTCATCCTTATCTCATGGGTCTTTCATCATATTTTCTCTCCCCTGTGCAGCTGAGGAGGGGAGTGATTGAGCAGCTTCGGTGGGCACCTGGTGTCCAGCCAGGGTCAGCATACCATACTGACAGTAAGAAGAGTGCTGTGGTTCCTGGATGTATTAATTACTAAAGGAAGAAGTAGTACAGAAACTATTTAACGTTCGTTTAGGGAATGGGTGAGAGCGATACCAAAATAGTAGGTGTATTTCTACTGTCTTTATTTTTAAAGGATGTCAAATCAATCAAAGATGGTACAGAAATGACCAACAGAAACTGAGGACCAGAAGGAAAAAAAAAAAAAAAAAAAGACTTGCAGAAAATGATGTTCTGATTAGTATATTGAAATACCGTCGCACACAAAAAATACCGGATGCTAAAGAGCTCTGCTGAAGTATGTATAGTGATGATGAAGCGATAAGGACTGGTCAGTGAAGCAAAACACTAAGAAACACTCATCCTCTCCAGTGCCTTCAAACCAAGACTGGATGCCCCTTCTGAAGTGTATACTTCCTCTAACCAAAAGTTATTGGGTTCTACAAAAGTAGCTAGGGGAAACTGGGAGAATCCTGCAATCCATAATGAGTCTAATGATACTTCCAGCCTTAAATTTTACTAAGCCATGAAAATACTCTTTGTGGTAATAAACATGCTGGTGTGAGAGCTAAGAATTTTACTGAATTTCAGCTTGTCACACTTCCTTCATATAACCCAGTTAGGGATGTGGGGTTTATACCCACGACTGAACAGGCAGGGTCCCTAAACCAACAGATGCTCTGATTCTTCTGTGGGGAAATCCTGCAGATCACAGACCTTTCTCAAAGGTTCTTGTTATTGTTCTGCAGTAGCATGTTTCCCTTGAAAACTCTGCTCCTGTGTGCTGTCAGTGCACAGCAGGGAGAGGGTAAAGCAAGGCCATGTGTATAGGTAATGTGTATAGATAATGCGTACAGGGTAAGGATTAGCTGACATTAAAAATTCCTGTGGTTTTCAAAAGGAAAGAGCAAAACTCTAAAATGCACAAGGCAAAGTGACTGTAATTAGCAAGCTATGGGTTGATAACTTTCTTGTTGCTAACAATTTTTCTCTTCAAATATTACTAGTGGGAAATGCCTCTTTATGGAATTCGGAGATAGCCCACTGTTGTTACTGGATGTTCAAAAATAAGTCCTATCTTTCAGCTGGACTGGGCACCAAAACAGTTTATACAAAACTGTAAAAGCACTCCAGCAATGAATGATTAATCTTAGTATCATGTATTATCGTAAACTTTAGAAGAAAAAAATTCATAGTGCTACAAAGTCTATTAGTCATTCACTAAACCATGTTGATGGGCTACTAATAGAAATAAGTTTATCAACTAAGAAATTCCTTATTCTGTCGCACAACTCTCCTCATTCATTACTAGTGAGGAGCATTGGGCAGTGAATTGCAGAGATATAGAAATAAAGCTTAATTATTATGAAAGTAAAAAAATGAACAGAAGTAGACATTAATTCCTACATAGAGCAAAAGCCATTAGCTTAATGAACTGCTTGAGAATCAACCACACAATCATATCCTATAAGTAGATGCTTTTGCAAAATAATGGTATTACACTTTGCAAATGTTACTAAGGTGGCACTCACAGATTTATTCCACATTTATTACTTGAGCTACAGATGTTTTCAAGGTAGACACAATTCTTTTGCAAATACCTTCACTGATATCTAGTATTCTAAGAGCAGTTGCATACCACATGGGATCACGTCTGTCCTGAATTTAAATAGCAAAATGTATTAATAGATGTAGTTGCAAAGTAATCTATTCATAAAGTTACTTAATTTTTCAAATATTACATTAAAGTCATGAACAAAACCAAACAGTAGGATGTGATAATCATCTGAATGATCCTACCTTCTGATATAGGGTGATAGTCTTCTCCAGAAGTAGCAGATCCATCCTTTGTATGAACTCTCACAACAGAAACCTTGGAAGTGTCTCCCAAACGAAGCACTGGGATTTTTACAACTGCTACTTGCCTTGTGTCCTTTGGTTCACTCACACTAAATTTGGTCTCACCAAACTTAATAATAGCCTCTGCAAACAGAAGAAAAATGTTTTTAGAGCACACAAATGGGCTTCCAAAAGCCAATAACAACAAAAAAATTTCTTACTGTCTGCATCATCCCGAATCTTTATCAGCATCTCATTTTGTTCACCAATAGAGGCACCAAATGAAGAATCGCTTCTTGGAGTGCCAAGAACCAGACGTAGTTCTTCCTCTTCTTCATGGAAAGTATCATCCATAAGCACCAGTGTGCAAGGCTTCTCAGTTTCACCTGCAATCATTCTGAAGGTAACATCATGCAGAACTTAGGTGTTCTTTGCTCTATTACAATACTTCTTCCCAAGCTCAAGGAACCACAGACTGCTTCTGCTGGCCAAGGCATCCACCTTGACACTGCATAAGTTAATGGGTAATGATAATAGTGAAAGCAGAATTGGTAATCATTAGCTTTCTATGAAAACTCATTAAAGTGGCATCCACTATTTTGGGACTTCTCAAAGACAATTTTCTATCTGTTATATCCACTTCATGTGTATTGTTCCTTTTGTTTTATCTTACAATAAAATACTCCTCAGTGACCTCTCCCACAATGTGCATTTAAAAAAAAAAACAAACTTGCACGAGGAAACAGAGTAATAGAAACTTGCAATAATAATGGTAATTTTGTCCTGAAGTTGTTCAGTCTCTTTTGACTGGACACTCTCCAACTGTGTGGACCTTCACTTATTTAATTTGATTTTAGTATCTTTTAAACTCCCACTGATTCCAAGCAACAAAGATTATTGCCTTAAAAATGCTTTGGAGTTGCAGAATACTCAGTTTGAGCACTCACAAATTAATGTGTCTAGACTTACTAGATGTTCAGAGACTGGGAAATAGGCCTTGTCTTAGGTCTTCTACAAGATCAGCAAGAGTTATGAGTGGTGCACAGTGTCTGGCTCCAAGTGTCAGGCTTAGTGGGCTCATCATCACGAGAATGACTCCTACCTCGCCGACAAAAGGAACAGCATAGGATATGAAAGAGGTCAATTTACAGTATTTTTTCATCATTACACATGCAACTATGATCCAAGCTCTTCAAGAAGAACCAGACCAGGATACTGACTGTGTTCATTCTCTGAGGTGGGTTTTTTCCCCCTATAGAAAATAAATTATCCATTAGGAGGAGAGAAAAAAATTTTTCAAAATATTTATCCTGCTCATTTTTACATGTGAAATGTGAAAACTACTGAAACTGCCACATATTAAACATGCCTAAGAAGCTTATGGAAACAAGATACGATCGTAGCAGATCTCTTTTTGCTACTTGTCTTAATGGAGAAATGGTAGAGTGAAACTCAAAAAAAAAAATGAGGAAAATCACTTCCTAAGGGGTCCAGATCCATTAATTGTAACAAGTTGGACTCTATCCTGGTTGCACAGAAACAATGGCAAAGGTATAGAGTACATGACAGTGCTGAAAGCTGAGGCCATCTCTAAATAAAGATAGATGGAACAACTCACTTTACTAGAGAACTATCATACATATCTACAGAAATATGAAGGTCATCATTTCTGTGATAAGGGCATACCAAGGATTTCATGCTGATGACAGAACTTGCTTAGGGCTTGTAAAAATATTATCTGTGTGTAAACTTAAAAGACTAAACTGTTCTGCACAAATAGAAGGAATCAGGTAATATTCTTTCAAGGCAGGAACATCTGACTTATTTGTATTTAATCTCTGATGTGAAATATTAAGTATCTGATATTAGTGAATTGCCTTAGGAAAACTTTGGTGGAAAAAAAAAAGTTCAAACAGAAATTACAAAGCTGTAAACCTGTTGAAAGACCTATTACTTACTTCAGTGAAAGTCAAATGTATTTACCAGAAATCTGCTTAACAAAGAGCAGAGCTTCTGAAGTTTCCTTTCTCACAGCAGGTCTGTGCTTCCATTACTGTGTTACACTGAACCTGCTTTTACTATCAAAAAAATCCTGGCACTCAGGCTGAACCTATATGAGATTATGTCCCTCCCTTTGGTTCCTATTGATGATCCCTCTATGTCAGAAGTGAAGCAAAAAGAGACAACAATTTGTGCACTCTGCCCATTGTGTACAGAAAAAAGCTTGGTTTTCCAGAGTGGTCTTTTTGGCAGTACTTTGTGAGAAGACACAATTAAAATGAAAGAAAACAAACAAACAAAGGAAAAGAAAGCAAAGCAATGCAAAGCAAAACAAAACATGCTAGACTCAAAACTTCTAAAATAAGATCAAAAGCTTACCAGGAAGGAATGTGATGATGGAACTGTCAGTATTAGGACGTTCTTCAAAGTCCATCATTACCTGAGCTGAACCTTGCCTTGTATAGCACCTCACAGTGGATGTGTATCGGATATCCCCACTCCTATATATCATGGCAGAAATCTGTCCATCATTTTCATTGCCTACATATACAGATTCCTTAAACTGCATCTTAGGCACTGGGAAGAAAAACGTAAAAAGAATGTGTATAATTGCAAAAGTTATCATATCTTTCCTCCATTATTTCAAATTTGATATCTTACATTGCGCAGGATACATAAAATAAGCAGCCAGACAGCAAATTGCATCGTCTGTAGCTGAAACAGGTAGACTTGCTGGTTTTGGTGTGATTCAAAAGGAAAAGTGCTATTTGTGTACTGCAGTCATCGATCTCCTGCAGAAATGTGAAAAGGCAAAAAAAAATATTACTCACAGTCAGACAGTGAGTCATTAATGAAGATGGTGGCCTTGCTGGGTTCTCCAAGGGCAGCGTTCATGGGCATCCTTAGCACAAGCTCAAACTTCTCAGTTCCTTCTAACACCGGTTGCCCAAGATCATCCAGAATTACCACACGAAATGTCTGCATATGGACTCCAGGGGAAAAATCCAAATTACGACTGATGCCTACATAATCTACTCCAGCTACCAAAGGAAAAGAGATTAACAAGTATTAAATTAATAAATAACATTACCTGCAATGAAAAATAAAAACATCTATCATTACACAGTTAATTGTAAGCAAATATATAGGGTTTTTTTATATACTGTTTTAGAATTTGCCAAATTCTGGCAGTCATGTAAAGCAAAAAGCTCTTTTGACCAATATAAGTTGGACTATACAATAAAACAAGTCAATATTAAGCTATAAATATTAAGAACTGTTCAGAGGAGTTGTGTAAAACAAAGTGAATGGAAAATAAAAGAATCAAATTCTCCTCAGACCATGTCTGGTGAGGTCTGGCACCTTAATGTTAAAGGCAGACTGATCTGGGTTTGGTTTGCTTTTATGTTTTGTTTTGTTTTGAGCAAAGCAAAACAATCCTTAAAAAGCCAGTAAGAAAGCAAACAAACCAAGATACTGACTAAAATGTGACACACTGTCTCAGAACCAAAGCATTAAAGCTATCTAGGATTTTAATGAAGGACTGAGTTTTAATAGTTTTAATGTTCATTTTTTGGGGGGAGAATAAGCAGCAAAGCTGTTGAAACAAAGCTTTGGGGAGAAATGGTTTCACTGAAATTGAAATAAGGTTTGGAACTCTGTGAATTTAACAAAATATGGCAAGATTAAAGGCCATTGTCAGGTGGGCACTTGCCTGAGGTCCCTGCTGATCTACCCCAGAGCTAAGCCTCTAACACAGGATGCCAGGACTGGCAGCTCAGTGCAGCAGAATCATTGCAGAACTGTGTAAGACCAAGAACCAGGTTTATGGTTTTACAGCCAGCCAGCCATGTCAGAGCTTTCAGGCTGTAACCAACAGGCAAGACAGTCCAAGAGGTGTGCCATTTCCAGTTTTGAATCTAGAGGTCCTAGCAAAATGAATTATGATTCTTACTGTATGGAAATATTTTTTCCCCAAAAAATAAAATAACTTAAATATTCAGGATGAGATAAAGACATCAGATCATATAAAGCAAGTTCAGAAGTGAAGTAATCTTATCTTTTTTTCAGACTTCATAATTTTCTTTTTCATGAGAAATAGGTTTATCATATAAGTTATGTCTGATACGTATATAAGATGATTATATATTCCTGAAATAACAGTAAAGTTTTACATAATTTTAGCTAAAAATTAGTTGAGAAGCTAAACTCTACTGTTCAGTTACACTCAGAATAAGCATCTAAGGAAGATAATTTTTATGCTGTCTTTATATAAATGTCTTAGGCACATTGTCATATGTGAAAAGTAAAAAAAAAACCCCTACACTAACACTTGATTCTGCAAAGGTTCTGTTGAAGCATCACTGAACCACACAGCCATAGAAATTCTCTTGCTGAACAGGATACTAGATAGTAATTTCTCATTGCCTAGAGTAAAAATGAGAGGAGCAAACTCTGCATGCTGCCAGTGATTATAACTCTGTGCCCTCAGTATGCTGTTGAGGCAAATAATGAACTGCTTTCGTGGGATAGTGTTTTATATGAGGATTTGAAGGCATTTCTCTTAGTGCTGTATTTAATGACAGTACAGTTTATTTATAACAGTTTATAAAATTTTACAGTTGCTCCTACTCCTGTTTTGAGACAAAACTGGTAACAATTTGTACTAAGATCTGCTAAGACCAAGAAACAAATAATTTCACCTTATGCAGTTGAATCTATATCAAGACCAAATGCACTAGCATTTTTTGTTGTTATGTATTATGAAACTAGAGCAAAACAATAACTTACCCTCTGCAGTTACTGGCTCAGATTTGCGAGACCTCACTGTAACGGAGGCAGATTTAGACAGATCAGTTCCAGTCCTCCAGACACGTACCTCAATATGGCCAGCACTCTCATCAACGTAGTATTCATCATTTCCAAAGTAGAATGCTGGTTCTGGGGGAAAGAGAAATAATGTTTATAAATGTTTCTTTACCTTACATTGAAGGTAATGAGTATCAAATCCACATTAGACAATGGGGAGCACTTCACTCTTCTCAGTAAGTGAAATACAGCCTTTTATTAAGGGTTAGAATTTTTCTAGGTATTTTTGGCTTCTTTTCAAGTATTGGTTTGCCTGTTTCAAGACAGCAATTGTTGTATCAGCACTGTGTTCTTTTTCTTGCCTCCTACATTTTCAACTTTGTGTGTCAGCAGTTATGAATCTGTGTACAAACCCAAATGTGTTATCTCATTAAACTTATTTGAGTCCTGTGCACAAGCCAGAAAATTCCTTGCATTTTTCAATTTGGTGCAAGCAGACAGAGGTGAATATAGATAATGAAACCTTAAGTTGAATGTTCTCATGGATTCCTGTAGCTAAACCCAGACTGGAACATGATATATATCTGAAGCTGCTTTTGGAAAAAATTTCCAGCTAGCCAAAGGGGCAAATACTTAGTTCCCCCACATCCAGCATTTAAAACAAAATCAATCTTATTTCATGTAAGCTGTAACATGAATAGTATTATATCTTAATATTTAAGTTCCACAGTCCATGAGAAAAAAGAGCAAAAAAGCAAAGGAGGTTAAGTGTTATCCCACTCAACAGACATATTGTTTATCGTCATGTTTTCCTCCCTTTTTCAGTTTTTCTACCTATAGCAATTTCACAAAGTAAACAGGCTTAATAACATAGCCCAACTTCATCCTGGATATATATTAGGTCTCCTTTTCTACCTCTTCCATTTCTGTTTCAAACATGCAAGAGTAAGCACACACAGGCAATGCCTCAGTTTTCCCATTATGCAGCGGAAATCATACCTACCCTCCCCAACGGCTGGGATGTAATTTAAAGATGTACACAAGTTCTTTTTGTATTTAAGCAAAATTTTCTTATGTTGCTTAGTGAGAACTTATTATAATCATGAGGTTACATTATCATAAATGTGCTTGAAAATGCCATACAGCATGTGGCCAACTCAAATTAAATTGACAAAGATCACAGCAGTTAATCAGTGCTCTATCAGTGGCACTATGAATACTTCCCCTTCCTGAAGCATAGAAAAAAAAAAAAATCAAAGAAAATGACTGGAAAAGTTTATCATTCTACAGAGCTATGCCTAGAATACATAAAAGGTACAACTTACCCAAAGGAAGAGACATAGATCCTTTTTAATGGTAAGTGAAATTTGGGCCATCATTTCCATGATTCAAATTTTCTTAAGATTATATGTATGTTGAAAAATCTATGACTTCTATTATCATGGAACAAATGCTTTCTAATTAAAGAACCTGCTTTGGACTACAGCTGAGCTCAATAAAGCAAAATATTGTGAAGACATTGTATCTTGAAGGTTTTGGAGAAGCTTGTAGGATAATCAGACAAAATATCTATGCGTTTCTGAAGTACTTGAGGCCATTCTGACTGACTACACAGTGTATGGCAACAACCTCCTCTGTAGTAGATTGCTTATTTATTTTTATAGAAAATTGAACAAATTAAAATAGGAATTTAATTAAAACTAACCAGAAGTAATATAATTAGTTATTAGTAAGCCAAAACTTAATCTGAGAAGTGAGCAGTTAATAAATATTTTGGAATTGCATTCATGAGTTAAATTGGAAGTTTTGGAGAACATAATTTTCTCTTCTGCTTTCAAGATTTTTCCTGTATTTCACAACTGCCAAAGCAAGCAAACACCGCCCCCCCCCCGCCCCCCCCCCCCCCCCCCCCCCTTAGATATTCCACATCAGTGAAACAAATCCAGCAGCCTTCTTATTTATCTGCTAAAACCAATATCATGGGTTTTAACAAATTGATGGAATTGAATGTATTTACCGGAAAATAGTTCAGACTCATAGACCTGCTTGAGCATTATCAAGGACATCAGCCTTTGCAGGATGAAAGACAAACTTGGTAAATGTATAACTTTGGTAGATGAAAAGGTTTTCAGTTCCAAGTTAAATTTTTTTTATTCAACATTATGTGTATTTAAATGTGCATGTGTGTTTGAGTGCACAGGCATACAAACATCAGTCTTACATTATTTGCCTATAGGGACTGGTTGCCAGAAACATTTTTAACAGATGAATAGGATACACTCTCTGGACCTTTTTGTATAATTACTATTAATTTTGATGACAGTTCTACTTGCAGAGATACTGCAGAACTGGATATTAGATCTGCAAAGAAATATGCCATTTCAGACATACAACGATCTTCTAAAATTCTCAAGATGGACAAAGACTCATCCAGCCTCTGGAGGTTAAAAATACACAATGCCTACCAAATGGTGATGAATGTGACAACAGCTAGATAAAGGCTGCTAAAAATATTATCAAATCTAATAAATTTCATTTCTTAATCAATTATTCTTAAAGTTTAACACTCTTCCCCAAGTCTAATCTCATTCTTATAACCATATTCACTCTATATTTATGTCCCAGTGGTTCTGGAATTAGATCTGGACTCATTTTAAACATTTAAGTGAGAGGTACTCACACCCACAGCCTGCTTGCTCTCAGTTTGCAAGGACAAAGATATGCCATTACAGAGAATTCCAGTATAATAAACATACAGAATGAGGTGGAGTGGTTCAGCCACTGCAGTGAAAAAAATTTTAGGAGATCTGGAAGAATCCCCTTCTGCTCACTGACTACCCAGGGAACATAAATGATCTGCCTTAAGCTAGATGGAAGATATAAAAGAAAATTTATATTTCTTGCAGTGTTATCCTAACACTTTATTTACTGCTGCTGCAGAAGAATCTCTGTGTCACTGTTTATTCCTGTAGTCACAACCGAACGCAAAAATGCCTAAACCCTCAGTTAGCTTGCCTTGTATTCCAGAGTGAGGGTTTCACACTTTTTGAGGCATGTATCTTCAATGAAAGACACATTCTGCATGGTTACCCATCCTAGGAAACAAATCCTTACAAATGTTTTGTAAGTTCATTTCCTGTAAGCTGTGTTAGTAGCTCCCCAGGGGAAGTAGCAAAGCCAAGGTACTAACAGGGAAAGCATTGTCTTTCTCAGGTCATGGCTGGCAAACACTCTGCTCAATGACTGCAGGCTCACTTACGGCAGTTCTTTAATCTAGTAATCACCCTGAAGAGAGACCACTGCAAATTTAATGGTTCCTTTTACAGAAATAAGAGGAAGGGTTTTTTTAAAGTTTTTTTGTTCAGACCCACAGATTTCACTGGCATGAAGTTACAATAATCAGAGGAGAAAGGTTAGGAGCTTTAGTCCCAGGTTTCTTGGCACAGAAATGAAATCTTTGTCTTGCCTTTGTGCTTACACAGTCAGGAGCACAGATCAACTACAGCACTAGTCAGTCCCCAAGCAGGAAAACAAACACACTTCTCATACTGTCAGAAATAGCTCTATCTTTGAATATACATTACAAAATCAATGCAATAGCACAAAAAAAAAAAAAATATTTCCAAGGAAGCTTTTGTTTTTAAAATGGTATCCTTACAATCTGCTTTAGAAGGACATGGCAAAAGAGTAGGTTGGTTATAGGATATGTAAGGTGCCATAATCGTTTGGACTGCCCATGCAAATAATCTGTGAGGTGGGCTATTTAGGACAAACACAAAAGAACAGACTTGTCTTGCTGCCACCTTGATAAGCCTTAATACTAAAGTGTTTTTCGGTGATATAAGCTTCCAGTGAGAGATACGTATATATATGTATATCATCTCAGAAAGAGACAAATAATAGAAGAAAACAGACCTTCCACTCAGACATATTTAGACATTGGAACTTGAAACAGTCATTACAACTGAACTCATGGTTGATCTTTTCTAGTGGTGTTAAACCATTTATTCCTGTAAGCTTTTGCCAATGTTATGATGTGATCATTGTGAGTTGCCAGAGCTAGCAGAAATCTGTTGTAGTAATGCAGAAGGTGCAAAACAGGGCTTTGTAAACCTACTAACTTGTTCTGGTACAGTCTAGATATGCTAGTGCAATGCTGAGTCCAAATTAATGAGCCCTGGTGGTTGACACAGCTAATTAGCTTGAACATAACAACAGACAAACAAGGCCAGATTTCCTCTGGATCTGATCTGATTCATAAATCCCTACACAATGCTTACTTGCATTTCAGTATCACAGTTAGCATTAAATGACTGAGCCGCTGAGTCGATAACAAAGAGACTCCATCCTTCTGAACGTGAAGTGGGTGAGTTGTAGAGAGACCAGTTAAGAACAAGAGTTCCATTAAATGTGAGAAGGAAGAGGCATTTACTATTTAATAGCAGTAAAGGTCAACTTCTGTAATCTTTCTCATATATGCATATTAATGGGAACAAAGTATAAGCTCAGAAAAACTCCCTTACAAAAAGTTTATATTATAATATTATCAAAGAGGACTTTTAACATTTGAAACTAGGTAGCACTATTCTACAGCTATATACACATCCTTGAACCTATGCAAGCAACTAGGCTTGCCTTTAGCACAATGAATTTAATTTGCTAAGTCATTTATTTTTGCTGAATGCTGTAGAAGCAGAGGTCAAGATTACAGTCAGAGCTTAGTTCTGGAGCAGGTACCTATTGTGCAAATGCCAATAGCTTTTTATTTGATGTGGTCAAAACAGATTACTTTCAAATTCATATGTTGCAAAAAAGAAAAGTTAACTTTCATCTTCTTAGCACTGTTGTCATAACTTTTGCAATCAAAAAGTAAATTCACCTCAGAATCAAAGTTACTAGTTGCAGCCAAAATGCCACACACATTATCTGAAGCAAATAACATCTACATTTCCATTTGTCTCAACAGCTCATTTCTGTCTAGCAACCTACAATGATTTTTTAAATGATAATGCAAACATTACAACAGGTAAAAGGACAGACTCAAATTAATGCAACCCTTACCAAACTCAGTTCTACTCTGTAAGAAAAATACACATTTTTTAAATATAGAAAGTCAATGCCTTACATTGACTGGACTGTTTCATCACTGAATTACTCTTATTTTATGCAGCTTAACCCCATAATTTCAGTAAAGTAACACCATGTGAATCGAGATCTATAACTGCTATGAACAACATTATGTATGATTTATTTTTAATTAATTTATGATACAAACTAAGTCAGTACAGACCTTTACATTTTAACTCATCCTTTATGTTAAAGTGCATCCATGCTTCAGTTCCTTTACACACAGTACCATCACAAGCAGCACCTGCCTAGCAGGTCTGGAAGCCATATCTAACCTGTCTGCTACATGAATAAGTAAAACTTAAATGTGAGCAAAGTAGCACAGTAAAGGAAGTATACTACAGCCCTAGCTGCAAGACTAAGGATGGCAGTAAGATGGCTACAGCGATACCCTATATCTGACCACGTACTCTTCCCTTCTTGTCTGTCCCATCTGTACTACAAGGACAGCCTGCAGCACAGTTTGCAGCCTGAAAAACTGAGATAAATCTAATTTTGCTTAACATCAAGTTGCAATTCATAATGGTTCAGTAATAACTAGATGGGCTACAGAGAATGTCTGAACCATGGAATAAAGACATCTGAGTGCATGAAGCCATTCTGTAGCTCAACTCGTTCAAGATGCGTGCCTTTAAACTGAAAATGGATTTTTCAACAATTAGTTAACTATTATGTACAAGACGGTAATGAACGGTCTTACATTGTCTCCCAGCTATAACTGGCAGTTCAGGAGGAAGACTAATGTGTGAGCTTGACTATTATAAGTGACCTTCTCTTGGACACAACTCATATACCTTTGTTGGTTTGCTGAGAAACATTGCTAACTTTCCAAAATACTAAATTCATATATATGTGAACTAACATATATGTGAAAGTATTTATTGACAGAAATAGTACTGTTATGATCCTTGCACGCACCCTCAGATTATAACATACAGACCTTGATACCACTGAAACTATCACAGGTGTCAGAGGAGCTTCAATGTGCAGAGTCTGAGGACAGGACCAAAGTTTATGAAGTTCCAATCATTTGCCCAAACTATTCCAGAATTCAGATAATTGCCACATTTACCAATGCAAATAAAAATATAAAGACTAATAGCTGAAGAAACAAACACTTTGGAATTTGAGGAAATACCCAAATGTGATGGTACTGCCTGCAGCAACCGTCTGATATTCACATACCTTTTTCATACTGGCTAGACCTCCCACAGAGCATGAAACCAACTCAGATTCTTCTACATGTTCTGTTTTTTAAAAGAATGAGATTATTTTTATGTAAGACACCCAGGAAATGGGATCAGTAACAAATTCTCAACAAACTGATGAAACAGAGGCAGGCTGATAAATGGCAAGGCTTGGCAGTAGTATCTAAATATACCACACACAAGGTACCTCACAAGGAGGCCAAGCATGAAGGAGCTCACAGTCAATGATTCATACATGAGATAAGAAATGATGACTCCTACAGACAGAAATAGTTGGAGAAGCTGAGCAGCATTTTAGAAATCAGGCTACATGAAGATATAGCATGTAGCCATTTCTAAATGTTTTTCACATTTTAATTGAGTGATTAGTTTACTATTGGCCCTTGCAGAAAAAGCAGTGTGTAGAAATGGTCTGAGGGTAGTAAGTCTATTTGCAAAAACAGTTTTTCTGAGAAGAATATTTTCAGGTTTTCTCTTCAAATCGTGTTCCTAACTCCTAAAGTTATATCTAGAAACACAACCACCAAATCACAATAGATCATTCTATGAATATTTTCTTTATAGTATCTTGTAACATCACACACTGAAATCATGGCCCTGATCTCTAAGGTTTTAAGGCTTGAAGTCATAGTGATGACAATCATATTTTCTCCCCAGCTGAGATTTCCACTGTTTGGGTAGTTGTATTAGTAAGGCTTTTGAATGATAAATAAGTGTTTTGTTGTTTGGTAAGGAGAGCTGATAGGAAGATGTCGAGGAAATTGTGGAGACTGAATAGCAAAGATAGAAAAGACAGAAAACCTGGACCTTCCAAAACATAAAAGCAAATGCATGCTGAAAATGGGTGAGCTCCTTATGCAATGAAAGCTATTAGACTTTGGGAAAAAAAGATATAACAAGATTCTAAATGTCAAAATAAATCCAAATTGTGCATTTTCTGAGACTAATTTTTCATAGAATCACAGAAGAGTTTGGGTCAGAAAGGGACCTTTAAAGAGCACCTAGTTCAACTCCCCCTGCCATGGACAGAGACAGATTTCATTATACCAGGTTACACAAAGCCCTGTGCAGCCTGACTTTGAACACATCCACTGATCCACAACCTCTCTGGGCAACTGTTCCTGTGTCTCATCACCCTCATCATAAAAATTTCTTCCTTATGTTCAATTAAATCTGCCCTCTTTCAGTTTAAAACCATTGCCCCTTGTCCTGTCACTACAGGCCTTGCTTAAAAGCCTCTCTTCAACTTTCTCATAAGCCCTGACTATATAATGAGAGGCCACCACAAGGTCTCCCCAGAGCCTTCTCTTCTCCAGGTTAAACCCAACTCAGCCTTTCTTCACAGGAGAGGTGTTCCAGCCCTCTGAACATTTTTGTGGCCCTTTCCTGGACCCACTCTAACAGATCCATGTCCTTCCTGTGCTGAGGAGTCCAGAGCTGGATGCAGTATTCCAGGTAGGGCCTCACAAGAACAGAGAAGAAGGGGAGAATCACATCCCTTGACCGGCTAGCCACATTTCTTTTGATGCAGCCCAGAATACAATCGGCTTCCTGGGCTGCAAAGCGCATGTTGCTGGCTCGTGTCCAATTTTTCATCCACCAGTACCCTCAAGTCCTTCTGTGCAAGGGGGGATACCATACATCCCCCAGTCTGTACTGATAGTGACAATTACCCCAACTCAGATGCAAGGCCTTTTACTTGGCCTTGTTGAACTTCATGAGGTTCACATGGGCCCCCTCCTCAAGCCTGTCAAGGTCCCTCTGGATGACACCCCTTCCCTCAAGCCTATCAACTGTGCCACTCAGCATGGTGTTACCTGCAGATTTGTTGATGGTGCACTAAATTGCACTGTCTATGTCATTCATGAAGATATTGAATACCATTGGTCCCAGTACAGACCCTTGAGGAACACCACTCATTAGTGGTTTCTGTTTGGACATTGAAACATCGAGGGTAACTATTCAGACATGTCCATCCAGCTAATTTCTTATCCATCTAACGGTCCATCCAACAAACTTGTATCTCTTCAATTTAGAGGCAAGAATATTGAGGGGGACTGTATCAAAGGCCTTGAAGAAGTCTAGGTAGATGACGTCTGTAGCACTTTGTCCACTAATGCAGTCACTCCACCATAAAAGGCCACTAGATTAGTGAGGCATGATTTGTCCTTGATGAAGGCATGCTGGCTGTCTCTAATCTCTTCCCTATTTTCTGTATGTTTCTACATATCTTCCAGAAGGATCTGTTCCATGATCTTACTAGGCACAGAGGTGAGTCTGTTAAATTAATTTTAACCAAATGAATTACAAATCTGAATCTTATCAAAGCATCAAATGTGTTTGGTTTCATTAAAGAATAAATGAAGAAGGGAGGCACTATTATCCTAACTATCCTGACTACATATGGTGCATAGAAGAGGAATAGCATAACCAAGAAATTAAAAAAAATGCTATGTTTTCCAGGTGGCTGTGGTATTTCTGTATCATTTCTGGCACAGCTTGTACCACATTTTTTTAAAGAAAATTATGATTCTATCTATTCTTGTGGATAGTTAATAAATCTGTTCTTCTGCCTATATGCATACACACACCCTTCTGGCTTGGAGACATCTTAACCCTATCACAAAATAGACTAAGAAAGACAGTGCTCCAATTCTGACTTTAGATTTTTAAACTTTTACTGTTCTGTCACAATGTTATCTTGAATTTGCTTAACCAGCAGAAACAATTTCTTACAGGCTTTTTGCCCACATATAATGAGAACACATTTAGCCCACTGAGTTCTGAGAAGAAAAATATGCAAGAGATCTTCCACACTCCCTTTACAGGAGCTAATGTTGAGAATGGAACTTGGCAGAGAAGAGAGAACAGAAGTGAAAATAGAGCAACAGCCAGACTTATCACACAAGCAGAGCTCTAATGACAGAAAATATGCTCTGCTGTATGTTAAAAGTTCTTGAATTCTCTCTTTTGGTCTTCTAACCCCATTGGTGTGGGAGGGAAGAGAAAAGAGTTGCCTGACAGACAGTAATGTGAGATAACAACTAAGGTAATCCTTTAAGGATTTACACATTCAAAAGGAAAATCAATGTCATTAAAGCCCAGTGGGGTACACTGGTTACTCTGTTGTTCAGTATCTTTTGGATCTTCAAAGACTGATGAGTGAAGTGTTAGTATAAGCAGCTTCAGAGGAAGCAAGATGATCTGCAAAAAAAACCTTAGGAAAACAATGCACCAAGATGTTCCACAGAACTTGATTATCCACATGTTAAATACACAACACTAAATTCACTCCCTACAATCACAAGCAACCAAGAACAAATGATAAATTTAGAATGGTTTGCTAGGCATTCAATACATTTTCAAATATAATAAATATTAATATTTATTTATATCTATAATAAATATAAGACCTGCAGTACAAATAACAAAGCCATGAAAAAATAAAACATGCTACAGGAAGACTGGAGAGAGAAAGATGTCCAATGTACTCTTGAGTGAACTGTCATAAAACAATGATCCATTAGGCTCTGGAAAACAATGTCAGTAACATAAGAATGCTATTTCATTTAACTCATTCTATATTTAAGAGAAAGTATCAATTTTCTACAGTTCCTGTAAATTTGTACCTTCTGCTTATCAACTATTTTATGTGCTTTGAGTACAAAACTCAAAAGCTGTTTCCCACATTTCCACACTTTGCTAGAAATACTGCTACAATTCACACAGAAATGTAATAATGCGTATGTCAGCTAACCGTTTCAGAACCTACAGCAGTGAAGACTTAGAGATACACTGCTTTGCCAGCTGAGTCCTCTATAGTAAAGGAGTCATCTGAAAGAGATGTGACAAAGTACGGTAAGCAGGTCATGAGGAGCCCAGATCATAAAGTTGGACTATATACCTAGTTATTAAGCAGCCAACTGAATATGAGATTAATCTAATATTTGTAGTTCATGTATATAATGTGTGAGTTTGCACTTGCAGACACACACATGTAATAAACTGCCAGCAACAGATAATGTTGGAAAAGTAAATCATAAATGTGCCTGGTTGCCTCTATAGGATGTCCTACTGTAAGATATGACAATAATTTATTTCTGTGACAGACATCAAACAGGGACTTTCCAAAATCTTTAAGGCTATCACCATAAATTGAACATTTTTCACTGTGTTGAACTGGTGATAATTAGACACTATAAGTAAAGAAAACTGGGAGTATAACATGTGTCATAAATTGGCTGTCTTCCACCTTTTCCCTTGATTAGTTGCCAGTCTGGCCACCTGCCATAGACTGGTGAAAGGGGAGGGGTCACACAGAGATTTTACCTAATGAGAGGACAAAAGAAGCTAAAAGCTGCACAGAAGTGCCAGAGGCATCAGTCCCACCAGCACAGTAAAAATAGAAAAGGAAGGAAGTAGTCAAAGGTGGATGTATAGAGGAAAAAAGAACAACTATCTCACTATTTTAGTTATCTCCAGAGAACGGTGATGGATACTTTGCCAAATTATGACTCCATTCTTTAATATAACAATGGGCATGCTATGCCTATAGTGTTCAGGTTGTAACTAAAATTGGACAAATAGACCAGCAGATATTAATCACTGAGATCAACCACCCAGACATTCAGTTTAAGGTTATGGCATACTTATTTTCAGAAAGAAAAAGACACATTTGATTGCCTGCCTTGGAGGCCAGTGGAAACAATAAGATTCCAGATAATCTTGTGAGATAAGGATGTCTCTCTAACAATGTTACTAATAGAATATTTAATTATCATCAGCTTGAAATTTGGCTCAGTAGATTTAGTTGACACTGTATGTCTACTGGGAGCCAATGCAAAGCATAGCTTTATGTCGCCTTGCACTGTAGACTTTCTGCCTCTTTTCAGGCTATTGGTAGTAAACATTAACATAGACTTTACTACTCCAAGCAAGCTGGACAAGTGCTAGTGGCTACTGATTTCCAGAACATAGTCTAAGGTTTTCCAAAGCTTAATTAACTGTAGGGGGAGTGACAGTAAGTGTTTTAAAGAAATCTCCAGAGGACTAAATAATTAATCTGTTCTGTTTGATCTCTAACACTGGCTTTCCATGTTATCATACCATGATCGTACCATCATCCAGTTTACTCAGCTGTAAAATATTCCCAGATAGTGCTATCCTTTCCCCTGTCATGTGGATGATATGAGTGATCGATTCTGTTGAGTAGGTATAAAGAAAATGGTAAGCAAACCTCTGACATAAACCTGAGTCCATTGCTTTCCCAGCCCTGATGTAGAAATGTCCAGAAGTCTGAACGGCTGCTTGCCCATCTAATGTGAATGTAGTGGAACAAATGTATTTAATGTACTTCCTGCTGTGAACAGCATGAGGCTTCAACAATTCCACTAAGGCAAGATGACTGTCAGCCTGGCTGTAAGGCTGGGTGCTCTCATGGCAACACTAAATACGGTATCATGGAATTAAAATCACATGGGAAGATAGCCACTGACACAAAACTTGATGCAAACAAAATAATTGTAAGCATTCTCCTCTTAGCTACGAACTTCCAGCTCTGCATTCATCACACCTCTTCTCTTCTGGTTTCCAAATGTGACTACAAACCAAGAGTTTAAAATTTGCCCGTGATACAAAACAGAGTAAGTAACAAAAAGAGTCCAAACAGCAGCCTGGCCATAAAAACAGTTGACTGTGAGAGCAGAGTTTCACTTCAAGACTGTTGCAAGGACTAAAGCACATTTTGTATTGGACTTATTGCACACAAGACAGCGACACTGTTGGAGTTAGAACCAAATTACAGACTGCTCATTCCCAGATGAACTAACAAGAGTTTGGTCTCATTTTTTTTCTTAATATATGTGAAATTATTTCAGCCACAGCTTCAGTTAGAAAAACAAAGAACACTTCTAGGCTGACCTTGCTGAGTTGCTAAGTGCCTGGGGATTAAGGTATTTCCATGGAAGACTGGGGTCTGGGTGTTTTCAGGGTCTGAGTCTAAACTCCAGGACACCTCTCTCCAAGGAGAATGAAAAGTGCACAGTAACCTTATCTTCCTTTTCCTAGATGCACAATATTGATCTATTATGTAAAGTGCCTCCTCCAAATGAACTTTATGCTGAACTCTGTGCTCTCCATGCAGGATAGGTATGTCCTTCCTGAGCCAATCAAGTGACCTCAAATCCTTCAGGGATTTCTGTTGATCCCCCAAATCCTTGATGTGCATGCAGACAAGTAGTTGAGCCCACCAATTCTGGCTAGATTTAGAAACAAAAGTCCACATTTGCACGGAAAATTTTTGTATTTTTGGGTATTTTTGTCTGATTCTGGACTTAATCTTGAACATCTAAATACCTAGTGAAACACTCTCGAGCATTCATTTCTTTAGATTTCAGCTAGATTATTTTCAATTTTTCTTTAGAAATCATAATTATATTATGAAGCAGGAATAGCTACGTATGTTTTTGTTGTTTAATGGCATTTCAAAGTAGGAGCTGTTTTAACAAAAAATTAGAAAAAAATCTTTCCTTCATGCCCAGTAGTGCTTATCACTTTGGGTTGAATGGCAAGTTAAATTTCTAAGGCTAGGGTTTACAGGTACTGTCAGAAATCAATGTATTCAGATGCACCAGATATTCACAGTGATTGATCTCAACAGTTCAGATACTTCTAGGATGTGATGGTTCCTGGGAGTACATCTGTCTTTAACTATTTTAACTATAGAAGGACCCCAGCATAGCCTGCTTGAATGAGATGGCTAATATTGAGTGAGATTACTGCTACCCCAAAAATGGATGATTTGCATAGGTCTTTCCCCTGAATGCTTTTCTTGTAGTGATTCATGGTTAGTGAATATCACCTCTGACTCAAACAGATCCACGTTTTTATTTTTTAGTGCTTAAACTGTAGTGACGTGTAAGTTTGAATCCAAGATCTCCAGGCATAATTTACTTTGCTGTGTATTTCACTAACTTAATCCTTTCCCTCTTTTCTACCTGTCTTCAGCTTCAGGACCTATCAGGAAAAGTCCCTTCCAAATTAAGAAATGTCCCAACAGCAGCACTAATTTTAAAATCACCTTTCACAATATAAAACTATACCTGTGCATGGTCTACATACTATGTTTTTTGTTTTGTTTTTTTGTCCCAGGTTTTGCTTTGGCAGCACAGCACTACTGTATAATCCCCAATTAAAGTATTCGGTTGCCAGGAATTTAATATACTCTAGTTCACTACAAAGTTGAGCACACCTCTTTTATTTTTTGTTTATTGTCATGATTGTATAGCAACTCAGCTATTTTAGTTAGACCCTAAGGGCCTTTCTAGAAATAAAAGAAGAAAAGACTTTGATGATAGGTACTGAAGGTGAATGTTTCCTAATTAACTTGCATTGAATGCCAGAGGAGATAAGGTAATGTTGGTTGTGCTGATTTGACTTCCATAGGAAAGATCTCATGTAGTGTTATTAAACTTTGACCTTTGCTGTTTGTATCTTTTGACCTGAAGAAGTCCATGCATAATGTTAATCCTGTCACAGGACTTGGAGAACTCACAACTTAATGACATGCTGTGACATTTGTCCAAAGAAGCTTTGTTAAATAGAAGATGAATTTAAACAATGAGAAAAATATATCAGTAGATATGAAGCAAAGAAGTTAAAGTGAACTAAAGAATTTAGTATGACATTACAATAGCTCATAGGCTATTATACATGTGCTAAAGTTTTAACCCATCTCTATCTGAGGCATTTTCTGAATTAAATTTTGTTGTTAAAAGCTGAAGAAAATGCTTTTTATTTCACATAAACACATTTACATTTATTAAATTTAATGTTGTGCACTGAAAATAATAACCAATGCTTCTTAAAATTCCCTGCTTATTATGCAGAATTTTAATCATGACTGCCAAAGTGTTAAATTGCTCACACATTACACAAATACGTGTGTGTGTATATACACAATCTGAAAGAAACATACACATATATATTTCTTTCTCTGTGTGGAGACATAAATAGATACGTAAGGTATACCGTAATTTATCTACTCTGTAGCCTGTACTCTGCATTTTATAGAACAGGCAGCACAACAGATCTCAGATGAAAAAAGACACATACTGACTTTTCTGTTATTGTGCATTATGGTTTTGTGAAAAATAAATTCATTTTCATGTTTTCTAAATTCATTCTCATGTTTTCTAGTGGCAGTGTTAAAACAAAGGAGATTTCCCTAATATGTTGTGGGAGTCTCATAAACAGTTAAGTTCTACACTATGTTGTGATTGATTAACTTTCATAATTTCTTATTCAAAGTCAGTCAAGGTTACAGCTATAATGATTGTATAAGTCCAGGAATGATAATCTTATTTTAAATGCTAAAAACAGTATCTAAAAGTGTTCCCTCCCAGGAAATAAGGTTCTACTGAAGATAGACACTGTAATTTCAGCTTCAGTTCTCTTAAACAGTCTCTTGGAGAAACATTCTCCCCATCCCAAACTTTCCATATATATTTTAAGCGCTCAGAACACTTTCAAAAGCTGGGTAATCATCTGTTTCATGGATATATTTTTTTATACCTACTCTCCCAATATTTTGTATTCTGCTATCTACAAACAGTAAAGTTCATGAATTCTTCAAAATTATTCAAAAAATCAAATTGTTGCAAAAAACCTACACAAACCTGCATTTGCCATCACAGCAAAGTCAGATAAACATATTTCTATTTCAGCTTGCATTCGATATATAATCTGTTACAAGAAGTGTTACTTCAAACTTTTGTATTCGTTAATGATATATGATTATCCAAATACTTCACAGAGAAAACAAAGTCACCTCTGTCACAGGATTACATGTGAGAAATTTCAGGCAGACTGAGTATTTATGATGCAATTAGATGGGTGTCAACTTCCTGCCTTTAAGAGCTGCCTTTTATACTCTTAACTAGGGAGAAATCACTGTGCTGATAATAAATGTCTATCTTGGCATAAGACTTTCAAAGATATAATTCCTCACATTTAGGCTTCAGGAAATATGACAGTGTCACAATAGATGGTTTATGGCCTCACAGAGAGGACTAAAATAGCTTATCCGTATTCCTTTCACAGAGTTTCCAGTTGATATGTCAGCTTCTAAACTCCATGCATAAATAGGGCAATTGTGCCAGGAACCCTTTTTGCTACCACTCCTAGAAAGAAGAAAGTTGCACCACCCATGCTAGGGACACTGAAGGAGACACTTGAGGCTGCAGTAGTATTTACATGAATTTTTGAAAGCAGTTGGTGACACAGTGTGCTGATTCTACTGTTCCTTAGTCACAGACCTCTCTAATCACAAATAGAAATGTTCTTTTCAATGCAACATATCAAAGCTATCGACCACTTGAACAAAGGACATCATTTGGTCAGCATGTCCTTACTGAGGCAATTGCTAAAACAACATTACTGACTTTTGATAATTCGCTTTACTAAAAAGACCAAGGCAGCTACATGGACACTTCTAGGCAGAAAGTTAAATGCAGTATCAAATCAGAAGGACTATAGCTTGCCTCTTAGCAGCTGCTATATGGCTTCTAGTCCATCGGGGATTCTCATATGGCCCTTTGGAAAGTAATGCAATGGGCCTGAAGGCTTGTGGACATAACCTCAGAATCACTCATAAAAAGATGCCCATGAAAGGTGATTTTTTGGATTACATCTGCTACTGTGATAGGGAAAGGTGCATCTCCTCACTCCCAATCACTGCTTGTGTGACTTTCTCAAACCATAAAATACCAATACTAAACACTTTAAAAAACCCGCATTGCTTTCTAATAGTATTTTCAAATCTCAAGATGGAAGCAGCATGTGTTTTAACCAACAGGAAGAAGTGCAAAAATCCAATTTCTACATGCTGATTTGAATATGATATTGATACTATTTGTAGTTTCTGTCTGGAACTGGGAATATCACTTTGTTAAATGATGTCTTACCATCATCCTTGTCAGGTACAATGGTAATTCGAGTGCTTGGGAATTCTGCACCAACTCTACCACCCATTGGCATGCTCAGCAAAACATCAAAGGTCTCAGCCTCTTCATACAAGGAATCATCTATGATGACAATCCGACACATTTTTTCTCGTTCGTCTTTGTCAAAACGTAGAATGCTGTTGTGATCCTCAGGCCTGGATATGTAGTCGGAGTAAGAAAGTACAGAGGTTGGGGCAGTGCCAGATGCTGTTCCTGTGGCATAAAAGGAAAACAGTCACTATACATACCATGGTTACAATGATCTCCTCACAGAGGCTGAATCTTATTTCATTACCTTTTAATTTCTGTTTACTTTTACATTACAAGATGGGCTGAAACCTTTGACCAGGCTACATTTCTGAGATCCCTGGACAAACTTCTTCTGTATATAATGCAATGCAAGCACATGCTCCTCAAATTAATTTCCAGTTTTCCAGTCAGAAGGAATATTGTAGTCTATCACAAAAGACACTGACAAAGGAGACCTAGTGAGGATTAACAACTAACTCCCTTTGTATATTTTACCCAGTGAAGATATCGGTGGACCAGAAATTATCTATACAGCTAGAATTTGATGAAAACAAATTATTTTGATTCCAGATCACCTCACCAAAAATGTTGCTTCAGCTGTCCAGATGAAAAAAAATAGTAAAAGCACAGTTATGCTTACTAGAGACCCCATGCTCTGTGTGGATTTAATTAATAGGAGATTGAAACATAGAGGAAGGAGAAGCACAGCAATTAAGCACTATTATTTTGTAACTTTTTTTTAAAGATACAAACAAATAAAGGATATCCGTGGCAATCACTGCAGTGCTTTCAGTTCTCATCACTTCCAGATATATGGGGCTGCATATAAAAATTTTGCAAAAAGATAAAGAACACAGATTCTCTTCATCTCCTAACAAATGGCAGAAATTTGCAACATGATAGTTTCTCATCTGTATTCAATAATAATCCAAGACAGATTGAAAAAATGAATACATTTCCAGCTGAGACTGAAGATATTTAGATGAAAATGTAATTAACTGTTATAAACAATTTTATTATCCGATATATAGAACAATTCTTTTTCCTTTCTGTCTCCCATTTTTGCCTTTTTTTTGTTCTATAGTAGATTCTGTTACCATGTTGTGTGTAGCAGATAACCATCAGTTCCTGGCTCACATCTCCACTTCTTCTGACTGGAATGAATAATTCACCAACATCTTCTTCAATAGTATAGGTGGACTGAGGAATAAAGACTGTTGATTCTGCAAAGAACAGACATATTTATTTATTTATGTAGATTTATGGCCTCATAAAGTCACCTATAAAATACCTAGGAGCATTTTAGCATATTCTGAAGTGCAACAAATAACTTGTATTTATCAGCAATAGTGCTAAATTTTAAGAAAAACTTGGAGGGTGAGAGAAGTAGAGTTTCTTAGTCTTTCAGAAATGGAAAACAAAATCAGATCACTAGGTCTGAATTCACAAGTCCTTATTAAGTAGTCTCTAATCTGACTAATTTACTTATCTAGGGTTAATTGTGCAAGATAGTGTTTGGAGAATTTGTCCACAAGGTATATATTTTTCTCATTTCCATGGTATTTCTTTATTAACAGTTAATCACAGAAGTATCAGTAGTATAGCTCACACACAGGCAGTGGTTCTGCAAGGCCATTCATTAACTTACTACATCAAGATAACTGAAAATCATTTGGCATTGAGGATGCAAGATGGAGCTCCTGCTATCTTACTCTAACTTGGACACTTGATTTGAATCGGCTACACATCTACTCCTGTTTTACTCAAAGGAGACCTAGCCAATACAGTCAGCGAAGTCTAGAGAGCAATCTCACCCTAAAATTTATTGGACCAAAGAATGTCAGATGTGTTTTTCAGGGAAAGAAACATTAAAATTAATTTTAAACTCTTCATTATTTTATATTCATATAATCATATTGCTGTTTTATGCTGTTACTGGGATTCAGGATCCATTTTGTTCTTATTCTCTCAAAAACTCAAGAACAAAAGGTGGCTATGCATATGATTATAAAGCACCTTTACAGTTTCATTAATATGACTGCAACCCAAACAGAATGTAATTCTGTATAATATTAAATCAAGTGGTATCAGCTGACTGCACAAAGCAATTCTTTTCAATATTTCAGAGTACTTTGGCAAACAATTTTCTGAAAATTGTCAGGTGATTTCTTTGAAAACATGTTCCAGGTTTTATTTATCCAATTGGAAAATACTAGCAGCATGACTTAAGGTCAAAAGACTGCCTTAAAAATGCTGTAATTCAGGTTTGATAAGATCTAGACACTTTCACTATTCCAGCAAGTCAAATATTCAATGTGAATAAAAACAATTCCCTACCTTTTTCTTTTAAAGTAAAACAAGATGTAACACCCAAACCCCCCATTTTGTTAATTTTATTTCTCCCTTTAGAATTAAGTTGACAAAATGAAAAACTCTATCCTAAAAAAAAAAAAAAAGAGCAAAAAAAAAAAAGGCAGCAACCTGATTTCTGTTTTCTGTCTCCTATTATCCTATTAGGAGTAAAATGACACTAAAAAACTTGAACTGACCTTATGAACAACATAAAAGCTCAGAGGAGAATGATGTAGACAATGTCAGCTAGTGTAAGAAAACACATCCTTATGCAATCTCTTTTTGGAATAAAACATTAACTGATGTCCCATACACCAAGGGCTGGTACAGCTTTCCAAACGAGCTCACTGTTTTGGAACTAAGACTACACCATTCAAATAAATTAATTTGAAAATAATTTTCACTGGAAGCAGAATAAAACTTTTGATGGTTTCTATACAGTTAGCAGCTGAACTTGTACCTACCCTGTGCTCTAAAAGACAATTAGGAAACCTAGTCCTTCCCCTCAAAATTCTCTTTATATTCCTTCCTGTAGATATTACTTGATTTGCAGTTGTGCATTCAATTTTCTCCTGCGCAACTTCACTTTATGTATAATTACTACAAATTCTCTGGGACTGTGAAAATTTTATCTTAATATAAGAAATAGAAAAAACTATCATTGGCATTAAGAAGACTCAGATAACTATCTTGAGTTGTGCTATCTCACTGATCATAGAAAAGACAGATGTAACACATTTTCAAGTAATTTCTGTGTTTCATACATACTACTTTTCAAGTTAGGCACTATTTTTCTCAGTGGCTAAATATGGATGATGATCATATAACCTCTAGTTTAACTTGCGCTATGAACTAAGAAACCTCTGACAGTTCTCCTGCGCAGTCCTCTTCAAATGTTAATCAGGGAAGATCACATAAAAGAAGCTGTTAGAGTCATCCAATACTTGAAAGATTCCTTAAGGACAGTTTTGTGTGACCATGGCCCATGAGTTCAAGTGTCTGGATGCAGCTGAAAAGCAAAGCAACCAGAGCACATTCTACGTTTTTAGGGTTTTTTTTCCTCAGCTTCTCTCTTCATTTACATTTAACCATAACTGTATCTGTTCTTGACACAGCTTGTGCTGTACTTGGTCTACTGAACCTTACCCTTACTGACCTCCCCAGCTTGACATTGAGGCCTAACTGATGCGACTAGTTTGCTTCAAGACCCAAACCAGCCTGGACTTTCCTGTACTGTCCTCTCTCACAGGAATTATCATGGCAGAGTAAATCCAGTCAGCCTCCAGCCGCACATGCAGATACACTCTGCTTGCAAACACATTGAACTGAAACCCTATTATACATAAAATGAAACCGAAACTAAACAAAACAAAAAACCTAGAAATAATTTATCATAGGAAAAATGCAGGCATTTCATCAAAGCATGCTACCTTAGTCACATATTCATTAATTACTTAAAGTGATAGGGGACAAATGGCTACCCAACGCGCAGGCCTGCCTTCAGAAATATTCTGAGGGAAGGTAAGCTTTACTATCCACTATTACTAATAGCATTTGTCGTTCAGTCTATCTTCTGGTGTATGTACATATTGGCAGTACAGTTCTGGAAAGGTTCTTACCATCTCCTGGGTCAATAATTTCCACCGTGGATACATATGGAAATTCCAGAACTGCCATGACAGGCTCAGAAAGAACAATTTCAAAGGACTCAGACTGTTCATGTTCACCGTCACTCAAAATCCGTACTCGCCACGTAGCTAAGGTTTGGCCAGGATTAAACTGCACTTGCTTCTGGGCTTTTCCTCTGAAATCCTTATCTTTCTTGGCAGTACCATCTTTGGTGCTAATACCTGCATAAATCATAAATTTAGGTCATTATAAAAATTACTTACATTTTTTCTGTCATTTTTAAACAAAGAATTTTTAAAAACCATACTTCTCACAACCCGAGAGTATTCAAGCCAACTCCAATTACTCTTGATCAATTTTATGCTGGTGTCACACATAGCGGTGGAAGTGCATCAATTAACATTATGAAAGACAGTTTGGACAGAATTAGACAAAGCAAAGCTAAATACTAGAAAAACTCTACATTCTCCGAGGTTTCAGTCAAGTTTCTGTTTCTCTGTAATTCAACTATGGGTGCCCAAAAGGGCCAACAATATGTTTTCATGCCTTTACCTTTCTGGGTTCTCTTCTGTTCCAGAACTTCTAAACAACATGCTGCCTGAAACCCTCAAAAATATTTATTTCTCTTAGAAAAAATGAAAACACACCTGGAAAGGGGAAAGCTAAGGAAAACACAAAGACACAAAAGGGTAAAACGTACAGAATAAGGATGAAAGATGTAAAATCTGAACCATTGTAGTCATTCCCACTACAATAAATATTTTTTTTTAAATTATTATGCTCTTATTTCAGTGTTTGCATAATGACAATTATAAACTGTAGTTTAGTTGAAACTGCAAAGCCATAAGATAAAAATCAATACAGCTCATCCCACAGAGACAACACAGACCTTACAGCCTCATATCCAGGATGCTCTAAAATGGATTTCATTGGCACTTTCCTCACAGTTTAAGGCTGTTTGACAGGCCCACATGGAAATTAGACAGTCCTTCAGAACTATTTCTAACTCATGCATTTGGCCTTTGTTTGAACCCCACAGCACCACTCAAATCTTAAAGGCCTTTCTCAGGTTTTCAGAAAAAAATTCAAAACTTCTCCCTTCTCTGTTTGTTTCTTACAATGGTATTAATTTATTAAACCATATAATCTTTCCCTACACAGCTTGCCTTTCTTGCTTCCTGCTTGTGCCTCTTCCTAAGTTATAGCCAGTATAACTTAGCATAATATATAGCCAGTATTTTACATAACCTATAACCCTTCAGACCCTTTGGCACTACACACGGACCAGAAAGGCCAGCAAGCATCTTAACCAATATCTTTTAAGTTCTTTGCAACTCTGTAATTCCATTTTGCAGGTGGTCAGAGGCAAGTTATTCAAATGGGTTTTGCTGTATTTTGAGTCAGCTCAATTCAGAAGCTGAGCTTGAATCCGTAGGTAGATAATTTTGTAAACACTAGTTGTAGGATCAGAAGTCAAATCAGTATCTGTTAATCAGCACCAGTAACTAATTTAAACCACACACCTATAACTTTGCATTTTATTGACCTGTTTTATTCTTTTACTTTAGAAGAAATATATTATCAAAGTTAGTTCACTGTTCAAGATGGAGTCTTTTAAGTTAGATCCAGTTATTTTGTGCCTATACTCCTTATATCTCATGCCAAAATAGGTATCCTAACTACATCTCAATACCTAAACACAGATTCTTATTCAGAAAGAGACCTAAACAGAAACCTGATTTCTAAGCATGAACTTGTGCTCCATGCCAGGTAAATGCTTACATATCTCTGCAAAACCAGCTTTGAACTGAGTGCCTTTTCTCAGCAGTGTAAGCTCGTCATAGGTTTCAACATGAAACTGTATAAGAATAATGCTCCCTAGTCCAAACGCATCACCAGGAAAAGGATGGGAACAGATCCAGAAACTACAGACAGGTGTGAGGTTGCAGGATGTGATAACATAATCTTTTTTCACCTTTTCACTCCCCAGACACTGCAAACAGCTTTCAACACCTCCTGTATCAGCCTCAGTTGACTGCCAACATTGACAAAAGAAAACGAGCCTAATGGTCCTAGCTGCTAATCAGACCAGCTCACAATAGCCTTCCTGGAGAATGATCTCTGCTTATTGTTGTCTTTCCAATTGCTACAACTGTTTTTTCTCATTACAGGAAAAATAAAATTCGGACAGGAACTACATTCTGTGAAACAAATACAATTGATACCACTGTTGGTATCAATCAAATCAGAGAAAGGAGGACTGGGTCTTGGGTTGTTAAGTCAAAAATTAACTGCAGAAGACCAAAAAGAGAAAAGTGAAATTTTCATCATATAACTAAAGAAATAATATCTTAGCATAACAAAAGATACTTGCTTTAACAAATAAACATACTCCTTTGAATGTAGCTTGCTTAGTATGAAACACCAGTAAAAGAAAATAGTTGTATTAATGCATTTTATCATCTAGCTGGCCAGTGATTTATAGAAGCAACTGATAAGGTTAAAATTGAACTTACTTATAAAAGACGTTTCTCCAAGATAACCTCTCCGTTTAAGAACAACATCAAGATATTTGGAGTCTTCATTTACTAAATAGTATTCCTTTTCTAAGGAGATCCATGCCCAGTTTAGGCGAAAATGTTGATTCTTCAGCTTATTGCCTCCTGCAAAACAAAATAAAAATTCATTTTTCTTCTTCATCAAATACTACTCTGTCTTTGGAGGTTAATGTAACCTGTACCCTGGGTAAAAAGTGTATCTTACCTAGACATCACAATCCAAAGATTTTGAAGATTTAAAACTAAGAAATAACAAGTAAAGAACTCAACCATGAAATGTTCAGTGCATATAGGAACAAATTTTATCTTAGATGCATACAGATTAATCACATTCCTTACAGAGTATGCTAATTTTCTTCTTTTTCAAGGGAAGAAGAACAAGGATTAATAAAAATATATTTAGGATGCCTTTTTAGAAATTACAAAAGGTGCGGATGATCCAAGTTTCTGCAGAACTGTATTGGTATTTCTAAATAACACACAGTGTAGGGCATTATGCAGAACTTCCTCAATATGATCAGGCTACCAGAAGCACTGGAAGACCCTTAGTATCCTGAGAGACTGGAGCTGACACCTACCATCTACAATTTCTGCTCTTACTGGTTTAGAATTTATGCATTAGCACTGTATGATTTTAGGAACAGCTTTCATGTCTTCCTAGGAAATGGTTTCAATAGGATTAAGTATACCTGATACACACTGCAGTTTATAGTTATGCTGATGCCCTCCTAAGTTTACATGCGTGTAACCGTTGGGTTAGGTATGATTGCCTGTGCCACCTAAGAAGATTTAGAGAGATATAAATGCTTATTGGAATTCTCTTATACTATTTTGCAATGAGCTATCTTCATGATATGATGAATGCCCCTAGCTAAGTAAGCTGCTGAGATGTTTATTGAGAATCAGTTTTCAATAGACCAAAAGATGTCTTCACAGTTCTTTTTACACAGGCACAACTGTAGCAACATGTTCCTGGTGAAGAAAGCAAACTCCTAGGATCCCTTCCAAGGTCTTGACTGTAGCAGCAGCACAGCAGCTTCCTTGTGGTCTCACTGTGCATTCAAACACTGGGAACTGAAAACACAGGACAGCAAGCAATGCACTAAGCTAGGGAAACTGAATAGTTAACATGGACCAAGTCAGCATCTCTGGCTGGCAGCTGTTGATGGCATTGTCCTTAAGTTGAACACTGTATTTCCTTATACAATAATTGGAAGAACCTTCACAGTCCTTCTGAAACAAAAATGACCATATAGTTGTCAACAGAAGTAGGCTCTGTTTTTGAAGCCAAAGCAATGCAGGAATACAGGAAGCATCCCTCAAAACTTTTGGAGGGGATGATATGGAAGTCATTTAACTCCAGCTGCAAAACACTGAGCGCCAGCCTAAAATCTGAGCATGTCTCAGCCTAATCTCTTGCTCCCATCAGAAATGAAGCTGTTTTGCCTACAGTTAATGGGTTTTGTACAACTGTAAAAGAACAGGAAATACTGATTGAAATGGCTCTCTAAGGTCCAATTAAAAATGCTACTTTTTTCCAGTTGAAAGGTAATAGCTGGAAAGAGCTAGCATCCATTTCACTATGAACCAACTATTTGTACAACAGACTGAATATCTTAGATCAGATTATCCCATTTCTAATAAAACATAGCATAGCTTTAGTTTCTCAAGTACAGTTTACCTCCATCTGTTCACTGACTTTTCACAGTAAAAAGGCATTTCTTGTCAGTGTAGGGATTCTAGATGCCACACATAAAAGGGCATGACAAACTGAGTTCTGTGTACCCTATTGGATGTTTGTTACTACTCAGGAGAATCCTCTAACTTCCATAGCAAGAATAAAATAACCTGTTCAGCTCACTGAAGGCAGATGCTTACTCAGCAACTGTCTTCTGGGAATGCTGGCTTGTGTGGGAGGCTGTAGGCTGATCTTCCCACAAGGTGCTGCTACAGAATAAGGTTTGCTCAGGTAATGACTGTCTGAAACGTGCCCTTTAGAATTAACACTTCTGTAAACAAGCCAGTGAATAGAGTTACTGGAGTACTACACTGCACTCCTTGCCCTGCTTTTTTCTGCTCTTTTGATCTCTATAGTTGCTGACAAAGGGGATGACTACAAACACACATACGAAAACTGTAAAGAGCACCACGAGAAAACCAGGAACTATAGTGTTAGCTACACCAGCACTTATATTAGGTTAGACATATGTTATGTCTTCCCATTAGTTTCTTGGGACAAATGCAATAGAGTATGTCTTGTTCTGTAATCTAGTAAGAAAAGCCATTTGTGTGCTGCCCTTGAACACACTGCCCAATTTAAACATAATTTGACACAGGGATAAAAGTTTCTAACGATATAAAAGAAACAAAAATTTACTGCCAATTAGAGGAGAAAGAAGCTATTAGTATCACTACTGAGAAAAATACTGCTGCATAAGCTTACTAGAAATGAGACTGTCAGATACTGGAAAACCCTCAACTGAAGGAAAAGCATAGCAGAGTTTCTATCTTTTTAGACAGAATAGATTCCAGCTAGGGAATGAAAAGCAATAGCAAATCCAACACCAACTGTTCTAACATCCAAAGAAGTAATGGTTTAAACATGTTATGGACATAGGCACACAATCTACAGCTTACATACACACAGATCTTATGTTTCATTTCTAGACTCTTAAATCAACCTTAAATGTAATTGATATTTGCACATAATTACTGAACATACCAAAATTACTACACAAGTGACAAAAATCCCAGTTGTTAAAGAGGAAAAGTCATACAGAGAAATTCTCAGTAGCCAACTACCAAATCAGTTAATTCCTGTCATTGAAAATGTTGAAATATACTGAGTTAGAAATCTAATAGGAGGACGAAATTTAGGAAGTAAAATGTGCAAGAAAGAAAATATGATTTTATGTTGTGTTAATTCCACCTATTTCTTGCTTTCAGCGGTTTCTTTCCATTTTTTCTTAAAGCAAAAAAAAACCCAAACCAAAAATGTATTATTTATAGCGGGCTTTCAGCAAGCCTGCATTTCTATCGGCCTGCTTCTGCCCCTAAAATATATATTGTTCACGTTTTAGAAGGTGCAGTACTAAAACCATCAGATTCATAATTTTAAGAAAACAATATAGATACTTTAGATCTTGATTTCTTAACTTTGTGCTTCAGAAGAAATGTTTTCTAAACTATACAAGCCATTTCACAGTCCAATGTCCCCAAAAAATAAAAACAGTGTTGTGGTTGTTGTTGTTATTATTACAGAACTCTGACACAATAGTGCAGGAAGTATATGATACAATTTATCTAATTTCAGGTATTTATTTTCGAGCTAGAAATTCTAAACTGTCTTTATAACCAAAATTGGGAAAGAGGCATTTTGTGAGGCTATGACGTATTTTAGGTATCTATTTTTGAATGAGATTAGCTGTGCCTCAAAATATGCAGAAATACATGCATTTTTCCTCAGTAGCTGTTAAGAAGGCCTGTCATGATGAGTTACATTGTAGGCACTTTTATTATGCTATATATATACACTAATGCTAGGTAAGATGAATTCCACCACACCTGAACTGGATGAAACCGGGCTGTTCTAGAAGATGGTAGAGCCAAGCACCACACAAATATAAGGTCTGTTAAAGAATAATAAAAGTATAGCTTTCAGAAATTATAAAATATCAGAAATAAAATTTCACATGCCATCTTAATTTTGTTCCTTGTTAAATTAATTATCTGCCTTACAATAGTATTTCTATAGGCAAATGAATTTTGCATGGCTCACTAGCACTTTCTTCGGACATAGTCAAAAATTTAGCTGCTAGGCAAATAATTAAGGTAATTAAGGTACCTCAATGACAGTTTTGCTTTTGTTCCTTTCCTAGACAAGTGCTTGTAATACAAATACATCAGAAGTTGACAGAGAGAGAAGCCATTACTAGAGTGCTTTTAAAACAAAACAAAAGGAAGGAGGGCCATGTTACGACAAGGTAAATCCAAAGTAACTTTGGTTATACATCTGTGAGATACGGTTGGCAAGATGTTGCTATAGTGATGCATGAAAACCCATTTCTTGAATTTTGCCAAAGACCACAGTGCAGCAGTGCTAAATCAGAAGATGCTAGACAGGACCTGGTGTAGTGAGACATTGATGAGAAATGAGATGGCAAGGGTTGTGAGACACAGTCAAAAACTTTGGACACAGCTTAAGCTAAGGATCTAGAGTAAGGTGGGTCACAAAGTGACTTAATGACTGTGACTTCACTGACTGAGGCTGCTGAGGACAATACTGTCTGAAAAGGTTTGCCTGAATATGACAAATCAAAGATGGATGTCATCTAGAATTGGTCTTTACAGGAGTCCTGTCAGAAAACAGTGTCACCTGTCAGAAAACAGTGATATATTATTTTTGCATAGGTCATCAAACCAGAAATTCCCAGAAAGATCAAGTCATACAGAAATTCCAATTTAAGCTACATGAATAAAAGAAGAGGACTTGATCAGTAAACTGTTTAAAGGGAAAAATATTAAAATGAATTTACCCATTTAAGCATTTATCCTTCGAAACTGCTGTTCAGGTATCTTTAAAAATACATAAAAACTCCATGAGAAACACTGACTAGATTGTCAGAACTTTCTATCATGATGTAAAGAGCTCAGAGAAGGAAAGAATCAGTTCCAGTTCTCTCCACAGATTTCTGGGCTATGTGAAGACAGTATAAAATATATTTCCATCATTAATTCGTGTCTCTTGAGCACTGGCAAGTTGAAGGGCATTCCATAGAGAACGTCTGATTGTAGCTTTGCTGTCCCTAGGAGCTACCCCAGAACCCCAATTCATAAACAAAAGCATACAGCTACACCACAGTGTTCACTTATTGATACAATGGAAATTGATGTATCTTGATAGATACTGGCTTCCCTACATGGTATCCATGGCATAATCAGTCAGAGATGAATCAGCTAAAGAGTGCCCAACCTGTACAACCATAGCCACCCAGATTCATTGCGTCCACAAAGTATGTCTTGCATTGCCATAAAGCTCTACAAATACCAGACAGCTGTGGTTTAGACATCTGCTTCATTTTTTCACCCTCTGATTAGCTTCTTTCTGTGCCAAACCAACTTAAGTTACATACCAGGATAAAGTTATCTCAACAGTTTCATTAGAAGTAAAATCTGATGTGGAATGCAGAAATCTTAGTTCCCAAGATCATGATTCTCCATCTAGCTATGAAGATCCCTGTCAACCTTAGCACTTCCCAAGTTTTTTGATCCCCACACTACTTGCTAGTTGTTATTTGTGGTTTATATAAACATGCTTTTTAGCAGACTAGAGAAGTGACATACAATCTTAGATGATTCTGCTAGTTAGAATAAATGTAGAGAAGATACTATATGTTCAGCTGAAGACACACAGTTTCAACAACTCTGATTTGCCATACTGTGTCATAGTCCCAGTACATTCTACCTACAGGTTAAAAAGGCAAAGATCTCAAGTAAATCTATCAGAAAGACCTCACCTATAAGATAGATAATAAAAGTACTTTATTCAATGTTTTGGGGCAGTACATCATTGGACTAGATGACTTTCAAAGGTCCATTCCAACCCAAACTACTCTGATTCTATGATCATATGCTGTTCCCTCTGCTATGATCACCAGAAAAGGCATATCAGGTGAAACTGCTTTAATTTCATATAGAAAAGCTATTTGCAGAAGTGAAACACATAAGTAAACCCAGCACATAAAATACGCCATTAAAATGTTTTAAATAGGCTTCAACAATGCATAAGCTAACCTAATAATTTTATCCAATTAGAAACCCTTAAAATGCGTCTCCTTTATACGTCTTTTTCAAATGTACTATAATGGACTCCAATCACTAAAGCAACTTGCTGAACTCTGCACCCTTCTGCAATCTCTCTGCCACTGTAACTCAATATATTTGCAGAACAACCAAAACCAACCCCCTGAACTAGCCCCTAGTGATTAGGGACTAAAACAATGCTTCCTCTGACTTGTCATGAGAAAACACACACTTCCCAACATTATGGACTTGGCTTGCCTAGAGTGTAATTGCTGATATCCAATGGACTGCAGACAGTTTCTGTCTTTCAGTAGTTTCTGTAACTCTTTTGCTTTTGTTTTATGTCTGCCCCCAAGAAACAAGTTGGAATGGCCACATTTGCCAGGGCTCAGACTAAGCAAATGCTTGAAGTCACATAGCAGAAAAAATATCTTAAGTATACTGTACAGTTGCTTTGTTACAAAAAGAGAAGGGGAAGTGAGAGAATGTAAAGGCTGGCTAGTGCATATTAAATGTTGATCCTAGTAAATTCAACTAAGCGTAACTAAGGATGTCTCCAAGCACAGTCTGGAGATTCACACTGGGTTAATTTAAGGAATTTCCAATACAAGTCTATGCCCAGTTCTTCCGCAGGAGATTAGCCAGATTCTGATTAAGAGATTATCCAGATTTTCATTGACAGAAACTGTGGAAGAAAACATGCTCTTTTAGACACTGCGTTTCATAGTTTTAAATTAATTTCAGTTTAAATCAGCTCAGTACAAATTAGTTCACCAAGAGCCAGGAAACCTTCATTCTGTTGGCCGCACCAAGAAGCTGTGAGCTTTCAAAGGAAAGAGCAAAGCAGATAAAGAGAAACCCAGTCTGAATCATAAAAAAGGATGCTGGACCACTGTGTGGGTTTCAAACCATTTATAGACATAAAGTGGTTAGCTTTGTAACTGATTTCAAGGGAACCCAAAAGGATCCACTTGCTGGTTTGGGATTCTGTGCTGTAAGCAAGGAACTAGCTCTGCAGGAGTTGAATGCTTCCCACTTCTACAGTTCCAATGGTGAAAATACAAATAATTTAATGAATTCAGGGTACTACTGAAGTGCTACTAATTGAAATGCTTAAGCACATACCCATATATGCTGCTGAATCATTGTAACAGAAGAGAAAGTCATTGAGCTACCCAAAAAGTTCTTAGCAAGACTGAACAAAGCAAAATTGGGCAAAAAAATATTCATATTATTCCTCCTCTCCCTCAAAATATCAACCCATCAAATTAAATTTGTTCACAAAAAGACTGGCTTTGATTAATCTCTTTACTGAAAATACTGGTGGAGAATAAATGATGAATTATCATCTTTTTCCACAGTCTGACTTAAGTATTTCAGGTATATATAGCTTCACATATTATTACTGTAACAAATTTGTCTACATATACATATGCATGTACATGTACATATACATATATAAATTTGTTACATATGATGTAACAAACTAATTTTTAATGTAAAAACTACAAATACTACACCATACATTTTATTTTATTTTTTTCAAATGGAACCCCCTATGCTCAATTATTCCACAAAACTTTATTAGAATTTTGACTTTTTGACCTGTTTCAAAATAAAATATCTCAAAACATTTTCATAGGATAAGACAATATCTTGTTGCTCTGCTCAAAGACTCAGGAACCATTCAGCATTTATTGGTGGAGAACATACACAGAATAGGATTCACAGAATCACTTTAGATAATGCTTTCTCTGGACAATCACATTCTAGAATTTGATCAATCTTATTTTAAAGTAGATACTTTAAATATGTCAGATGCAGCCTAAATTTTCCTTTAAGGGAGCAAAGAGTTTAAATGAAATAAAGGGTAGATTAAAAGTAAAATAATGACAGTTCATTAGACACAAAAAAATATGTTATTTATATTAATCACATATATTTCTATATTAATA
Source organism: Falco punctatus (assembly GCF_963210335.1). Classification (NCBI taxonomy): domain Eukaryota; kingdom Metazoa; phylum Chordata; class Aves; order Falconiformes; family Falconidae; genus Falco; species Falco punctatus. The sequence goes on along the minus strand of NC_137581.1, from coordinate 28,371,993 downwards.
TATTCACAAAAGAATGGTTACACAATACTTGTACTATGTACATACCAACAATAACATATTACAGCATTTTAAAATCTTGCAACATTCACAGTGCAGCCAGACAGGTTACTGTGATGACAATGACCATACGATCTGATCTAAATCACTTTGATACATTGGATGATTATACAGTTTATATGGAAAGATTTCTTTGGAAGTTGAAGTGCCACAAGTCTCAGTTCCATAGAAAGTATATTTTCAAATTAATACAGGCCTGTTCTCATTACAAATCAGAACTGACAATGTTATCTTTCCAGAAATACTTTGCCTTACTGAATGTCAGTGGGAGCGAGGCATTCATCACAGAATCTGCTCAAAACAATTCATAATCAGACTCTACCCTCTCAGCCTGCATGCATTATTGATAGGGAAAAAAAGAAGACATCTAAAAATTATGAAAGTGAGCATTTTAAAGGATCAGAATACATTACAAATAATAATGTGAAGGTATGCTGAATGCACCTGATTTTGGCCAGTATTTGAGGTCAAGCAATCACCAACAGGCTGGCGTTTGGAAGGCAGACCTCTAAGAAACTCCTGTGCATCAGGCACTTGAAAAGGTTGGTGTTATACTGAATTTACAAGATGACAGATAATGAAGCAGAAAGACTTTATTTTGCCCTGTCACTGTTTCTGAGATGATGAACAAGGAAAAACAAATTTTTTTAAAAAATTGTGCCACCTGACTCTTGGTTGGTATTGCTAGGCACTTAGCAGGGATTATTTTAAACTAATCAGCAGGTAGCAACCACTGCTGAGAGCTTTTATTTGAAGGTAGTAAAGGACAAGGAAGAGAGTAAAATATTTGGGAACTTACCCTTCATTCTGGAAAAGTCACTCATATAAACAGATTCAGGAGAAGCAGGACAAAACCAAAACCAAGGGAAATGGACAGGAGGGGAAGCATTTGAAAGGGGACAGTTGATGGCTACTGAACATAACGGCCCACTAGTCCCAGAAAAGGGAAGGTACCAGGAGGCAGAGTTGTCTGTAGACGGCTCTATTAGCAGCACTTTGTTCTCAGAAGTCTTTGTTCTTACTGTAGAGATCAGTCCTTGTTTTGAAATGATGCTTTATGTTATTGTATAATGGATAAATCATGACTACTGCTTCCTAGCAGAAAAAAATCCAGAGCAGCCAAATTAATTCCAGTGAATAACCACTATTGGCAACAGGTCCCAGTGCACAGGAACATAACCAACTGGGTCCTGTTCCACAAAATTTAAAGACATAAGACCTGCCACTTATGAGTAGGATTCATACAGTCTAATTTTACCATGTAAAAGAAGTATGTTTAACTTAGGCTAGCTGTCCAGGCACAATGAAAGCAAAGAGCTGCATCTTCAGAAACTGCAGGTAGATCTGATATGAACAGCTGGATTACCCTCTGGAAAGGTTTGGCCCACTCCATTGAATATAACTGGAGAATGTTCAACCCGCCAGTCTAGATGGCTAATTAAGTCCAAAGACATGATTTTCATGCACGCACAAAGGAGAGTCCCGAAAAACGCAAAAATATGACTACTCCTGAATTGTAATACAGTAAACTTGTAAATTCAAACACTTTAAAAGTAATCTTTGGAATATTTAAAAATAACAACAAAAAAATCTATTTGGTTAGAAGAATTACTCTAATTCTAAAAGTTATTTCCATGTTGTCATTAAACTAATTCGCACTTAGTGTAGCCACAAACTAACTTTGCACCAGAAACATCAGAAAAATAATTTAAACTTCCTTTCTGAGTAGTAACAGAGAAAACCCAAACATACCACTGAAGCTGTCATGTCTATCATTAAACAATGGTCATATTACCTAAAGCAGAATACCTTTTTTCCTCAGGATCCACACCCTGCACCTCCCTCTGAAGGAAAAAAAACACCACCTGGATTAGTAAAGTTTTGTGCATGCATGGCCTGCAGCAGTAGGTAAATTTATTAGATCTCTGGCAACACATTCTTAAAATAAACTTAATAGTCTTCAGGTCTCTGCTTACTAATTTGTTTTGTGGCGCCAGACAACTTCTGCCAAAAAACAGGCTCCAGCTGAATTGAAGCAAGGGTCATTTCCTTGTCTCCCAGAATAACGGGTTTAGCTCCACCAGCTTAGTTACTGTCCTATATGGGACTGTCTTCTGGCTTACACATTTAAAGCAGCACTATATCCATATTAGCCTGTAGTAAAACTACATTTTAAAGCTTAATCAGACCTAGTGTTATATTTGAAGGTCATGGGGTATCCTCAGCCTCAGTCTTGAAACTAAAGAGTAATAACAGAAAAGTGTACTGTGACTTTACAAATGAAAGACAGTCCAACAGAACATGACCCGGGAGAAATATATTTACAATGAAAATATTGTCTCACTTAATATAGAACTATTTTAAGATACTCCTTTACTCTGGGAAAAGAATATATCAATTTCCCTTTCTTTAAATAGCATTTTAATTTAAAACTTGCTAACACAAACTCCTTCATATGTGCCTAATTTTCCAATGCTTGCAATATCCTCATGCGTAAAATTGGGGAGCATGAGTGGGTGCCATCTGAAACTGAGGCCTCTAATTTTTCATAATGAATCTGAAATTGGTATTTGTGTCAAACTGGCAAATTTCCCTTGAAGAAGTAGTTGAACTTTTTAACTAACTGTTGAACGCTGTCTTTGCGGAGAATTCCCCTCTATTTCAGGTGACAATCCAGGCTCATAAATCTCAAATTTTATAGCCTTAAGAGGAAAATGTGTGCAAGAGGGATTAAAGAGGTTGTTGTTATTTGCAAAGCCTACCCTAAACAAAATGGAACAGTTTCCATTTGATCAGCTGGACTTGCTGTAACTCACTGAGCACCAATAGGAAAACTATTATTTCAAGTCCATGTCAAAGTGATTGAACTGTTTCTCTTTATTAAGAATTAACTTCCACAGACTTGAATTTTGGTTCCTTTTCTATTCTGGCAATGCAACAAATAAAATGCCCAACTGACTGGAGGAGAACAAACGTCAGGCAGGCTATTTAACATTTACTCTTAATTCATTTCAGAGTAATTGTACCAGGTAATCTGAAATACTTAACTTTTAATATTTGACCAAAGAAACTCCTTTGTGGTGCCTTTGATCCTTTTTAAGCTATGCCAAACCCATAACCTTTTGCAGATGATTTAATCCTGCTCAGGAAGAGCAGAGTAAAAAAACTAAAAACATACAAAATCATTGATAGAGACAAGGACAAAAAAGGGTTCCTTTTCAGATCACTGTAATTTTGCCTTAAGACAAGCCTTGTAAAGAGGTATTCAAAGATATTAGTTCTGCTGAAGAAACATTTTTGCATGAATGCATTATTTTTTAATATCATGACAAGTTCTTCAATGTTACTTGAGGCGTATCCTACGGAACAGAACTGTATATTCCTAAGGCAGCTATTATACTATATTCCTGTATCTTTTTCATGTCAAATTCCAATGCTGAAGTCACAATGTATACTGCAAGATGAAAAAAATAAATAAATTGGGAGAACCTCAAAATTCCTTCAGAAAAGTCAAGACATGAGAAATCTGTTTAAATATCAAAACTAAGTACAGAAAAGTACTTCTGAACTTAATTTTGAAACTCCTGAATAATATGACCACTGTGAGTTTCCCAAGACAGAAGTTCAACAGACATAAAGCAGGGACAGGGGACAGAAGTGACTGTGAAATTATGACAACTAATCTTGATAGTAAGTTGCTTCCAACACATTATTTCTCTCTCCCTCCTCTCTGCATATGCATGCAATCTTCATTTATACTTTAAGACAAGTAGTTAAATTAAATGAAAATCATCAGTAGAAAAAGTGTATCTTTATTTTTAGCACAGAGCTAATTATAACAACTCATTTATTTATGTACGGTTCACATTTGACTCAGCTTGAAAAGAGATCATTGGTTTAGATAGTATCCCCTGTCTTAATGTACTAGTAGAAAACTGCAACATCTTGATAAGTGAAGAGGTACATTTACAAAAAAATCCCTTTATTTGTAATAGGTTTGGCAAGATTCTTTTCAAAAATTACATATTGGCCTTCAAATACCAAGGTGTGTTTTCTGACATGCCAAGTTGAAGTTCATTTGGCATCACTCAGGCTTTTGAAAATTCCTTGATCAAGACTTCCATGACTGTTCTCCCACATGTTTTCAGAAATTAAAATCCTCAGCTTTTTCCCAAGGGCCAGGGAGGCAATGTTTTTGTCAAATCAAGTCCAGCTCCCACTGAACCTGCTGGCTATCACATACAGGCAGGTGAAGGCCTGTGTATCTGTGGTCTAAAGTTTACATTTTTTGCCTTAGAGTTCATACAGAAACGTGTGGAGGTGCGACCACAGCAGTTTTAACAAGCCAGCTAGCAGAAATGTTTCTGTTTTAAGGGAAGGTTTTTCCCACCCTTTCTTGAAAGTGAGCTGCATAGCCCTCGCCTGTCAGGACACGACCTCAGCCTCCTGCATGTCGCCCACTGCAGCAGATAACATCGCTGACAGAAACCGCAGCAGTTCCCCGGGCTGCAGCACAACTTGGGGTGCTTGAGAAGCTGCTGGGAAAACTCCTCTCACCTCAGCCTGCAGCAATCCAAACAACGCTGATGACACAGTGCTGAGCTGTCATCATCTACCTCCTCCTTTCGGCTGCGGGTGTTAAACTTGGGGTTTTTAACTGATTTAATGGCTGTTCAAAACATTTATTTTTTTTCCCCCACTACATCTGACAGTTCTCTTGCTACCTGTTAGGATGCCTACTCCTTGTATGATGCAGCAACATGCTGGAGACCGAGGCCCGTGGGTTCAGGAGGCCCATTCCAGGAATGCTAGAGAAGCCCTGGGGTCCATAAGGCCATGAAGAACAGTGGATACAGTAGAGGTGGGAGCACAGGGAGGAGGTGACAAGATGACAAAGATCACCAGTTGCTCAGTGAGATTACTAGGACATTCCAGATCAAATCAGCCTGGGCAGCCCTCCTGCCAGGTAAGTATAGATGGCTACTGAAATCCTTCCAGCTAATGACTGCCATCGAGCTACCTGTGAAAGCCTTTTTGTTTAGGAAGGTAAATTCTCCCTTGTATGCCTTTCAAGGATATTTCTTTCCATTCTTACCTTAATTATATAAGAAAACTAAGGACTTGGCAGGATTGATTAATGAGCGCTGCATATATGTTAGATGCATAAATAACAGTGGATTTTTTTCTCTGTTCTGTAGGACTGAACAGGTGCAGGTGTCAATTGATTTAACATCAGAAGATGGGATGGCATAAGTATTAATCTTCACATGGATAACTATGCAAAATATGAAATGTCACTGATTGCTGGGTCACTGTTTGTCATCTGTGGAAAGGTACATTTGAGTTCATCTATGAAAGCTGAGTGACCAGTTGGTCAGGCTGAAAGTAATCCACTGCTGATATTCCTGTGCAAAACAACATACGCCACGTAAATCGACACATACATAAAGAAAAATATAGCAGTGATTCCTTCCATGTTTAGAGATGGATCTGAAAAGTTATGTGATACATAATAAAGTTTCAATCATTCTAACATCACTAAATCTGATCCTCAGCTTCCTACCTGCTATAGGTTTCTCTGTACTTGGTCTACTGGTCAGTTCCATCCGGCCACTCAGAAGGGTGGACTCTAGCCTTAAGCTTTCCAAAGAACTTCCGACTATGTTACCTATTTAAGAAAATAATTGGTCTACCCAGATCTCCATCTCCTGCCTTTTCAAAGAGGGAAAATATTCTTGAAGTTGTTTGTAAAGTCCAATGAACTATAATGGTATTAAATCTCAAAACATAAACCCTGGCTTTTATGTTTACACTGCAATTCTGTCCCTCTCTCTGCCCCAAGCTAGGAAGTGCAGTTATATCAGCTAAAAGTGCGTATGGGTTGAAGTTTCTGACAGGAGTAGTTCCACCAATTCTTGCGTAACCATTTATCTTTTAATTATTCCAGCTATTCTTTAGGTGTCTTTCATATCGGAAGAGAGGGGAACACAGCAGTTGAGTAACCTCACTGCCTCTTAGCTTGCTTTTAAGGTTCTCTAGTCCAAACTCACCCAGTCTTCTCCAGCAAGTTCACACTGGGAGTGATCTGGGATCTCTCTTCCACTGTTTAACTCTGTAGGTAATCTAACTGAAAGGGATCTTCCTGATCGCTGCATCTGGTCTCCTGTTGCAACAGAAAGCCTTATTGCTATTCTATGTCCAAAACTCATTAATCTCCACCTGCAAAGCAGAGACTTCTTGCCCTTCTCTTCACCTCCTACAGTGGAGCCCTTCAAAAATTGTTGACTAAAATGGGGCACTGCAGTCCAGAGGTCTCACAATAACTCTATTTTAAGCACTTGGACTTAAAACATTTCAAGAAAGCATATTCTGACCTTGGAAAGTCTTTGTCCAAACATATTTCTAATCCTTTGGACATGATTCCAATCTCATGTTGTTAAATTCATATCATTATAGATTCCTTAGCTGCTGAAACATGAGCAATAACTCTATTCAATTCTTCACATACTCACTGAGTAGCTTCTTGGATGGATAGTGAGCCAAATACAGTCTAACATAGCCACGGGAATGCACTTTCTAACATAGCCATGGGAATGCACTTTCTTTTTGCTTTCTAGTTAATGAGCAACTTTCAGGATGAGTTTGATAAAAATCCTTATGTTAAAGAACACAGGAGGGAACAGTGAAATGAAACTCGAGAGTGTACTATCTCAAAAATTACTTGTTCAATGCAGACACATAGCTCTGTTCTGTGAAATACATTAGAGGCCTGTATTTTAATATTCTTGTTCTTTTATTGACAGATATTTCAATCTACAATCACCAGGATACCTTAATGTGCCTTGGTACATGAACACAGGGGCAAGACATAGTACATGCATCCTCTTCGCATCATGCAAACAAGCTCCGGTTGCGCTGGTACATGCCCGTGGCACAAAGGGCAGCACCACAAGACTCAGCCCTGCCAGAACCGAAACTTTACCGGTTTGATGCTCTGCTTAGCCTGCTCAGCCCTGCCCTGCTGATTGCTGATTCCTGAGCTAATTCATTAAGCTCTATCTTGAGTGGCTCAGTAAGGGACTGTGTTGCTGTGTAGATGAAAATGGTTGGGGTTTTTTATTATTATTTGGCTAGTGGGAAATAAATGAAGAGGATAGATTTTATCTTGGGTTCTCTCAGTGTTTTCCCACAGTGCACTCTACAGGTTATTGGATACACTTGTCTCTCTCTTTCCTACCTATGTGTGGTCACGGAAACCATTTTCTTTCTGGTCTGTCATCACGTGCCCTTCTTGTGGTAAATACTGTAACTGCTTACACAGGGATATAGTACAGGACAAGTCTTCCAACCTTTAATTTGAAGGTTTCCTTTAACATTATTCAACAACTAAATACAAAAAGGGCTGCCAGCAATATGTCAGACAAATCTGACAGCCAGTTTTCACACCAGTGTCCTCAGGGGGCACCATTTTCTCTGAGTCACATTTCGATAAGCAGAAGAACAGCAATTATTTAAATGTATTGGAGAACAGGGTGGCAAACCTCATGGCATGAAAGTGGGCCTAGAGTTCCATTCAGACTATGGTTTAACTTTTTCTTCCTAAGAGATCTTGGAGCAGAGACACTCAAAAATTGCTGGAGAATGAGATTTGGACAGTATACTGTATGGGAAAGTTTCTACTTTTTAGGTCAATTCTTTGCACCCTTACTAATTATGCAGAAAGGTCTAAATAAAATAAATGTTATACAGAAGTGCATGGAAGTTCTGCATAACAACTTTGCACTACACAGAAGAATTATTCACAGATATATATAGATAAAAAACTAGGAATACTTCAGAATAACATTTAAAGTGTGAACATATCCATTTATGACTATACTATATTTCAACTTTAAAGCAAACGTGGTCTTTTCTTAAATCCTATGCTGCTGAGCAAGGCTGGCTTTAAGACATCAGCTTTCCATTATCTGAGTACTAATAGATTGACTGTAAAAGCCTTCTTTGAGAAAAAGCCTAGAATATCTAGAGAAAAGTATTGTGCTGACATACATACGAAGCCAGACTTGGCTTGGGTAAGTCCCTGAGCAGGCAGACTGGAATATTATCAGCAGGGAAATCCTTACATCTTGGATAATTCTGCCATCTATGCAGTTGTTTATGCTAAAAGAGATGGTGAAAAGAAGCTACGGTGAAATCAGGGATCAGTGATAAAGTAATTAAGGAATTCCATTAAAAATATTGATATGGTATATCAAACACTTTTAATGAGTTCTGAAATAGGTTTTTTTTGTTTGTTTACTTTAACTAGGTATCTTTTTAATATTAACCATCTGGCAAGCAGGAATGTTGACTTCATTTTAGCAAAAGAAAATCACTGTACATTTCAGATCTAACCAAATCCTCAAATATGTATTTCCTCTGCTCTGTGTTTCACAAAGATGGCATAGCTTGATCTTACACTAAAAATGATTTCACCTTACTGATGGTCCTACTTGTCACTTTTCAAAAGAAAACTACTCTGCAAGGAACTATTAAGACAATTCACCTCTTTTGTGCATATACTGTATCATACTTAACAGCTTTAATACTCACTTTCTTTAGAACTTTTTTATATCTCACATATTTGTCTGTCTTTCAGACTGACTCTAAATTTTGCTTTCCTCCATAATTCTGTCTTAGTGGTGATCTGACAGAATTGATTTGGACTTGATTTAAAATGCAGCTCCCTCAGTAGCTTTCAACAGTCTGCCAGAAGGTCATTTTTTCAGAGCAGTAAATCACAATAAAATAAGACACAAGGAAGGAGTGTTAGGGGTGAAAAGAAATCAATTTGATAAAACAGAATAAGTTTGAACAGGAATTGAAATAGTGGTTTCCTATTATCACTTTTGGTATCAAAAGAGAAGAAGAGGGAGTAACTAATACACTTTTGCCAAATCTAAATTTCTGCTTACACCAAATAAAATGTGATGACAAAATATGTCCCTTCACTTAGTGTTCTAGCAAACCCATTGTTCACAAATTTAAAAAAAACACCACCAACTCATATTAATACAAATAATGCAAAAATTACTGTGAATTATTCCTGTGAATTCCAGAATGCTCTCTGCAATCTGGTATTTAGTATTTTGGATAAGATTTTTTGTCTGCAATTGGCACACAAGTGAACCCTATAATCACCTAGAAAGTCAGCAGTAACCAAGTATCCTGCAGAAATTTTGTTAAAAGTTTTAAAGAAAGAATCATAATGTATCATGATGGAAAGAGAACTAAGTCTGATATGATGGTCAGATAAAAGGAAATACACTTTAACAATGTTTTGAATGCTACATCATTAACATTATCTGAAGATATTTTTATAAGATATATGCACAAACCTAAAGTATTTCTGAATAAAAATGAATATAAATTATAAAAAAAAGTTATCATTTTTTCCAAAAAATGGCATAAGAATTCTGAAAAAAAAAATCCTAAGTAACAGTGTCTATTCTAGTAAGCACCATGTATCAATGAAAACACATGATCAATGAGCATCAGGTTTAGAAGATGCTATTCCTCGCTTTTAAAGTTTCAAGTACTCATAAGATTTTTAAACATCTCCTCCCATAAAATGAGAAACTTTCATGTGAAATTTGAAGTCTAGATAGCAGGTTTTATATGTTAAATATATATAATTCAGCATGGCAAAATGATCAGCTTCTCATAATGTGAAAAATATTTTGCATCCTTTTATATCTTTTAGGAGCTGTACCCAAACATTCAATCCCTCTCTCCACCATAAAGACACAACATGAGTGATGGGCAGTGAGAGGCAATCTTTCAGGGGATTTCCTTGAGTATTCTTCCCCTTGCTGCAGAATTTGATCTCAGAAATGTTTAGGAAAGTTATATTTGAGTCAATACAGAAAAAGTTTTGACACTTAACAGTCAAGAAATATAGAGTATTCAGGTCAGTAAGAGAACAGTATGTGAGAACTTTCATTATCTCCCTACGAAATCTAAATGGTCTGTCAAGCAAACAGCTTACAGTACTTAAAGCTCTTTCAACGACATACTCAAAATGGTATAAATATGTAGACTGTAGTAGGTACAATATTTATATGCTTTAACCTTTGCCAGAATATTAATATTAAGAGGACATGAAAAATTATAAACATTTATGTTTTGGAGAATATAATTTCTACAATTCCCTCCATTCCTAGCACTACAGCACAATATTTCAAACACCAACAGCGAACTGAAGTTCAGCATTCATTTCTATGGCTTGAATCTGCTCAATAGGCAGTGTGAAGTGCAATTATCAGCAAACAATGCAGCATGACTACTAAAATTAACACTGACATATTAAGGATGATTTGTGCGGAACACAGAGAATATTATTAATGCTAAAGAATTTTACACCTGATATGTACAAAAGATTGACACAAAATTTTCTGACCATGCAGATTTACATTTTTCATATAAGTTTTGGGAATAACCTGGATTTCTTCCCAACAGCTACTTATACTATATTTTTAAGAAGCCACATGTATTTCACCTGACAAACTTAAGCCAGCTCTCTTTATATATTGTTAGATTTATAAAGAAAATTGAGTTGCACTACTTTCATGGAATACTCTTTGATATGAGATCTGACAGATGTGAGACGTAAATATGTCTCTACACTACAAGTCTCCTTCTTTCTCTGTATATATCTTAAACAAGAGAACTACATACGTAAGCCCCTGTAGATAAGACACATGCACATATATATACAAAGACGTATGTAGGGAACGCACAAGTCTTGAACTCTCAGTTAAACAGTTCATTGAGTACATTGCATTCACTCCAGATTCAAAATAAGTTTCATTCTGCAGCTCAGCTGAAGCAAATGGACCAATCAATGACTGTTCATTAAGATGAAGACCTTGTCCATATTTTTTTGTCCTGCTCTGGTATCTATACCAGATGCTCACCAGTGAGATGCACATCATATCAGCAACATAAATGTGAATAAATACACTGAAGGTACCACACCCACATAAATTTATGATTTTTTTAGTGTTCACATTATGCATTGGGATTTATTTTTCATCTTACAGAAAATTCAAGTCTTTATTCAGATCTGGAAAAACCTATGTAACAGGCTGGGGAATAATTCTCTTTGGCTGTCTGAAATAAACCAGTAACATGGATAATAATAATAATATTATTATAGATAATAATAATATGGATAATAATATTTCACTGTATGAAGCAAAGTGAAATATACTGCAGATCTCCAGAGTCCTGTTTTATGTATTAACAGTTCCATTCTACCTGCCTCCCACTACAATCCCTATAGGGAGTGACTCCAAGAGCAATTCCCCACAAACCTTATCCAGGACTGCAGCAGACTCCAACAACACACACAACAACACAGTTCATACAGTTTCCGAGGACACACAATTAAAACTTTGCATTCTGCCAGTAAATCAAGACTGAGCACCCTGTTCTTGAGTGAAAAATGTACACTGTTCCCTTCCGACAGTAATGTCAGGCAATCTCTCCTACCTTCAGTAATGCAGTTTAAGTTGGTATAATGCACTCAGCTGTAATCTCCCATTACTCAAACTTTCACCTGGAGAATGTCAAGCCTTTGGGCTGGACACTATTAAGCCCCCACAGGATGACACAGCTTGACTCACTAGCAACACCCCAGTAAGTAAAGCGATTGTGGACAGCAACATTCTGGCAAAAAAATTGATGGTTATCCCAAGCAGAAAACTCTGTTTGGTGCCGATGGCATTCCATTATCTATTCTCTCTGCTGAATTTACATACTCATACAACCCTTTGCTAGTATGACAACACTTAACGTCTTACCACAGGGGGCTTTGCTGGGTGAGTATACGTAGCTTGTAGTTTTAACCACAGCCCAAATCCTTGCCCTTTTAACAAATTATCTAGGTCATAGACCTGCTGGTTCTTGTAACTGTGGTTTATTGTTCTTGCCAGGAGAAGCTGGAAGCTTGCTTCCACCTTCTCTCCAGGACTCTCTATACAGGGAGACACTACTGCATTGAATTACACTCATGCTATGCTAGATAGGTTTTTTTTTGAAAAGAACTTATTGGTATTAGTTTCACCTAACTTTGGACACTGTAGATATCTGTATCCTAAGATAGTTATACTAAGCATCCATTATAGCCAGTGAAAGTCTAGTCAGTGGATTAGGATCCTGTTGCCTAAAGATAGGTATTCAGGACCATTTGAGATCCTTTAAAGTATCTGGGACATCTGCAGAGGCTTCACAAATGTAACACAGGATTGACAGGAAATCCATGTCCTTCTGAAGGGTTGCACAGAGGTCAGGCAGGTTGGCTGGACCTCTTACACTGCACTCAGTCCTATGCTGAGGGAACTAAATCCTGCACAATGGTGTCTTGAGAGCTATTCAGCTCATCATAAAGAAGACACTTGCCTCAGATGAAAAGTTTTGTAATTCCTGACTGTACAAAGTAAATCTTCATGGGCCACTGTGGGACCTTAGACAACTAGACACATTCAGAAACCTGCATTCAGATATCTAAATTTGTGTGTCTTCAGTCTAGCACAAACTTCCACACATAACATTTAAACCTTGTTTTTTTCAGGGAGGGGAGCATGCAGATTGAAAAACAAATCTCATGTTACATGGCAGCTGACTCTACTACTAAGAGAGATTCTCAAGCCCTACCTCTTGGCACTGTGTCTTTGAGATGAATGTGTGGATGTCTGCCTGCATCAAACAGGCAGCCTGAAGCAATATGCAGACAGGGTAGGACAGGAACATGTCACAGAGCAGGGAAGTGAAGGAGGTAGTATCTCTTTCAGTGTTGGCCTCAGATTGGTTTAAACTGATTGAAAATGCATCCCTGAGTCATGACTTCATGTATGCATTCAGCACGTATAGACGAAGCACTGCCTAAGAAATCAAGAACTCCCTGTTCCCCCATGGACTCTCAGTCCCAGTATTGCTCCATCCCCTCCCTGGAGCTGGCACAAGTGGCTGTGGCCATTTAAGGAACTACTCTAGGGAACTGATCCGTAGTAGAACTAAATGTGGAAAGAAACAGTTTAATTTTAATTTGTGTGATTTCCCTGACCCAGAGTTCATGGCACAGTGGTAAGAATGCTTGTGCCATTGTAAGGGAGGCAGCAGCACAGTGGCAAGTACCAGGGGTGGAGAGAGAGCGCAGGACTGCTGCACTTGGCAGCAATGCTGCCTCTTGACACTGAAAGTAATCTCTTATGCTGTCCATTCCTTGCTGGTATAAATCAGTGTGTTGGAGTGTAAATCTGGCCATTATTCTGAAAAGCAACTTTTCCATGTTATTTCCACTAAGAAACAACTTAATCCCTGAGTCTTATACCTATTGTAGAGTGTAACCAAGGAACACACACTTTGATGCTGACACAAATCACATCACTTTTAACAACATGAAAATGATTCCTGATAGAAGCCGGGAGTTGTTGTGGCAACGATTTAAAGAGGTCATAAAGGTTCCAGCCTTACAATGCTTCCCAATAAAAACAAAAGCCTACGGATACCCAAGCTTTCTGTTAAAGCTCCTTTCCATCAGACCCATTGGCCAGGACACTAATGTGACTGAAGGACAGAGCTTTCTGAAATGTTACAACTTGCTCCTTTTGACCATTTGTGAGGCACTACTTTGCATCTAATTGCGCACCAGCCACTCACTTAAAAGGTAAGAAGTCACTCCACAAAACAGAGATTTGATGTCCTAAGAGGTAAAGCACACACAAAAAATCTGACCCTCTGAAAACTGATTCTCTTAAACTCATGCTTTACATACACACACAGAGATACCTACCTACAACACACAAATGTAGCATTTCAAGCACCCACAAGAATGAATTCTAAAGTGAATGCATGCTTTAAAAAAACCCCTAAAAGGACAGCAGTCTGGTTGGGTTGCTTTGCAGATGACAAAATAAAATAAAAAAAAATTCTCTGTTTAATAGTGTTATCACTTGTAACCATGTGCCAAATATGAAAATCTAGACAGGTATTAGGAAATAACAAATATACTTTGTTTTTGCAGACCTCATTAGCTTGAGAAATGTCTTTAGGGAGTCACTTCTGAATGTATCCATAAAGTGTATTCTCTTTACCAAACCATTCAACATCTTGACCTCACAAAAAAATAAAAGATGAGGAATATGAGTCTCGTCTGAAAATCAAGATCTGTTAGCTGCTCCCTTCTGCAATGCTTTGAGTGCCCCTTCCATACACACTAGCCCTGCAAACACACGAGTGGCTTTTTTGTCTAGTACTCTTACAGATATTAAAGCCACTCATATAGATAAGTATGTGAAGGATTGAGCCAGTAACAGGTATTTGCTGGAAAATCCTTTTTTCATTGTTTACTTACATAACAAAAATAAACAGATCTGCCTGACTGTGACAGACACCAGGACAAAAGCAGCAAAGAAAATGCACTCTGAGTAAGATGAATCTGAACAATGCGTTCTTTAGTTTTCTTTGTTCCTTTTGGTTGTGTTACAGTAAATGTAACTAAGACACACACACACACAGAGAAAATAAACTTCACATTAACCTCTGGCACCAATTAAACTATCTCAGCATTGCATGTTTGTTCAAGTACATTTTAAATGCGATGATGTTTTAATAGTACATGACAGTGCATGCAAAAGAATCACCATATTCTCTTGCATGAGGGCCATAGGGGGTATAGAAAGAACCTCAGATCTGACTCAATTTCACTGTATTTTTAGATTGATCTGAGCCTACAATAAAGCAAGGCTTGCTTCCTGCTTACACAGTAACAGTAGGAGCACATAAAAATCCATCTTTAAAACATGTACAATCTGCACACAAAAGGTGATGGTAATCACTCCAGACACGTAGAAAAATAGGTCCATGAATGATAAAAAAAGCAATGAAACCTGATGGAGATTTATTCATGCACTACATAAGAGGTCTCAGCATGGCATTTCAGGGCCTCACTATAAGAAACATAATAATCAACAAGCAGACCAACAGACTTTATTATCTTATCATCTCACTGGCTGTTATAGTTGCAAGAACTTTATCAGGTATTTATCAGTTTCTTTATTCACTAATTACAGATAAATGTAACAAAACCTGCATGGTAGCTTCCAGTACCATTTTTTTGCTTTTAGTTTCTTTCATATATACTAAAATTAAGTACTTTATATTTTTTAAATACAAACCCCCCTGTGAAATGTTTTCTGTTTTATATTAAAAAATACAAATATTAAACACAAAATACAATTATCTAACAAGGTCAACCACTCTAAAAGAGCCTTTTTGGTTTTTTTTCCCTTTTCTACTTTAAATAGGGAATTTTCTATTTAGTTTTGGAAAACGTCAGACCGCACAAACTGGCCTTGTTTTACAAAACGGCCTTGTGATAGGAATACAACTGCAAGAATCTCAGATGTCCCCCAAACAAGGATGAAGAAAGAATGAAAAAACCTTTCTTCCAGCAGCCCAAGTGCTGTAGTCTCATGTAATTAATATCATATCCGTCAAGTGAGTAGGATCTCAATACAAAACTGCATGCAAAGTGCGGCTTTCAAAATTAGCATCAATAACATGAGTGCTAACCTAAAAGTACAAAGTTGTGAGAGGTTTTTTGCCATAGTGATATTACGTGTTTTCAGGGATTAGCAGTATTAAGTAATATGGCTTCAGTTTGCTTTCTCATCAGCATTTTCTGATTAGTATAATATATTTTCAAACAAAATTTCACAGTCATGCCTGTCTTCCAGAAGAGTAAGGACGAGGATGTGGGGAACTACAGACAGGTCAGCCCCTCTTTGATCATTAGGAAAGTGATGGAACAAATAATCCTGGAAACCATTTCCAAACACAGGAAGGACAAGAAGGTGATGGGGAGGAGTAAGTATGGAGTTACAAAGATAAAATCATGCCTGATGAATTACAGACTTAGTTAACCAGGCTTAAGTGATGGATTGAAAATTAGGTGAATGAATATCAATGAAGTTGGGATCAGCTGCATGAAGTCTAGCTGGAGGCCAGTCATTAACAGTGTACCTCAAGGGTATGCTAATAGTGGGGCAAATGCTGTTTATCCTGGATGATTAAAGACCTGGATGCTGAGACAATGTGTACCCTCAGCAAATTTGCAGATAATAAAAAACTGGGAGGAGTGGCTGATATCTCAGGTGCATGTGCTGCCATTCAGAGGGACTTTGACAAGCTAGAGAAATACTGATAGAAAGCAAATAAAGTGCAGCCAAGTCCTGCCCCTGAGGAAGAATAATTCCATGCAAAAATACAAGTTGGAGTCTGACTGGCTGGACAGCAGTTTTTGGAAAAAGATCTGGGAGTACTGGTGGGCAATAAACTGCCCATGCATACTTGCAGCAAAAAAACCCAACAACCAGGAAAAGCGCTGCCAGAAGATAAAGGGAGAAGATCCCTTTCCTTCTACTCAGCACTGGCAAGACAATGTGGAATGCTGGGTCTAGCTCTAGATTCCCCAGCACAAGAGAGACATGGACATACTGGAGAAAGTCCAGCAAAGGGAGGGCCACAAAGATGATGAAGAAACTGGAGCACCTGATGTATAATGAGAGGCTGACAGCTGGGATTGTTCAGCCTGGAGAAGAGGAAGGCTTAGGTGGGAAACTTATCAATGCACAGAAATACCTGATGGGTAGCTGTAATGAGAGGGAACTGGTCCCTTCTCAGAGATGCCCAGTGACAGGACAAGAAATGATGGGGATAAATTTAATTGCAAGGTGCATTCAAACATGCGAAAAAACTTTATTGTAAGGGTGTTCTACCTGTGGATCAGGTTGCCTAGAAAGGTTGGGGAGTTGCCATCCCTGAAGACCTTTAAATGTTCCTTCCAATCCAAAGCATTCTATGATTCTTAGTCACTTAATCTAACTCTAATGAATCGGTCTTTGAAATGCATAAAAAGGAGGGGAGCCGCTGTGTTCACTTTAATCCTAACTATTTAGGAAAATTTAATCTTCTAAAACAGTTTAATGTCACATTGCTGAATGCAGTGGAAATGACTAAACAGGTGATACAGATGTGGCCAAAAGAAGAGACATCAGACTCCCCTAGTGCTACAAATGAAAGAAACACAAAAATCAAGGCTGCCTACCATCCACAGCTGTTTTATAGATAAAAGAATACCAAATGAAAAACGTGCAATGATGAGATTAATCTGACAGAAGTCTGGTTTTCCAAAAAGTAGGCATCTAAACTAAAACAATTTTCATGCAGTCAACAGAGAGAAAAGCATCTCCAAGACTAGCTTGCTCTTCCTCCTTTGTACACTGTCTTGATCCCTGCAGACACCTAAAGAACCTCGCTGAGGAAGCTCATGTGGTTAGTGTAGATGAGATAACTAAATTTCATTGACTAAATTGAATGAGATTAACCTGGACTGTAACATCTGCCAGACACATAAATGTAAAATCTCTGTCTTTTGCTAGAATAATGATTATTTTTTTAACATTAACTTTATAGGGAAATTCAAATAAAATTGTATATTTGCATCTATAGCAAACATAGCAAACATTCACTGATCTGGTATAAGTAGCTATTCTTATTTTCTTAAAGGCAAGATACAGGCTCTAGGAATGCTTACTTTTTCATGAAATGGAAAATACACAGATAGATACTTTTAAGAGTATTGATACATATAATGTGCATTATTGTAAAAAAACCCCAAACCTCTCATAAGTATAAAGTC
Source organism: Falco punctatus (assembly GCF_963210335.1). Taxonomy (NCBI): domain Eukaryota; kingdom Metazoa; phylum Chordata; class Aves; order Falconiformes; family Falconidae; genus Falco; species Falco punctatus. The sequence goes on along the minus strand of NC_137581.1, from coordinate 28,354,193 downwards.
AGACATGCAGACTTCACAATTTCCCATGAACATTTTTTTCATCGCAGCATAATACTTCAAAGTATAATAACTGAAGCATAAAAAAAAAAAAAGACAACAAGCTGCTTCCTTTTCCAGTAAGTAGAATTTTAAGCATAAGGTTACTTAGCCACTAGGTTTTTGACCTATACATCTGTTCTAAGAATAAATTCAACAGAAAAATTTGATTGCAGGTTATTCCTAGAGCAGAGTTTGGAAACACACATAAGTAGTCTTAATTTTCATTAAGAAACAGAATTAGTGCCCTGTCTTTATTTCAGTCTTATTAAGAATGACAGAAATGTCTTTCTCAGCTACTGTTCTAAATACTTAGAGGATGAAAAACACTTTTTGAACCTAGTATTAGCAAAAAATTTATTCTTCCAAATACTGTTAGGAAGTGTTCTTTTGAAAAATGAGGGGAGAAATGTTAATTGTGGCTCTCATGATTCAGTCAGGTAAGCAACTTCAAAACAGCTGTAATATTTTATTTTTTTAAATCATTGACTGTATAAGAAACCTGAAGATGTAAAAGCCTTGTAGATTATATGTCAACTCGGGGATGAATGGAACAGCAGGGTGAGCAGCTAGCTAATACTTTTGTGCTTTATTCTTTCCAGTAATATCCCTGTTGCCACTAGATATCAACAGAGGACAAAAAAAATAACTTTTTTATTTGTTCCTTCTTTTTTTCTTTTCTTCTGCAGAGATTGTCACCACTAAAGCATACTCCACCTCTGCACAATACCATAGACTTCTCTCAAAACTGTGATTGGCTGATAGAAGTGAAAAACTTTGTAGCTGAAATGCTCATGAGTATACTTTCAATTCTTGTTTATGTTCCTGAATATTTACTTTCTAAGAACAGATTGCATGTGCTGTCCTTGCGTGCTCAATGAGTAGAAAGTAATCTAATGTCATCCTTCTTTATTTTATGGACATTACAGACAACAGCATTCAAACCTGAAAATTTGGCCCTTTGCAATGCTAAATGAAACTTTACCTTATGACTACAAAATCATAAATGGGGATCTCCTAATCTAATTCAGAGTTAAAATCTCTACAGTAACAAACTTCACTTTGGAGACAGGTATATCTAGTATGTGACAAAACATACCTGTCTTAAACCTTCATCTTAATCAGGTGATAGTTTATCATGCTGAAGGAGGGGAAAAGGGAAATCTTACAAGAAAGCAGGAAGATGGCAGGAAGCACTGTAGATACGAGCACTGTAGATACCATTGTGTGAGAGGTGGCATCTCTAAAGAAAGTGGAAGGAAGCACAAGTTGCATTGAACACTTGACAGCAAGCACTTTAACCATAGAAGCTGCATTGTGACTGCAAACTTTAAATCAGAGTTTATGGTTGGTCAGGACTGAATCTAAATTTCATTGTGTCTAAGATGTTAGCCTTAAAAAATGAACATGTACTTTGCCTACTTCTGATTTTGATGATGGCAACTTAAGGTACAGAAAGCTTAATTTTGGTTATAATTGATGTATCAAGAATAGGTTTCTTCAGAAACAACTGAGATTGTTTTATGTTTGGAGGCAAAGGGAAGGAATACGTTCACTAGGCAATGAATTGCTTTTATCAGTGATTACAGAAAAAATGGTTATACTTGTTTTTATCACGTCTTTCATGGTTACAGTGATGTGATCCATCTTTAACATGTGGCCTTCAGCCCACAGGGAATGTCAAATGATACTAAACACTCCCATTCATCTGACCAACAGCGACTTTAAGGGGTCTGTCCAGTCTTTTTGTTAAACACTCTTTTTGATGACTTCACATTGGACTTTGATTTAAGTTTAAACCAAAACCCCACATTCTTTCAAGGGGCTCATTATTCTGGACTGAGCATATTTAAAACCGCTTAAAGCTCCAGTTCAGCTGGCTAGCCAATAGTCCTCAGACCTAGCAGATTTTTTTCTTCCTGAAAGTAAAGCCTGTCTGTGCAGGAAACACAGCTTGCTTGGGAGCTAGTCTGAATTTCTGAAATGAACTCCCCCAGGAATAAAGAACCATCACAAATCTTCCAGTTTGAGTCAGAGTATACACCTTTGATTTCTCTTTAACAAACATGTAACATACACATTTCAAAAAGCCCCAAAACTGCTAGGTTACACTGCACACACAATTCTGCCCCAAGGAGCGGATGAAAGAAAGAACATTTTGTGACAGATGCTAATCGTGTTTGTTCATGTACTAGTGATAAGTATTTGGATACTATAGGATACTACTGAAAGGGGGTGGGGGGAAGCACAGTAACAACCAACACGGAAGAGAATAGCCACACCATCACTCCTGTCCCGACATGTCCTGCAGGACTGCCTCACTGTCCTAGTGCAATGCTCTGTGCTTTATCAGGAACACATCTTCTTTGCCATCTCCACAAGCTCACATCTTAAGTAAATGAAGTTGACAGTTTATCCATCAAACTAACGTCATAAACTTTACGTTACAATAATGTTGCAATGTTAATGTTAAATTTGATTCTCAATGAACAAAAAATCTGAATGTGAAATAATACTGACAGCACAGAGCACTATCAATAAACTCAGTCTTAAACATAAAGTTCCACAAATCTCTACATGTGCTTTTTATCAGGCATCTGTGGTCTTCAAGCTCTCTTTCCTAGTCCAGAATACATTTCTGTAGGTTTCTTAATTCGTCCGTACTTATTTCAAGTCAGCTGAATACCATATTGTTCATCTGTTCAGATGTAAATCCTTTTAATGCTCTTGATGGGTTTCAAAATCATGTAATCTTTAAAACTTTCAGATACCCATCTCTATTTAATGGCAGATTATTGCATTAATCCTCCACCAGAAAACTGATCCTAAAATGCAGTCTCCATTCTCCACTTTAACTTGCCCTATGCTGACAGTTGCATGATTGTACCACAAGCAACATCTGTGTATTCCCTTAAATAAGGGAAGGAAAGAGACCAGTTGACTTGATTTGATTGATGAGTGAAACTAAATACAGTGTGCAAATACTGTGTGTCTTGCAAAATAGTCATGGAGCCATTTTACATACTGAACAAACTGACAAAAAAACTTTATGCTGGATGCTTTATTGTGTCACATATGTTTTCATTTAACAAAGCATCTGTCATGACAGACCTTGTAATCTTATCATACTTCTCAAAATGACAGCTTCAACAGCAACAACCCACATTTTAAAGAGATTTGTTAGTGATATTTCTACATTCAGGACTAAAGTCTTTACTAAATAATCAACTCAGGCACAAAAATAAGTGTGGACTTTGCAAAACTTCAGTAATGATGTCAAAATTGGTATCTAGTAATCAAAATGAAGTCCCTGCAAAAAATTACAGAGGGATTATGACAGAAACCATTGCTTTTTATACATGGAAAAGAATTATCACCAGTAGGTTATTATCAAGCAGCCTAAAAGAGCTGAGAAAGAGCACCATGAAAGCAATGAAAGGCAAGTAATTAGTAAGATCATGGTTTATGGCAACATTAATTCAAGCAGTGATCTCTACTACTACAATGCTCTTTCACAGCTGATACTTTCCTCCTACTTTGCCTCTTATTGCTAAATTGTCCTTAATGCAACACTAGCCTTAGCCTGTTTCCAGATTGCCTCAGATAACAAAAGCAGTACACAACAGTCACCTGGCTACTGTGGGCTGGATACCCTTTAAGTCCTTGCCCTCTTGCGAAGGGAATGACTGGCACTACAGAGCAGGAGTACAAAATGAACATGGAGAGAAGGTGGCTTCTGCCTGCCCTCCTCAGTGCTGGCAAAGCTGGCCAGACAAGCATTCATGCCAGAAAGCTGCTGGAGGGGTTTCTCTCTTTCTCTGAGCCAGAATCTTTCTGGCAGCTCTCCATGGGCCCTGCTGCTTTCCATGGGAGTTGTCATGGAGAAATGTCAGTAAGCAGAATGCTGCATGCTCCAAGGGCAAATGAATTCAGATGCTGTAGGCAGGTCCTGAATTACTACAGACAGGTGGAACTTCCACAGCAGATGTAGCTACATGTCAAAAGTCTGAAGGGGTTCTTGTGTTCAAGTAAACTCTGGTGAGAATCAATATAATTCCTGTTTTATAAGGCTATGATGCAAAATGCAGATTATTTAACATTGCATCTGCACTTCTGGTTTCAGGGCACTAAAGTAACATTCCAGTATACCTGTATTTATCAGACAGGGGCAGCTGGGAATCCTGAGAGAAGAGCAAATGGTAAGCTAGAGATTTTGGTGTCCAGTCAGTCTTGGATGGGGTAATACTGTAAAATACTGGAGTAAGCTTAAGAAGGAGATCAGCTATATCAATGCAGCTATTTAAATTGTTATACTTAGGTTTTTTATACAATGCAGCCAGACATTCCCTAAAGAAATTAATAAGACAATATTAGAAGCTAATATACTTTGGCTGCTTGTTTCTGCTCCTTTGCTGGAGGCTGTCATTCCTCTAGCAATGCAAATGAATAGAACTCATGAGCCTCTCTCATCTGCTCTAGCACAAATTAACCATCCTAGTTTAAACCCTCTTCATCAGCAAGTTAAGGTAACTCAGTTGGCATTATGCTGAAGCAGAGAAAGACAGTGTTTTGTTGTCTCTTCTGTGAGGCTGCAGCCTTTAGCAGAGGTTTAGTAATTAACAGCTGAAGGACTTTGATATCTTAAACCACCACAGCTGCTTCTGTGATGACTGTCTATGAAAGCCTCAGTGTTAACTTACTGAGATGCATACATGGGGAAGGTCATACATAGGCTAACTGCTACAGCATGCTTACAGATTTCAGAAAAAAGAAATACCATATTGATGTGATTCAGATGCCTAAGCAATGGCTTCTAGTGCAATTTAAGATGGCTATGGAAACCAGATGTCAGTGCAGGCTTGCAGGTGTGATTTGGGACCTATGGAAAACTTGCACTGTTGTGAAGGGGCAGTTAGAGGCCAGAAGGCTACCTCACAGTTCTACCCTACTCGCACTATTGCAAGACATGTACATTTAGGCTAATCATTCTTAAAACATTTTTCTTGATTAGAAGGATGTGGAACATGTTTTTAAAGTTAAAAATTCAGGAAAGGATTTTTTCCTTTTAAATCCTTCTTTTTCTCTGATGAGATCAATGGTAAATTTCCTGTTGCTATTCAGCAAGGAGAAAATTAGGTTAACACTGGATGCTTTTGTAGATCATACCCTTCCATTCTGGAACACAACATACAAGCTGGATTCTGCAGCTGTGTGTGTATAGAATATCTGCAGCCCTCCCTACAAGACACTAGTGAGCCCTTACACTAGTGAGTAGAGTCATTGCTATTTCCTAATACCCACAGGCATCGTTGTTACCTTCCTCTGTTGAAAACAGTCTTTCAAGCACTTCTTATGCACTGCCATCAGAGCTCACGGAGAATCAGTTCATTGGAAAGGTGTCTCAGCAAGTGGCACTTCCATACAAAGACTTACACTTTGAACCACTTTGTTAGCCTACATGTGCTGCCAGCCAGAAAAAACACACTCAAGTGCTGCAATGTAGTGTCTGCCGCTCATGAGCTGGCAAGAGTGTGGAGGATTAGGGAAGGGTGTTGCATGGTTTCTGGACAAAGAGGCTGTCTTGTGATGACATCTACTGGCTAACCAGAAAGGCACTAACCCACCTGTAGGCAAGCTCATTCCAACATTTTCCATTCTTGAACATTTTAGGTACATGATGCATCTAACCTCAGAAAAAGGAGGCTAAACCAGCAAGGAAAATAAGGGTCCATTGAGAAACTCTACCTCTGCTGCTAATGCTTATTCTGACCATGTATCTTGCCTTCTCCTATAGAAGACAAATGCAAAATAGATACATTTGCTGATTTGTATTTCAAATGTGTTGTAGGTTACAATTTCCTTACTGTAGCATTTTCCCAGCTTTTATTTTTTTCAGTTCCTACCTCCTTTTCTGTAAGCATGAACCCTTTCTAAAGTGTCTGCTATTGCCCCCTTCATGAATGCTTTCATATTAACCTCCATTTCCAAACTGACCAACACATACAAGCCAAACCGTTCTCTTATCTAAAAGCTTTAGAAAAGTACACTTATGCTTCTTTTTCTTCCAAGTTTTCATCTGCTAAATTATTTAGACACCCCTATCACAGTCTAGCCAGTCTTCCCTCCAACTGACTTCCAAACTTTTCATCTCAGTTCCCAGCATGTGTTTCATAGCACCCACTTCCTACCAGCACTGTGACCTAAAGACCCATAAAGCTGATTCATTCAAAATGTCATCAGAATACCTGTCCTCGTGCAACTCCAGCACAAAACCTGCTTCTTGCCACCACAACCCAGTTGCTTGCAGCTTTGTGCCTTGCAGCACACATGTTCTCTCTTACCAGTTCAACACTGAAAGAGCACAGCCTGCTCTCAGTCTTGGCACAGACATGGTGCAAGACCTGGCTCAGTTCAGTCTCTACTGAACAAGGATTCAGAAAGACAGTACACCTCTGGCCAGCTACCCATTCTTGAAGAGTGTGCTGGAGCATAAGCTATAAACTCCTCTTCGTCCTGTTCTCTGTGAATTCAGCAGGGATGATACACTGCAAAGGAGGTGGAATACAAATTCTCAGTACTTTTCCTTAAGTTCACTATCTATAGCATGAGCTAAAAAGGTTGTTCATAGCCTTCCTTCTAGCATTTTAACTGCAGCAGAAGGAACTCAGAAATAATAACAAGGAGAGTAAGGAAGTGAAAAAGGTTATACAGATAGGATGCGAAAAAACCCAAGTCTTGCTTTGCCAATCAAGCTGTGCAAAGTGTAAAATACAGACAAATTACATAAGGGAAAAGGCTAAGATTTTTCAAATGCCCTCATTTCTACTTATCTTGGAGTTTGTTAACTTCAGAGGAGCAACATAACAATGTAATTCAAAGGATCAATCAAACACCCTTTTTAAAATACACATATTAAACCTTCCAAAAGCACAATTCCTTACAGTTGTAAGATCATTTTCTCCCTTGACATAGCATTCATATTATAATTGAATTCACAGCATTCAAGTCAGTTTAAGCTAAATAAAAATGGACAAAACCAAAGGCGTTCTAGAATGACTCCCCAGAACAAAGGCATTGTGTTAGTAGCTGATGAGCTGCACAAAATGGAACTAGGATGGACTCTCCTGCCAAGGCAGCCAGCTCAAGGTAAAAGCACTAACCTGCCAAATTTAGTAGATTTTGTACATGGGCAAACTCAAACTAAAGGCAACTCCAGAGTCCTAACTTGCAGGAAAAGTATTTAAGCATTCTGGTATACCTGTAGATAATAACATTCAGAAGATTACATCTCTCCCACAGGCACATGTTCATTTATTGAAAGTCCTTTAACATCTTTTGCTCACATCATAAACACTAACATTAAAGATTCAGTCCACTAACTAATCAATATTCCTGCTTTTCAACAATGACCTTTTAAAGGCTTAAGGTAGGAGATATGCCTGGGTAACATAAAAGGTATTTCAAACTATGTCACATGAACAGAAGCATTGCCAGAAGCCAGCTATTACTCTGGAAGCACCCTTCAGTGGTCATTCAGTTGGTTTGTGTAGTTTCTTTCTTCTTTTCTTCCCCCTAGGTAGGACCAATTATTGGACACAGATCTGAAAGCACACAGGCAGCTCTCTCTGAGGTCAGGAAACAACTACTTAATGTATCCTGCTTTCAACTTGCTAATGAATGGCTAACTCCTAGGTTAAAAATTATCTTTCAAGGTTTATGTATGTTATGCCAGAAAGGGCGGGGGCGGTGTGTGTGTGTGTGTGTGTGAAGAGTGAATTAAAAGCACTGCTTGTTGTATGCTTAACCTACATTCACCAGAATAAATGTGTGAAATGGTGGTAATCACAAAATATCTGTCACCTTGCTAACAAATATTTTTTGATGCTTACGCTAATGCCATCACCTAGGGAAAAAAAAAGTCTTAATGTTAATGTAGCTCCTAAGAGGATTTAAGTATAATTTTTATTACAAAGCCAAGAAGCTTTCATGTAATTTCTTATTCAGTGCTTTACAAGATTCACTCCACATTTCTGACTGAGAAAAAAGGTGGCAATGCTCAGGTTTTTAAAAATCAGGTGATTATCTCCTTCATTTTACCTAGTTGTCTAAAAATCTGCCCCAAATACAGTAAATATCCCATACCAGATTCTGAACACAGCAAAGTGCTGTAAGTGTAAGGTTCCTTTTTCCACTGGCCACAGACATATACACCAAATAAAACAAACTATGGGGAGCAGGAAAGACAATACAAAAGTATATTGTTAATGTGCCAAATGTGTTGGAAAACCAACACAATCTCTTATACTACAGCCTCACTTTAGGAAGCTGTTGGGAGCTTTCTAGCTATTCAGGGAAGTGTCAGTTCAGTGTGAACCTGTACTTGGAACACCTGCAGTACCATGCCCTGGCTCTTTTCCTGTGTCACAGCACCATGTCCCAGAGGTGAGCTGTAAACAAGGACTAAATTTCATTTGTTTTGTCAGAGCAGTAGAGAGGTTGTTATGTTACATAGTCACAAGGATACAACCTACAAGTGAGGCATGATCAACAAAGCCCTGCTAAAATGTATGTTCTCCAGTAACAGGTTAGTGACACAACCCAGCTTTTATCATGGGACTTGGCATGTCCCATCAAGATACATGACACAGCCCACTGGCAAACAGGGTATTAGGCTGTGAGTCGGCACCATGAGCGCTTCACATACCTTGGAGGCTTGCAGGTATTAACTCTCTGCCAGTTCCCCAAACCACTCCTGGATTCCAAATAAAATGAGAATTCCTTTACCAGTAATAAACCGCACAGACGTGTTCATTGCAGTCCTTAAGAGTTCCACCAAACAAATCAAACATGTATTTCCAATGCAGTTCCTCAGGGCAGTCCTGTGCAGGAGTACAAAGGTGAGGTTTCCCTGGCTCAGTGCCATGTGTGCTCCCCTCCAGATTCAGTAAAGCACTGTTCTGCAGATTTCCTACACACAGCTCACCCCATTTCAGTCACCTTTTCTGAACCCCTCTGTGTACAGCTCATGTTTGTCATGGCCACCTCCATTTCCCCTGCTAGCTAACGAATTGCAGCTTTCCAGCCTGCAGCCCATCATATCAGATCTCATCTGGTTTTCTTTCTGTAGCCCATATCAGTATTGGCAAGTCTTATGATTTTTATGTATACAAATTTATAATACAAGTCCAAGACACTGAAGACATGGTATAGCAGCCTAGTCAGAATGTAAGTCACGGCACTGCAAGCAGCCTGAAGAAAATTATGCTAAATTTTACAATCATTACTTTTGGTGGGGGTTTTCCCCCCACTGGATTACATCGGATTGAATAATCAATTCCACATACCTAACAAGTCCAAGAAAATCTCAAAAGGCTAATCTTTTATCCGTGTAAATATGGTTTGCACACATGCTATCAGTCTCTATCTGTGATGTACTTATTAACAATAATCTAAACCCCAAGTAATTTTATTCTTGGATACATCAGAATGTTCTAGGATATATATTTTTTACGGTGAGAACAAAGGCAGAAATCTGCAGTATAAACATCATGTTTCAGTTCCTTAAGGGTAAGATTCATCTCATCCCAAAACAGATATTTAAAATTAAAATAAATCTAAGTTAGATTAAATAAATCCCTTTCATGAAAGACAGTTTAAATATGTTGTAGGCTAAATAAGGACAACAAAAAGGAGACAGATTTTTTTTTTCCTAACAAGAGCTGCAAGAGAGACTAAGGGTTATACCGAAGATTACCAGCCAGCTGAGACATGACTGAGAAGCTGTATAGAGATTTCAGTCTCAGCCTGGTCTAGTGTCTTACTTCAACCCCTTATTTGCTCCTCAAGCACAGTAAACAAAGATGTTCTGAAATGAAAACAGAAGGAGGTGAGAAGAGTGTTTTACAACAAAATATTTGTATAAGAGTCTCTGTAACCACACTGAAGGGACTTGAGAAGAAATTTATTTCTCAGGGTAAGTTATTTTAATTCCGTTTTTTTAAAGTAGGATCAGTTTTCTATTAAAATGAAAAAATGGATTTTTAAACACCTCCTTAATCAGGTCATTGAAAAAATCTTATCCTACAAAGGACACATGTAACTGTATACACCGTTGTGACAAAAGACCAGTCTGCTGATATTTCTCTCACCAGCAAAAAAATCAGATCTTGTAAAGTTTTAAGACTTAGGACTGGGTATAACCAGCGTTGTACTCTCTCTTGTAAATTTGTGCAGTTCTAGAAATACAGAATTACACATAACTGTATTATCCAGGGTTAAGGTTAAGGGGCCTGGGAAAACCCAGAAAATGGAAAAATAATAACAAGGGAATTATGAGACATGCTGGGGAGGATGATGTGCAGATAGGCAAGCAACTCTGTAGGGCATCAGGTCACGTTTAGCACAGGGTGGAAGCAATTAGTTCAGCCCGCAAATAACTGAGTTTGCTTATATAATTAATCCTAAATTCCTCTCTGAAGTTCTCCCTTACCAGATAAAAATTTCAAAACATCTGAATGACTCAGGAGCCACTGCTTTTTGGTGAAACTTCAAATGCATCTCCAGCACAAAGTGACTAGAACAGTACCATGATCTCCAGTTATACAGCAAGGTGTCACTTCCACTTTACGAGACAGAGGTGACAAGCCCAGCAGAGATGACTGCTTCAGTGGCAGAATTCAAGTGACATGAAGACAAAAAAATAATTTCTCTTTATAGGACAATGAAGAACTCTATCTGTCTTGCAAGGGGTTGTGCTATTCCGAGGTTTTATGCCTACTTTCACAGTTAATTTCCCCCTGTTCAATTTCTGAATTTCAGTGCAGTACTTCTAATTTCAACATTTTATTTGCTAGCAAAACTTTCTGGGCTTTCTTTCTCGAGTTGTTCATTACATGGACATGAGATGAGAAAAGACTCAAGATGTTATGCTAAATATTCATGAATTATCATAACTTCTTCTAATCTCATAAAACCAAAAGCATCTAAATGGCCAAGTGTTTAACAGCACCACACATCTCCATTGCAGCAGCTTCTCTTCCTCCTGCCATGCAGAGATGTGGAAGCACAAAGCACTCATCTTCTTTGCTTGCTTGGAAGCAGCCTAAATGATGACAACAATACTTTCCTAACCCTCTGTAATGGCCATAGAAATCAGTATGCAATTGCCCTTGCGATTGCATAACAAAAGCTCTAGGCCTCAGGCTCAGTGACTGCAGGGTATGCCAAAGAACACAGCTTCCAGAAGAGCAAACACATCCCAAACCCCAACTCCATTTGGAACACCTGTTTTACTTGATGATAACAATCTGATCAGTCACCCCTCCTGGCAGACCAGTGCAAACTAGCATTCATGGCAGATTCTCAAAAAGCTTCAGTTAGATCTGTTTCCTTATGTACACTTTCTAACTATCATGGTTTATTTGTTTCAGGGGTGCCTAATACTGTAATCACTTGGTAAAGCACAAACAGGACAGGCTGGGAAACTGATCTGCTTAAGCAGCCATCCATTTGAATATATACAAAGCCTAAATCTGTTCAGAAAGAGGTATGTGGCTGAACAGGAATAGTCAAGAACAGGGGCAGTACGAGACTGGTCAGTGTAAGACTGGTCAGAATATCAGCATTGCAAGTTGCGTTACTCAGCTCCCCGTTTCAGTCTGCAGTCACTGCTTCGTGTAGTATTTGTCTCTACCTTGCTGCATCTTCACCCACTATGTGATCATCTCCCTAAAATTTACCTCCTGAGGCTCTTGTATGACTGAGTTTCTAGGTCTTCCTGGCTAAAGCAGTCATTGGAGTGTGTTGAGTGCTGGCACAGCTGGAATGGACAGAGGAGCACACTCCTGTGTAAGCCAAGAAACATCACTTCAACATCAGTTTGTTCAGACTCCCACAGCTTCAGAAAAAACACCACCCCAGAGCAGCTCAGTTCAGTAAGGCCATAAGAACCTATATCTGTTCTTCAGAAAATCCATCTGCAAACTCAGCTCTGGCAGTCTCAGTGTGGATGGCTACATGCTGTGAGTTGACTGCAGCCCTGCAATATGAACACTCACAGGCAAACCTCAATCCCTTGCATGCTGAGATCAGCTCTTGGACTTAGGTCACAGCTGCAGTGGTAACATACCTTCAGGGACTCCTAACGGCCAGTCTGCACTTCAACAAATCTTCCAGTCATTGCCTTCATGGAAACCCCCCTAGTTTCATCTAATAAAGGACTTCCTGATATACCGAACAAACACATAAAAGAAGGGATTCAGGTCCTCCTAGATTCTTACAGTGTGTGACATATTTCTGATGATGAAAGTAGAAGGAAAAGGATATTCTCAGTAACACATTAGATAGATTTGCTTCAAAGACCCCACAGAAACACATTTTTCCTTTTAAAGGCAAACTGTCAAGAATATATTTCTGCCTGAGCTCAGAGATATCTCATTAAAACATATATGGAGAAAAAAAAGACACATATAAAAAGTAACCAAATCATAAAGAATGAGATTTCACCCTGATATTTCAAACTAACCCCCTATTTTTAAAGAAAAGAGAATGCTCAGTTTAGCACACAATGTAAGTTATGGAAGAGAAATGTGTATATAGAACTTAAAGCTCCAGCTGGCAGAGAATGAGCAGCACAAAAAGACAAATTACACAGAAATCCTCAACTCAGATTCACTTCCCATTTTGATTACTGTAATTCGGTAGACTTCCTAAATCACGACCTTTTCTTCTGCAGTGCCACAGAAAGCACATGCAATTTCAAGGAAATTTCATTCTATTACTTAAATTAATTTCCTAACAGTATAAAACCCCTATTTTTTTCTAAGTGGTTTCTGGATGTATGGCACCTTCCTTTCAGTCTCTCTTTATTTCCCTATTAATATCCTTCTTTGTTCTTTCTCTACAGCTGTTCAAAACTGAAAGTCAAGATTTTTCACATGCACAGTTTCATCTATACCAATACATCTTCGCATTTTCTCCAAACCACCAGCTCATAGTTCTCTGATGTTGCATGTTACTCCGTCCTGTACTCCACCTTCATCTTCACAATTTTACCTGGCAATCACCATGTCCAAATTTCAATTCTATCTCAAGAATGCATTCCATGATTGCTTACATGTTAGCATGTGAGATATATTTTCATATATTCTTTATTTGATATGACAGATATAGGTAATACAAATATTTCTATAATAAAAATAATTACTAGCATTGTAATGCTCATGATATTATCCTTTAAAGCAATATTTCTTGAAAGTACAAAAGTCTGACTGCATCTACATCAAGACCAGAGACCAAAGGCAGACATGAGAGCAATCCATTCATCAGTGAACTGAACTCATTTTACTTTGTTACAACTGCATATTTTTTAAAATCCAGTTAAAAAATTGAATCTTTCTGTGTATGTTTATTAAAACACAGGATTGTTTTCCATAACATATTATTGATGATCTGTATTGTAATAATACACAAATGTCCATAATTGCCATGAAAAATACAGAAACAGTACAATTAAAGGGTGGTGGATTCAGTGACAATTAGACTGTCAATGTGTTGTTTTACATCTGTGTACAATCAAGATAGGCTTCTAGGCAGCAAATACTAACTTGGACATGCCAGACACTCCAACATGTACTTCAAATGAGCAGTGAATAAAGGTTATTAATTAATTGCATGATATTGTATATTCTGATACAAATCTTGACCTCATGACCATATCTGACAGGCAAGCCCTGGCAAATCTTGCCATAGCAGCTTTAAGACACTACCCCCCACATCTGTCTGCCCCCTTCCTACATTACTGGCAGACATCTAGCAGTTACTGAAGCAGAGTATGTGTCCTGCCCCTAAACTGCACATTCAGAGTTCAGCATCTTAGCTGCACTAAAAAGAGTTACTAACATAAGCATATCACTCTGCTGACCCTGTAAAATGGCAGCTACCTCTGGCAAGAGTGGGATTTAGTAACATATTAAGCCATAAAATACAGTCAAAACTTGTGGGTTTTTTAATGTGGTCGTTACTCCAGCAATCTTCCCACTATCTTCAGGAACAGTTTAGGGACAAATAGCGTCAGCAAGCTTAGATACATTTGATTAAAGGCAAAAATGTTAGCTTTTAACCAGAAAAGAGGTTACCTAAGAAAATAATGTCCAGATCCTTGCCCTCACAAGAGTTCCTTTGCCTTGCTCATGTCCCAGTCAGTCCACTGGAGCAGAATGCTCCCATGCTGCAGAGGAACACCAGTTTCTACATAATACCCTATCCTGAGCACAGAGAAAGTGTAGGTGGCCCCATCCATCAACAGTTCCCAACTTTGGAACCATAAATTGGCATCATCCACTGCAATCCAAATAAGCAACTGTAGCACATAGAGATACAGGACATCTAGCTTTAAACTAGTTAGTTTATATATATATATATATGTATGTATATGGCAGTGGCAATGCAGAACTCGGCATGAACAACTACTCCTAAGATTGTAGACTGCAGACTGCTTTAATACCTGGTCCAGATGGTAAAGTCAGTTCAGGTTATCTCTCTACAGTCATTATTCCACCTTGCAATTAGCCTGCTGTGATTTACACACAGCATCCATCATGAATAGAGGCTTTAGGTGTCCTTTGATGCAGCCCAGAATCACTGTGAATATTCAAAATAGTTTAGAAGTCAGCTTACCATATCACCTTCTCCAGAAGTGCAAAAAGATTACATTTTGTTTCCATGCAAAAATAACCTGGTTAACTGCAACACTGATATAATATACTCTGAAGCAGAGTATATTGACATCAAAATCATCTCTGTTAAGCCATAAAATAGCTCATTATTACACTATTTGGGAAATGAGAAACACCTTGTCACTGATGTGTATGAAAATGTAAAGTGATTTGCTCTACAGTATGAGATTATGTTAGATTAAAAAATATTGCAACACCAAGCACAAAACACAAACAGGAAATCTGGCATGCACCTGCATGCGCTGTCTCTAAGCAGAGGCATCTTCAGAAAGAAATCCTGGAGGCAACATTTTCTTTGTTACGCAAAAGGGATAGTAAAATGTCAGAGTAAGTTGGCATCTCTACAGACACTGCATGTCTTAACAAACATGCTGCAGTTTCTTGTTTTAGTATAGAAACATCTCTGGATTTTTCCCAGTAGTGTCAGAGACAGCAATGGACAGTTACTGACTGAAAAGAAGGTCACACAAGCACAGAGTCTGTGCAAAATGAGACTACTTAGAATGTCTTTATCAATCAATTTCCTTGCTGATCGAATTTTTCTCTTTAAAATAAACAATATATTTCAATAAATGTAATATCATTTCCCTTAATTCAGTTGATCTGGATCTCTGCGACAGGAGTAAACCCGCACCCCACGCCACCCCACCCCGTGGGGCTGTTTTCACAGCCTAACTTGGGCAGCAAAGTTAAGGTGCCTTGGTTAGGAGGAGACCCATCTCCCTAACTTTCCTTGGTACCTGCAAGGAGAGAAAGGGCTTTTCATCACAAATTCAGGACAGATGCTGAGTACTTTCATCTGCTTTCAAACAAGCCCTTATTTCCTGGCCACAGGCCTACGAATATGGGCTCCTGACATCACCCCCAGCACTAGAAGGCTACTGATTCAGTACCAGGTAGTAGGTTACTTGGCCTTGACATGCACAGTACCAGTAATTACTTACACACTGTTTCAAAGCAATTGAGCACAGGTATGCATTCTGGAATTCAGAAGACCTTTTCTCTTAAAATGATAGAGATGCACCTTTTATTTTTTAAAGAAGGAGAAACAAAACCAATGAACCAGTTTTTTTTTTTTTTAAACTGTGATGTTGTAGTTTTCCAGTAGCCTTTACTCAAACACTGAAGTGTTTGCCTGATGACTTGGTTCATCACTCCCTGTACCTTTTGACATCTCAAAAGATACTATCTCGATGTATTCATTGCATGGGCACCATATTCAACCTGTTAATCAAATAGCTGATGTAAGGGATGCCATTTAATATGGTAGAACACAAAACATAGCCAGCTGGATCATTCCATTGCACAAGTTTTATAGGATTATAATGCCAAAACATACAGCTGCATGAGCCAGCATTCCAGTAATCAAACCACATGTCTCCTACAACAGGCAAACCACCATCTTGTGTAATGTACTTAAGATGTTTGATCCACTTCTTTTGTTAAGTGATGTTCCTTCCACAAGAGTAATTAAGTTATATTTTCATCACTTGTTACCTCAATTCCAAGCTAAATCCATCACAAACACTGACACAACATTCTAAAGAAAATCAGATATTTCCTTTATTGAACAATTAAAATTATTTCAACATTTAATAAAAGTGATTAGAATATTATGAACTGGAAGATATAAAACTTATTCTAGTTTATAATGTGTGTAATGCTATACATAACCATTGAACCACACTTACCTTATGTACACATTAAGATTTTTTTCTCATAAATATCACAAACATGTATGTAATTTTCCACCTTATTCTTTATTTGTCATTATTTTCTTCTTTTTATTTTTTATGTTATTATTAAAAATATACAATCTTTTATGGCATATTCAAACATGCCAGAAAAATTTACCTTGGTACTAATGGAGATGTCATGCTGGAATGACATTTTACAAACTAAATGGACTCATCATTTTATAAACCATCTTTGTTCAGCTGTTAAGGCACCAATCAGTGAAATCCATAATAAAACTTTTATAACAGTATCTACAGAGCTGTTTATTCATCTAACTATTAAACCTTCACAGCCTGAGGAGCCCAAGGGTGTGGTAGTAAGATGGCCTTAAACTGATTAATTATGGGATGCTGTAGGTAGGTTGAATCCATGCCTTTGTGTGTGGCTGCATCATAGCTAGTGCCAGAACAGAGGACAGGTACAGCCAGATGCAAAGAGGAGGTGGGACTTCCCCTTTGGTAGGCAGCACAATTCCAGGTTGCCTCAAGCAGTCTGTGAAGGGTAGCTAAACAACTCAGCTGAACCAACCCAACAGCTCAAAGCCCTCAACTGGGGAAACGCCATTTCTCTCTCACCTCCTCCAGTCCCCCCCATTCCCAGCTATGGGGCCTCCCTGCTGCTCATCACTGCCTGCCTGGTAAACCAATCCAACATCCTACTACTCACTTTGCCTAAAAAGCTACTGGCTTTCTGCCAGGACAGTTAGTTCAATCAATTTAGCATGCTATAAACTGGTGTAAGATGAGATAGGAAAGGATGAGGGAGGAAGAGGGGCTCTCTTTTGGCAGCAGCAAGTAATTAAGTCAATTTGACTGTATCACTGAACCACATTTTAAGGGAGGAACCCAACTGCTCTAAACTCTGTAAATAGGTGATGGAGAGAATCAAGAAACTCCAGAGGGCTACTTGGCCTGCATAAGACCTGAAATGCCTTCTAGAGGCATCTACATCTCCTAAATAAAGCTCTGGAGGCATCACTTATAAGTGTTAAGAGCTAGGTGGCATGGATTATGGATTCTGTCTCCCTCTCTTACTCCCCTCAGCCAAACAGCATCTGATTCATTAATCTAAATGAAAAATGAGGGATGGAATTCATTCCAGCTGTAAAGCACTACACTTTTATCATAGTTCATACACTTTCAAAATATCCTTTCATACCCCTTACACGATTATGTATTATCTGTCCCCCAGTTAAATGGAAAGAGAAATTAACACTTTCAAGCTTGCCTCCCAAGTCTGATTCTCCTAATTTTACCAGCCATTGTGGACAGCAATGTCCATGCTCCAGTGTATGACTCACACCATACAAAGAGGGGAGAGAGAAAACAAGTTTGCAGCTGCTTACCATGAGCCAAGGTATTGAATGGTAATAAATCCTGTGAGCTGCTGATGCAGCCTTGTATGTGATTTCCCCACAATCCTACTATAAGACGTACTTTCTTCTTACAGTTGGTGGTTACTAACCATGCTCTATTTTCACGTTGAATATGGAAAACAGTTTCTAGCCCTAACTTAGCTATCAGTGATTCATGCTAATTTGGAAATGCTTCTTGCAGATCAAATTTGTAAGCTACTTATAGCCATGATAGTTTGAATACTTGAAATATTAGTCTTGCTTCTTCACAGCTGAATGAAGTAATGGGGAACTGAGTTTTTTCTTACTGCCACAATACAAGCCTTGGGTTTATCTAGATTGATACAGGATAGTATGAACATCAACACCATCCTGGGCTGCATTAGGATGACCTGCCAGCTAGCTGAAGTAGGTGATCCTTCCCTCCTACTCAGCACTGGTGAGACACACACAGTGCGGGGCCCAGTTCTGAGCTTTCCAATACAAAGAGAGACATGGACATACTGAAGCAAGTCCAGCAAAGGGCCACAAAGATGATTAAGGAACTGGAGCACAAAACACACAAGGATAGATTGAGATAGCTGGGATTGTTCAGCTTGGAGAAGGCTCAGGTGGGAAACTTAGCAAACTATAAATACCTGATGGGAGGGTGTAATGAGAGGGAGACAGACTCTTCTCAGAGGAGCCCAGTGACAAGACAAGAAACAATGGGGGCAAATTTAATTACAAGGTACATTCAAACATGAGAAAAAACTTCTTTACTGTGAGTGCGTTCAAGCACTGGATCAGACTTCTGGAGAAGCTGTGGAGTCTCCATCCTTGGAGATACTAAAAAATTGACGGGGCTCATTCCTGGCCAACCAGCTCTAGCTGGGGCTGCTCTGCACAGGGGTATTGGACTATATGATCTCCAGAGGTGCCTGCAAACCATTGTTGTTCTGTAGTTTTATGGCTTGTGTGCAATCACATACCAAGTGTGAAGAATTAGGAATAAAATCCATTTTAACAATTCCATCTCAAAGCCATCCTTTCTCCACTTAGAGGCATAAAAAGACTAGGAAAGTACTAGATTCTCTTCTAATCATATTATTAATTTGTACTAAAAGCTGAGACTATTCAGTGTAAACATAATGTCTCTGTTTCCTTAACTTCACAGATAATAGATTCACCGCATTTCTTGTAGGCACATGGGTATAAACATACATGATCAGGACGCTCTATGCTCACACAAATATAGCTAAATATGTATAAAGAAGTGTTTGCAGTGTTTTAGTTTCAATTTTGCAATCTTCAGTGCTCAAATCCCTATTTTCTCTAATCATTTGGTATATTAAAAGGATTATATAAAGTAGATAAAAATTTTACTTGCATGTCTAAGTGTTTTATTTTATCTCAGTCACAACTTCTTGGTATTTCACTCCACCAAAAGTTTGCCTCTGTATTTTTTGTCAACTATTTAGATAAAAGAAATGGCCACTATGAATGAATTTACAGTGAAGAAAAAGATAACACAATCTTACTTCTATAAATTCCATCAACTTATTAAAACTGTTCTCAGTGTCCACTGCATATGTTGCAATAATTATGTATATAGAGAAATAAAGAGGAATCACGACCATCTCCAAGCACCAGAAAAGGCAAAATGCCGAACTTGAATTTTGTTTTTATGAATAACACATATTTAAACTTTAAACAAATGCACTGAAATCAGTTTGTAAAAAGATTAGGTAGGAGTAATATAGAAGACACATTAGATTAACTGTACAGCCCTCAGCCTTTGATAAATTTTGATAAACAGACACTTCTGATATGCTCTGAAATTCAGAGCACACCATAATAAAAACACCATGAAGGTGAAAAGAATTGCAAAGTTTTCTTAGCTAGAGAAAGATTATAGAATTTTACAGAAGCCTCAGCATATGCAATTTTAATTTACCCAGTGTCAAAATCAGACAAGCCTGCAAATCTACTTTTAGCTTCATTTCATTTTATCCCTCTTTTAAAATAGGTTTTCAATTATTGGGCCAATCTTTTTTTTTTTTTTTTTTTTATGTGATTCACACCTGAATTTCTCCACAATATTAATTTCAGCAAAGGAAACTCTATGTGGGACTTATGGAACTGTATGCATAGAACCAACCTTTTTTCTAACTTCCACCAATGACCAAGAAGTACTATGACATCATGGAGCATTTTTCAGTTTACATCTTTTTTATTAACAACAACAACAAAAAATGTATCCTAAATCATTAGGTTTATTTTAAGTTCCTTATGAATTCTAACCTTTTAAAAGCATTCAATGACTTCACTGTAAAATCTGTAAAACAGTGTTGTTCTCATAAATGTAATATTTTTTAATTTATTTCTCCTTGCATAAAGCAAAGCAGTATATAAGGATCTCTAGTAAACCTTCTCAACAATTACTGTTCTTTACAGCCACCATCTTCTTTTGTTGCCTCTTTTATAAAATAAACATCTCAATGTGATGTTCAGGAGCTATATATTTTTCAGAAACTCAGCTACTCGGGTGAACAGCTCCACTGCACATCCAGGCATCCTGTAGATTTATTCCGTGGGGGGCACTGTGGTGTTACAGTCCTCTATCCTTGATCAGAATAAGGTGCACCCTGATGATGAGGCAGGTTCCTCCCTATGGTGCTCAACAAGGTCTCACACTCACATGGTATAAGAACATGGGCACAAGGCACCTGTAAGTGAACAATACCAGCTATCATGGGTGTTCACTTTGGGGTTTTTTTGGGCCTCCTGGTTTCCTCCAGGTCTAACACCTCTGGGTTCTGTCATTTGCAAACATTTGTAAAGATGACCCCTTGCTGCTCACTTGCACTGTTTACCACAAACTCCTTATGAAAGAAATTGCAGCATCCTCATCACAAAAATCCTGTTAACGACAATTAAAAGCTAATCTCTACTAAATTTTACTGTTGTCTAGCCCGCATCTAAAGTAGAAAAACATCTATTCTCACTGATGTACAAGAATTTCTTAGCTACTGTAACAACTGTTTGGGAAGGGCTTTGAGGAAGACTGATTTTCATACAGCTGATTTGGATTTCTAACAAATTCACTATCTTTTCTAATATCAGAAGTATCCTAGTGGATTAAGGAATTTCTGCTTATTAGTATTAACACAATATAAAAATATTCAAAGTTTTAAATACTCTATTTTTAACTACTGATTCAACCATAATATATATAACGAGTCTAACCAGTCATTGTCCTCCAGAGAACACAAACAACAGCAATATGCCTTTCTGTTACCAAAGGACAGTTTTAAATTTTAGCAGCCTCTAGGTTATTTTCTGCTGATTTAAGTAAGTGCCTACACTATAGGGAAGCTCAGTCACTTCTTTTCTTAATTCTTTTTTTTTTCCCCCAAATATTAATTTAACAGTACAATTAATGTGGATTGCGTCTTCAGTGATGTCTTTGTTTCAGTACTTTTCTTGTTATGGGTTAATTTTTGATAGATTATATAAAGGAAATGTCACAGTAAATAAAGATCACCCAGACTGTGCTTCCCTTTCACTTTTGCCTTCTGCATCTTTTTTTAACACTTCAGAATTCCTCACTCTAAATGAGAATTTAACTTAAGGCTAGCATCTAGATCCCCAGACATCTAAAGCACGGAATTATGCATGCAAAGGTAGTGTATTTTTTGTGGTTACTGTCAGCAGGGTATAACTGTATATACTGCATATACTGCAGCAAAAGTACTGTATATTTGAGTTGGAGAAAACCCCGTTCAAATTAACTATTTAGTTACAAATATACATATTTTTTTAAAAACTACACAATGTTGCAACATAGGAAGGAAAAACCTGGAGGGGGGGAAAGGATCCAGGTCCTTTAGTCACACCTTTGATAAAGAAAAACAAGTGCCTGGAACTAGACCCTAAATCAATACAAGTTAAAGATGGTGAGTTAATTTCCAAGAGGTTAATTGAAACAGTACAAACTAGAACAACTCAAGGATACACACCTTTATACACCTATACAACAGAATTACAAAATTAGTATTTCACAACGTCCGTGACCAAAAGCACTGACTGATCATTAATGCATTAGTAGGCCAGTTGACAAATACTGTTACGCTAGCTAGGATACTATTGAAGGCGATAAGGTCGCATTGGTATCAGTGTAATCAGATACTTAACATTAGAAGGCACAGACACAAATATTCAGTAAAGGAAAATTACTAAGGAAATTCTATTACACTCCAAGAGGAGCATACACTGGTTTGAGCAAGTACTTCAAATATTTTAAAACAGATGTTCTCAACTATAATTATTCCTTACCCTTCTACAAACTTTTTATCCAAATTCAGATATTTTAGAAACTGCTTCAAAACATTATTTTTTGCAACCTGCACCCATAAATAAAATTGATGGGAAGTGGGATTCATCTTCATCTTTAGATGCCTAATTTTTTTCTAGTTATACCAGGTCCCCCCTACCATAAATGGAGAAATAATAAAGCACCCCAGGAGAAAAATGTCAGCTACTCTATTAGTTTGTCTCTTAGACTGAGATGAATCACATTTATTTAATCAGATTAACAACTGCATTAACTAGAAAAGCATTCCCAAAATTACCATTAGATTTTGAACCATACAGTTGGACACCTTTGTTAAACCACATGACTCCCATCCTTTCTGTTTTCTTTCTGAATTTGGAAGAGCAAAATTTGGCTGTACGTTGATGAGGAGAATTTTGTTATGATGTAATAAATGAGCAGAGTACTAAAATATATTGCCTCTTTAGAGCTTCCATTTAAAAAAAAACAACAAAACAACCACCACCTGCCCAGGGAAGTATGTTACAAGTCCCCTCCAAACTTGTATTAGGCCAAATCTTATTAATAGAAGACATATCTACAAAGCAAAGGTAAGATACTAGTATATGATAGTGTACCTGTGCTAGACTGATCTAGCTGGCACCCAAACATTAGCAATTAAAGAATTGCAATGTGGGTTTTAGCATTGTTTGTCATTTATTTAGCTTGTATATCCAGAACATATAGAGAGTTTGTGCTTAGATTGACATATGCTAGAATGCATGCCGTGGCTTCTGCTACTCTAAGCTATGCAGCTAGCTTGAAGTAAAGCAAATATGTTAGCACATAGAATTAATCATACCTTTGTTCCTCCTGTATATCCTATTCAATGCCATTTAGCGCACAGGCTTGTATTTTGGAATGGAGCTGAACAACACTGCCCAAAGGGCAATGTATTTATGGAGGGGAAAAGAAGTGATTCTTTTAGCTTAGTAAGGAATAAGCCAAGGACTACTAAATTGTGCAATAAGTAATTAAAGGATTTTAAAAGAAGACCAGAGTAAGAGCTACTTAAAATGAAAACAAACAAACAAACAAAAAACCAAACCCAAATATAAATTTTTAATTTACTCATGGACACCACTTTGCACTGAAAGCCCACCCCAAATATTTCATTTTACTCTTAATCCTGAAACTTCTGTTTATCATCTTCTTCATGATCTCTTATCAATTCTACACTGGAAAGGCGAGTTGGGCCTGAGAACCATAGTTTCAGATAGTGTGAACAGTGAGAGTTAAAAGTTGACCTAAAAAGTATTCTGTACAAGCGTGACAGTATCTCCTGACTGTTTTCCTGCCCCCAAATAATTATTTTTCATAAAAATTGGAGTATTTCCTATGCAGAAGAAATGTGCATTTTTAAATGTATTTTAAAACTGACTGTTGCTTGAAACATATGCTCTGTCTCCTTCCAGTGTAGCTAGCTGACTGCATAACAATATCTATAAGCAAAGGTCAGGGTAAAGACCTGTTTATACAAAGCTAAGCACTGAAAGAATAGTTGCTTTTCTTTGGATAGAAAGCCAGTTCAGGCATCTCAAGAATTCAAAGTTCAAGACTTAACTGTGAACCATGCTACTCACCAAAGCAACCTCAGTGCAATATGGGAAAAAAACAGGAGTGCAGCAGGAAAGAAAGATACCCCACTAGAATATGTACTTGCTATATAAAGTCGAAGAGGCCAGCTGACTTAAGGACTATACAGAGTCCTTTATATATACATACATGCACGTATGTATAGTCCTGTTATAGTAGACTAAAAGATTTAGCTTACAGACCATCAGTTCAAGTCCGCATAGCTAAACAAAAGTGAAGTAACTCTGCATGGGCCACTGGAGAGCTATAGGAGTGGGTGGTTACATGATCTAGTCATAGAAGAGTGTCACCCATATCCCCACATTTGCTGTCATCTGACAGTGCATCCATAGAGGGGCTAGCAGTGTAATGAACATGAAATATCATTCTGATCTGCTGAACTCCTCCAAGCAACACAATAATCAGGTAGAATTCGTGTTGGATAACCTCTGTGGGAGTAATTTTGTCAAGCAGAGGGTGGAAAGCTGGATAGTCTTGTTCCATTTTCATTTACATAAGGATGGACTTATTTCACTTGATTATCAGAATAACCCTGATCTAGCTAAGAAGAACAGGATAAAAAATAGAATTCTAAAAAATATAGCACCTATATTTATATATAATGTGATTTTAAGAAAAGCTGGCACATTATGTAGTTTTGAACATCAAAAATAAGTACATTTTGCAAATTTTAGCTTTTGGATTGTTAAATGCAAAAGGTTGTTTTAAAATTCTGCAAGGTTTGGTTATTCTTTTTGGCTGTCTTTTTTAAAATGCTGCTTACTTTTAGAACTTTTTGTAAACTTCCCTGAGGTGAAAAACATTAAGATAGCATTAAGATCAACGAGATACACTTTACAAGAATGTGTGTGGGTGGGAGAGGGATAAGATTGTATGTTGAAATACTAAGCAAATAATGTTACTAGTGACTTTATGAAAAGACATAACAAACCACAGGTTTTGAGGGCTGTACCATTCAGTTTTCATTTTATCTTCTGTAAATTCTTGACTTCTAGCTATGTGATTTAAAGGTCCTTCTATGACTTTCACAATATACTTCTTAATTTCCTTAAGGATCTTGGAGGGGGACCAGTGAGGAGTAAGAATTGTTTATTATATATACAATCTGGAAGAATAACAGTGGCAAGAATTTCCTGCAAATAATATATTCTCTTTCCAGTTTTTTCCTCACTGAGCTCCAAGTGAGCTTTGTTGCTGACTCTAGTTCCATGCAAAATCAGTAATAGTTGAGAGTTTCTATAAATTCCTGCTCCATGGATTTCAAGGCCAAAAGAAGCATTCATAGTGATTTAGCTTGATCTTCTGTATTAAAGGAACATAAAATTCCATCCAGTAACTTCGTGTTGGATGTAGTTTGGCAGGTGGGTTTTTTTCAATAAGATATCTATTCTCTAAAACATCGGGAGAATTCACCACTTGCCTTGAAAATCTGCTACCAGTTAAGAGCATTTGCTCTTAAAAACTGCATTCCTATATCTCTAATCTGAATTGTTATGCATTCAGTTTCCAACCACTGACCCTTGTTATGCCACTTCCTACCATGGGTGAAATATAGAAATCAAGCATTCAGAAACTGCCAGCAGACCAGAAGCAGCTCAGACTCTTTGTTTCACAAAATCACCGTTATTGTCAAGTTTTACAAAACAAGGCCTCCTAGGAAATTACACTTCCCAGCTTTTGTTAAAGTTGACAAGATCCATGATCCTTAAAACAAAATATTTCAAGCTGTTCATATTGTCATTTTAAGAAACTCAGTGTTGGTTAAATGTTTAAAATCATCTTGTCATGCATGGCTATGTCAAATGCTGTGAAAGAAAGCCTATATTAACTCTTTGTCACACATACTCTTACTTAAACTGTAAGTCAAGTTCACAGGTGTAGATTTATTCTCTTTCAGTTGTGGAAACCAAGGGAAGACTGTTCAATAAAGAACAGATTCATCACACGTAAGAGCAACCTCTGAGGTACTTAAGTGATGCTTCCCTAAAAGCAGGAAGCTCCAGCAGGTAATGCAGTCATTTGAGATCTCAACAATTCAGCAATTAAAGATTGTTCCAGGGCTGGCTGTGCTAACAAGCTACACTCCTCAGATGCTTAGATGAATCTGGGACTTCAAAACAATGAATAAGGTCTGGTTTACATGTGCATTTAAGGGAAGTGTAAAGAACCATGAAAAATCACAAGCTGCATATTTAGAACTGTTTGCTTTAATAAGCAGTAATAATAGTAATCAAGAGGAGGAAATAATTTTATCATGTGATTTCAAGCAGAATTCCTATGACTGATGAATATCAAACTACTATAAATAATAGCAGAAACTACATAGAGACTAATAGTCTAAGATTCCATTTGCTTATCCCTCAATGTGCTGAAGTTACTACAACTTTAAGTTGACCATTTTAGTTAATGGATGTGTATTTCTCAACTTTTTTGAGGCTTCTTTCAATTTGCAGCCACCCTAAAGAGTAGCAAAGAGCTTTTTCTCAGAAACAACTCTTTCTCAGAAATAGCTCTCTGATGACAGAGAAAGGGGATTAGTTAAATCTAGGGTGTTTCAGGGGATGTAGTGAGGAGACTCAATAAAAAGGAAAAAAAAGACAGACCTCATAAAAAATATTTCCTTTCCCTTTCTCATCCTCTTTCCTAAAGTGTTAGTGAACATTTGCTGGTCATTAACTGGAATATGGTGCAGATATATTTTCATGAGCTAATTAAAATAAATCATATCATCTTGAATTTACTTGTGCTGTGAACCTAATAGTTCAGAAAAGGAGTTCAAATAGCAGCATAATTCAGGATCGTGAAGACATGACACAGGAATCACTGCAGGCTCACTATCTTAATGTAGAGATGTGGAATGGTGAATGTGTTTGCTCAGTCGGGAGCAGGTACACATACAATAAGATACTTTACAGGTAGGAAGTGTGCTTGTACAGATATTTTTTTTTTCTGAAAGGAGTTATTTTCTATTAAATAAATAAATGAGTGAATAAAACTTTTTTCTGTTGTGATCTGTTCCTCTGTTCTTCATAAACTGAAAATCAAGAACCATGCATTATGATGCAGGGCAGAACCACTGCTGTGAAAATTCTCCTACTTATTTGAATAAAGCTCATTTGTAACCCTTCTATAGTTCTGAAGCAGTATATCTGAAAATAAGCACAAAGCATATAGTCATTGTGCATCTTAAAATGACACACAGGACTCTGCTATGCTATTGCTACAGTATCTGTATTACATACTACATATGCCTGTCTTTAAGTGAGGGAAAAAGTTAGATCTATATGACAATATGTGGGCTCATGGGCTGGCTGATAGATCCCAATGACAGGATTACAGTCCCTCATTTTTAGGCCCTTTCAACCAAAGCAGTCCACAGCACTTCAATTTAATGCTGAAGGTCTGTCTATTTCACCTACCCTGAAGGGTGAAAGATTCAGTCCATCAGAATGTATTCAGGAGGGTTAAGCACAACTCTTTCTTCCCCCCCCCCCCCCCCCCCCATGTTTTTTCATTGGTGGCAAAACAGTGCCAAAAGCAATGCTTTGCTTTGTCTCATTCCAACTTGCCACTGGTGTACAAACAACAGGACTCTGCAGGAACACAGGTTAACTCAACTTTTCCCAGTTCCTGCTATGAAAAGGCATCCCTTCATCCCTAGCAGAGCTAGTCGCCTGATTAGTAAGCTCTTGATGATTATTGGTACAACTAGGCTATGGCAGCAAGCAGAAGGCAGAGAAAAGACAGAGGAAGGAAAAAAAAAGTTTGCTTGGATGGAGATAGAGGACAGAGAGCTGAAAACTTAACTGAGCACAGGCATACATCAAAATTCCTAGGGGTCAGGGAAAATGGGGTGTTAGGCTTTCACGTGAGGGAAGATTATGAAGGAAGAGACTTTTCCACCGTGCTGGCTGGAGCAGAGAATTCAGGAGAGTCAAGCAGCAGCCCAAAAGGGCCTGGTTTTGATGCAGTGGGACAGGAAGCCTGTTCTGTGCTTGACAGTGAACAGTTACTCATTCCACACAAAATGATTCTGCTTCAATGAGAGGGATTCACCTCACATTTCCTATAGCCTAAAGGCTACAGCAATTGTGTATGAAGTATCCATTTAAGCTTCCTCAGGCAGCAGAGAAAACTGAGCACAGGTTTCAAGTATCAGCAGTGAATACAGCACGCAATGATTTATTATGTAAAAGCAAGAGACAGGCAATCTCATGTCCTTTCGTTAAGTTTAGCATAATGCCCAAATCACTCAACAAGCTTGAAAATGCCCACTTCACCAACTAACTTGTAAGTTTTGCCAGTGCTGAAAACTGCCCTGTTTAATACCCACACGATTTATGCAATTCTAAGTACACATGAAAAGAGAAATATGGGCAAAACTGGATTAGAATTCAGAGCAACTGCTCCTGTGTCACATACTAATCTACCCATCGTCAAGGTGTGTCTCATTTTGTCACCGGTAATGGAGAGGACCTAAATTTATTACGGCCACAAATTCAGCATTTTAAGGACCTCCACTTGATTAGGAATCCAGGACATAACCCAACTCAAAGTTTCCACTAGAGCAGTTCTGCCATTTGGATCACCAGTGTAAAATACTGCATCACCTATCCCTGAGGGAGAAGATGAGTGATGCAGTCGTGCATCTGCTAGGAAAAAAAAAAAAAAAAAAAAAGAAAAAAAAAAGGTAATGACCAGTTTCCTCTTCATTAGATTCATCTATATTTATTTTAAAGACTCTCAGTGCAGTTCTCTCTGAAGGGATGTATTTGAACACACTACTACAAATCCTCTACTGTAATGATGAGCCAGTTTAGAAGGTATTAGTGAGATTAAACAGTGCAGACAGTGAATGAATTCAGCATAAAGCCCAGGAAAGTCTTAAAATAATATACAGAGTAATCCAGTGGGTTTTATTTAACTGGTTACAGTGTCTTGGGCTCTTGAGCTCACAAGCTTTGCCTAAAGAGGAGACATCAGAATAAGAAATCAAATACTTTGAGGGCCCTAAAATAAAAAGATTTTCGGGTAAAATAGTTTTAGGGACAGCAAATAATAGCTTGCTATTAATTATGAGAATCTTATCTTCTACAACCTCCTTTTGAACATCACATTAGTAAGTGAAGAAATTATTCCCACAGATGTCAGTAACGCAGGATCAAACCACAAACCTCTAGGCACAAAGACCCTCACTGGAGGCACTGGGCTTTAAATTAGGCTTCAAATCTTTCTTTAAAGGTACAATTCCCTCTCTAATTATTATGTTACACCCTAACTACAAAGCTTTACAGAGGCAGCAAGGTGTGTGGTAACAGCATTCCTACAGTCTTGAAGAAAATGCACATTAAACAGCAGAATGACAGAAATGCTAGGCTGGTACTTAAGTTAAAAGTTACTGAGATTGGAATCCTGGCAAACATTCAGGGCAATGATGTATCAAGCTGAATGAATTAATGTTTTACTAATGACTTGAACTTTAACAAGCTAAAATCCTTCTTCAGAAAGGGCAAAAAAAGAAAAATTCTGTCTTTTCAAAGAGCTTCCTAAGGGCCTACTGCTAAATGAAATTCTTTCTAGTACTAAAACCAAAACCTAATTAGTTAAATCTGTAAAAGAAAGACTAAGTGAAGAAAACCCTAGAGAAAACAAGCCACAATATAGTAACTTAAGAAATTCTCATCTAGGCAAAAAAACCAAACAAAAATTAACACAGGTCAAATTAATTCACTAATTTAACAGGATTTTCACTCTGCTTGTATTATTCCTGGCTCTTAACTTCAAAGAATCATAGAATCATAGAATTGTTTAGGTTGGAAAAGACCTTTAAGATCATTGAGTCCAACTGTTAGCTTAGCATTGCCAAGTCCACCACTTAAAACCCCCACATCCCTAAGTGCCACATCTACATATCTTTTAGATACCTCCAGGGAATCCAGGAACCTCAACCAATTCCCTGGGCAGCCTGTTCCAATGCTTGACCACACTTTCAGTGAAAACATTTTTCCTAATATCCAATCTAAACCTGCCCTGGCACAACTTGAGGCCATTTCCTTTCATCCTATCACTTGTTACTTGGGAAAAGAGACTGACACCCACCTCACTCCAACCTCCTCTCAGGGAGCTGTAGGGAGTGATAAGGTCTCCCCTGAGCCTCCTTTTCCCCAGGCTGAATAGCTCCAGGTCCCTCAGCCGCTCCTCATCAGACTTGTGCTCCAGACCCTTCACCAGCTCTGTTGCCCTTC
Source organism: Falco punctatus (assembly GCF_963210335.1). Taxonomy (NCBI): domain Eukaryota; kingdom Metazoa; phylum Chordata; class Aves; order Falconiformes; family Falconidae; genus Falco; species Falco punctatus. The sequence goes on along the minus strand of NC_137581.1, from coordinate 28,324,136 downwards.
TCTGGACATGCTCCAGCACCTCAACATCCCTCTTGCAGTGAGGGGCCCAAAACTGAACACAGGATTTGAGGTGCGGCCTCACCAGTGCTGGGTACAGGGGGACAATCACTGCCCTTGTCCTGCTGGCCACACTGTTTCAGATACAAGCCAGGATGCTATTGGTCACCTTGGCCACCTGGGCACACTGCTGCCTTATGTCCAGCCAGCTGTCAACCAACACCCCCAGGTCCTTTCCCACCAGGCAGCTTTCCAGCCACCCTGCCCCAAGCCTCTAGCACTGCGTGGGGTTGTTGTGACCCAAGTGCAGGACCCAGCATTCAGCCTTCTTGAACTCCATGCAGCTGGCCTCAGCCCATCGATCCAGCCTGTCCGGATCCTTCCTGCCCTCAGCCACATCAACACTGCTGCCCAACCTGGTGTCATCTGCAAACTTACTGAGGGTGCACTCAATACTCTTGTCCAGATTATTGATAAAGATATTAAAAAGAACTGTCCCCAATACTGAGCCATAAGGAACACCACTTGTGACCGGCTGCCAACTGGATTTAACTCCATTCACCATCATCTTTGGGCCAGCCAGTCAGCTTTTTACCTAGCAAAGAGTACACTCATTCAAGCGATGAGCAGCCAGTTCCTCCAAGAGAATGCTGTGGGAAACTATGTCAAAGGCTTTGCTAAAGTCCAGGTAAACAACATCCACAGCCTTTCCTTCATGCACTAAGCAGGTCATCTTGTCATAGAAGGAGATCAGGATCATCAAGCAGGATCTGCCTTTCATAAACCCATGCTGGCTGGGCCTGATCATGTGGTTGTCCTGTATGTGCTGTGTGATGGCAGTCAACATGACCTTCGTAACCTCCAGCACCAAGGTCAGGCTGAGAGGCCTGTAGTTTCCCAGATCCTCCTTCCAGCACTTCTTGTAGATGGGTGTAAGCTTTGCTAACTTCCAGCTGACTGGGGACCTCCCTGCTTAGCCAGGACTTCTGATAAAAGGTGGAGAGGGGCTTGGTGAGCACTCCTGCCAGCTCCCTCAGCGTCTTTGTGTAGATTCCATCCAGCCCAATTCAGTTGTGTGTGTCTAGTTGTGTGTGTAGGTCACTGACCATTTCCCCTTGGATTATGGGGGCTTCATTATGTTTCCATTTCTGTCTTCTAACTCAGGGGGCTGGGTACCCAGGGAACAGCTGGTCTTACTATTGAAGACTGAGGTAAAGGCAGCATTAAGTACCTCAGCCTTTTCCTCATCCTTTGTCACTGTTTTTCTCCCTGCATACAATAAAGGATGGAGATTCTTCTCAGCCCTCCTTTTGTTGCTAATGCACTTACAGAAACATTTTTTATTGTCTTTTATGTCAGTAGTCAGATTAAGTACTAGTTAGGCTTTGGCCCTTCCAGCTTTCTCCCTGCATAACCTCACAACATCCTTGTAGTCCTGAGTTGCCTGCTCCTTCTTCCAAAGGTCATAAACTGTCCGCCTTTTCCTCAGTTCTAGCCAAAGATCTCTGTTCTGCCAGGCTACTCTTCTTAACCATTGGCTCATCTTTTGGAACACAGAGACAGCCTGCTCTTCCTCCTTTAAAATTTCTTCCTTGAAGAATGCCCAGCCTTGCTGGACTCCTTTTTCCTTCAGGACTGCCTCCCAAGGGATTTTGTTAACCAGGCTCCAAAACAGGCCACACTGCCCTCTGGAATTCCAAGGCAGCAGTTCTGCTATCCCCATTCCTTACTTCTACAAGAATCAAAACCTATCATTTCATGATCACTGTGCCCGAGATGGCCTCCAACCACCACATCACCCACAAGTCCTTCTCTGTTTGCAAACAACAGGCCCAGCGGGTGCCTTCGCCAGCTGGGTCCCTCACCCACTGTGTCAGGAAGTTGCCTTCCACACACTCCAGGAGCCTCTGAGACGGTTTCCTCTTTGCTGTATTGTATTTGCAGCAGACATCTGGTAAGTTGAAGTCCCCCGTGAGAACAAGGGCTAGTGATTGTGAGACTTCTCCCAGCTGCTTATAGAATATTTCATCTGCCTCTTCATCCTGGTTGGGTGGTCTGTAACAGACTCTTACCATGATCTCTGCCGTGCTGGCTTTCCCCCCAGTTCTTGCCCATAAACACTCAACCCTATCATCACCATCATTAAGCTCCAGACAAAACACTCCCTAACATACTTCAATGCCAATTATAAAGAACAGGTCATATAATTTCAAAGAAAATTTGAACAGCATCCAAACACAATTTTGGCTTATGGAATAAAACTAATATCTTCATGTTCCAGAAATTACACAGAGGTTGAAGAGGCAAGAATTATCCTTACGTTATAAGATTTAGCAAGGCAAACAGAGTCTTACAATATCTAGAATGTTATAAATTAAGATGCACATATTGCAAAAATTTGATGACAATATATGACATCATTATATTTTCTCAATTTTTAATTTAACATGATTCTTAATGTATTTCCACAGGTTAAGACTCACAAATGTTTCTTGTTGGAATACTGTTTTTCACATCTCTGTAGTTTGTTTCAGAGGTATTTATCCCTCTTGTATGAACAGTAATCTAATTTTTAAAGAAATCCAGGAACTTCTTCGATACATTTAACCTACTGATCAGACAAACCTTTATGGGAACTCTAGAGACACTACACGGTTAACTGGCAAGTGAAGTGATAAATGCTAAACTCATCCTGAGGGCTATTTAGAATCCCTCAGTGAAAATAGGTTGGGAAATCAAACAAGTCAGGGTTCCTTGACAGCAGCCATCATTTCATTCTTCTCTAGACCTCTGTATTTGCAACCACCAACCAATATGATTTCACAGGCTTATTATAGCTCGCTTTAGGAATTAGTGTCTTTCTGCATGTTCTCATGTCAGTGGCAATCAGTGTTACTCCTGAAAGTTCTCAATTCCTCTACTTAAGCCTAGTGTGTCTCCTTAATCTCTTTAATTCTTGCTTTTTGACCTAATTTTACTGCTCATTGTCATGCTTCTTTTGCTGCTAGTTGGGCCTTACTCTGTATCTTAAGAATAGAAAAGTTAAATTGTGGATTGTTTTTAAGTAAAAATCCTGCTGAATACTTAAAGGGCTATCCTGAGCATTATCATCCTTGCCTCTCACCTGATCAGGTCAAATGAAATTACTGGCATTTTTCAGCTTGATGGAGCTGAGCTGGTCAATTTTGTTGCAAATGCGTTGTTCTTTAAAAGTGTGATTATTCTGCAAGTCATCTCAGCTTAAAACTAGGAAAATACCTATCACCAGGTGATGGTGTTGGAGACAGTTCCCTTCTAGCCAACAGTCAGCGTGCTCATTCTACATGGAGACAAGACTATTGGCCCTGACTCAAAGAGAAATGGAACCAAAATCTCCCTGCCCTAAACTCTGATGTAAGCCACCAGCTTAAGTGCTATTCCGGAATGCACTGCTCCTAATTGGCCTGTTCAAGCCATTTTATTCTATGAAACATAGCAAGTATTAGCAGAAAAGGAGAAATATAGAGGGAAAAAGAGAGGAGGAACACACACAAAAAATGAGACAGAATTTGTGGGGCCCATGCTAACAGCACTTAGTTGCAAAGTGGAACATCAGAGTACAGGCTGTGTTCCAATGAGTAATTAAGAATTCGTATACATGGGCAGCAAACAGAAAATGAACACAAAACTGGCCAGAATATAGGTGAAGACACATTATGGTGGGTATGGGTTCCAAGTCTCTGAAACGAAGGAAGGAATTGCAGCCAAGACTTCCATGTTTGGACAAAGTGTCCTAACTTGTGTATAAAAGGCAATTAAACCCACAATTGCCTCCTCTTTCCTAATCCAAAACAGTACCTAAATCCACCCCTTCAATCACGCCGCTTTGCTTCTGTTAAAAAATGACCAATAATCCAGGACGGGGAGCAGAGGAAAGCTTTGCCTTTGGATAAAATCACCATTAGAACCCAAATAATTAAAAACAAACAAAAACTGACTTGCCAAATGAAACTACTTTTTTTTGCTTTTCAAAAAACATTTTGTTTTAGCCCGACAAAGCAGACCTTCTTTCATATATATATATATATATATATATATTTGGCGGATAAGGTGATATTCAAATTAGAAACAGAAAATTCCATCATTTCCATCAGTCAGTCTAAAACACCAGTACAAAGAAACCAATATAACTGGTACAGAAGACAATGAAAAACTTTCCACTGAGATTAGTAAGGCTTCTACTAGACTTTCTGTATACCCCATATAATCATCTCTTACTCCTGTACACTTTAACAGAGATTAATTTTGCTGTGACCTTGCAGCCACATTCACAACAATGCCCTCATGAATTAATTTTTTATTTACAGAAAGGTTTATTTTGAGGTTTGAGGTTTTTTTGTTTGGTTTGGGTTTTTTTTATAAACTGTAGTGTCATACTACTGTTTAAATCCCCTGGTAATACTTACAGTAAGAAGCGTGACACATGGAAAATTATTTGGACAACAACCTAGAGTATATCAAAACAGCAGCAACAAGCCTGGCAACAGACCAGAATCCAATACAGTACTTGGCAAATGATGGAAAATGTACCACCAACATCTGATGCCCTCATTTTTAAGATAAAGATAGATGTCGTTGATGTTTCTTGCCAAGATGAGTGAGCCCAAATGCCATATGTGAGGTCAAGCAAGGATGCTGCAAATAATTCCCAATGATACTTTACCAGTCTGCTTCTTTAAGAACTGTCAGATATTGAGTCCAAAATACCTCTTCCTACACTATTACTGTAGCCCACCCAGGAAAATACATCAGTGTTACAGCTTTGAAAAGCAGCACTGACAACTGTTTTAGTTTAATATTTATACTCAGAAGTGTAATATTATTCTCTCAGAAATGAATGAAACATACCAGAATGGTAAAATTCCTAAAAATATATTTTTTATTTAGTAACATGAAGGATGACAGATGAAATAATTATATTTCAGAAATGTAATGGAAGTTTTCTCTAAGCAGTAGAACAGTACTTCTTTAATTTCTTGCATAAACATATCTGGGAAAACTCTACAAAGTTTTCCCAGAAATTAAGTTTAAAGGCTAACTTCAGGGAATTGTTTTTGAAAGACTCTTGCTTCAATGGAAATTTAACCAAACGTTAGTACAGGAAAATGCAGTGCTGTGTAAAGGCATTTAAAGATCTGTAATGAAAAGTTTAAATGAGATTTAGCTAATGATGTAAATCACCAGTTTCAGTGAGCCCTGGCTCTGCTATGCTTTGGCTTTAAGTTAGAAAAGCTCGCCAAAGAGCCTGAAAAAAACCAAACCAAACCAAACCAAAACCCAAACCCCCAAAAAACCACAAAAAAAGGAAAAAAGTCTTGTTTCTTTCCTTCCCTAATGATCCTCACATTCCTAAAACAGCCATGATAGTCTGTCATTACTTCCTCTGAAAGCATTCTACACTTGAGGCACTGTATTGCAAGACACCACTTAGCAGTCCTAAAGAAGCAGTTTGGAAGACTCCACTTGAGCACTGAGCAAAGAAGGGACTTAGGTAAAACAGATAATGGCTGAACAGAAAAATGAGTTTCCCCCTTACATGTGGTTTGTGGTGGGGTTTTTGAGGGTTTTTTTGTTTGGTTGTTTTTTATAATGCTCCAGGCCCAAAAAGACCAAATGTCAGGGTTATCTCATTTATTTTCCTCAGAACAAGAAAATTTAATGGAACTGACTTTGTAATGCAAAATATTGTTAATATGGCAACAGCCTCTTGCAACAAAAAAATACTGAGTCACATAACGCTAATTTCTTCCATGAGTTCTGCAATCCTGCTTGAGAAGTTTCCGAATCTTCAGAAGACAGAAAGGGGAAGAGGAAGAACAAGCAAGGCAGACTAATGTGATGAGAGCACTAGCCAAGCAACAAGCAGGTCAAGGAAAAGGTGATATTTTAAAAATATCTGGGGGCAGATCACTATTTTGAAGATATGAACATTCCTTTACTGACTTTACATGGTCTGAACTTGAGCATTTCAGAGGTATCCACAACACCTAAACAGAAAAAAGAAATTTTTTTATGTGAAGCAAAAATACAGACAACAATAGTCCTTTACAGAAAAGCTCTACTCTTTAACTGGCATTCAGCACACTACTGTAGTACTGCTACCCCAGTCCCAAACCCATTGCTGGGCAAGGGAATCTATTTGACTCTGATACTGCCTCTGAAGGTATGGGGTTTGTGCTAGGGTTTGAGTTTAGTGCCAGCTTTGGGGTATGTTTGCTTTACTCTACACAATCAGCAGAACCCGGCCAAAAATTTACCTTAAACCAGTTCAACCAGTTTCACATTATTTGAAACAGCACATCTCAGGAGAAAATACCTTCTACAGATTGGATAGGTAGGCATTTAGATCCATATTCTTACTCAATTACTATGACTTACTGCAGTGACATTAAATAAACTCAGACAAGCAGAGTATAATGTGAAAGTAAACAATGAACTTCAGTTTTAACTGCGTATTTTCAGTGCTAGTTTCTCATGTAAGGAGTAAAAATGCTTCCGACAATTCACAAGGGATGTAGCATGAAATTGTAGCCTGCAGTTTTCTGACAGGCACAAGTGCTCTATGCACTGCAGCTAATTTCTGTGTCAACTTTCATTCTGTACAGATTAGTGCCATTTTGCATAGCTGAAGCACCAACTCTATGCATATATTTGGTAATGCCATACATATATCATACATTCCTTGAGCTTTCAGTAATATGAAGTTGCTGCAGACACTGCAACTTCTTATTACGTATATCAGATTTAAGTTACTCTGTAAGTCTGTTTTTTGCTAATTAAAAGGCTCAAGCATTTTCAGCTGAATCTTTTCCTTCAATCTAGCAAGTCTCTCAATAGTGTGCAAATTTACATAATACAAATACATCCAGTTCAACTGTCAGTCTGGATTTCCTTTTTTTCCCTTCCTCGCAGGAAAAAACCCCACTGTTTTCCCTGCCTTCTAGCATTATTGGTTCCTTTACTAATCATTGAATTACGAATTTAATAATATAAACATCAAGAATCACCACCGTCACATGCTTACACTTGCCAAGAAGAATTTTTTCTTCACCTTGTTAATGGAATGTGGAGGCCACTTCTGAGGAAAGAGATTCAGCTGACACTACTGTGCAACTACTGTGAAAAACCAAATTCCACACTTTCTTCAAGGTTTTGCTAAAATAGATTCATAACACCTTTCAGTATCAACAGGTCTCCACATGACCATTTCAAGATTAAAATTCAAAACAAAGTAAAGCATAAATTGCTAATAAGAACTATGGTAGTTCTTTCAAAACATCACACGGCTAACTCAGCAGCATCTGATATACTAGTGTCTTCTTGTTCTGACGGAAATGCAAGGGCTCACCCAATTTATAGCAGATCATCTTGAGGCTAAATCCCTAAACATGATGAATAAAACCCTCTTCTATCCTTAAAAATATTAGTGCTGATAAATGACTGAATTGCATTCAATTTATTTCACTTAATCACTCTTAGGAAACATGCCATTTAAAGCCAGAAAAGCACTACAGCCATACATATGTAGATAATTGATACTGACAGTAAGACTCCTTCAAAGCTTAAAACCTCAACCAGTTCTTTCTGGTGAATCCTCTAATTTTGGTTTGAATACAGCAGGCCTATGCTCTCACTTCTGAATTACAGTCCTAAAGGTTCTTTCCTTTTATTCTTAAAAGGCCTTCCTTTCTTTTCATAATTGAGCCCATTTCTGTTCTTCTTAGTTTTAACTGGAAAGTTATCACAAGATAGCAATAACCCATGAGCTATTCTCCATTTGTCTAAACTGCAGTTTTCTCCCTTGGCCAGTAAGCAAACAAGTTTGTCCCAGTACCATATTTCATGCTTTCAGACCCCCACAATTCCATAAGCAGCACAGCACTCACTCCCACTGTGAGAAACTGAGCAGGCAAGGGGTCCAAAGCTGCCAGAGTGCCGACTTGGCTCTTTTCCCCTCACTTACCCACCTAGTCTGCTGTTGCCCTAACTTATCATAAATGCTAGCCACATGTAAGAAGATAAACAAAATTCCAGATCCACAACAAAATTCACACCAGAGCAGTTTGATGGCTCCTTGTACTTGGCCTCCAGGCAACTGCCTGAAATAACAGACTTGGGCCTTAATAGGACTATCATCATTTAAGAGGCTGACAAAAGAGTTTCTGCATTTGTTTGCAAAAGTCATGGTATAATGAGTGGGGCAGATCAACCATCAAAAGATGGAGCTAGAGAAAATCATGTTGCTCTGCTCTTATTTGCAGTTTATAGACCATGAACAAATATTCCAAGACACACAGAAAAGTTTTTTACAGGCAACACTAGAGGTATGGGACAAAATCGACTTTCTGATTCATGCTATTTGAAGAGAGCAGTGACTGGTGTTGTAGGTTCCCTTCGCTGGGGCATGAGACGACTGGAAGGTATAAAATATTTGGGTTGCAAGACGCGCCTTATTTTTTTAAACTTATGTGAAATAACATAAAGCTGAATTATATGAACACATATTCTATCACTGAATCACGTTTTGAAATCCCTCCTGATTTCAACTGGATCACTCATGGACTATGGCACAATTCAGCTTAAATGAAGTCCCACTTATTTCATTTACATCATTAGGCACGGTATAGTAGCCATCACAAACTTGTTATTACTGCAGAATTCCTGATACAGAAGACAGAAGTCTGAAATTCTACTGTGGATGTTGGTAGTCTGTGCTGCATCTTTCACTCTGATCTTGTGTGTAGTCTCTTAGTATGGCCTGGCTTAAAATAAAAAACACTAAAACAATAGTCTTGGTACCACTGAAATTCTGCCAAAATATAGCTGAGCTGCAAAACACTGGCTTTGATATTTTGCTGAAGAGGGTGGAAATATAGCTAGATTAAATTGCTGGATTTTTCACCCCTGTACAGATTCTAAAGGCACTTCTAATAAATTTGAGTTATTTCAGTCAGACAAATATTAATGTTCTGATCACAACTTTATCTCTTTTAAATGCAGTTTTATGATCCTCAGTCAAGCAGAAAACCAGAAATATTCTGAAATGCAACACAGCTCATTTTTCACTGTGCTAACAAATAAGCCTTAGGAAAGCAAAGACCATCTCACCATCTAGCTAAGTAGTCTGCGAGATAGTTGCAGGTTCCAAAGGCTCTAAAAAAATCAACAACCACCTTGTTATCATAATGATACTTTGTATTATGAAAAATAGCATTCTGTTACAATTGACAGGCTGTTACAACTCTGCCAAGTAGAAGCAGATGTGGCAGGTAAGCTTTCCAATGAAACAAAAAATCTTGGTATAGAGTAGGAATATATTAAGTGCAATCTACTTTAACTACATATTTGCCACTAGAAAGTGTTCAAGTAGCATGGAGAGAAGTCTCACAAACATCGGGTTAACAAGGAGAATCTCCGTTTTAAGAACTCATGTTAATCAGGTTGCTGAGAGCAAACTTTATTCAGCTTTAATTACTCCCATCACATGAAACTTTGAAACATATCAAGACTGAGTATTTGTTTAACCTACTAGAAGAACAACTTGAAAATCATGAACAATGTCACAATGTGGTGACGCCTTTCATAAGAAAATGATGGTATCCCTAATAAAATATAGCACTCCGTGCTCCGTTATCTTTACTTAGCTTTAAATTTCTCTAACCTATATCTCAGGTTTCCTTAAATAAAATATTTAAGGAAAATAAGTGTTACAAACTCTTGTCTCACCCCTTGTTCTCTGATGTAGCAAAGATTTGCAAAGACATTTGCAGAAGTCTCTAGAGGTACTGTCTCTTCTATGCTTGTCCAGCACAATGAACAGGAGAACAAGCTTTAATATACCATTTCCAGAAATGGTAGATGGTGGCAAAACTGTTCAGTCTGTGAAAGACAGGATAAATCCCTGTCCACCGATCTTAATACCATTAATTGGCCATGCTTCTTGTAAAGCAGTAACACAAACTGCATACACATGAGCTAAAAATAAGCTAACTTGAAGCATTTTTCCTAAGAAGTATATTATTAAATCAACTAATACAATTCATTGCCAGTTACTCATAGAGCTGTATCACATATTTAAAAAGGTATTAACGTAACATAATCTAGCCATATCTTACCATACACAGGAATATCTACATTTAGGAATATCCACACTAAGTACAGAATTTGGATTGGGGGGGTAAAAAACCAAAACAAAAAGCCTGTTAATGTTTTTGTTTGCCCTTTAAACTGTTCTTTCTTTGTTCTTTAAAAACAAACAAAAAAAAACCCCAACTACATTTTTTTTTCTTCTCAATCAAGTATATGTCAGTATTCTCAATTTGTTTTTATTCTATTGTTTTGCATCCTCCACAATCCTAAAAAATAATATTAGTCAGGACACATCACATCAGTCAACTGACAAAGATCTTTGACAAGCCATTGAGGATTCTGTTATGTTAAGGAGGTAGAATCACAACTTGAACTCTATGCAACATGTATATTACAGACAATGTATCCATATGAATAGCTTATAGCTGGAACCTTTAAAAAGGTAGGCAACGGTAACTGCAAATCAAAACTTAGAAAGTTTCTCAAGATAAAAAACTTATGAGAATTTCTATGTAAAGAGCCTGGACATGGAATACAAAGGTAAAACTACAGAAAGCCCAGGTATCTGAGTAGACTTAGACAATTTCCCTTCCTTGCTAGAGTAGGTTGAGTGTTTTTTCATTAGACGTAACTGCCATTTTACCAACACCTCTGTAATCAAGACAAGGAACAGGTCACAACATGGGAAAGTCATAACAAAACTCATATTCCAAGAGGTAACTTGGACTTCCCTTTATTAGACTCAATGTTCTTAAACTCCCAGAGTATACTTAAACTCTTTCAAGAACAACAAAAGCACAGATCTTATGAGTACTCACCACCGTCTTCAACCATGAAATGAAAACTGTCACTGGTGGCATTGTCACTCCCTCGTAAAACATAGCATATCTTCATATCATCAATATCAGCTGGAAAGAGTCAGGAAAATTATATGTTATTTTAAATGCTGAAGATAGGAAATTGTTTTTATAGAAAAACTTGACATGTATTAAATAGTTTAGCTTCACCAGAGAGGCACCAAGGCTCTTTAGCAGAGCTCAGGAATTTCAGTACTAACAGCACTGAAGTTTTACAGACACCATTCATTCTCCCTCCCTTTACTTCCCCCTTCCCAGTGCCCTCTTTCTTTTAAGATGTATTTACAGAAAGAACTGAAAGGAAACGTAAAGACATAGATCAATAGTCAGAACTATTTCATATTTTTAGTGGTGCATTTTCTTAAACAGAGGTGTATTTCCACTAAGATATTGATTCTGTCCTTCTTCAGCCTGAGAAGTACTGTAGAGGTCACAGAAAAACTGTGGGTGAAACAAGAGCAAAACACAGGGTATCTTCTATGTTAATTTCTACCCTTCATTCAAGAGACAAGACAAATTAGTTCACACAACCCCTCCCTCCCACCCCTAGAACTAGATTATTTCTGTCATGTAGTCTACCTCTAGGATAGGATATCTCTATACATTCTGCTATAGAGAGAACTCAGTCTCTTTAGTTTTCCACAAAAATGCTCTCTCCACCAGACCATCCTTCCTTATCAGCATGTTTTCAAAGGACATGGCATATAATCTATATGAACCATCATAAATAGTGCTCAAACATTTAGTGTGATCAGCAGTTTTAAGAACCCAAACAGATGCAATCAGACAGACAAGACTTCAGCAAGAAAAACTTCAGTGCACAATTCTGAATCATCAATTACAGCAAAGAAAGTATGTAAAAGGTAAAGAAATATTACTATTGTGTTTTTTTGGTTTTATTGAGTAGTGGTGAGAAATGAAAACCAATTTTTGTCACTTCCTTTGAAAGACTGTTGTTGGTAAAAATCCATGTCTGACACACATTTTAAGAAAAAGTGAAAGAAATTAATAGCATTCAAGTAGAGCTGAAGTACCACCCAAGTTCTCCTCCCATGTTAGCCAGATGCATTAGTAAAAAGAAGCCAAAAGCACTTTTGTTAAAGCTCCTCAAAATCCTCAGTTCCAAAAGTAGCCAGACATCTTCCAGGGCAAACAAGTTAAGAGCATTATCAGGAAATATATGTCACTGAAGAATCTCTTCCATAAATGTTTGAAAGTTAAAGATCAAAAATTCATGGGGCTATAAAGAGGACGCAAATGCCTCTTCATGCCAGTGGAGCAAATAAATCTTTCATCCTGCAAACACTTGCACAAATACTCAGCTCTGCCCATGTGGGTAGCCTTATCAAAATCCATGGTTCCAACACACATAAAGATAAGTACTTGAGCCAGTGTTTGCAGGACCAGGGCCACCTCATCAAAAAAAGCCCCTTGTCATCCAAACATCTTAATTTTGTCAAAAGAATTGCAAAGGAATGACCTGTTTTCTGTTCATTAAGAATATGTTCAGAGTCACTTGAGCAATTCTATGCTCTTCTTTCACAGTTGATTACGTTATGCTAGTTATATTAAAATTTGTCTAGTTGTAAGCATAATTCATTACTGTATAACTACAGTGCCTGCTAAATATTCATCTGATATTGGAATTCTCCAACATAATTTTGAAATCCATCCAACATAATTTTCAGTTTAAAAAAAACTCCACAATTATTTCCACTACACTGGGGTTTATAATTTAAAATTCTGTAAAACTGATGTGATTATTAAAGGCTACATACATTACTATATATTATTTAAGAAACAAATGCACTTCACAACATAGTTCACTTGCCTCTCTGAAAACACTTGCCTAACAAAGATGATAAAAAGCATTATCAGGAGTGAATGTTGAATAAAATCACCGCTTGCAAGTGATTTGGCTTGTGTATTTGGCAGGAGTAGCCATGTGGATACCTTTGGCCTCAGGAGGCTACATGGAATGCTGATACATCAACCAAGCTATATTATTGCCAAGGCAGATCCTTACTCTCCACTACTCCTTCCCTGCCACCTTCCCTCAGCACACCTGCAGAGCTGTGGGATGTGACCTGGCCCTTACAAACCTACTCATGTGGGACTGGGGCCTCCCAAAACAGTGCTCTGCAGTCCATCACACTTTGTGACATCAGCTACCTACCTACTTGTTATATACCACTGAAGGTTTTTAAATGTGAAAGACTTTGTAGTTCCCTAACAGACTTTCCCTACTTTTAAACAAATTATCTAATCTTAATGAATATCTGCTATGAAAAAATTCCAGTCCTGACTTGCAGAGGTGAGCGCAGTATGATTATGCATGCACACTATTCTTTGTGTATATTTTTGCCCTAGGACAGCGCTAGACTAGAAATTACCATGTGGCAAGTGTTTTTCTTTACGTTTTCTCTGCATTTACTATCACCAAATTGTACATACAAAGCACAAAGAAATAATAATGAATTAAAAGTGCTGTTTTCAGGTAGTACTTGAATAAACTTAGAAACTGCTTAATGCATTTTAAGAATATTTTATTTTGCTACTGTCACTTGCCTGTCTCTTATTCAGATTATTTTAACAATTAAATAGAAAAGAATAAAAAGCACCAACTATTTGCAGAATCCAGGGACCTTTTATCAAGAAGTTAATTCTTCCACACTCTAATAACCCCTTTGAGCAATCCAAATCAACTCTATGAGCCTCACAAGCAAAAGATTACCTACTTGTGGCAGAAGTATTTGATGTATATTAATTAGAAAGATCCGCACTGGTTGTTCCTGAACAAAATACACAACAAATCTCCTGGACATACTATATTGTGCACAACCGCACTTTGACTGGAGGCTTTTAGCTCATCTGGCAAGCTAGGCTAATTTCCTTTCTAGCACTAGGCAGATACTGAAAATTAATCTCAAGCATGAGGCAGAAAGCTGTTTGCTAAACAATCACTCTGCCCTCTCAGTTACAGGCAATCTGAAAAAACAAACCGCTTAAGCTACTTGCACACAATGAATCTTGTTTCATCAATGTTATCTTGCTCAAAGTGGTCAGGCTGCCTGTTCATACAACCACATACCCAAATCCAAGGAACTGGAGTGTGAGGTGGTAGAGTATTAGGATGGACCTCACAAACTATTGAGCAGCTTTCAAAATTGATCTGCATGTGACCCTGAACAGCCTCATTTACATGACTTCAAAGCTGGCCCAGTTTTCAGTAAAGCTTGGACAAACGACCTCCAGAGGTCCCTTCCAACATAAATTGGAGGACTGTAATGATGTTTTACAAGCCCTATCATGACCCGCACGTTAACAAAACTGGAACTATTCAGCATTTTGTAAGAAGTTGCCCTGCATGGCAGCACAGAACCCTTAAAAAGGGAGGACATAAAAACATAAAAATAAAGTGTATAACAGCAGGTCCAACAATCAATACAGGAGCATCCAAAAGTCAACACTACTACTCATGGCTGGTTGCAAAATCTGCACTTACATTAGGAACATTAAGAATATGACAAAACTGGTCTTGTTTATTCCTGTCATGAACAATAATAGGTAATTATTTGTTTCAGCATAGCAGAAGCATGAAATATGCATAAATTCACTACTCTGGATTTGACAGTGCTTTGCACATTAATGGTAGTGGGCCACAAGGTGAGGGACAATAGTGAACTACGCCCAGAGAGCTTTAAGTATGCAGCTTAGTCTACATATGACCTCTGTGTCACACATTACTTCTCAAAACTGTAGCCTTCTAGGTTCAGCCAAGTATTTCAGTCTCCCTGCCACTCACAACCTCTCCCATACCCAAAGCAGCTGCAGACAAGACAGCATCTGAGGAAAAAGGGAAAGGAAAAGACAGTGCAGGGAAAGATCCCTGACTTTCACTCCCAAGTTGCTCTATGACTTCCAGCAAGTTCTCTTTTCCTGTCCTCGGCAGATGTATTATTCCTGCATGAGCCTGATGCTTTCTGCCTTTCACACAGCCTTTCCAGACACCTCTTCTCCTTCAAATGCTTGGCCCTGCATTCCTAAGACATTTTTATATGTTTGCTTCATAAAATACAAAACATTATAAAAAGCATTCAGGAAGTTGAGAAAAGAGATACCACAGAAATAACACACAGATACTCATGAGGTATTCACTCATAGAGGCCAAAGGACAAAATTATTGAAAAAATCTGTATTTCTTAAAAACACTCATAACAGAAATTACAAGTGCTTATGCCAGTACTGTCAGGGAACCAGTGAAGTTATATCACTTTGTGGGAATCTTCACTAGCTTTAAAAACAATTTTTCCCTAAGGGTTTGCAGGCTTTTCACCCAGCTCAGGCAGTCCTGGGATATTAAGAAAGCCTGCATGCAGGTCAGTGAGCATGCCACATGGTCAGACTGCCAATTGAAAGCCAAGTAGCAACTTCAGTTTGGTCATCTGGCTAAAAATGTATGCCTGGCCACATGGCACAAAAAAGAACAGAATATGTACCTATCCTGAGTGCCCTGCCTCCGTGAAAAAAATGGGATATCACTGTGCTATGCATCAGTCTGCTTTCAAGAAATACCCACTCAATAATTCTATGTTCTCCAATGTTAAGAGAAACCCACTAAAGAAGTGATAATCTCTTTACTTGCTTACTCCCATTCTCTTCTGTTTCTCACTTATTCTGACAATATTCTTGATACTACTCACAGTTCACTACTGAAGCCTTACATTTAAGGAGCTGTGGTGGTTCCCAAAGCTTAGACATGGTTTAGTCCCTCCTCCACCTCTTTTTTGCACTGACACTGCAAACCTCAGGGCAACCCAGCCATTCAAAAGCTCATCAGGCCTGTTTGCAACATTTAGTATATCTGACAAGAACATCACTACAGCCAAGACTGTAACACGGGACACATGCCAGTATGGGCTCTGTGAAATGAAATACAGCCAACTACAAGCATTCACCTCTAGCCTTACCACCTACACAGCCCAGCCTGTCTGAGCCCCTTTAACTTTGAGTCTCTATGCTGTTGTGCTGTCTCCACAGTCCACAGCTGCAGAAGGCTCCAAGAAATTTAATTTCATTGTTAATTAACAAGCTATTAACTCACTGCAAAGTAACACAGAAAATTCCCTGGAGAACAGTTAATGCTTCCTTTTTTAGGTTACCTCATAGCCTTGTGTTGAGGCTTTATTTCAGAACATACGGCATGTGTGGTTTTCATCCTACTTATACCACCTAGCATTTTAGTTCCATGTAAAAAGTAAGTACCACTGACATAACTGTAAAACATTTACATTACATTTTAATTTACCACAAACGTTTTGTGGTTAAGATTTGTGTAATTAAGGCAACAAATGCACTCATAATATATTATTTCCTCATGTTTGGGAAATGATTTTGCTTTTACAGTTAAGTGTGCTCAGACTGTATAGCAACTAATACCATGGTATGACCATTAGTTAAGAATAGCTTGGCCACTCCCATAGCATTTTCTAAATAAAACTGTTTAAAGAAGGCACTCAGCCTCTAAAGATCTGGAACCATGTGCAGCCCAATGCTGTTATACAAACTTCTATCACTGACAGGAAGTCCAAATCACAGTTATTTGGACTGTAAGCTCTGCAAAGCGAAGATGCTCCTTCATTCAGTGTTTATCCAGTAGACCCCCTTTCCTATTTAAAGCTGTCACAGACACAATAAATAATAAACAATAAACAGAAATAAAAAGTAATAAAGCCATTATAAATAAGCTCACTGTTGGAAAGTTTCTCCCATCAATTATTATAGAGTTTAGCATGAAAAAGCATGTTTCCAGGGATCTAAAGAAAGCATTGCATTGTATTGTAATACCTTGGGTGAACTGGCTGATGCTATGGTTGCCTTTCCCCAGGTGGATCAGGAAGCCATGGCGTGGAGCCTCTGTTATTCTGATCTTAAGGGTAATGTGTAAACTGTCCCTGTCTTCCACTCTGAGCACCTTGTTGGTAATCTGAAACCCGATGTGACCTGTGGCCAGAAGACGGAGAGTGTGAGCACCCTTATTTATTACAATTTGAGGTACACTGTTGTCCACAGCCATTACTCGAATCTTCATAGTCTGAGGTTTCCTTGTTTCAAACACAGTGTTGGGGAAGACATAGAAATCAGTATGAGTGCCATCTGTAACAGTGAAAGAGAAGCTATCCTCAATTGATTCTGTCCCATCATGTTTGTAGCTGATTAGATTTTCATTTAGATCTTGTTTAGTGAAGGTGGTGACTGGTTTGGAGTTATTAAACATGATCTGACCATGAACTGGTATTTGCGTGATGATAAATTTTAGCAAAGCATCGGGTGTATCTCTGTCTTCTGCAGTCAGTTCAAAAGGGGTTATCAGTTTGTATTCATTTTCAGTCACCACCAGGTTATGGATTGTGACAACAGGTTTCTTATTGTCCACATCACTGATAGAAATTCTGAAAGTACGAAATACAGGGTTATAGCCATCAGTCACCTCAAACTCAAAGCTGTCCATTTTCACCTCATCTTCTGAAGTGTGAATGTAATAGACTTTATTGCCTGCTAATAGGAGTTGAGTAAAAGTGGAGATGGGTACCCCAGGCTCATCTGTACATTCAAGATGACCACGAACAGGTGCTCTGGTGATAGTGAAAACTAAGTTCTCATCTGGACTATTAAGGTCACTGGTGCTAAGCAAATCAGTAGTAAGGGTTACCTTCCCTCCTTCCTTCAAAGAAACTCCTTTGCTGATTACATCTGGAAAGACAATATCAATGCTACCTATTGTCACATAAAAGTAGCGGTCAATGAGAGGATTTATTCCATCTGTCACATCAAACTTGATGAGATCACGAATTCCTTCTCGGCCAAAATGCATATATTGAATTAAGTTTCTATCCACTTCCTCTTGGGTGAAGTTCATCCCCAGGGTGATATTCTCTACTCCACCTGAGGGCTTTATTCTCTGTAAGAGGCCTTGCCCTGGCCCATATCTTATAATATACGTCAAGGTTTTGTCTTCAGAATCCAGGTCAGTAGCCTTCAATATTCTGTTATGAATAGTTTTAGTTTCCCCTATTTCAATCTCCAAACCATCATTGATGGCCATTCTGGGTGTCTCGTCGTCTACAGGAATAACCATGATGAGTACTGTTTTCCTGACAGTATGTTTACCATCTGTGAGTTTCACCTCAAAACTGTCCTCCTTTGTCTCAGAGTCATCGTGCTCATAGAGTATGTTGGAGCTCTCTGTTACCTGATCCAAGGTGAAACTTTCCACTAGGACAGTTCCATTGACCAGCTGGTTCACAATGTGGCCATGCCTGGGAAGCCTGCTGATTGTGAACATTAACTCATCAGCAGGCATGTCTGCATCAACTGCATTAAGGATAGGGGTATCAATAACCAGGCTCATGCCTTCCATCACAACAAATTCTCGCACAAAAATTTCAGGCTCTTCATCGTTGATCGGCATAATGACAATGGGGAAAAAGTGCCTTTGGGAAAAGTTAATGCCATCAGAACAGCGGAAAGCAAACCTGTCTTCAACAGGCTCTACACCCTTATGTATACTTTGGACATAAAAAATATGCCTTTGACGGAGGTCTTTTAAAGTAAAAGCACTTATAGCCACACCTGCTCTGGATTTTTCAGATCCTGGGGCTGGAGAGATGTTCTCTACATACCCAGATGTGGGCTGAGCAACAATGGTGCAGAGTATATCATCACGTGGAGTATCCACATCTTCAGCCCTGAGGTGAGCAGGAGTAATGACCTGTTTGTCACCTTCCATTACCTTGAACTGCTCCCCTAGAAAAATCTCTGGGGCTTGACTGTCAACAGGAAGAATGGTCACCAAGACTGAAACTCCTTGAACAACATTGCCCCTGATGCTCCACTCCTCAGATAGGTCAGACAAGGTAAGGTTGAAGGTATCTTCTTTGGGCAGAAGGCCTATTTCACCACCAGTGTGAGCATATACTACAGCACCATCCAGCAGATCTCTCTGGGAAAATTTCTCTGCTGGCACCCCTTGGACCAGGATGTTCCCATGCTGAGGAGGATCCTCTACAATGAAGGTCAACATTAAGTCATCTGTATCCTCATCTGTACCCTGAATGACATTCGCGGTGATTTCAGCCACACCATTCTCCAGCACGTCCAGGTAGGAACCAAGGGTGCCTGGGGGCAACCGTAGTGTAGGAACCTCATCATCAACTGGGTGCACATTCATTTTCAGTGTGATTGGCACAAAATGAACACCGTCAGTCACATCAAGCTTGCAGGTATCACTGTTGGTCTCAGCTCCACTGTGCACATACACCACCCTCCCTTGTCTGATATCCTCCAGGCCAAAGACACCTCCTGGAATCAAACTGTACCCAGAAAGCTGCAACTGGCCATACCGAGGAGCCTGGGTCAGGATAAATCTGAGATGGGCAAGTTCAGTGTCTGTGTCAGTGGCATCCAGCTCAGTTGGACTAAGAACATGGCTGCCTCCCTCAGGCAAAGTGAAGCCAGTGTTAGTGATTTCAGGAGGCTGGTTATCCACAGGTTGCAGGTAGATGGTGAAAGTCCCTTCAGCTGCATTGCCAGCTGCATCTTGCACTTGATACTGAAACTGAATCAAATGAGGAGCCACCCCCAGTTCTTCCTGCGGAGGACGGTACGAGATCTTGTGATGATTGATCTGGGCTTGGGTGAAGTGGGTAACTTCCACAGAGTGATCCTCAGTCAGCACGAGGGATCCCAGGCGGGCACCATATACATCTGGAGGGTGGTTAGTGTCAGTGTCAGTGGGGGGCTGGGTTATCGTGTAGCGAAGTTCACGGTCCCCTGAATCCTGATCTGTGTAACATAAGTGCTTCCTCCGCAGTGGGGTCACCTGCTGTTCTGCAACTATTAAGTGCAGGCTGCTGCCACTGTGCAGCTCTGGGGCTAACCTGTCTATGGGATGTACTCGGATTACAAAAGTCTGTGGCCCAGAGCGGTTGGGTGGGTCATTGTCATCCTGGACTCTAAAGATGAATTGGTCTAACACAACCCCAGGGCCAGGGCTGTGAGGCCCAAAGTGGTGGTAAAAGAGACGCCCTTCCACAATGTCCTGCTGCAGCCACTCTCTTACTGGCTTTTCATAGATTAGGGAGCTCCCCGCTAAACCTTGCACCCTCCTCCAAGAAAAGGCCTCATCTTCTTCCTCCTCCTCCCAGCCAGGAGGTGGCTGTGCTTGACGGAGGAGGAGCTGCCCAGCAGTGGGGCCAGACTCCACTGTGAAGAGCAGGATGGCATCCTGCGAGTCAATGTCAGTGGCACTAAGAGCACGGGTGGTGATGGGCACTGTTTCACCCTCAGCCATGGCCAGCCCCGTGTTAGCATTGAGTAGGGGCGGCTGGTCATCGGTGGGCACCAGGGTAATGGGGAAAAGGAACTCAACACGGTGGCGAGAGCCACCATCTTCCAGCCGCAGCACCAGGTTGTCACTGAGTGGAGACTCACTGCCGTCATGCTGGTAAATGACCAGGCCTGCTGCCAGCTCAGCCACTGTGAAGTGTTTACGAGGGGCAGCAGGCACAGGGGTGTCCTGCAGGAGAGTGAGGTGGCCGTGTCTCAGCCCTGCCACCACACTCACCCGCACCTGTTCAAGGTCATCCTCGTCACTGATCACCAGGTTGGGGCTGGGACCCGGGCCTGAGAGAGGCCGTGACTGCCCCTCGTAGAGCACGAGGCCCGTGTTGCGGGTCACCACAGGTGCCAGGGTGTTCATGGGCTTCACCACAATTACAAAGGCGAAAGGCTCTGAGGCAGCACCCTCCGGATCCAGTACCTCCAGCTCGAGCTCAAAGAGCCGCTCCCGATCCGAGTCTTCCGTGGGTGGCTGGTAGGCGATGCGCAGCTCCCTCACGTCCCGCTGGCTGAAGGAGGAGACAGGCAAGCTCCGGTCGTCTGTGCTGACCATGTGGCCCTGACCGGGGCCAAAGGGAGAGGTGATGTTGAAGAGCAGCAGGTCCGGCGGTGACTCGGCATCCTCAGCTGACAGCATGTCGGGCGTGAGGGCGGTGAGGACAAACTGGTCCACCTCCATCATCAGCATGGCAAGGAAGCTGGGTTTGGGGGCCACGTTCTCAGTCCCGGCCCGGATACGCACCAGCACCTGGAAGTACTCGCGCTTCAGCAGCGTCCCGCCGCCCGCCGCCTCCCGCAGCTCCGCCACCAGCGGCACCAGGTCGCGGTTGGGGGAGCCGCCGGCCGCCGTGTGCCGGTAGCGCAGCCCCAGGCGCAGGAACTCCTCGCAGTCCCACATGGAGGTGGGCACCGGGCCGCCCCCCGCCGCCTCCCCACCCGCGGCCGGCGGCGTCGCCGCGGCCGCCGCCGCCGGGTAGTTGAGGATCTCTCCGTAGCGGGGCAGCCCGGCCAGCGGCGGCAGCAGCCCCACCCGGCAGCGCTGCCGGCCCGGCTCGAAGGCGAACTCCAGGCTGCGGGCGTCCAGCGGGTTGCTGGTGCCCCGCAGGCGCTCCACGGTGAGGGGCAGGTTGCGGGTGACGATCTCCAGCTGGGTGAAGAGCACCTCCACCTCCAGCACCAGGGGCAGCACCAGGGCGCGGCTCGGCGAGTCGTAGCGCAGCTGCAGGCGGACGCGGTCCCGCGCGGGGCTGCGGCCGCCCAGGTGGGCGTACTGCACCTCGCGGGCCCCGAAGTCGCAGGGGAAGCGCCGGGGGCTCAGGCGGCCCGGCCGCTGCCACAGCGGGTCCTCGTCCAGCACGGTGAGGTGGCACCGGTCACCCGGCTGCACCTGCAGCACCAGGTCCCGCGCGGGGTCCAGCCAGGCGGAGCGGCCCAGGGGCACTCGTAGCCCGCGGTTGGCCACCACCACGGCGGCCGCCTCCGGCGCCCACGGCGAGGAGACCGCGCCGCTGCCTGCCGGCGGCTCCGGCGCCCCCAGCCAGAGGCAGCCGGCCAGCAGCAGCCAGCCGGCCGGCAGCCGCCGCAGCGCGGCGGGGAGAGCCTGCATCGTCCTTGCCGGCGGAGCGAAGCGCCGGGAGCCCCCGGCAGCGGCGTGCGCGCTCCGCAGGGGCCGAGTGGCGGCCGCGCTCCCGCCGGCGCCGCCGCCCTCCCCGACCCGCTCGCCTCACGCACACGCTGCGGTCTGAGCGGAGCGCGCCCCACTCCGGAGGGGAGCCCCGCGAGCCGCGAAGTCCTGCCCGGTACCTCCGAACGGCCAATAGGCACCCGCGGGGGGAGAGGCCGGCTGGCGCGATTGGACAGAGCGGGTTGCCAATCACGCAAGGTGATGGGGGACAGCCTCCCCCTCCCTCCACCGACCCCTCAACAGGTTGTTGAGGAGAAGGCGCCGGCAGAGCGCCGGGCGCGGCGCTGGCTGTGCGGGGACGGGGCGGGAGGGGGAGGCGGGCGCCGCCGCTCGCCTTGCCGGCAGCCCCCGCGGGAGAGGCGCCGCGGATCGCCCAGAGCCCCCGTGTCGCGGAGAAGGCGGTGCAGCTTGCGCAGGGCGGTGGGAGCGCACCTCCGCCAGCCCCGGGGGGCAGCGGGAGAGCACCGCCACTCCCCGCCTGCCCCGCACGGAGCCTCCCCGCTCTCTCCTCCAGTCCCCGGCTCCTGGGGCAGAGCTAGAGCGCGGCTGTTCCCCCCGCGGCCGCCGGGGAGGGCTCGGGGCTTCCGTACCCCTCAGGGTACGGGGCGGCGGGCGGGCG
This sequence comes from Falco punctatus, assembly GCF_963210335.1. Classification (NCBI taxonomy): domain Eukaryota; kingdom Metazoa; phylum Chordata; class Aves; order Falconiformes; family Falconidae; genus Falco; species Falco punctatus. The sequence goes on along the minus strand of NC_137581.1, from coordinate 28,301,452 downwards.
CGGGCCGGCAGCGATGGCGGTGGCCCGGTTCCCGCGGGCAACAGGAGCGGGGTTGCCCCAGAGCCGAGCCGAGTTAACGGGGGCCGGGGGGGGGGACAAAGGTGCCCGAGGGATGGCGCGGCGGGTGACGCGAGGGGCAGCGCCCCGGGGCCGCGGCTGGGGGCGGTGGCGGGGGGACCTGCTGCCGCCACCGCCCTGCTGCGCGCCAGAAAGAAGGCGGATAAATATCTCCGGGGCAAAATACATTAGCTGATATCCAGTTTCATTCCTCGGAGGTGACTAGTCGCAGCACTGGTGAATAAAAGCTTCACAGTATTCCTGCCATCTTGTGTCTGCAGTTAAAAGCGTATTAATAAGAGCCTGAGCTTGCAGGAGTTGCTTGCCTTTGAAAATCCCTAATGGCAGGCTCTGAGGTTTTATTCATCTTGTCTCACAGCTGCTAAAATTCTTTCTTGTTAATGAAATGTGAACCAGAGTCTGTTTAAAAGAAAAAAAAACAAAAACAAAACAACAACCAAAAAAACCCCAAACACGTTTCTAAGAACAGAAAATCAGAAAATACTATAAAAGGGGCAGATTCAAAGGTGACCCAAGGCAGTTTGGAAATGACCTGGTACAAATTTGTGATGCCTTCTTTTAAAATAACCTTTGACGTTACCCTTCAGTGGTGGAGCAACTTTACGTCAGGTGATCTTGTTTTCTGTATGAAAAACCTGAATTTGGAATTTCAAAAGTGGGCAGTCAGCCACGTTTACATCTCAGTGTTCATTCCAACAAATAATTCAGCTTGGTTTGGGGGAGGAGGACATCAGTGGACAACTGCTCTACATAACTGGATTGTTGTAATTTGTGAGATACTTTTATATTCTATTACTGACATACCTGTGGAAAACTGCAGAAAGCTATTTTGTTAAACAAGTCTACACTGAATTATGACTTGGATGCTGCTGCAGGAGGTTGTAGTTCTAGTAGTCAGATACCGAGTAAGTTAAGCAACGCTAATACCATTTCTCTACCCTTATGAGGCATTCACCCTGGATTTCAGCAAGTTAATGTCTGATTTATGCCTCAAAGGAAGGTAATTCAGTAGAAAAAGTTGAGTGCCAGGAACAACGATCTCCCATAGTTTCACAAATGTAGTGTGAATATCTCTTCTTGTCAGAGATGACAATATTCAGGATAGGGTGGTTGGAATTGCCCAGGTATAACGGTCTAGTGTCAAATCCTGTGTTCTGTTTTAAAACAAATAAATCACCAACCACCCAACAACCAAAACCAAATGACCCAACACAGAGATTTAAGGTAGCATTGGGGTGTTTTGAAGGCATGTCTGCCTGCATGGGCATGCATAGCTTAACTTACCAAAGAAATGCATAACACCTAAGTTTGATTACAAATTTAGGCTGTAGTAAAATGAAGTTTTACACAACCAATGTTCAGCAGAAATCTTTTGATTTATTCTCTTAAAGAGATAAATATTTTCCTTTTTTTCAAAATAAATTCCCTTTTTCAGAGATTGTCACTCAAACGATGTGTCTATGTGCGTACATGCATGTGTGTGTAGAAAGTCTTAGTGAAAAGGGTAATAAATCACTTACAAATAGCTAGCTTTTTTTTGCTGTTGTTCTAGCAGAAGAAAAAAAATGAAGTATCTAATGAAAAGTGTGCTTTTTTTTTCAATTCTTAATGTTTTTAGACTATTAGGGATAGCAGGTAAACATGTACCTTTAAAATATTTTCTTTTTAATGATGATGTGTTTTAACCACGTTTGTAATGGAGCAATCTCTTCTTTGTTAAACTCAGTCCAATATGTTTTGTGGTGTTTATCAAGAGATCGTATCTGGGACATCTCTTTTCAATGGGTAAAGAGAGTTAGAGAAATCTGTTAGATGAAGGAATAACTCTTTAAATATCTGTGTTGAAAATGACTGGAGAAGGGCATTCCAACCAATCAATTTTTGAGAGATTTAGATTCTTAACTGAAAAAAAGAAATTCAAGATAAAAGTAGTAAAGAGATGGGATTGACCCATCTCTGATACAGAAATATCTTATTTTCAGCAGATACAAGGTCAGGTTCTTTGATCTCTATTATCTACATCATCAAGTAGTAAATCTCCATGTACAAACAGCAGAAGTCCTCTTTATTTTTAGTAGTTGCTGTCTTGTCAAACAAGTCAATGAGCTCTGGTGCCACAGTTCAAGTACAAAGTGCAAGATGTGTTCTTTGGGTTGTTTTTTTTTTCTTTTCACAGCACAACATAAAATAAAAAGCGCTCCAGTTTAGAGTTGATGAGAATTTTGTAAGGATTTTCCTTGACTTGCTGACTGGTTGGCTTGTGCCAATAATTGTGTCCAAATCATACTTGAAGGAAAGTCATCTTGGCTAAGCTCTGATCTGATGACATAGCTGTAAATCCAAAGCATTTTCCTACCAATTGTCTCTGAAGTCAGTGTAACAAATCAGAATTGGGCCCAATAACAAGTCCATTTATCTTTTAAAGTTTTCATTAAAAAAGGTGACTGTTATGTGGCCAGGGGAAAAAAAAAAAAGCATCTATATATCTTTGCATGAAAGCTTTCAGCTCTGCTATGCTACTACACAGTATTTCTGACTCAAAGTAGAAACAGAAAACTTTAAGACAAAGCAGACCCGCTCCTTTAACAGATTATTAGTAAATAAAAGTGTGCTTATGGAAATCTAGCACTGAATATTTCTTCTGAAATAAATTACCTGTGGGGCTCAGCAGGACAAATCTGTATTTTAAGACATTTGTTTATTTAAAAATGAATGTAAATCTATTCTTATTTCAAAAGCAACCCTTTCTGAGGGCATCTGGCTTATGTTTTTTATAATAGATCACAGATTTGTATTCCTTATTGAAACCTACACAATTCACAGTTCCTGTGTAAGACAAACAGAGGTTTACTCTTCACATCTATGCATAAATTTATAGTTATCAAAGGCTGCCCTCTGTCGATATGGTATAATCTTAACAGCTTATCGGTAGCAATTCCTGGTTTTTCTTGTTACATTACTTTTTGCAGGAGTTTTGTACTTAATGCTGGAATTCCAGACATGCTCTTCAAATAAATTATTAGTAAAAATGAAATAATTTTGATTATTAAATACTGGGAAAGAAGACTAAATGTGAAATACAGTTGTCAGAGGTTTTTAACATTTGCTAGATAGAAAGCATGTGTGTTTCATAACTTACAAATACAAAAAGATGTGCCATCTCTTGCCAATGTATATTAACTGTCTTGCCAAGGAAATTAGGAGAGAAGGGAGAGAGAATGGAAACAGCAAAATAGATCCATGGGAGCATTTGGGCACTTACTGGTTGTATAATTTATTTTACTATTACAGTTCAACTCTGAAGGCCGTGTAAAAGTAAGGTGTACAGTACCTTCTGTGACACAGAGAAAATTGTCATCATTCACAACAGCACAGGTGATTTGGTGTGTGAAGACTCAAAACCAGTCCTATATAAATAGCCTGCTGAAACAAGGTGAAAATTTGGCAATGTTAAGTCAGCCAGATGAGTGTCTCCATTCCCTGTGTGTAGCTGTGCTTAACCAATAACCTTTCTGATGCTTCCCCATTCTTTTCTTCTTATTTCATTAATGAATTATTATGCAACTGACAATTTCTAAATCATTGGGCATAGCTTTTTGCCTGAGTATATGCAAGAATATTGCTAAACTGTAATTTTAAGTCATCCCTTTTCTGCCAAGTATCTCAAGAGGCAGATAGCTGACTCAAGAAACCTCTCTCCTCTTCCTGAGATGTATTCTATACCTGTAAATAATTGTGGCATTGTCTTGAACCTATTCTCCATTTCTTTCATGACTTTTGTGTCATTCCAAATATCTGTTGCCCTACAGGCAGAGGTGTTCCTGAGAAGTCAAACACCACTAAATATTACATCCATAGTTTTATTTTCCTCTGCCTCAGGTAAATCTTTCCTTTGTAGTGTGAAGAAACTTCACTGGCTTCTGGCAGGGTAAGGTTTCATTTCTTGACTAGTGAAACTTACACAGTCCATGCTTAAAATTGTTTTCTGTTGATGCTGGGATGAGTGTAACTACAGTAAATGTGACCACATGATCCAGCCAACATTCACTCCAAAACTCAATCCAAAATCACCCTTTATGTTTCTAAAGCTCATCTTAAACTTTTGTCTTACTATCTTACGATGTTTCTTCTGCTCCTACCACAGTAATTGTTTACACGTGCCTAGCACTGGCACCCTGCCCACCCTCCATGTCTCTAGTGCTATTTTTGCTTCCACTTTAGCTCTTTGAAAATCTACTTTTCAAGTCAACCTTCTTCAAGCTTCTTCCCACTTTAGATCTCATCAGAAGCAATGTGTTTTCCTTTACATATTTTCTCCTCTGCCTTTTGATCACTCTTACTCTTTTTGTTTCAAAGCCAAAATACAACTTCTTGATCTTGTATTAACAATGAGAAAAGACTTGGTAATTTACTAGAGTAAATAAGTAGTTCCATGAAGCTTCCTTACCTACAGTTTATGTCTTGTGTTTGGACTCTTTGAAGTTTTTTTACTGTGATTACAAAATTTATAAAGTTACTTTTAAATGTATGCTAACACACACACACATGTTCTTTGATATGTAATGAAGGCAACAATAAAGACATTATAAGCAACATAGCAGTTTTCAAAAAATAATTAAAGACCTAGACTTTTTGAGTCCTCTCAGATTTCCCCTGAATGAAATTGATGAGTGGTTGGAAATGTTCTTGACAGGAACTGGCCAAATGACAATGCCAAGTTCATCTCAATGTGCAGTCCAGAATAGGTACATGTTGGTATGGGTATGTATTGTGTTAGACTATATTTGTGTAAATTATAACTGAAATCATGTGTCAAGAAGGAATCTTGGTAAGACATTCATTACATTAAATACTTGGTAGCTGGTGGAGGTCAACACAGATCTTCCATGTTTATACATTTATCTGAAGTGCCAGTTTTTTAATTTTATTTTCTTGTTTTAAACTTTAAACTGTGTCTGTACTGGTTACCTACTCTAATTTACATTGCATTACATTAGGGAAATGTTGCTGACACCACTTTATCTAAAAAAGAGAACAGAATGGAAGCTACTTAGTGGATAAAAGATCAAATCCAGACTGTTTTTTAACTCCGCCTGTCCCACAAATGCCCTGAAAAAAACCCACCAAACAACCATATATATATTTTCTTGTTAGGACACATGCAATGTTGTTTGTTTGTTTGTTTGTTTTTTTCTGGTAACACATACCTGTTACAAAAAATTGCAACAAGAGATTTATTTCCCTTCCTCTTTCTCCTGGTTCTTATGCTTTCAGAAATGATGAATAACGGCTTCTCAGTAAAACCGTTTTACACTGTGGCTTGTGTGCATTTTGACATTTACAATACAGGCATTTTATTAGTGTAGCCTGTGGAAAACATTAATGGCTGAAAGAGCAGGGATCACTGTTGGTGCTAGAGTTAAGGCTATTCAGCTGATGGTGCAATGTTCTCAACTGTATAGAAAGTGAGAGAGAATCAAATTCTTGTTTTCATGACAGAGTTGTTTATGTGTCCACATTTGATCTCTGTATTAAGAACTATGAGTTTAAAAAGTAGGAGTTCAAATTCATTTCATTCTTGCATACATGTTAAAGGTGGCTGAGGTGAAACTTTTTGGAGTTGTCCATTTCTCTCTATTGACAGTTTAGTATCTTTGGTCATGGTGGTGTTCTGGCTATTATGATTTAAGTGTTATCTCCTTAAATAAACAAAGGAAGACTTGTACATAAAGATAATATATTTTGATAGATTTAATATAAATCACTGGGAAAAAACATAAAGCCTTTGACCACATAAGCCTATCTTATCTCCTGGCCTGCCATAGAAACAGAGAGTTAATAATGTTTGCCCAGAATTAACTTTCTTATGCTAAATCTATGAAGTAACTTGGGAGAGAAGTTGGGCAGTTGCTGTAGAATGAAGTCATGCTGAAATTTCATTCAGAGGATGATCTTTTTCCATCATGGATTACAGTGATTAATTATTTTCTGCATATATTTCATGTTTAGCTGGATGACCAGCGCTGGGGAGAGACTGTATTGCACCAAGTACCTACATCATATAAAGATAGCTCATTCAAAAAGCCAATCTATTTTTCTCTAGAGAAGTGATCTTAGTGTTTGAAAGGCTTTTATAGCTTGAGCATGATACTGTTCTTCTCAAAACAATTGCAGCAGTATCTAGATGTATGTTACTATCTTTTTTAATGTGTTTTGGGTGGCTGCTCGTCTTAGGGAAGGAGATATGTTTGTCTGTGGGTGAGTAAGTGGAGTTGTTGAAAACAGTGCAGTAATGCTGCAACTGACAGAGAATTATATCTGGTAATAATATTTAGAATTATTTGAATTTATCTGAGCCATGATGTTGATTTTTTCCTACTAACAGAACTCTTTTCTATCAACTAATTATTTTTGTTACGTACTTATACTATACACAGAACATTCTGCACATTTTATATAGTATACAGTCATGTTCCATGACAAAGATTGTTAAACTAGGTCCGGAACTTCAGTCAAACAAGCTGTCAGGTATCCTCAAATTGAATGCTTTTAATGATTCGGGACACTATGGTATGTGTCATAAAATGAAACAAATTCTTTTGAAGGATGATCTTGCCATCTCTATGTTGACCTTGGATAACTATTAAAATTGCATATCAAAGGCTGACAAAACTGTTGTTTGGGCACTTCAGATGCCCTTCACTGTAATTTTCTCTCTCCCACTTTGTAAGAGAAATTTTACTTAATCTTTGTAGCTTTGGTTGTCATAACAAAACCACCCCACACAGGCAGTTTCATCATATTACAGTTCAAACAGTATCGCTGCCACATACACATTTTCCTCTGACTATAAACTACTGGCCTTTAGTTAGACAGCTACAGGCTGGAAAGTAAATGAGAGCTAAGCCTTAAGACTGTGAAGAGGACAAGGACCAGCATCCCCCCTCCCTTTTCTTATTCAGGTAGTGATGTCAACCACTTACTGTGTTTCCTTCCTCCACAGAGATTTCCCTAAATTAGCCAATGTTAACTTTACTCCCATTTTACGCACAACGCGTGAATACAGAGACATCTTAACCTTTTGGTCTGATACTGTGACTTCACTCAAACAAACCCCATATTGTCTTCAATTAGTTTTGCCAAGATAAGAATCACAGGCAGCTTGAAATATGACAGATGAGGATTTTGTTAATGTGCAAGTCATATGGATGTAGGTGTCTCTTTCACCTGCGTACCTATTAAAATGAGGTATTTGTAACATTGCAGTTCCCCAGGCATTGTAACATTGCAATGCTCCAGGCACTTCTGTAAATTTGTTTCAAGTCAGTTCTCCAGACTTTATTCATATTCAAATGAAACATCAATCAGTCTTAAAGTATACTATGAAATAGGAGCTATTGTGGAGCAGCAACAATAAAACCTCTTGTTCAAACTGATTTCACCTTACCAGTAGTGCAGAAGGTGTTCATCAGAGACAAAACCCAGCAGTTCACAAGTAAGAATCCCAATTTCAGGTCAAAGCTTATTTTAGAGGAAAGATTTTTGGAGGCACGGAGAACTACTTGGTGCCTAACTTCATCTTTCAAGTGACATAAACGGGAAGTCAAAAAACAGGATTTGTGTTTGGAGAAGATATTTGCAACACTGCTGAGGTCCAAGTCTCACAGAAGAAGAGTGCAGCATGTACTCACCACAGAGTTGAGACATGGCAACCGGCTGCTTTTAAAAAGAGCCCCAAAACTTGGGCAAGGCAATTTCATATTTCCCATCTCAATATGTATGTGTAGAGTGAAAGAAGCAGAATATGACTGCCTAAGCTGAAAGATTCTTTGGTCCATTCCCCTTTATAACTTAAAATTTGTAGTAAGATGAGTTTATGGCATTTCAGTAAGGACACAGTTTTTCAAATATATGGTCAATAACCTTATATGAAACCAATGTTCTGTGTCATTCATCACCCCTTTGGACATGAAAAGACCATTTCAGGCCATTTATTTTAGGTGTCTGAGACCTCACTTCACTTCCTCCATTGACAGTATGTTAAACCAGGATTTACCAGCCCCAGCAGATTTGAATCATTTATTGCTGTGTTGATATTAGAAATCAAGATATTTTGACAATTGTCAGATAGAAACCATGCCACAGTGAGACTCCTCCTATAATCAGTGAAGGGAGATGGGGGTGAGAGGCAGCATCTTGTCCTGTGAAAAACGTTTGAGGAGTGCTCATGTCCTTCCATCCCTGTTATGGGGAAGCTTGAATCCCCGATTAGGTACTTAACTCCTAGACTTGCAAAGTCAGGTGTGGTAAATGCCACTCCAAGTTATCAGAAATTCAAAAGCTCTGAGCCTATTAGCTCTAGGGCTTCTATCTTTAATTATTTATATATTTTTTAAAGTTAAATACACTTCTACAAGTTCTGCTACTTCATATATACTCATATTCCTGAAGAAGCCAAATCTTTTCTTAAGCATCCTGAGGCTTGCATGTGATGCAACTCTCTTCAATGCTCTGATACAGAATGGAATCGAAAGCTCAGGTGTTGCAGCATGTTCAAAGACTGGTGCTGCGACCTTTAAGGCTTCTGAATGGCTTGTTTACAAGAAAGTAAAAAACAGGTAACTATCAGTTTCAAAACATCTCCCACCGTTGTGACATCCCTGTATTATGTGACTTGGAAACCCAAGTCACTGAAATCAAAGGTGCTCCAATGGGAATGTATTTGGCCAAATGGGCACAAAATAGAGAGAGCAAGTAGTATTTTGCAGTAAGAGATTCTGGACCCACTTAATGACAGAACACACAATACATGCAGTTACCTTCCCCAATTTTAAAAGCTGTTAGCTGTAAAATGTCTTTTCCTTAAAAAAAAAAATAAAATGCTGTTTGCTGTTAACTGCTCAATTAGCAAACACACACTCGCCAAATAATGAGAGATAGGGTCAGAGGCCACCAGTATCTGACCCACCATAAAGATTATTCTTGCTACAGCATGTAAATCTGCAGCTAAGCAGGTAAATCAAGGTCTCCCCCAGGGGCTACACAACAGCATCTAGAGAGATCTTGCCAACTGCCTTAGATAGCTAACTAAGTATTTGCAGTCAGATAACCTTAGTATTTGCAGTAGTTGTGGTATTTCCAACTGTATTCAGGGAAGTAAAATTGGCAGCTCTATTTGACAGAGTCTCAGCTGGAAGGTTAGTTATACATGGTTGGTATACACGCTTGAGTCACAGGGCACAGAGGTTTTTGAGCTGGGTCATCACCAGGCTTTCTGTGGTCACTGTATTTCCATAAACAATCCTGGGACCCTTAGGGGGGATGGCTGCTTGAAATACAGCCTGTGATTACCCTGTACCCAAACAAGCACCTTTCTATTTTTGCAACATTTCCAGACATGGCAGATTTCCCTGTTATTGTTTAAGCCCTTGGTCTTTTGTATGTGCTCATATGCCTTAAGAAACTATGTAACTTTTTTCTTTTTTAAACAGTCTCTTCAGAGCCCATTGTGGATTAAATCCCACACTGAAGGTCCAAATGGGCAGTGAACACATCACAGGTATCCATAGGATAATTCTCTCTCCTTAAGTATCTGATCTATGAAATCATCTGAATCAAGCAAAATCTTCACAAAATAAGCCACCGTTTCTGCATGTGGTATTCCAGGCCATTCACTTACAAATCAACCTCAGTCTCTGTAATGTGTTACTCCCCACTTACATGTCTAGGTTTAGAGTCGCTTTTCTGCCCCTTACTATAGACTGATAAGAGGTCAGTAAGGAACACAAGAGGATGCTGCCCTAAGCAGTCACCCTTAGTTCAGAACCTATTTAAATGCCCCAGAAAGGTTACATTATTTTGTCTAATGAATATTTTGGATTTGAGCAAGTTATATTCCTTCTATCACTTTTAACTTACTATATTTCTTAAGTCTGTAACTATGTGAGAATTTTCTTATATATCTGTTTTTTTGTGGCTACACCAGGACTTCTCAACCTCAATGGTGAAGTTTTCAGCTGAGAAACAAATATGTTTCTTTCTCAGATCTGCAACCAGCAAGTGCACAATATTGTAAAACAATGGAAGCACTAATATAAACAGTTTGAAAACAAATAAATAAAAAGCATATGTTTATTTCATATCTACTGAAAAAACTCCCAAAGCATATCCACAGATAACTAAATACCTACAGGTCTCTCTAAAAAATATGATCTCTCACAGATCATAGATCATCCATCATGATTTCATTGTTGCTACTGTTTTTATATAAAAGTGTCAGCAACAGATAGTGAGTGATAGATATGTCATAAAGATTGTGAGTCTATGGCCTGTTTGCTTTAAGGAAGAAGTAAAGCAGTTGATATTTGCAAATAAACTAGTGGTTACAGCACCTTCTCAGGAAGCACCAGGGGTGCATTTTAGCCTTTTGACAGTCAGAGGACTTTAAATGTTTCTCCCTCCTACCTGAGCTGCCAGGCTATAGGACAGTTTTGAGACACCTTCTGTCTTTCCCAGTAAATCTAGACTAGCAAAGCGCCTGATGAAAGGAACAACCTGTTACTGCCCAGTCTAATGGCTGAAGACTCCGCTTGCTTGACCTCATTCCTGGAAACAATTTCTTGTTGCTGCTATAGCTATAATGCTACTGGACCAAAGACTGTTTGGCAATCTTTATGGCAGGGGTCCTCAAACTACAGCCCGCAGGCTGGATACGGCCCCCCAGGGTCCTCAATCCGGCCCCCGGTATTTACAGACCCCCCGCCCCCCCCGGGGTTTGGGGGGGGAACCAAGCAGCCGCAGATGACTGCCTGCCACTGCATCCGCACGCCGGCCCCCTGGTTAAAAAGTTTGAGGACCCCTGCTCTATGGCATCTTATTGACTGTAATGTACTATACCCAGAGACAACAGTACAGTCTGAGCATCACAGTTAGAGGCAGCAGAAACTGCAGAAAAAGCATCTCAGAGGCTCAGTAGCCCGAGTGTGTTGCCCGCAGCAAGAACTGAGTAACCCATAAGGGAAAAGGTAGGAGGGAAAAGGAAGCATCGAAGGCAGTTGTCATCACACTACCATTGTGAAATGGAGGCAAGAAGAACCACTTCACAAGGCATTTGGGAGCTAATCTTTCACCCACGGTGAACTGCATTTGTATGATTTCAGATGAGCACTCTTTCTCTTTTCCACCCCTGCATTTTTTGCTCATTCCTGCCGCAGCCTAACATCAGCCCTCAGAGGCCTCTTCCCTAGACTGGATAATACTGAAAGGACATTACAACTGTGCCATACCATCTTTACACTTACTATTGACATCTGTGTCTTTTTTTTCATACTCGAGTAAGTTTTGTTAATAGAATTATAAATAAAACAAAAGTTGTCATGAATGCCATAAGAAGGACCATACCTTAGACTAACTTACAGACACCTGCTGAAGGGGAAGAGGCAATAAAACAAATGATCCAGCCCTTTTTTTGCTATCATTGGACAAACCTCAGGAAGAGCCTGGGTCTGTGAAAGTTCAGAAAGGAACACCTGAAATTTCATTTCATATCCTAGCTGCAATATAGTCAATATGTAGATGAAATAGCTGAGTTATTGCAAGGTTAAACAGCTAAATCATGACCAAGTAACTCCATAGGTTTGTAAACAGATGAGTTTGAAAAGCACCTTCCAAAGAACTAGCCAAATCTCAAGATTTTCACTTGAAATAAATACATTCTTTAGTATAAGAGTGCTGTAGGAAACTAACACGTGAATGTTCTATAAGAATACTCTATAAGCAAAATGAATTTGCAAATAACACTTTACCAAAATACTTTAATCCGTCAGTGACATTGGCTGAAAAAAACATGATGCCAGTTCTTGACAGGCAAATTTCCTGGTGGTGATTCACTCCAGGTAACAATTTCATCTGATCAAGTCAGCATTCTCTAACTCTGGGAAACTTTCAACCAGGTCTTCTTCTTTTTAAAATAAATAAATAAATAAATTATTCTGTTCACACCAGCCCAGAAGACAAAGCAGAAGGTCTCTGAGATACACAGAATAACATGTCATGATATATGATAACATACCACTCTTCTTATGTCATGCTAAAGTAAACTTCTTCCCTCCTGGTTAATCAGTTCCTGAATCCAGGCTTAGGAGCTGTGCTGCACACACACATACTCTTTACCTGTAAGATTCCAGCATGCTGAGCACCCTGTAACCTCTGTTACTGAGTTCATTAATGCCCTTTTTCTGCTCTTTCAGACCTATTAATCTTTCGGTATCTGGGTGGCCTGATAATTTACTCTAGTTGAGAATGTGAATTAAGGAACAAAATTCATCTAATGAATGTAGTTGTCTGCATTTGAGAGTTGCTTTGGGTTCTTTTTACAGACAATGCAATGAATCTTCCTGTAATTCATTTAATTTAACCCTGAAATTGAATCTAAAACAGGTCAAATGACCCTTGAATTTAAAATACACACTTTTCTTCATTAATTACAGTGAGAACTTAGGGATGTAAGTACCTGCACTGCAGACACCTAAAGGTAACTGTGTTTAAGCCCACCCAAAGCACTCATTTCTTATTTTAAATAAAATGATTTAAAAATTGTTTTAAGATTACATCCAGGAGCACTATTGTTTTGGAAATATATCTCCTTTATACTCCTATAGATAAGATCAAATTTGAGACCTAAGCATATACATTGAATAAAGAAGTGGAAGCCTTGTTATATTTCACATGAATATTTAACAGAAGAAAATGCTCAAAAATTAGATCTCAAAGATCTTACTATGAGACAGCCCTGGACACTGTTAAGTTATTTAAGAGTTATTTGAAAATATACAGTAAAATTGCACTGTAACTTTTCTGAATACTTGAAATATAGTTTCTGACTTAGTGAATTTCAATAGTTTAAGTATTATTTAGAATATTTATATGAATACCTCTTGAAATGGTCAGATCTTCATATTAATTTTTTTTTTTTTGCCCTGATTATAGGTTCTTTGGTAAGGACTTTATTTACAGAACATTGAAGCTTACAACCTGTGATGTAGGTCTCTTTCTATGTCAGGTGTCTGTGGTTGTGAAGTGACCTTGGGAGGGCCCAGTTTCAAGGACTGGCAGCAGTCCAAAGTATGCTAATTCATAGATATCATGGTCTTCAATCTGACATCTGTCCTTCAGGAAACTTTCCCTATTTCTGAACCAACAGCAAAGGAAAGCCAGTGGGTTGTAACTCCTTTAACAGTATTCTGTAGAAATATGATCGGTCAAGTAGCTTGCTGCTAGACATAACTCTGCTTTGTAGATTATAATGTACACCTTAAACTGCAGCTATAATATTCAGAGGTCAAAGCTTGCAAGTGCTACTCAGGAAAGATTGCCTACTTCTGCACAACTTGTGGTCCAACCTTACCTCAGATAAATGAGTTTTCTGCATCGTTTTGCAAGTTCTGGCATCATTTTACCAAAAGGACAAGGACAAAATAAAGGGAATTCTAATAGTGACAGCCAGAGTTATAGGATATATGAAATGATTTATAGAAAAGTACTAAAAAACCAAATTATTTATCTCTTGACAACCTTTGGGAGCATGGACTAAAACACAGAATGTAGTATCATTAAGGAGTATAAACAATTTATCAGGGAAAAAGAAGGATTCGTTATTAAAAATAGTTTGAAAATCTAAAGGACAAGGTCCAAAATATGACACATTTCCTGTGAAATAATCTACCAGTATTTAGGGTGTGATAACCACTGCTTGGGTTATTGAACAGATTAGATTCTATATCTGCAGAAAGGAAAACCTATTAAATAGTAGGGATGAATTAATAGTTGTAAGTAGAAAAGATACAGATATTTAATGCAAGTATTTATGATAATTAAGCTTAAGGGAGTAATATGTCAGTCTATCCACTGTTCAGGGACACCCAGGCAGGAGATGTGGCAGCAATGGCTAAGGTTGGTATCTACAGCAGGTAGTTTGTGTAACATGGGCAGCACGAAAACTTTGGTAGTAACTGAATTTTTTGTTTCAATAAAAGATGAATCAGTTATGACATAGAGGCTATGTACTGATGGATCTGATAGGATATTAAGCAATAAATAAAATTGGCAAAGGATGGACACCTTGAGGAAGAGGATCTTGCACAAGTCTTATGGGAGTTAAGGGATCCTACCATTAAATTATTTTTCCTCTTCTTATGCCTTTTTTACTTTACCCAGGATAAAGCGGTATTCTGGGGCTTGGTCTGGTCTACAGAAGTATTTAGTATCTTAGCTTCCATAGAAATAAATGAAGTTTAAACTTCTAAATACATTTACAGGTTCAGTCTTTGGTCCTCATCTTTTTCCAGTGATTAATCTTGTGAGAGGTCAGCAGCCTACTTATCAGGAAAGATTCAGAAAATTGTAGGAAAAACAGGACTAAAAAGGATGTCAGGTGGTCAGGTAGTCCACCTTCCTGCCCCAGGGTGGGATTTACTCAACCTAGACCAAATACCTATTTGTCTAATCCAACAAAGGGGAGTGCCTGGGGAGGCCATGCAATCTCTGCTAGTCAATCATAGAGACAGTGCAGATCAAAACCTCTTACTCTGCCTTCAAGCAACCATGCACACATGGTGCACTCAAGGAAGGACAAGCCAAATCCCAGGAGATCTTTAATGATACAGTCTAAAGGCTGAGATGTCAGTTAAACTCTCTTTGATGGAACAGATCCACCTGATGTGGGACAGGAGAGACTGCAACAATTCAGAAGGCTGCCTATGGTAAACCATCTATATAAACATGCTAAACTATAAACTCTTATAGGACATTTCTTTACGTAAGAGACAAAGCCAAGGCAAAAAGAATGTTCTTTTCCATCACTCACTTTTAAAATAGTTGATCCATCTGAAAAATAAGAGAGTTAATGTATGTAATAGATCATTTGCTGCTTTGGGAGTGGCTCCTTCTGTAATATTCTGGCTTTGTATGTGTGCGTGAAGGATCAACATCGCCCTCTAATTGGACTTTGCAGAAATCAGGATACATCTGTCTTACCACGAGCTAAACTGTTTTGCTGTCTTTTGTTTATTCTGCTCCAGTTATAGGTACATTTTCCCATTTGCTACATATCATACCCACTCTCGTTGCTTTCCAAACAGGACAATTAGCAATCTGGGTTTCTGTTCAGAAGTGTGTTTATTAGGCGATTTTAAGCAGGTCTCTTGTATGAGCAAAGGGCTTTTGCACAGAAAAAAAACCCCAAAGAACAAAACAGTGGCAAAATACAGGATGTGAAGATGCAAAAGAAATAAAACACATAAGAAATGAAGTCTGTTTTATATGAAACATTGCTTTTATAAGCAGTAGATATACAAGACCTATTACACACAAGGAGCTAGATTCATTAGCAAGCAGTGTTGTTACTTTTTCCTTCAAATTCCAAATACTTTTATCTGTAGCAGTGTTTCCCACTGAAAAAAACAACACTAGAGATAGAAGAGCAAACAAAGGTTTCCTAATCTTGCTAAGCTTCAGTGCAAATATGTGGTTCAAACTGTATTCTAGAAGTGTTGTTCAAAGCCCTTAGATTCCTATCTTAACAATCCTTCCTAAACTCTTGCATTACATGCCAACTAAAGAATGACATCCTGCTCTTTGGCTGGAGGGGTCGTAGACTGTTCTGGAGTCCTTTCAGGGCTGTACTGCCTAGCTTCCCAGCAAAACATCTGAAATGTGCCCAATATATGGCCAAAGGGTGTAAATTTGGGTTTGGTTGGTGATTTTTGTTTGGGCTTTTTTTTTTTTTTGCCTGGTTCCACACCAGCCCCAACATGCACATGCTCACATCACAAGACTGATTATTTTAGTGCTCTCAGAAAAGATAATTGCCAATGCAGTTCATTTTGTCTCCATGGTTGAAGAAAATAGTGTGTCCAGGGAAGTGATGATGGTCTAAATAGAATATTTTCTTTGTCAAACCTTAACTTGGTAATCAGCTTCTCCTTTTGCTCTGAGTTTGAGCAAAAGGACATACTATTCCTAGAAGGAGCTCATAAGCTAGAGCCAGCATGATCAGTAGACTACAGGGCTCAGGAGAGAAGTATTGTAAACTCCTTTCTTCTTTTCCCTTTCACCCAAAGGCACACACATAGAAACATTCCCCACTCTGCCAATTTGATCTACTTTTACTTCAAGCAGTAAATTCTGCCCTAACAAGCAGCCAGACAGGGTGAATGATGATATCCAAGGCTGATCAGACCACCCTCAGTTATCTCCTAGGGACGGGTCTATCTGTTAGATGTTGATAGGACTTGTGTAGCATGTCACGCTGGTAGTGTGTGACCTCCCAGTAAATGTTGACACAAAATCTAGTTTAGTTTAAAAAATAAAGTAAAAATGCTGGAAAATTAGGTATTTAGCACTTCATATCTTGACTTTGTGTCCCCTGTCCCCCCAACTTTTTGGTTAGACACTTTGAGAGTGATTCAAGTGCCTAAGCATAGGTGTTTACGCTATCTTAGGTGCCACACAGTATCTGAGACATCACACTAGGCTAGAAAATCATAGAATCATAGAATGGTTTGTGTTGGAAGGGACCTTAAAGATCATCTGGCTCCAGCCCCCCTGCAATGGGCAGCGACTCCTTCCACTAGACCAAGTTGCTCAAAGCTCCCTATGGAAGATCAGCTACAGCCTTACATAGAAGCAGGGGTAAGATAAAAAACACAAAGGCATCCCAAAAAATTTTACTGGGCATGTTTAGGCACCTGAATCCCAGCCTTCATATTTTCTTGGATCACCCTTTCCTGCGTCAAATACAAGTCACCTGCCAGCAGCCCCCTCCAAAACACGGTGAATATTCATTTGCAAAGCCCAGGCCAGGGACTAAACTCCTTCACTACTATCAGATTCAGGAGTCAGCAACATCAGCTACTACCACTTGATCACTCCTGCCTCAGTTTATTTTGAAAAAAACAACAACCACTCTAAGAACTCCCCCTTCACCGTTAAAGCAAAAAAACCAGCCCAGCTGCCACCTTGCCCTGCAGCTCTTTCCCCTTTCCCTGCTGTCTGACTTACTACAAGTACTTGTTGCTCTCACACTTGCCCTTCTTTCTTTCTTCCTTCGCTCTTACACCACTACAGGCTTCAGCCACTCTGCTATGCCTCTAGCACAGTGTGGTAAGAGCTGCAAGCATTACCAGCTGAAAAAAGCAAAGTGAGCAGCACAGGTATTTGCACCCTCAGCCCAGCTCCAGCCTGATCTGTGGGGTGAGACACCTGAGCTCTCATGCCAGGAGGACACAAAGGAGCCCTTCTCACATGGGAAGCAGTGCCAAGGATATAACGTGGAATTCACTCTGCATTTTCAGGATAAGCCTGCTTGGACCTGATGAAGATCAGAGAAATAGTAGAGAAGTATTGCAGGTAATTTTAGTAGCATCTAGGAGTTGGTAATGCCAGGAATGACTGAAGGAGCCTGGTGCTTTATTAGAAACAGCTGGAGAGAGTTGAAATAACTCATTTAGATTTGACTGGATTGTGGTCTTTTGATAAATCACACAGATGCCTGCTCAGCAGAGATATATGGGTCTTCTGAAGGCTGCCAAATGAGGACTGTAAAACATAGATCTGAGCATTGTCTGAAGAAAGTAATTTCTTCAGAGCTGCAACAAGACAAGTGTGAGGTGAGGAGAGGCTATCCAACAGGGATGAGCTTGCTGCTCCCTCAAGGAACAAGGGCCCCAGGTCTGTGTGAGCCGAGAGAACAGAAAGAGGTGGAGGGATAAAGAACAGGGCAGGTGGATGGGTAGGATGGAAGTCACGGTTAGGCACCCCACATGTTAACATCTCACAATTCCCTTAGTCTTGTCAATGCAATGTTGAAAGCTCTTTAAATTAGGGGTGAGGGGAAGAAGAGAGGGGACAAAAAAAACCATCAGTAGCTAAGAATGACCAAGGAAACTAATAGAAAATAGCTCTTTTCCTGGAAAGGGAGTTGCAGTGTAGACAGCATAAGATAATGATTTAAATCATAAGTGACCGTTTGTCACTTCATCAGTGAAACAGTGAGATTGTTTCTACTGCACTTTTTTGTGTTATTAAAAATGTTTATTTCAGGAAGATTCTTGCCAGCAGAGGGCTCAAAAATAGCAGTTACAATGAAAAGTCATTGTGCCTGTTTTGGGTAGTGGTTTTTTGGGTTTTTTTAAATGCAAGGGTGACTACAGCTATTATAGTTGGTCACTAAAGCCGAGGGCCTGCACTTTCTTTTACATTTTCAGGCCAAGCAAAGGTAACAGACCTTGTTTTTTACATGTAATTTGACAAAGTAAGCACTAAATATTACTGTGATTTAGTGCTTTAAACCAGTTTGGCAAAATGGTTCATCTGCCTCTGCCCACAGTTAGTCTTGACTTTCCTTTTCAGAAACTCTTTAATATTTGGGATTCTACAGTAACTAGAAGTTACAGTCTATTTATAGGTATAAGAGCAAGTGGAAGGACTGATAACCTTAGCATGCCTTTACAGTAGAGCAAAGTTCTGTTCTTTCTCATCTACACACACATGTTGGCTTGCAGCCAGCCCTAAATATGCTGACATTTTCATGTGCATGCACACAAATTTCCAGTGACAATCACAACAGTGAACTGATACAGGCTTTCAGAGTTTTTCATTCCATTTGGAGAGGGGACAGCCTTCAGCAGGCCATCTGACGGTGATCGTATAGGCATTAAAAAGGCATCACAAGCCTTTTTATCACCTGTAAAATACTTAATTTATTATTCTCAGGAAATATAGCTTCAGCACTTGAGAAGCTCGTTAGTTTAGACCAATATATTCATCTTGTGTAATTTGCCGAATCTTTTCATATTAGTAGTTTCTGAGTACAATAGTTTGTAACTTATTTGCATGTTATGTTTTAAAATTCAGAAGTCTTAACCCTGGAGCAATCCAATTTCTATGTATCTCATTTATCAAGAGACAGATTTTGTCTGCAGTGGACCAGCACCACAAAGCACGATAGAGATCCAACTCACCATATGCTATCTAGTGGAACTGTTCCATAGAGAGTTTCATTCCTTTACCCTGGGCATGCTCAGAAGGTGGGGAACTTGCAAATGCTTTCTAATATGTGGCACTATTGCCCATGCATGGCATGTACTGTCAAGAACAGCATTGGTTCAGTTTACTCCATTCCTGGCACCACGAAGGAATTGGAAGGGTATCACCATTCTTAGTATATATCTAAAGCATGCAGCAGCAAGGGATAGTTACTTCTGCTGTTGCAACAAAGCAATGTGAAGAGCTGACACAGCAAGGTACTGTCCTCGTGGTTACTGTCCTGTCTGTCATTAAGCAAAGTTAATTCTCTCAGCTGGATAGCAAGCTTTATTTTGCCTTGCCACAGTAATATACTAATGGTGCTTGTGGACTTGAGCTAGCATGTCCTCAGTACTCTGTGCTATACACCAGCATGGTCAGGATTTATTCCACTGAAATTTAGCCATTTATTTGAGGTGATTAAATTAAGAATGTAAAATCCTAAACTATTCATGCTTAATGAAAGAGGGTTGATACCTCCAGAGGACAATTCATTCCACCTGTTTTAAACACTTACCTTAGGATGGGATTAATTGCTTATTAAAAGAATCTATCCTTCTCTATTAGCTGTGCAAGAACCTATGAACCTTGCTTAGATGGAAAATCTAAGCTTCTGGAATGGTAAAATTTGATAAAAATGAATTCTAATTATTTTCAGACAAGTTTGTACAGCTAAGCTAAGACGGGTGCCTGTCTTTACCATTGCAATGATTTGTCTCCATGTCTATGCAGGGAGTCAATGCCACATACAGAAAGCAATTCAGAACTTAACTGCATTGATTTGATCTTTGGAAATGCCTACTTTTCTTAATTACTTATAGGGAGACCAAATTATTCTCTCAGTTTAGGTGCCTGTGTTAAGTCCCTTAAATTAAGTAGTATTAATACAAACCACAGTGCTAAATCAAGGACCTCTGTCCTGTGCCATATCCCCCCTCAGATAGCACTTTCTTCTAAGCCATACCAGCACCGTTCTGGCATTTCACCAGTGCTGTGAGCTGCAAATCCTGCTGCTAACAGAGAAGGTAACAGTTGGGCCAATATAAAATATGTGGCTTGTCTGTTCTCCTGTGAAGCTGGCTCTTTGGGAACCCTGCAGGGCCCAGCCCTGGTGCCTTCTGCCTACCTAGGTGGGTCTGTACAGCTCTGTGATGTATACATAGATACACTTTAGATATGTATATTTATATATGTGTATATACTGCATTTGCACACACACATATAAAGAAATATAAATTAAATGTGAGAAGGAAATAGATACAGTAAGGAAAAGTCTCAGAAAGTTTCCCAAAAAAGACAGCACAAACACGGACAACTAGCTAATGGCTTCATGAATCACAAAAAAATTGTTTATAAAGTTTTTCAATTCTATGGTAAGTTTCACTCAAAGAAAGTGTGTGCTGAGCTCCTTGTGTCCATGGCTGTAAGGACCTACGAGATCAGGTGTAGAGGTACAGGATAAGGTGTTTCTTCATCCTTAGGTCAATATCCGTGTAGAAAGTTGCAACACTCCTTAGCTGAGTGGTGGAGGAGGAAGAGGACAGAAGTGGGCCATGATCTGCTCATGTCCCTGTCTGTGACTGCAGCTGACAGAGACAGGAAAACCACCGACTGAAGCAGCCACCCTCTGCTGCCATGGGCAGCCCCGGCCGTCCCACCAGGGGCTCTCCCAGCCTCACACCAGGATGTGCAGGAGGGCAGGAAGGCTCTGCAGTGGGGTCTGGACAGGCTGTGCCGATGGACTGAGGCCAACTGTATGAGGCTGAACAAGAAGTGCCGGCTCCTGCACTTGGCTCACAACAACTCCAGGCAAGGCTACAGGCTGGGGGCAGAGCAGCTGGAGAGCTGCCTGGAGGGAAAGGACCTGAGGGTGTTGGTTGTGGCTGAATGTGAGCCAGCTGTGTGCCCAGTTGGCCAAGAAGGCCAACAGCATCCTGGCTTGTATCAGGAACAGTGTGGCCAGCAGGACAAGGGCAGTGATTGTCCCCCTGTACCCAGCACTGGTGAGGCCGCACCTCGAACCCTGTGTTCAGTTTTGGGCCCCTCACTGCAAGAGGGATGTTGAGGTGCTGGAGCGTGTCCAGAGAAGGGCAACGGAGCTGGTGAAGGGTCTGGAGCACAAGTCTGATGAGGAGCGGCTGAGGGACCTGGAGCTATTCAGCCTGGGGAAAAGGAGGCTCAGGGGAGACCTTATCACTCCCTACAGCTCCCTGAGAGGAGGTTGGAGTGAGGTGGGTGTCAGTCTCTTTTCCCAAGTAACAAGTGATAGGATGAAAAGAAATGGCCTCAAGTTGTGCCAGGGCAGGTTTAGATTGGATATTAGGAAAAATGTTTTCACTGAAAGTGTGGTCAAGCATTGGATAGGCTACTCGGGGAATTGGTTGAGTCAGCATCCCTGAAAGTATCTAAAAGACCTGTAGACATGGTGCTGAGAGACATGGCTTAGTGGTGGACTTGGTAGTGTTAGAATAATGGTTGAACTTGATGATCTTAAGGGTCTTTTCCTATGTAAATGGTTCTGTACTTCTTATATATGCAGGTTGTTATATCTGCAAATATGAAACAAATGGTGAACCAGGGGCCGATCCTATTTAAGGAACAGTCTGAAGCAACAGGAGTCAAGGCCACAGACAGGCTATGAAATATGTATGATGGATCTATCCAGGAGACAAGCTACCTATAGCATAGGTGCTAGGTTCATCCATGAGAGAAGACCAGAGACAGGCAAACCTACGACATGGCTCAGGCAAGGCCTGAGCTTCTGTGGAGCTCCTGGGGCAGTGGGGAGAATGTACAGGGATGAAGGTCGCACATGAGGTTGGACAGGGCAAGTCAGACCTGTTGGTGCCCTCAGACCCTTGATAGAAGCTGACAGATAACTTTTCTGAATTTTGCCTGAAGAAGCATTGAACTTGCACTGTCCCACATGAGACAGGATGGCAAGGGGTGAGGGAATTTGTCGTCTTAAAGACCATGAACTGAGTCAGGCTTACACTACAAATCATCCCCTGGCTGCTAAGGGCTTTTGTGGCACCAGACCCATGAAAAGATCATCTCTCTTTTGTTGTTAGCTAAAAGGGGCAACAAAGTGACTAAAGTAGAAAGCAGTGAGGACTGAGAGGAAAGCAAGTATTGCCTGAAGATGAGAGAATAAAACCGTAGTGTGGAAAGAGCAGAGATTTCCATCCTGTCTGAACAAGGGAGGAAATGGAGCAAAATGTGGATGTGGTCAGAAGGGTCTTTAGCAAATGGAACCTGGAATTGATTCAGAATTACTGAACCTCCTATATTGCCAGCTTTAAACACTGCTGGCAAAATTTGTTTCTTCTTCCTTTTGATTTGTGCAGAAGTTGAAAAATGTGCCTCTATTAACTCAAAAGGATCCAAAGAGCTAAACTCTGATGATGAACCTTATGGGTCACTAGAATACTACATAATAGATTTCCTGAAGGAGGTCAGTTTCCTTTTTTTAAAAGACCCAAGATTTTTCCATTAACATTCCCTCTCTCCTCCTTTTACTCTTTCTCCTGCTAGATTAATAGACAAATAAATCTGCAAAGTCAAACATTCACAAGTAAGTAAATGCCAGGATGAAGATTATTTTAGCAAGAGAGAAGAAACCCCTGCCGATCTTGCCACCTGCCCACATACCCAAAGGCAGATAGCTTACTTGTTCCCTAACCAGTGGAAAACAGCTGTGGCCAGCCCCTCTGTGTTCTGTGTGGAAGGCTGCCCTTACTCCGCACAGAACATCATTGCATATAAGCTAGTCACAGGCTCATTCAGGGTAATAAGGGGAAATAAATAAAATGTTTACAGCTCAAGGGATCTCTCTGTTTCAGCTCTTTTTCTTCTTTCCTTTTATTTTCCTCAGAATTATCCTTGTATGAATCCAGTAACTCCAAAGGCTACTGCCAGGCTCTTTGATAGATGTGTTTCAATCCTCAAAATTACTGGTTTTGTAAACTCTCCAAAGTCACTTTCTGAAAGTGATGGCAAACAAAAACTCTTCTTGTTTATTTTCTTTAGTTTTCTGGTAGATCATGTTAAGCATGCTTTGGCACCAGGTTGTATATTTCTGAAAAGAGCAGAGTTAAAATGCATCATAAGATGGATGGGACCTGTATCTGTGGGTGAGGGGGAACCTTTCTGTACTTTTGCGAATACACCCACTGGCTTTATAAATGTACGATAAAAATCTTGTCAAGCAGGACTGCAGGCTCAAATAAACTTTCTGGTCTCTGATCTCAAATGGAGTGTTTTAGCATGGCATTACATGTTGTTAATTCATGACTAAATATTTAACAGAGTCATAAATTGGGAGGCTCTATTTCCTGGGCAGAAGGATGTTACTACTATACAAAGTTTCCAAGTCATTGAAGCAAATTTGATTTAGTAGTTTGGCCTAACTAACTGGCCTGTGGACAGCTTGGTGCTTTCAGTCCAGACTACAAGCATTTAAGTTAATGTCTTCTGGGAAAGATTCAACACGTACAATCCTCACTGAAGAGACAGTGGGAAGTGCTGAGCCTCTCAGAAGTGGGAATTAACACTTTGAGGGATTGGTTCTTTATCTGTCAATAAAGCTATAAATTATTTTTACTGACTACTTTTTTGGACTTCCTTATTTTAATCCCAAAATGAAACCGTCTCTTCCCAGAATGTTTTTTCCTGCTCTCACCAACAAATTATTAAATTACCTGGGAATCTGGAAATAGTTAAATTAGTACTCAGAAATGAATTGTTTTTATGATACAACAAATCTTTCTCTTCATTGAGGATGTTCTTACAAGTAGCAAAAGTAAGTGCATTGACACATTAAAAGTTTGATCTATCCTGTTCAAATGTGGATTTCCACAGCACAAATAACTGCATCCAAATGAGTTGTGCAAGTTCCTTTGATGGTCAGAGGAAATAAAACCAGTTAATGAAGCTGAGGGTGAGATTCATTTCCTTTTATATCAGAAGCCTACATGTGGTCATTTCAATGCTTAGATCTCCACTGACTCTATTAGGAACTTAAATGTATCAGATAGAGACACTCATAATCAGATGGATCCCATGTATGCTGTCTTTAAAACATGGTCCTACGTAAGCAGTGGTATCCCAGAGCTTTCTCTTTCTCAGAAGACGTTGCAAAATTAAGGCTTTATGGATATGCAAATGTATACATTTTTGATGGAAGAGAAAGACGGAAGCTTCCCACTATATTTAGGTGCATCTATAGACAGAAGGCAGGCTACATCTGGCTCATTTTTAGTGGTGTAGAAATTAGCACCTAGACAATATCGAACTACTTGCTTCCCTCAGTGGAAAAAGACACTCACAGAGGGTAATTTATCCATCCTCCTTTAACACTTGTTCTAGGATAAGATGAATTTAGACAATGTGCCTAGATTGCACATAAAACTCCCAGATGATCAACATTATGTGAGGTGTGTCCTACCCACAAGTCCTGTTCTAACACCTGTGTGCATGTGGTGGCATTTTAAAGTCACCACCTGTGCACTTCCTGCAGATGTTTTACAACTATTCTGGTCTCCACTGCAGCCTTTACAGCTTTTATTCCTAGCATCCCATTTCTCAAATCCCTGCTTAAGACTTCTTCCTTTGTTCAGTGGCTTTTTGCAACCATGCTCAAATCTACTGTCCTCTGTATACGAATCTGTCTGAATTTTGCTGTAAACATTTCAAAGCATCTTTTTGCTACCTACAGGTATTCAGCTTTATAAATAATATCCATTGCTGTTTAATTTATTTTAAAGTGATTCTGGATGGAAAAGGAGTATGTGCACACAACAAATGCTGAGGAATATCATGCAATAGATGTGCAAGTGAGACAAAATGAACTGAGTGGTGGGAGGGGACCTCTTCCAGTAAATGGGTGCATGAGAACAGAAGACCCTTAAGGGGGAACAAAAAATTGTATTCCCAAGATTTAGAGATAAGAAATGTAAAATGCAATCTTTGGAAACCTGAAGCCCTTATTTTGATCTTTGTAATTGCTTTTTTTAAACTGGAGGGGCAGATGGTACTGCTGCCCAACCTTAACACAGCCCTTGCATACTTTAGGACTCTTCAGAAGTTCATAATGTGATATGATTAGCAAACATTTTTTCAGCTGCCTTGCTGCATGTACCACACACACAGAGTCTGTTCCCAGTCCCACAGGGTGATGCCAGAAATCAAACAAACTCCAGCACGATCTTTTGAAGGAAATTTGAATGATAAAATAAGACTACTGTCTGGCAAAACATTATAAAATGCATTTTCTGCTATCAGAGAAAGATGGAAAAAAAGCCAAAGACCAACATGGGCTGCTCAGGAATTGAATAGCCTACCTTACCATCCCTCTTTTGCACTGTTTTGGAAGATGTAGAAGACTTATTTAGGTAAAAGGGAGACGCTCATCCTGAATGGTCAGTAAGTCCTTGTTCCCTTAGCTGAAATATTTGGTAAGGATATCAGTGAACTCCAACATTGATAACTCATATAGAGAAGGCTCCTGCTAGCCATCAGCCAGCCAGTCAAAAATGACTGGATGTAAACCAATACCTAATACTGAAAGTAAAGGAGAAATCACATTAGTCAGTGCAAGATGGTATAAAAGACATGAGGTGGTTTGAAACTAACTGATCTGGTTTAAGTTTATGCTTCTAAGTAAAATAAAATAGTCCATGAACTTTGAATGCTGTCAAACCTTGTTTTCTACATAGCTATTGGCTCTCTCTGGCTCTGTGTTGGACTGCTCAGAGCAGATGTCTCCAAGACACAGTTTAGGCCTGGTTTTGGAGGCAGTTCAGCACCAGAAGCCCTTCCAGTGAACACCTTTGTATGCCCTTCAGCCACACTGCAGGCAGCGTAGCACTGTTGTTGCACAAGCTTCCAAGAGAAAAATAACAGCGACCTTGTTCAATTGAATGCAGATGTCTTGGGACCATAGAGGAAACTGGTGATGTAGCACATCCCGGGGGTATGAGGTTGTAGAGGGGGTTAGTCCTTAGTAGCGCAGACATGAGACATCCGCACCGCTCCCTGCACCCAGTGATCGCTCCCCAAAACTGATGCCAAAGATGCAGCTTTGCGTGAGCAGTGCTGCCTATTAGATGAAAACCAAGGACGGATTCAGTCATCTGAGCTCTATGCTCTAGTGGCAATTCTGTTTCCAGAATGTGAGGTACTCAGCCGAAAAGGCAGACGTACCACTGTTGTTGCAGCCTGTGTCCTCTGTACAACCATTTCCCAAGCCAGAGTAACGCCCTAAGCAAATTCTTCTTTAAGCAGCACAGTGTAGCTACTGATCCTACTAATTCTCAGCAAATAAGTTAACATTCCAGACATAACAGGTAAAAATAATGAACCTAAAGCACATCAGGTAAAACTTTGCTGTGGTTTTGCCACTTTTTAGGAAAGATGCTGCCTCATTCTGCAAGATAAGATCCTTTACTAGAATAAGAAAACAAATACAAAAGTTAGCAATTTTGTTTGCTGTGAGTGACATTGTGAGAACGAATGCAATTACAGCTCTTATCATTTTAATGTGGCATTTACAGTTATTAGATGATCCTGCAACAATTTCTTAAATGAGCTGAAGGTTAGATGCAGCTCCTTCACAGTAATATGTTCCACATGTGCTACTGAGTCTATTTGGTGCCATATCCAGGTATCTAGTCTTCTTCATAACACTTCAGTCTGAACTGGAAGTGCAATGCCAGTAATAGAATGAGTAAAGTAGCTCTGCAGTCCTGCAGAAAGAATTTAGAGAACAAAGATTTTCCTTCAATAGTGTGGACTTGTAGCATTACATTATTGCCTTTATTTCCTATCTCTTAACTGCTTAGTCATTACCCATCAAAGCTGGAAAGGTCTTTTCCGTTGACTGCAAAATTAAAAAAAAATGACATGGTGTTATGCAAGTCTTAGAGTGAAATGGAAAATTCTAATTTTAATAAAGAAATTTAAAAGAACTTATCTTATTCGCAGCCTTTGTTTTGTTTGAACTATTTTTGTATTAACTGTAGACCTCTGTTTTATTTGGGAATAACAGTGATGTCCTTGAATACTTTGATCATGCAAGTGTAGATAAATTGGTTTATCATGTAGAATAATTCATATGTCTGAAACACCACTTGTCAGATATTAAAATTCATAAACTAATGCAATTCATACTAGTTAGATTAATTAGAACCTATCAGTTTTAATACTCTGTCTTCTTAGAGCCAAGGAAAGCTCTAAGAAACCTGTCCAGGATTGCTTTCTTTAGAAAATATAAACATATGGATTCTGAGCACAACAGCTGTTTCTCCCTTGCTGATAATTTCACCCTTTCCATTGCAGGATGCCCAGCCCCCACCCCCTGTTTAGGGTTCCTTTTACTCTAGATGTAATTAGAAATAATTCAAAGCCTTCTTATTGTTCATAAGTACACTGACAAACTCTATACTCACCTGGTTTTTCTTCTCTTGGCATGTTCCCACAATGACTAGATTCTAATTTGTATTCATGCCTATCAACTTTCTCCCCCCACACCCCTGATTTTTATATTTCCATTTCTCTCTCTTAACTGTGTTCCATTTTCTCCCTGAAGCTGGCTGGTTGTTATGGTTTTTTTTGGTTGTGTTTGTTTTTGTTTTTTTTTTTTTTAAAGAACAGGATTGTCTTTTTCTTGTTTTTCCAAATTCTGTTTTTAGAATATCAAATAAAAAGTAAACTTTTCCCCCAAGTACTATTTTTTCCCACTCCTACACCTCATTCATTCAGTTCATGATCATTCTTAGCTCTGTGAGTAGTATTAATCATTGTGGCTTTATTGTTCTCACAGCTGAAAATAACCAAGCAATGCTCACTTTCACAGGGTGACTGTTAGCTCAGCGCCTCCTTATCTGCTGTGAAGAGCCCTCACTCAGCATTTGCCCTTCTCAGGTCTAGGGCTTTGGAGTTAGTAGACTGTCGTTTCTACAGTTTGAAAATTCCAAGGCTGGTTTAACATTAGCAACATAAGGACCTTCAAACATTTCGTTTCAGCTTGAACTCCCTCAAAATGCCACGACAGATAGATGCTAAAAAACCCCAACAAAACAAACAAAAAATACCACAACAAAAAATTAGTTGGATTGTTCCCCTGACTTGCATGCGATGGTACTATGGACATCTGTGCATTTGTGGTCTGTGAAGGTTTGGGGTAACTTGGTGCTCAGTTATCTTTGCCTCAAGAAAGATAATGCTACTTTTTTACATGTGCTCCCTCTGTTCCCACATTTTAATCCCTGGATCTTTTCCTGAACAGATCTTGGACACTGACTGAAACATTCTAATAAACAGAAAAGCTTGCTATGTTCTAGTACTACTAACAAGATTAACCTTTTTTCAAAACTCAGCTACTTCAGTTCTTTTTCATCATCTTGATTCCCCAGCAAGTAGGAAAAGGGAATCCCATTTCTTTTATTATTTTATTTATTTATTTATTTATTTATTTATTTATTTTTGTTATTTTTAGTCTTATTTTTGTCTTATTTTTACTTTTATTCTTATTCCTATTCCTATTCTTATGTTTTTAACAGTTTTTTACAGTATTAGAAGCTCTTGTTATATCTTCTGAAAAAGAAAAAGGAGTTGCATTCTGAATCTGGGATAGATTCTGTGGTCTTTGCTGCCAGAACAGCATGGCAGCTGCCTATCCCACTCCTTCCCCAGCAGAGACCTGCAAGCACACTCAATTACCTTCTTGCTTATATACCTTTAGCAATGAGATTTTCTATTTAAATACAGCATTTTGAAGCATCTGGATATAGCTAGTTTCAAGGCATTTGCTTGCTTAGGGTAAGAATAGTTAGGCCTATATTTAAATTCTTGATACGGATGCCAGCTCATGCCAAGGATATGTTTTCACATTACATCCCCACTGAACTCTGCAGAAGAGTAAAGATGCGATCTGGGAAAGAAAAAGTGAGCCAGCTGCCCAAATGCTCTCAGCTAAATAGAGAAGGTGATGAGTGGTTTTTGTCATATGCTATTTTGAGAACTACAATTTAGAGTAAAAGAAAAGATAAATAGAAGGGACAGAACAGTGCTGCCAGGAGTGTTGGTCCTGACAAGATGTGTCCTTAAGGTCTGTCATTATTGTCATCATTCTCCAAAATTCTGTAGCAGTAAAATATGAGTTATCATTTTCAAAAGAAATTGCTATCAGTTGGGAAACAGAAACATTTGAGTATTTGCCGGTATGCTAGCATTACTTTTTGTTTTAGTGACAGAAATATTAAGAAACTTCAGCCAAAGCTTATGGAAAGCTGGGAGGATGCACATTTCAGGAATGGCCAATTGAAAATTACTTGATTTTCCTTGATCAGGAACAGAATGGCTGCCTGCAAACTATGCAAGATCTCATCAGCCTGTTGTGGAAAGGATAGAAGGAAGGAAGGAAGAAAGGAAGGAAGGAAGGAAGGGAGGGAGGGAGGGAGGATGTATGCTGCATGTTCCTCCTGCCATTCTGATGCTCAGAGTGTGGACACTTAATGTGCAAACTATACAGGTGCTCTGCCAAAGAAAGGCTCAGCATGCAGCAATTTCATTGCAACATGTTTTTACTTGTATGTTGACCACAGTAACAGTAAACAAGGGGCACAATGTAGGCATTGACAGTTGTTTCACACAAGGAAGGCAATGCAGTGGCAAGACAGAGGTCTGCATACGGGTCAAGTGTGAGTTACAGTACCAGAAACCCTGACTTCAGTTTGGCAGTGCCATTATTTCTCTGAGTAGCCTGAATCCAGTTACTATCCCTTTCAGCTCTCCATATTAATTTCCTTATCCATGAAAAACTAAGAATTTCACCTCTTCCCTAAACTGGCTGAAGCATTAATGACACACTCTGGTGAACTGTACTTTGAAAGTGCAAAATAGATTTTTTTTTTTTTTTTTTTTTTTTTTTTTTTAGAAGTGAAGGCAACTCTTTTTTCATCAACTCATGACTAGCAGAGGAAAACACCACCTGGCTCATTGATTTTCATGGGGTGCCTGTGACCCACAGAGCCACAGTAAGGCATCTGTAGCTGTTCCATGAGCCATAGCACACTTTAATTAAGAGTTTGATGATAAGCATATGCTACACTCTCTGAAATCTCCTGAAGGTCGTCAATGTCTGAAATTCAAAATTCCCTAGGACAGGAAGGTTTCTGCAGACAAGAGAACGCAGAGGCCATACCTACAATTGCACTGTATGGCTTTGGAATTTGCCTAGTATTTGTCTGTCTGTTGGTAACATATGATGACACATACTCCATTTCTGAAGTGGAAATTAAGAAAAAAAATGAATAGTTAGACCTATAATGGAATATCTTGTATTTATAAGCACTGGGATCAATGGATGAAAAGAGGTGTGCATGCAGGAGTTGCTTGTGGAAGTGAGTCATCCCCTGAATGCCATGTCTTAGCGTGTCTTTCAGGGCATTAGGTTGTCAAGCAGTAAAATCACACACATGATTTTTGTCTTCCAGCAATTCTTTACAGATTTTGGAAAGCTCACAAAAGGAGGTGTAGTTTTCTAAAGAAACCTATACCTACATGTGGTTGCTACCACATGATGTGATTCCCTAAAAAATGAATAAACTGAATAACACATTTGAAATAATCTCTGCACTCAGAGTAAAAAAATCTAAATTCTGACTGAAGCCAACTATTAACTTTCCACACTTCCAGTCTGAGATACTGCTGAGACAGAAGAAACCAGAGTACTTTGAGAATGTCAAAACACTCCATTTTTAACCTTCAGGATTGTGGCTGTCTTGAACAAAGCCTTTGATATATCCCATGCTTTGAGAAAAGTTCTTCTCTAGTGTAAGTTCACACAGAAAACTGCAGGTGGACTGGATATTCGCACCTAATTTTGCAAGCACCAAGAAAGCCTGATAATGAAAAAATAACATCTTTAGTGAAAGGAAGACCACATGTTCTATAACGTGTAGTCTGTGCTTCATTCTCAAAGTCAACAGTGTTTAAACATATCTAGGACATAACCCTGCAGAAAATAAAATTGTGTAAGAAGCATTCTGCTTTTTCTACCCTCCCTTTCCATTCCCTGCCTTCTGTTTCCCTCCTCCCCACCTGTAAAATTTAGATTTAACCACGACAGGTCTGTCTCAGACGCTCATTTCCACAATGTAACTGGGGAAGAATTTCTCATGGTGCATCTTTAAAGTGAAACATGACAAAATCCATCCAGGACTGACCTGCATGAGTGTATCCCTCATAGAAGAAAGATCCTGATTCCATCTCTGTCTGGTCCTTCAGTGTGGGTGAACATTAAAAGGGTCACTGCCTGTATAGTTCTTCCCTTTAATGCATCTTGGTTAGAGTGTGCAAGCTGATGCAGCATTTCTACAAGGGATTCTGTGTTCCTACATCCTGCACGATGCCCAGGGTCCTAATGAAATTAGGTAAAAGCAGTGTGGCTCCTCCACGAACCATCAGCAAATTTAGCTTGTCAGGCCGTGGCCTGTTCAGGCTGGCTATAGGTTTTAGCAGCTATTCAACACTTATGAAGAGGAGCAGCTTCTGCTGCTTCCCATAGATGTCAGGGCCTTCACGTTAACGTAAGGTCTGACCCAAGCTCTGCTCCGCTAAGACCCTACAAATTCATCTTCCACACTGCCAGGGTAGATAGAAGCAAAGATGACTTAAAGAAGTTTGTTTAGTCTAGGAAGAGGAGAATATAGGAAGATGTGATAAGTATTTTCAAGCATATAACATGATATCACAAAAAAAGAGAAAAGAATAAATCATTCCCCCTATCCAAAGGGAAGATAAGAGTTAATGGGCCTATATTGCAGCTGTGGAGACGGACATAAGGGGGGGGGGGGGGGGGGGGGGGGGGGCGGAATTCTAACTGTTAGCACAAGGAAGCACAAAAATAGATTGATAAAGGAGAATGGGTTCTCTATCATGGTTTTAAAAGTAGGGTAGATAACTATACATCAGAAATTACATAGGCATGTTCCTTGGGGCTGTGGCTGGGACTACACCACCTTTTAATGTCTCTTCCAGATCAACTGTCTACAACCCTACATATAATTAAAAAGTGGCAGTAAATATTCTGAAAAAATAAGCTCTCTTGAAAAGTTTCACACATGTATCATGCAAAGATAATGAAACATTTTCAAAGACAATGAAACATTTTCTTCCTTAGCCTGTTGTACATACAGTGCCTGCACAGGACTGAATTCTTATGTCTATTGTGTAAATAATGCTACTATGAATTGAAGATTGGGAAGTAAACTTTTGGGCCAAATTCTCTGCTTGTACAAGTTGGCCTGGCTCCAGTTACACTCCATAGACTCATGCTGGGGTTTATTTACCGTGCTAGGGTTTGACCATTTGACTTAGAGTCTCCCCTTGACTTCCCTAGCCTTTGAATCTAGTCCTTGAGCAAGTCTGACCCTCTACTCAGAGAGTGCAGGATCCACACAAACAAGCGAAAGTGCTTCAACACGGCTTGAACTGTGGGAGCATTCCTGGCTGTGTCTAATTAAGCAAATACAGGGAGCCAGGAAAAAATGGGCAAGAGCAGTTAAATCCAGGAAGAGGTCAACCCTGTTGGTAATTAGCAGGATAACGGATCAAAGAGCTCCACTTAGCACAGGAAATATGGAGCACCTCGTCTTTATAGCTGCATCTGATAAAACCTGGGTTATACATTTTCTACTAAATGAACTGGAGGCAGCTACAAACAGGAGGCTATTGTTTAACCTCTGTGGGAATTACGGCTTGGTTATTGCATGCTTCATGTGCTACAGAAGAGCAGTCCTTATGCCATATACTGATGGAGGTCTAATGATCTCTTATCTTCTCATCCACAGTGGTTACTGCAAAAGCAAAGAAA
The DNA here is from genome assembly GCF_963210335.1 of Falco punctatus. NCBI lineage: Eukaryota > Metazoa > Chordata > Aves > Falconiformes > Falconidae > Falco > Falco punctatus. Next base: position 28,268,415 of record NC_137581.1, on the reverse strand, counting down.
AATGAAAGCCTTTCAAATGGCTTTGCCTCAAAAAAACCCTGCCTCTTGGTTTTTGTTTGTTTAGTGGGGATTTTATGTTGGCTTTCTCTTTTCTCTTCAGCTTACACATAAATATATCCAGTACTTTAACAGGTTTCTTGCTCTAAAGGAGTAATTTAATCATTTTGTGTTACACCCTTCAAAAATCAATCAGATAACGCTGTTCAATCAGGAAAGATCAGATGTAAAAGTGAAAAGAGAAAGGGTCTTCAGTACCACTGTTAAATTAATGCCTAAAAATTGCCTTTTAGCAAATACTGCACTACTCCAGGGCTGTCTCTACTGACACTGCAATTTCAGTTCTTTGCAAGACCTTAATTAAAGGAATAACACACATGTCATGTGCTGGAGTCAGTCTAAACTATGTTACCCTTTGGGTCTGTGCACTGAGTAATAAAGAAAAAATGACAACAAAACACCCAGTGCTCAAAAAAACCCAAACAAACCTTTTTTTTTTTTTTTTTTTTTTTCAGAAAATTGATTTTCAATAGGTAGAAAATTATGTATTTTTCACTGCTGATTGTAGATGAAAAAATCTGCTTTTACATTTCTCCCTGGAGACACTGCTGGGTTTGTCCTTACTGTGGCTGCAGCATAAACTGTCCATACTCATTTTAGAGTCAATGAACAGGGATAGTTCTTCCCTGGGTAAGTAAGAACATCTAAAGTTAGGCTCATCCTCTGACCTTTTCTGGGATGAGACTGTCTATTCATAGAATAGATTATAAATAATAATGTTTTCTTTTTAGACGCAAGCAGCTTTTCATTATTCTCCTGCATGTGACGGATCAGGAGCCATCTAAAGTGGATCAGTCACATTCAGAACTGAAATTGTCTCCAGCAGTAACAAATTCACTGTAGAAGACATGATTTTCTCTTGCTGCTCCCTTCTCCTTACAGGACATATGCCACCACTGAAAGCTGCCTTCTGTGGCTTATAGCATACTGTGTTCTGCATGCTGTGAAAGGCTATGGGGATCCAGTCTCAGATAATTTCATGGAGTGTTTCCATTGCCAAATGAAGATGGACCTGCCTTACCAGAGTCAGAGCAAAGGTAGTGCCGCAGCAGTGCTCTGACCATGCACAGCATACTCACAAGCCCTTGTACTCTCCTAAAGTTCTAATTTTTCACTGTGAAATAAAGGCTTCCTATGTTTCATACACATTAATGTGGAGTGGAGCATGGTTTCTAACCAACAATTACAAAAAAGGAGAAGGGGCAGTGGGGGAAAGGAAGGCTCACAAAAGTCAACTCCAACCAAAAGCCTCCATGGCAACTAAACTGACTGCTGCTTTCTTTGAAGCCTCCTTATAAATGCCATAAGCACAAAGCATTCAGGCTTCCCTACAGCTCATTGGTGCCAAGTGGATTAGGCTGGCAGAGACTGTGCTGGTTTAATCCCCTTTAATGCTTTGCACCTTCAGTCTGATGAGCAGCCAGGCCCTTTCACTCCAGCTCCACACTGAGCTCATCAGGGATAATGGCTTATCGTTACCATCATCAATAGGGAATTGCTTTTCCCTTTGCTCCAGGCCTTCATCCCATTTAAAAAATCTGCAGAAAAAGACAAGCTTTCACTGAAATTTTCCTACTCCTAACAGCTCAGCTGCCAGTTGCCTAGTGAATTTATGCATTTATGCCCGTTGCCCCTGAAAAGTGTAAATGAAAACTTGGCAACAAGAGGGCTGCTTCCTGGCAAGTCCCCGAAGAGTGTTTTTCACACAGCAGTGAGGTGGCATTCATTCACATCTGAAGTGTATCCCACTGGAATACAACACCAAGTGGTATTTCACAGGCTCTTCTGCGCTCAGAGTAGGACAGGTTGTATCATACTTGTGCTTTTGGAAGTACTAGGAGAGAAGGGACATTATTCAGGCTAGGAAGGGTGGGGGTCCTTGGGCTCACCCACACAGCATGACCTGGCCACACACCACAAAAATCACTTCCACGGGACTTTTTATAACTATTACTGGGGCAGAAACAGCAATGGCAAATCACAGGAAAGGCAGAAGAAATACTGGTACATCTGGGCACTTGCCCTCTACCCAGAGAGACAGAGAGTCCAGAAGCATAACACTAAGCCTGTTCTGGGGAAAGGGACAAACTGTTTACCATTCAGCTGGATTCCTGCAAACCACCATTTCAGAAGCAGTTCAGTTCATAATTTGTTTGCATTTCTGTATGCCAACATATATATTCGTGTATCGGAGTACAACATCCATTACAATGTCTCGTAACCATCATCACTCCTGCTAGTCATCAGGTCTTCCATGTTTAGCTCATGCTGTGTTTTGGTATAAGAACAGATGTCCCAAGAGGGCAGTTCATGCTCCATAGATGGCAGCAGCTGTAAAATTTCCACAGACAAGGCATTAGGAGCCCCTTATCCCAAGCTCTCTCTCATAGTACTTCTCTGAGGGAGCCCAGCCAACAGTTGTCCTACTGTTACTATCAGCTATGGAGGGGAAGGCATGAAAGCAAAAGTGCAAAACAGACAGAAGTATCCAAGTAAAACCTGGCTGCATAGAGTGGGAATGGGATGAATTTAGCTTCTTATTTTAAGTTGTCACATTATTAACGTTCAACAAAGTAATCTCTAACAAGATCCATACAAACGAACTATGGGTAACTTGAAAAAGTTATGAATAACTTCAGAAGACAAAAAGTAAATATTTGTGCATTTCATGAGAAAAGACTAGTTTTAAACAGATGAACAATTCCTCAGGTCATTTTAAAAGACATTTGAATGTTCTAATTCCTTAGCTCTTATTTTTCATTGTCACTGGTGTAATGTCAGCCTTTTTACCAGCTATGAAAAGTAAGTTTACTAATGTCCCATCATGTTATGAAAAGTTTTTTCTTTTATATTAGTTATCAAAGGAAATGAGTAAACCTTGATTATTATAAGAGAGACTGAGAACCTCTCCAAGACGTGTACAATTTAGCAAGCCAAAATCCTGTTCTCTCTTATAACAGTAGCTTCACCACTCTGACAGAGCAAGTTTGAGCACTATGGTTTTAAACAGTGTTGGCATGACAAGCATATCTAGCAGATTAATATCAGGGACTGGCTGTTGTACTTGCTTTCAAAGTCACTTACTGTTTTTAACAATCCTCAAAATGACTTTGAGAGCAAGCATAGCACCCATTCCTAACATCCACCTGCTGGATATTTCTGTAGTGCCGGCAGTGCTTAAAGTCCCAGACAATTCTTTGCCATCAGAAATACTACCGTGTTGATTATATATTCCCATAAAATCTTTGCTACATTATTTACTGGTGAAGTCAAATATAAACCGGAATCATTTTTTGCCTTTATTGCTTGTAGATCACATGTAACTTTGTCCAAGCTTAGCCTAAAGTGCCATAAATAACACAGCATAACAATGCTGTGAATCAGATGCATTATTTTATAGCATGCAGCAGAAGAAAGGAAAGCTTCGCTACTATAATACATGGAATTATTTTTTCCTGTTTTTCATAATAAAGAGTGCAGATAAACACCACAGACTCTGAGATAGAGAAAGCAAATCGATAAATCAGTAATAGAAAATGTGTGCCAGTAACTGGGCTTCTGGATGCCAAGGGCTGCCAGCTTTGCCTGGGCGATCCCTGCTTGTGTGTGCTGTCTGTGACTGACTGCACTACGCTAACCACAGCTGCTGCTAAAAACAGCGCAGAAGAAGATGGCTGGCAGGGTACGAGTGGGAGGCAATAGAGACCAGGGTCTCTAGAAGTGAGAAAATCTTACAAGTGCCCTGCCAGGGTGGGGCCATGCAGCAGCTGTCCTGCATACCAGCCTGACTCGTGCCAGAGCACGCTGTATGGCCGTGGCTTCGCTGACAGTAGGGGACAGAGCCACAGTAAACTCGGCTTCATGTGAGCAGACAAGTTGACAACTGACAGTGGAAATTACGCTGGTGACAGAGCAGCCCCATGGAGTTACTGGGCTATTGTCATTAGGACACTGTTTTCTTAGTTCTGTGTGCTCCCAAGCATCTAGTTTTCAAAACTTATGTAAATATTTGGGGTGAGGATTCAGTTCACCTAACTGTAGCTTTTCAAAAATCAGTTGTTTAGGCGAAGCCATCCCTATGTTTCCTGTATAACCAGTAGTGGTACATCTGGTTTGTTTTCTTTTGTTTTTAAACCCTCTGATTTTAAGAAAAAATGAGTTAAACTCAAAAGGAACACCTCTATCTTTATTTCCTAGAGAAAAAGCCAAGAAGACTAGCAAAGATTGTGAACGGGACCAGCTCATGCCAAAACGCCTGTGTCTTATATATCATTGCCTATGTGTGCCAGGAGGCTAAGCTCCGGTCATAATCAAACGCAACCTGGTCAATGCAGCCACTGAAGCCTTGGGAACAGATACATTCATCCTGATGCAGTGACTGCTCAGCTGAATCACCCTCTAGGTTGCACTGATGATAACAGCTAGGTCTCCTGTACCTGTAAGCTGAGCTTGCACACGTTAACCTCTCACAGGCACTTACATACCCTCTTCTGTGAGCTCATTACCATCACAGAGATGTTAACTTGCAGATGGCCAAAGTCGTATTACATGAATCCCATCTCAGGCACTTGTATTGCACTATCAAAGCATATGAAGAGAAAGACAGACAGTTTCCATCTCCTCAGGCACATTCATTGGCTTAAGTTACTCTGATTCACTCAAGTGGAATTCATAAATTATTAAATTGTACTGTCACTACATGCTTGGGAGTAAGGGACGCTTGCCTGGTCACTGGATGATGTCCTCGATTCTCAGAATAAGAAACAGCAAGGCCAGTCAAGTTCCCCTAGTCTGAAATAAATTTCTCTAATGGAGACTCAGTGTCTTCTGTAACATGGCCTGAGCAAACAACCAGCAGAGGAGGAGAAATCCTATTAACTTCAAACAACTTTGGATGAGATTCCCAGTTTGCACGTGTGACCTATGGCAAACCAAAGTGTTTGTCGCCTCAGCAACTCACATAAGTTTCTAAGAGAGGACCAGAGGAGGATGTCAGTCTGAAGGACAAATTATCTTGCATGAGCTTTATTTTTCTGGATGACAAATACCTGCCCCACAGGACCTTTGGCCATAAAACAACAAGAAGGACGTTAAACATGAAATGGATTTCTTTCTGTCTGTACTGAAACACGATCGCTTTGTTAATAAATCTCTCTTTTGAATGGGAACGAAGACATGCTGTGTGGTCTGTAATTACCATGATCAGGCAGTTTCCAGTCTTCCACAAAGCTAGGGCTTTATTTGTGGGGGCATTTTTTACTGATATTGCTGTGCATAGTTTGAAGGTCCAATTCAACAGTGTAGAGTATGACTGCAACTACATTAGCTTCAGCTCTGCCTTGGCCATTTGACTCTGAGCCTGTAAAGCATAACTCTGAACACTTACCTCAGAGCAGAAAAAAAGTTACTTTATGGTTTCTTTGCAATTTATACACTTCTTTGCTCCATCATTTGCTTCCTAAAAAAAAAGCTCTGCTATCATAGGAAATTAAGATCTCTTTTTACTGAAAAAAATTATAATTTGAAGTCAACGTAAACTCCTTAAAATTGCTAAGGGCTAAAATACATGTGGATTTTATGTCTCTAAACTGATTTTAAATGTTTGCCATAGTTCTGTTGTCTTTAACATGTTATGGATTTTATTGATGTCCTTCAATATGTTTATGGGTTCCCAAAGATCTGAGCAGTCACAGCATGTGAATTAGACGCTGAGTTCCATCTTTCTGATCAGTAGGACAGCATGGTTGTGGGTCAGAAAACACAGGGCACTTCAGATATATTTCCTCATTTGACTAGGGATAGCAACAGGCTGCAACAAATAAAGATAAAACAGGTTGTTCAGAGTTGCTGTGAAACAGCATTTCACCGAGTGAGGCACAGATCTCTCGTTAAGGCTTTTCAGTCAGCTTCGTTCTGTATTTGCGGTCATCACTAGGGTGTCATTTTGGAAGAGCAGGAGACTCTTAACTTATGATGGGGTCCTTTGAATAGGGGGCTAAGCAATGTCTCCGAGCTGCTGGCTCCATACCCACAGTGTCAGACAGGGCTGCTGAGTAAGTCATCTGCCACGCAGCTGCAGCTGCAGCCTGGGGGCACGGAGCAATATCGAGGCTATGAACCGATGTCGAACTGCACAAACACAACGGACGGCCCAGACTGTGGGGGAGGTGGAAATGGGAATTAATTGTGGATCTTGAGCTCAGTGTGCATGCATGAATGCTCAGACCTGAATGACTTCCACAACTGCATTTCAGAACATGTCAAGTGAGAAAGGAAAGACTTTTCCTCCCCAGTTTTTTATATACTTTAATGTTTTTATTATCATCTGACAGCTCAGTTACAGTTTGCAATTGAAAAGCTTTCCATTGCACTCCAGAGAGTTGGCACCTAAACCTAACAATTAGCCTTATTCAGTAAAATACCTACATTCCACACAATCACAGACAAGTCACAAACAAAACCTATCAGTAGTTTTAATCACATAATTCATGTATCTGGGCTGTGTTTGCAGATAAATCTCTGCTGAAAAAAATTCTTCTGCAAAAAAAGAGCATGTTTAAAGTGGAGACAATAAATGGGAAGACATGTGTTGAAGCAGGCTCCCTCATTCATTTCTTTCTTGCCATAATTTTGCATGCTTTTTCCTCAAATAAAATATTTCAGAAAGTGTTGCAGATAAAAAGGACTACTAATAAATATTACTTTTCCAGCACCCACAGAGACAAAGCAAGAAAAATCTCCCTGGCTCCAGAGACCCATTCACTCACTTTTTTCTTTGTCTACCCAAGCATTGCTTTCGGGAAAATTTTATATTTGCTTATGACTTCACACAGGCACAGAAGTGAAGAAGGTGGTAAACAGTCTGGGTTAGGTCTATTTTCAGACACTTCATGAAAAGATTAAATATGAGAAAAATTACTTTTCTACTTCCCAAACTGTCATTTATGAGGATATGTTTTGAACAGAGCTCCCTGAACTGTGTTACTTATTATTTGAAAAATAGAACCTCCTAAATGCATAGGCTGTGTGCTAAGCTGTGGAATATGGGATGGCATATGGGACCCTACTTGTGGCTACAGCAGGCAGGAGCTGTATGTATAAGATGATAACTCTGTGTCTTATGTACCTGCTGGTCCCCGTTACTAGTAGCTCTTGAGCAAACTAAATTAAACAGTCTCACATAAAAGGTAAAAACTCCCAGAGAACCATGAAATCCACTGTACTGCAGACAGTCATAGTGTATCGTAACCACTAGAGCTTTACTTCAAGCTAACCTGCACTGTGGCAGTCTGTACAAATCCAACTCAGTACTCTGGACCTTTCCTCACGTAGTTAGTCCAGGCTGGAATCTGTGTGATTCCAGATTTTATTAATTTAGCATAAAAGCTGAATGAAAGCAAGCAGAAGAGCGTCTGCATGTGCTGCAAGCCCACCTCTGGTTGTCATGCTTTCCATTGCTGCATTCCTCTGAATCAAATGTAGCATAGTTTACATATCAGCTCTTTATAGACTTGTGGAAACCTTTGAAAGCAGACTTTCAGTATCCGAGTCCATTGGTCACCCAGGTCTTGCCCACCCCCCCACCCCCCCATCCTCTTCCACCTCCCCCAGGTAGGCACAGTAGAATACAGAAATAGCTGTGGAAAGAGAGAGAAAAGTATAGGTTCCTGGGAATTCATGGTAAACCTGTTGGTTTAAGGCAATTGTAGGTTTATGGACCTCGGCTTAAAGCCGCATTGATGGTGTGGTATAGTGGCAGGACCAATGTATGCAAATAGCCTCATGAAAGAATTCAGAGACCATTGGTGCTGGGTGGGATGGGGGTGCCCTGGCCTTGGCTCTGCTGGCTTGGAAACTGCAGAGCCAGGCTGCTCTTTGGAGGAACTCGTGGATATATTGAAGAGCGTGGGCTTGGCTTAACACCTTTCTCTCCCAGGGTATTCAAGGTTTAGGGGACAGAGAAACTTCCCTTTCTAGACTAGACCGAGAGTGTCCATGCTCTAAGGTAAAAAAAAAAAAAAAAAAAAAAAAAAAAATCTATTTCCCCACCATATGCCATGTGCTGATACTCCCCAAGGTCTGTTCCCTATGCCATGTTTTTTAGCACAGAATAAAACTCAGGACCCAGCCTCCTACGCACGTGGGACTTCTCAAAACCAATGCAAAGCAACGCCTTACGTTGCTTAAATTACAAGTGCATAAGATACGGAGAGACAAACTCATAATTTTAACAATAGTGGAACTCACACCAATCCAGGCATTCTTGCAACACCAAGTCAGACTCTGACCTCAACCATTCTGTAGTAGCTGTGCCATCAGTCAACAGCCTAAGAGCAACTGTATCCAGTACGGGCACACCTAAGCAGTTAAACTTCAAGGAAGCCCTCAACTGAAAAATACATTTAATACTCAACAGCTTTTTATTAAAACATCTTAAATTTATATTATCTGCTTACTGTTTATGAGGCCTTCGGGATATTCTTATGCTATGCAAGATTTTCTCTCTGCCTACAAAGTTTAGTATGTTTTTTGTTGTTTGTTTTTTTTTTTAGCTTGGATTTTGAATTGTAAAAGGAAAGGCTCTGAAACAGTAAAATCATTGACTAGCATTACATATTTAGAAAACAGCACAGAAACAGGAAACAATCTGTATAAATGTATGTGTAATATTCCTAATTGATACACAAGCCTTACCTTCATTCATCAACAAATTCAGCTTGCCTTGCCCGGTCTATCCTGTTCTAGCTAACTTAAACCTGTCACAGTTTTTACATCAGAGAGAGCAAAGCAAAGGCAAACTGGTGGCACATACGTCAGGACTGGCATGGCATACATGCCAGAACATGTAATTTCATGTGACGTGAAAGATTTTGCTACTGCTGCCTTAAAGGCTCATCTAAGCCTACTGGTGTCAGTCAGTGGCTACTACTACCTTGTAACAGTGGAAGTTAACGTAGAAATAAATAGAATATGCACGTACAATAGAAATGGTGTCTCAAACTGAGACCATACCTGAGTAGTTACAGTTACCACATACTGGGAAGGAGAAGAATAGAATTTTATAGAATTCCCTTGCTGACCTACCCCATTGGCACAACAAAACCCATTCATCCCATTAAATTTGTGCTATTTATGCTAACACTTTTCTGCAAGCAGGAATGTTATCAATACTTCTTGAGTCCATCACCCTTGTGCTGTGCCTTATCTCTGTATCTTAGTTTCTTTGAGGCTCTAATTGTACTAATGCACTAGGTAATCACAATAGTTGCTTGTCTACTTATATTGCCTGGAACCTAAGCAGAATTTATTTAGCAATGACACAAAAATATTCTGAGCAGATGAACTAAATTTCCTCCAAATGGTGATGCTTTTAAACACTGAACATGTTATTTTATTGAAATAAAGAAATTTCCTAACAAACAGCTCTGTTACTGCTCTGCTTTAGAGTTTCTGACTATTTCTTTCTCTGATTTCAGCTGTCTTGTTTCTTAACAGAGGTTTTAAAATAAGGCTTCTTCTTAAATGTTTCATAACAAGTATGAAAAGACTTAAATTTTTGTTGCCATGAGTTCCTGGGAGTTTCCCCCAGAGTGAAAACACTAAGTAACTTTTGTCTAGCCTTAATCTGCAGTTTTTAATGCTGTTAAAGAAACAGAATAAGGTAACAGGCACAAATTCAGATGGTATCTTTCATCAGGTAACAAATGTTCAGTCCTCTAAGAAAGCATATGCCAGTCTGTCTTTATTGAATTCTGCTTGTGCCATGCATATAGGTAGGGAGAAGCATAGTCTTATATGTCCCAGTGTCTTTAAACGTTCCAGCAACAGAGAATACTGTTGTCCTGTGGAAGAGCTTGTGGCCACTAAACAGATGGGTGACAGCCGAGCTTCATAGCCTAGGATTTTTATGCTAGAGCTGTACAAATAATGCCTGGAGAACATAGCACCAGCTAACATGATAGGGTGCCTGGAGAAGGAAGCTGCTGAAAAGAATTTAACATCATTATTATGCAATGTAAGATATATTTACTACACAAGTGCACCAGTTCAGAGATTCATATCATTGATTTTATTTTCTAGTCAAAACTTGGTTAATTTACACTTTAATAATACTTTCTAGAATTCAATGATATAATAATTTTATATATTTTAATCTCTCAGCAACTTTCTAGTGGAAACTATATTTAATTCTCGGTGTTTTAGCATTTTTCCAGATCATTTACAATTTTTCTGTTTTGTAAAAATCAAACCCCATGACATTGCAGAAGAAATTATCTTTCAGTACTAGTCTTGACTGTATAAATACTTTAAGGCTTTCGGTTTTATCTGTTTATTTGACCATGTAACTCTATTGCATCTGCATAGCATCCAGGCATGAGTCAATGCATAAATACAAAACCCAAAGATACCCTAACAAAACTAGGCAGATGGCAACATGTTTTGTCCACATCTCTGATCTGGACAATCAATGGGCCAGGACTCTGACCATGCATCATTGCACATTCTCCTCAGTCCACACACAAAAAAGGACACCACTAAGGTTTGCTATGCTCCTTCCAACTCCCAAAACACCTTTGTCGTGTTCAGGCAGAAGAATGTCCTGTTTTCCAAAGAAGCAGTCTCTGTGACCTTGTCTATGGAAAAATAGGAGACTTCTGTAACTTCTGATGTGGCTATAAAATCTTCTGCAAACACTTAGAAATGTGTGTGGGGTTTTTGCATACTCAGCTTGAAAATACGATGGTATTTCAATCACAAAATTAATCTCTGGAGACCATATGAAATGAGATACTTCCATTCTTTTGGCCAAGGAAAACTATCCCATGGGACATGGATATATTTTGACCTTACCCAAACTCCAGATAAGCAGTCTCAGAGTATACAAGTATATGCAGTTTCCTCTTATGTGTACTTACAGGAATTACTGAACGTTAGCTAGCCAAAGAATGTAGTCACTAAGATGAACATGAATGAAATCATTTCACCAAAAGAATGCTTGTTATGGTAGAGTACAAGGGAAAAAAACTGATACCAACTGAAATCTTTCTAACAACTACAAAGACCTGCTTCCAGGCATCTTTCCTGTCGGTGTTATTAAAGAAAAAAGTATCTTTGCTATAATTCTTTATAATTGCCTCATCCTTCAGCAGTAATATTCTGCATGTTTGCTCAAAGGGAGCAGGCATACAAGTGACTAGCAGACGGATGACTCTTCTCAAACCAGATGAAGGCAGAATTGTAATATTTGTTGCAGGATTAAAGTGTTCAGGAAAATGATCAATGGGCATAATAACACCAATTCCAGGGAATTTATCAATCCAGTACAAAGCTTAATTTAATGTTACTGTAGGGTTTGGGGCATTATATAAAGGACTTTCAGAAAATAAGGGATTATTTTGTACATCTCAGCATAACAAGTTGCTGACATAACTGTCCTAAAACTGCCAGATAATAGCTATTCATCATTGCTCAGTTAGACAGAATTAGACCCCAACATCTATATACAACCCAGTATAATACTATATATATAATAATAAGAAAAATACCAGTATGGATCACAGATGCCTAGAAGGTTCACTGAAGCATCCCTAAAATAGCTGAAAGAGTCCCATTGTTACAAGAAAAAAAAAGTTCTTTTCCCTCAGGATGCTCAAATTGGAGTGAAAGGAATTTTAAGGCCTGGGAATAAAGCAAGTGGGCATATGTCAACAGCTTTGTTATACTCAATTATTTGTACTTCAGACCCTATCACATTCTTTCACCCCTAGTAGCTAATGTGCTGTATGATCCGTGTTTCAATCTTTCTCCTCTGTCCATGGCTCTTGATGTCTTAGTTCATCTTGTAATAGGGTGCCATCACTTCACTTTGAAGATAAAATGATCACATTGACAAACACAGGACAGAAATGAACCGTGTAACAAAAGGTTTCTGTATTGTCCAAAGCAGTTGTTTCAAAGCACAACCACTGAAAACAAAATGTAGGCCTGTTTCTGCATCTGATATATCAGATATCTGGTTCATAGCATATCACGCTCAGAAGGTAACATTAATTTCTCAGTCATCTTCTTGTTTTTCTTTTTTTTTTTTTTTTTTCTCCTTTCTTTTGCTTTGCTAGGTTCCTCCTCTCTTCCCTTATTTCGTATTGCTCTTAATTTGTTTGCACTGATCTCGCATTTTCTTTGCACAGGTCCCAACAGTACAAATTTCTAGCCCATAACTGGAGCTCCTGCTTGTTTCAATAATACCGATAAAATTCATCTACTTAAATGGGTTAATCAACCTCAATGAAGGTAATTCTACCTTTCTGAAGAATTATATAAATGATTAAATCACTTCCTAGGGTGTGAGCAATTTAAGGGCCTCCACCTTTGCTCTGCTTCTCTTCTTTATGTTAGAAATAAAGACATTTTCTACCTGTATTCTCTTAAAAAGAAAAAAAGACTCCAATATTTACAGGTGGTATTCAAATGACTTAAATTTGTTTGGATAGAGGTCAAGTTCTTAGTCTAAACTAGTTGTCCAAAAGTCAACAGAGAGCTAGACCAGCTGCAAAGAGTTATCCTACTATTCTTAGATGTTTATCTTAAGATAGGATAAATGGCTCTAAGCGATACAAGTCTCTGCTAACTGCAGAGGCTAACTTACCGAGTAGTTTAGACTAGATGGTTAATTTCAGTTGAAGAAGTTCAGAGAAATAACAGAATATCCCCCTGTGTGTCTCCTTGTCTCCTGCCCTGTGCACACTTGACCGCATTGTTAAAATCCATTACGATATTTTCTGACAACAACTTTTAGAGACTGTATTGGGTTTACATGGCAAGGTTTGGTAGAAGGGGGCTACACCGGGTGGCTTCTCTGAGAAGACACCATAAGCTTCCCCCATGTTGGACAGAGCCAGTTCCAACCAGCTCCAAGATAGATCCACCACTTTCCAAGGCTCAGCCACTCAGTGATGGTGGTAGTGCCTCTGGGATAACATATTTAAGAAGGGAAAAAACCTGCTGCACAACAGCATCTAGGAGAGAGGAGTGAGAAAATGTGAGAGCAACAGCCCTGCAGACACCCAGGGCACTGCAGAAGAAGGGGCAGGGGGCTCCAGGCCCGGAGCAGAGGTTCCCCCCAGCCCGCGGTGAAGCCCACGCTGAGGCAGGCTGTCCCCCTCAGCCCGGGGAGGCCCACGGAGGAGCAGATCCCCACCGGCAGCCCCTGGAGGCCCCACGCCGGAGCAGGTGGATGCGCCCTGAAGGAAGGTGCAGCCTGTGGAAAGCCCAGGCTGGAGCAGTTTTGCTGACAGGACTTGAGACCCCACAAGGGACCCACTCTGGAGCAGGCTGTTCCTGCAGGACTGCACGCTGTAGAAGGGACCCACATTGGGACCGGGGGAGAGCATGGGGAAGAAGGAGCAGCAGAGACGATGTGAGATGCACTGACCACAACCCCCATTGCCCATGCCTCTGTGCCACTCAGGAGGAGGAGGTAGAGACATTGAGAGTGAAGTTGAGCCTGGGAAGAACGGAGGTGTGGAGGGAAGCTGTATTTTAAAATTGTTCTTATTTCTCACTATCCAACTCTGTATTAATTGGCATTAAATGAAATTAATTTCCCCTAGTCAAGTCTATTTTGCCCATGATGGTAATTGCTTTGCAATCTTCCTGTCCTTATTTTGACCCATGAGGTTTTCATCCTGTTTTATCCCTTGTCCTGTTGATGGAGGGGGGGTGATAGAGCAGCTTGGTGAACATCTGGTGGCCAGCCAGGGTCAGCCCACCACAGAAATTCAATTGATTTTCTTCCCTTGATAGTGGCCGTCATAAGTGAGCCAGCTTTTATCTTTGGGTAGCCACACATTGGTATCTGATGTCAGAGGGACAACTTCATGTACGCAGGGAAGAAATATTCTTTCAGACATTCTAGTGTAGTTCGGCAGGTGAAGAAGATATTTTCCCTTTACTGATGATACTAAACTCTTTCTGAAATCTAATGTAACCAGTAAGGTCAGTGGATTGCATTTTGCTGACAAGTGATTTCAGAAAAACATACAGCTGTAGAAAACTGTTAATCCAAAGGATGCTTGTTTTAAAAGAGCTGAACCGAATGTTTCTTTTAGACAGTGTCACCAAACTCAGACTTTTAACACTAAAATTGACAATACCACTCTTTCAGTTTTTCTTGAAAGGCTTCCAAATGATTACTTCATAGCCGCTACTATATCTCACTACCTCATCATTTCATGCTTGTTCTGAAATAATTGAAAAAGCATGCTTTACCATATATTATTATCTGATGATATACTTACTAACTGACATGCAAGTGTGGTGCCTAATGCAGGATAAACAGGTACTTGTCTGAACGAGATTTCTCCACGTGCCTGCTGAAGAATGGAATGCAGATGGCCCTTTGCTTCCTCCTTGACAGGCTGCAGCTTTCTCTCTAATCCTTGCATTTCAGTTCTTCACACGGATGCACGCAAGACAGAGCAGGCAAAATACACTGTCCTGAGTAACTATGCACGTAATACCACAACATCCTAGAATTACGAGGCTGAGTTCCTGAACACCACATTCCTAGAAAGATACCAAGCAGCTGAAGATTGGTTGGAAGAGCGATATAAAAATGATGAAGAGACATAGCTGGTTTATGGTGGAACACTAGGACAAGTCTGAATAGTTTGGCTAAGGAATGACTAAGGGTAGGACATGATAAACAACTCAAAATATCTAAATGTTGCTAATATCTAAAAAGATAGAAGGATTATTATGGTGGTATAGAGGATACCTGAAAGTAGAAGGATGAACTTAGATAAAGGAGCAGGTAGGCAGCCACCTTCAGTATTCCTGTTAATAAATTTTGCTCGGCTATGCCTCAGTCTTCAAAAGCCGCAAAAATAGAGTGAAAAACTCACCCTAGAAATTGTATTAAATTTATAAATTCTTTAGTTAGTAAGATCCCCTAAGAAGAAAAATAAACTTTGAAACTGTAAAACTTATATATGTGTTATACACCTTATACCCACCCAGATTTCTACTTACATTTTATAAAGTGATGTTAGTACAATTTCAAAAATTCAAGACAGTAAATGAGGCATCAGATGAACACAGTATAGAGACATATTTTTTTTAAAAAAAAAAATAGGTTGGAAACAGAAATGCTGAGGTACTATACTAACAGAATGACTCCTATTCTTACCTCTGCCATCAAGAGTGGTTTGAAAGAATGTTTATCAATATGCTTATAGACACTTTATCTATATTATATATAGATATATGTATTTTGAGGACAATCAAATATTTGAATTTCAGAGAAGGTATAATGTGATGGATGATGCTTCAGGATTATCATAGATGCATGAGGTTATTTATCTTCTGAATTTGTATAAAGAAGAAAGAAACAAACACTGCAGCTTTGAAGTCCACAGTAGACAAAAGAAGAAGTAGAGGAAAAGAAATAAGAAACTACCAATGGATTATTTAAGGTGATACATCAGGTGCACATTAAATTTAATTCAAATTGTATTTCAGTTCAGTGTACACAAGACTACAAAGATGAGAGGGAAGTTTTGTCCATAAAGGCAGATTTAGGATTCATTGTAACTCAAAGCGCAATGATGAGGAAATAGGTAGGTTACCTCAATCTAAAAATCTGAGGAAGAACTTTAATGGCAGTTTAACTAGTTTTGCTGAACATATTTGAGTACTTTTGTTGGCTAGTAGAAAGTCATCTGGTCTGCTAGAGTGGGGAAGCTGGCAATATAAATACTTTGAACTAAGTATTAAACGTTATTTGCCAACACTGCAGTAAAGTTTTCTAGTAAAGGATATTATTTCAGTAGTTAGATGATAGGAACAAAACATATAGATACAGAAGACAGCTGAATATTAAAAATGCAAACTGCTGTATTCTTAAAAAATGAACAGAATTTGTTTTACTATGCAGACCATTACTTTTGAAAATGTTATTTTTATATAAAAAGTTCTTTTAAACATTAAAAATGGTATGAATTTTAGAAGATGTCATAACATGCAACTGTCTTAACTATACCTTTGGCTGGCATGCTAACAAAACTGCCCTTTACAGGCAAAATTAACCAGTTTTCACCTTGCTTCCTTCTCCTCTGTCCTCACTCTGCGGCATGTGCAAGCAAGTCATCTCACCCCATGTGCTTCTCCTCCCTCACAGTTCTCTAAACTGCAGCAGCGTGATTGCAGAAGTTCGTTATTGCTTTCCACAAACCCAATTCATTCAGTTTGCTTCTACAGTTTGCTTCTAGTACAGCCTGTCAGAATCAGGGTTAGGTTGACTAGGTCCTACTACAGAGGAGGCACTTTGCCCTTCTGTACTATCCAGAAGTGAGATAGAGAAGAAAATCCATCTGAGGAGTGATAAAACCCAGATTAGGTGACCAACAGCCAAGATGCACAGCACCAGTTAAACATAATGTAAATAGATAATGTATATATTATTATGTTTGCCAAGATGACTAACTGAACTCTTATGGATAATAAATACACTTTGTGATATTAGGACAGGATTATATATTTACTAATCCCAAACAAGCTGATTTATTCATAATGATTCATAAATAAAGAATTTATCTGGGTTGAGTGAGTCATAATGCTTTAGATCCAATCTCTGGACAGATTTCCAGAAATCTGCCTAACCCAAATTCCTATGACTAGTAAAGGGGCAGTGACTCTCCATACTTGCATTACTTTGTCTGTTAGCAAACACAAAGGTTTTCAACTCTGTGCTTTCAGGCCTTTCTACTGCACATGTTAGACAGTCTTTGTTGCCACCTTCTGGTTTTAGCAAATATATATAGCTCTACATCAGCTTAGCTGCACGCTGTAGCTGTCAGGTTGACATATATACAAATCTTACTAAATTTCCATGTTTGTTGTGCATATAATGCAGCAGTAGGTTTCTAACTATTCCCTTTGGTTTTGTCATCCCTTGTCCCAAGGATATTAAGTGTCCTTTTCACATCACAAACACAGACAACCAGAGAAAAAATAAAACACCCATGACTTTCAATCTTAGAAGTCAACTCAAAACAGAATGTATGAAGATTTTAAGCTTTACCAAGCTCTGAAATGCATCTGCATAACAAATATTTGTGCTTTTTCTTGCAGACAAGCGTTTACATATATTAGAAACACATAACCATGCTCTTTTTGCATGTCTGTATGTAAGCAAGGTTTTCTTAATCTGGACTTTATTTTGAAGATATTTAAACAGATAAGCTAAAAAATGTTGTATTTAATCAACTGTAACTGCTAGAGGCAGTCATATCTGACTATTGTATGAAGGTGGAGAAGAACGTATTACAGGGGCATCTCACCACTCTGTAATTCACTGATCTGGACAACAGTCAGTTGCTACATTTGTAATTTCTGCTACATGAATAAATTTAGTATGTAGCACATGAATTTTAAAGGGCTGTCTTTTTATTGCTTTGCCTTTGCTTTATGCCAAAATACTAATCTCTAGTAAAAAAAGCCCAGAGCTGCTGTTCCTAGCCAAAGAATACATTTTACACTAACAGTGTGTGTTTTGCTAATTTAAACTGTCCCTGACCTGAGCAGCAATACATGCCCAAAGCACTTGAAGCCTGGGCTCCTGATGCTCTGGCTTATGCTGTGCTTCTTGAGGGCTGGAAGCAGAGCGCTACTCACTGCCCCGTGCTATGTGGCTGTGGCATTGTGCCAAACCTATCAATCGCTAACCTGTTTTTCTGCTAAAGAGAGAACTTTCTACAATTGTGATTCAGCTTGCAAGACAACCCAGGCTTGATTCACTGAAAGCTGTATTGCTGTTCATCATCACTGTTCTGCCAGCTAGGCACCAGAGTGCTGCCAGTCTAGAGAAGAGCTACTATAAAATTCACTGGACAGACTACAAAGCAAGTTGCTACTGCTGTCCACCTGGGCTTTCTCTAAACAATACAGCTAACATTCTCAATTCTTAGAAATGATGTGAAGTCTTCAGTGTTATAATGTTACAGTATATTATGTTAAAAAATGTGGGGGTTTTCTGCTTTTAGAGGATTGCCTCTTATGCTCACCATAAACACAGGACAAATTCTCCACGTCTCACCTAGTATGAATGAAAATAACCATTTCTTAGAGGTAAGGGTGTGGGAATCAAGGAACACAGTACAGAACTATAAAACAAGGTAGGAGTTTAAAAATTCTTGTACTTCACTGGAATTTGCAAACACTTAGAATGGAGTTTATCTCATCTAACCCTACCCATCTTAAAGTTAGGTATCTGGTCAAAGTTGAAAGCCTGATCTTTAGTTCAGTGTGAGATTGCCATCTTCAGATGGCAGTTTACTTATCCTAAAATATATGTTCAGAACACAAGGTATCCTGCATGTTTACATCAACAAGTTAGGGCAGACGCCTATAGGGCAAGCCTACACTAAGTACTTAGTCTTTATATGGCTAGAGGAAGAGGATATGGAACCTGTGCTGAGCTTTATTTTTCATTTAAAGGCTGACGGTACCTCTTTATAAATAGACTTCCATACTTTATGCCTTTAAACTAAACAAATAAAACCAAGTGAAAAATAAAGTTTGTAACTTTCTACATCAGCATTATACATAACATTGTTGCTACAGGTTACCATACTTACGTGCATTTTAAGTTTCCTTATATGTGGAGAGAAAATATGTGTGATGAGTGAGAATAAAGCTATAGTCCTGGATCCATCAGATGTCTGCCGCCTTCTGCTTTGGCCTCAGTGCTTTCACAGAGCTGCACCTTAATCTCTTTGCATTCCTGAGAGGTTCATTCCTAATATCATGAGGATCTGACCAGCCATTTTAAACTGTTCTGTTCCCATATAGCATTTTTGTGTTCATAATTTAGAAATGAAAAATCATGAAATTAATTTCCTCTCTTACTTTCATTGTAGAGGCTAAGCCCAGGTACAGTGCATCAGCCACAAATACAAAGAGGCAGTCACAGAGAAGGTAAATAACATGGCCACAGCTTTAATATCAAGAAGTAGTACTATAATGTAGTAAGGAGGCCTCTGTTTTTTTACTGCAGTCCTATAGGAGGTTTTCTCACCTGCCTTTATGTCACAGCACTCTCCAAACTATCAAGCTGCAACAAGGTCTTTTACCATCTCACACCAACATACTCTTCACGCCAGTCCCTCTGCTGCCTTCTCCTCATCTTGCCTCACCCAGGGCACACTCTCTCTCTTCTCTCTGTTCCTTCCTCAGCTGCTCTCCCTTCCTTGGCTGCCCAACCCTTTAACAGAACCAGCCACAGCTGCACCTTATCTACATCAGCCAACCCACCGCCCCTGAAGCCAGCCCACAGCCGTATATTATCAATGATAATTAACCCAGCTTCATTCCTCTAACCTTCATTATTAGTATTGCTATATTTCTACCCAACATCTCCATCTCCCAAATATCACTGTGTTCTCCTGTGTCCTGTAGAACCAGTGCCTCCAATGTTGATGCTGCTGGGATGTGTCACATTGACTGGGTACTTGGTTGCAGGATGTTCAGAACAGGATTGGTGATGAACTTCTCACCATGAGCAGAGCATCCCTGTGTTGCTTCCAAAAGGTTTAGTTCCCACTGCACAAGCCCCATGGAGCTAATGTGAGTGTGAATGGCAGATGCATCCAGAATCTCAGGCTGACTGGCCAACCAGCCTGAACTGAAGTTTTGACTGGGTTGCAGTATGGCAGGAAATCTGAGAAAATGTCCTCAAATACCATGTAGGTGGGGAAGAAAAAATGCCAGTGGAGAAGCCATGTGCTGACTCTTAAATTACAGCACGCTCTGTTTCTAACGTTGGGAGTCAAAAAGTGACCCCACAGAGACATCATGCAGTATAATACATTATATATGTGCTATTGTTAGATGACTTGTGTTACAACCAATGATGCTGGTTGTAACCTCATGAGAAATGAGAGCTGGAAATCCAGACAGCAGCATCTCAGGAAATTCTTGTCTGGGAACTCAATGTCTGAACACACTGAGCTAGAAGAAATTTGTTGTGAGTGGCCACAAATGCCTATATGAGCTTCCCTACCTACAGGGAGTGTGTACAAAAGCCACTGCTTACTAGTTTTGAGGTTAAAAGATGTGACTCAGGAAAGAAAAGGAGCTCAGAAATAAGGATGGTAAGGAGGAGATAGGTGGCTCGTTATTTCACTAGCCAGATGCACCATTCAACTGACTTCTTCAACTGGGACAGAAGTGAAACCCATCCAAAGGAAGGTTTCAGCTGTTGAATGTCCACAACTGGAGAGATTTCATTAACACAGACAGAGGCTGAAAATCTGTTTTGGTTGCAGAACAGCGTCTCCACCGTTTTTTTTTTTCCCTTCTCCTTTGGGGTCCATAAAAACCTCCATGTTCGTCTTTTGGATGTAGGCGTGGTAAGTCAACGTGACTACGGTCAAAGGAAGGGAAGAATGAGTTTAATTTTTGCAGTCTTGCCACACCAGGGGGGGAATGTGGCCTAAAACTTTTTTTTTTAAATTAAATTATTTTAATTATTTGCTAATATTAGTATTTTTGTAAGCAAGGCCTGAGTTTACATCCATTATTTGAGGATAATAAAGGTGAAGTGAAAAGCTGTAAAAGCATTTCTCTATTTGAAAGGAAGACTTCCCATGATTTTGGCTCCTACTATATAATTAAATAATTACCCCAATTTAAGCTAATTGCTTATCCATGCCTCCATGATATCCCTAAATGACACAGTTTCTAACTTGTTCAAAAGGAACAAATCAATGACACATGATTTTTGGAATATGTATATCCTTAAATGTATCATTCCAGTGTGTTTTTTAACTTGTGAAGCCAACCTTAAGCCTGCAAGGTAAGTGTAAAAGGCTACTCAAATGCAAATAGAACCAGGTGGCCAGAGAAACAGGCTCTGGAATGTTGGAAAGAGCAGACATGCAGAGGTGCTGACATCTCCAAAATGAGACATGAGAAGTATTTAGGACTATACATCATACAGAAGCGTGCAGACTAATGTGAGATGTCTTTTCGTGTGAGGCTTTTTCTCCTTTTGGATCTTGTGATGTCCCTCAGAGGTGTTTGCCTGAGAATATATTTTCTGGCATTCCTGAGCATCAGACACAGAAGCAGGAGGAACTGTAAGAAACAAAACAAGAAAAATAAATAGCTATTTCACTGTTGGTCCTGAGTTCTTCAAAAACACCTGCTTAATAACGAAATACCAAAGAAACTGTGGTGTTATGGGAGTCACCAGTTACACATCGGATTGCCAAATGTTTCACTTACTGGCTCTCAGCCTCTTTGATTTCCCCAGGCATGCTGTGGGAGAGCAGGGGAGTGCTTCCCCAAGGCCGAATTCTTGGCTGAATGTGGCTGAAGAAAGGTCAGACCATGATAACAGAAATGTGAATTGTCAGTTTTTCATTGCTTTTCATCAATAAAGTTTTGGGGCTTTAAAATCTAGAGATAAAATATAATATACCCTTATCCAGCCAAATAAAATGGAGATCAAGAAATCTAAGAGTTAAGAGAGGGAGTTAACGTATTACTTCAAAAGAACCATGATAAGTCATATAAGAAATGATTATTTTTTATCTCACAGCAATTTCATTAGCTGAAATTTGTTGTTTGATTTTTTCTACTCAATTTTTGATCCAGGCCTACCATGAAATGTATACCTTTCCTCAATGAAACTGTTATAAGAGGTGTATGTGCTTAGATTATGTTATTTTGTATCTCGTTACTTTAAATATACCTACACTACATATACCAGCTTCCTTAAAGGGTTAGTGAGAGCAAGGATACCTTGAAAAAAAAACCTACGAGACAAAATTTTCATATACATTTCATGTCCTAATTTCTGTACTGTTGAAGGGTCAAAAATATCCCTGGAACCAATAGCGCTGGGCTAACTTGCACCAGCAGTAACTGGGCACCATTTCTCCAGTCTGGTAGAGAGATACATTAAGTTCATTAAAGAGTAGCAATGTGAAAACAGGGGATATAATGTTGTTGGCATTATTTTGATTGTCTACTTTAGCTACTGCTGCTCTGCTGCAAAGTCATGTTTCA
Source organism: Falco punctatus (assembly GCF_963210335.1). NCBI lineage: Eukaryota > Metazoa > Chordata > Aves > Falconiformes > Falconidae > Falco > Falco punctatus. The sequence continues at coordinate 28,246,287 of NC_137581.1, read as the reverse complement.
ACACAGGGCTTGTATCAGATAATGGCAAAACACACTTGAACATGGTCTAATTGCTCTCCTATCAATTGTAGCATGTGAAACTGCAGTTTGCCTTGCATTTTCCAAGCCTCTTTTTAAGATGAAACTCCTACACTTTAATACTTCTGCTGCTGTATTACAGCTCTCAGGTTTGACTGTCAAGCTTAAATGATATGTTGTGGACAGACATGAACTCTGCCACCTATCCTCCGTGCTGGATGGGAGACAGTTTCTTATTTTAACAGTTTTCTAACTTTGATACTGATGTCCACACTAGCCAGCAGAAGGATCCAGGCAAAGCACACTAGGCAAGCCGTTTGAGACAGTGTATTGGTTTAGGTGAACTATGGCCATCACTTTCAGACTATTCTGAGGGCATCAAGGCCTGGGCATCTAGGCTGGGTGCTGCTAAAAGTGTGGCTGTAACATGTGGGACAAGTGACATAGTACATGTGGGACAGTTACTGTTCAGTGGGCAATGTGTTTTCTCAGCAAATGCTGTTACCATTTTCTTTATCATTCAAGGAGTAGCAAACTCAGGCTTTCTCCAGTTTGTCTTCCACCTCTCTGCTTCTGCGAATTGTCTTTCCTCTTTCCTGTAATTCTTTCTTTTCCATTGACGTCCCCACCCTTTTATTCTTGAGGAAGCAATATTTGTTTTCCCCTGTTACGTGAAGCTCTGAGATTGCCACAGCTATGCACAGAGTTGCTGAAATTACTTGTGCATGCCCAGTGCTGAATGAGCCTGGTGTATGTCTTTGAGAGAACTGGATTTTATTTAGTCAGCTAGAAACACAGGCAGATCAAGCTCCCTCCTCTGCCCAGCTCTGTAGACAACCCCAAGTTCTACCTCTGTGATGAAGAGAGGTATTCAAATGAAGCATAGGGTGGAGGTAGAAGAGAAGAGAACAAGGTGGAGGAGTGCAATGCAGCAGGATAGGGAATCCTTTCGGAGGAGATAAAATAAGAAGTAAGACATAGGAGAAGTCAGGAGATAATGTTTCAGAGATTAAAAGACAAAATCCAATCTAAAGGGTAAGAGACATTAGAAATTTTACTTGCATCTGAGGAAGCACTGCTTGAAGAAGGAACAAGTGGATAGAAGAAAGGATGTAAAAGAAGTGGTTGGGAACAATCTGTTGTGGAAAACAAAATGTGTAGGATGGCAACGCTGTTTCTCAAATAGCCTAGGAAAAAGGGCAACGTTTAACTGTGCCATGTTCAATTGAGATTTTTTTAAACATAATTATCTAACATATTCAGTCTTTATACACCTGAACTCCCATGAGATCAATGTGAGTTTAGGTACCTAAATATCTCTGCATCTGGTCTTACACGTCTATTGGAAAGCATCAATTGCTATTTTACTATAAACCAAGTACTACAATCTGATTTGGCACATTTCTAGACATTATTGTTTTACAAATGGATGAGAAAGTGCCTTGAAACCTGTGAAAAAATACTGCTCATACTGATAGACTGGTGAGGAAATAAGACCCTAAGAGTCGATATTGATAGCATAGGGTGGGGTAACATCTCAAGAACAATTATTAGTTGCACAGGTCACATAGAACAAGTGACATTAAAACCCTAAACCCATTCCCAGATCCCCATCTGAAGTGCTCCCATATTTCTGAAACATCAAATGTCAAGTGGAATGTATGAAAAATGAAACAAGTCTTGATTAAAAAGGAACAAACCTTTCATAACTGAGTTTAACCAGGCATCAAACCGGTTTTAAATTGTGCTTGAATATGGCATTAGAAGAGTAACAACGAGTCATGCCAAGGCCTATTTCAGTCTACAAATTCTGTGCTCACAAATGAAACACTCCATTCCTTATTTCTCTGCATACAATAGATCTGAGGAATACATGATTATGTCCCAGAAGCTGCACCCTTTTGAAGGAACAAATAACTTCTTAAAAAGTGGTATATATGCTTTGACAGAAAAAAGGAACTTAATCATATGGAAAATGGATACTACAAAATTGGAAAAGCTTTCAACTATTGTCCCTCTCTCCTAAGAGTCTTTGCCCAAAAATAGAATGGTTTACAGTGAAGGGTTATTGCAGTGCCTGACAGCTGCAGCAGTGATAAAGGATCTCACCTTTTTTATGTCAAATAATGAGCATTTTTGTCAATTTAATGTGGTAACCAAATAATTCCACTAGAAGCATAAGTAATCAAAAAGTAACTAATTTTGAGAATACCTCTAAAACAATAAATGGCTTGGATACTATTGTGTATGTAAAGTATGAATAATTACAACAAAGTTACACATCTAGTGTAATGCAATGTATATCTTGAAATAAATGTAGGCTGAAACCAAAATACAATCTTGACACTTTGACAAGACATTAATTTACTCTGTGACACATAAATTTCTGTAAAATGTTTATTTTACAGTTATGTTCATTTTACAATTAAATTTTTGATGTGCCCATCTTTATATAATTCTATTTTTAAAAAAACATCTTTGTGAAATTAGATGAAAGGAAAAGCATTAAATGCTGTAAGTGGCTTTTAGTAGCAATTCAATACACACTATTATGCTGAACCGATTTGAAGACTAAATGTGCCTTGCAGTGGTATGAGCTGATCTCACCTGAATGATTTCAGAGAAGCTGGTGTAGCCATACTGTTAGGCAAGGTGCTTTTGAAAAGGCCAAGCTTTTCTTCAAGTCCTGAGAAAGGCAGAGTATAGGAAACCTACATATGATTAAGAGGAATTTTTGCATCCATCCATTCAGCAATAGTTTGGTGAACTTGTTAACAAAATTGTGATCTCATTTCTAATCCCTGTGTCATATTTGGACTTAGTCACTGGGTGTCTTAGTGTTGAGGAGACTGCTAGGAAATAACTGCAGTGTCTTGGAAGTTTTTCTTGTTGCTTCAGTTGATGTTGAGACATCAATGGCAAGGATTTGCCTCATATTGGTGTAAAGAAATTACCAAAGCTTCACAATATCTTCTTTGCAAATAGGTCTATGGTGGTGGCTTACAAGCAGACGTTCTTTTTATCCATTGGAAGTGTCTTGTCTTGTCCTATCACTTAGCAGAAGTTTTCAGAGAAAGAAATAACTCAGTTCAGAGCTGGGTGACAGACACACATGGTGAGACTCAGGATGGAGGTTCATGACCAGTGTAAACCAGTCAAAGACCACAAGGCAACTGAAAAGGTTATTTTTCCTTTCCTTTTTCTGTTTTGTGCTTCTGCACCTTTTCACCCCACCTGTAGCAGTGCCTGGCTGCAGGGCCTGTGAATCATCTCACTTTCCTCTCTGGGTCCTTTTTAACCAGACCAAGTGATCTGGTCCAGCTCACCACATGGCAGCACCATCATTAATACTGAAATAAAGAAGTCAACAGGAACGTGTGTTCTAGGGCAACTTCTTGCAGCAACAGCATGGTTTCCATCTTCAGACATACAAAGGACCTAACATAGTCTGACTTTTTCAAATTTACCAGGGCCTCATTCTTAAGATCTAGGCTTAGAAAAGCACTGAAGACTCAGGCAGCAGTGAATACACATGCTGGAGAGAGGAGTGCTACATGTCAGAGAAATGGCATAAACTGTAATTTAGGATGGACTTCCTCCACACTGCTGGCTGTCAATGCCTGTCACTGACAACAAGTAGCCCAGCATGACCAAGATAGGAAAATACCGAATCTGCTTCCAGTGGCCTAGCCAAATGCTGTGATTTCATCTCCATACACTGTTTGCAAAGGTACAACTAAATCCAGGTCTGGAAAACCTCTCATCCCCTTCTGATGCAAGTATAGGTGAAAGGAAGCTACAGGGAGAGAGTTTATAACAAAGGCAAAGCGCAAAGATTATCTTTTGTTTTAGAGATAAGCAGTTATTTATAGTACAGATACACATTGTAGAATACTTCTGGATTGCTAAATGAAGGTCTAGTAAGAGAAGTTCTTTCTCCTTGTTATATAATGTGAAAGAGCAGGTTTCAAGGCACACACACATTCGCAGACCCTGGAAGAGCTCTGAAATATGCTTCCTGCACTCTCCTGTTAAACTTTCTGTCCAGAATGTATACGACACAGAAAACACCAAGTTATCCCACCTTGTAGCAGTCTTTAACTACTGCAGTAGGGGATGTGACACTGTGCTTTCCCCTGGTGATGCTGGTGTCAGGTTCAGCTGCTAGAACCTGATTAGACTGATCTATCTCTTCCTTTGCTGTGGAAATGTCTGTGTCCCAGATAACACAGTGCCCAGGGCTGCAGACGGCTCAGCCTTCTCTTTCTTCCTGCACATGAATGCCCAAGTTCTCCCCGAAAATAATTCAAAAATGAAACGTGACTTTGGGGCAACATGCCTTTCCAAACTAGTCCAATGAAGGATAAACTATGAATCTCAGGAACAGAAACACCACTTTAAAATAGAGAGGAACAATCTTTTGGAGATATATTTAATGATAGTTTGTGAGCTGTCTAACAATCGTCCAGTAACCCTCACAGCAAGGAGATTTTTAAAGAAGAATTCAAGAGAAAATAATACTGTGTTGCATGCAGTGTCTTCAGAATAAATAATTATTTTCCTAACATGAGATTTGCTTCAGATTAAAGTTGTTTCGTTCTTTCTTGTTCACTCGTGTGAAGTCAGGCTTCCTGGTGTTCACACACACCAGCTGCTCTCTGTCACAGGGCTTCTCATGGAGAAAATTTCTGACATTTCATCCCTGCAGCAACCAGGCTGGGATATGGCTTATGTCTGAACATTTGGCATGGACTAAAAGAACAAAAACTATTGTCCACACTCTGTATTTTGCTTTACTGAAAATGTTCTTTTTAGAAAATAGATAATATATTGTGTATAGTCTCAAACATGAATGGAAGATTTGCATCAGGCAGTAGAGCTTTAAGCAAGGTTTAAAATAAAATTTTTGAATCGCAAAATATTTTTTGCTATAGACATCATAGAAATATGTGCTATGTTAATTTATCTGGCTGAATTTGGTGGGGAAAAATAATCAAACCACCCAGAGGTGATGGCTTTTTATTCCTAGGAAGGAGATTTCTCAAGGGCAGGAACACCACAGGCTGTTCCGAGTCTCTGGTACGATGATTAAAATCATTGTCCATGACAAAGGTAGCGCTGTGCAAGCACACAGCAGGTGTAGATAATTTTGTGTAATGCTCCTATTTACACTGGCAGTAAAATTGTGGACTGTGAGCGTACAGAGACAAACAAGTGCCAGTGGCTCAGAATACCTTTGCTGCCAATTATCCCTAACTACTTAAATGATCTCTATTTTTTACTGCAGTGTCCTGAATTTTGGCTGTTCAACGCATTCCTCTTTGTGCAGATATACACACTAATTCTGCTGTAGTTCCCTTAGGTGCAGTTCCTGTGCCCCTTTAGATCTGGCTTGGTTATGCCATCTTAGTTATAGATTCATGAAAAGGCTTTGTTTAAATCACCAACGCAAAAGATGAGTCACTCCAAGGTAGACACCCTGATTTCTCTCTGAAACAAGAGAGGACCACTTTTACTGTCCTGTCTTTGGATCTTGTCTTCTCTGATGATCCTTTGCCCTGAGACATGACCTTTGTTGTGACCTAGTAAAACTCTCCATAAATCAGAGATGTAGCGAAGCATTTGAAACTGCTGCAAACCAACTCTTAAGATGGAAAAGCACACGGTCAATCAAAAGAAATGGAATAGTTAGATTTAGCTGTGATAAACCATCACAATCCAGTTTTCAGATAGTCTGTGTAAACACCCCTCATCTACAGAACAAAGACAGTGTTAGTGATACGTGGCTGAAATCCAATGCTGTGAGGATTTTTTTTCTCCTTATTCTCCCCAGCGCTGATTAGTTGGTGTGCATTCCTGTACAATCTTCTTGGAAGGTTTAAATTACACAGTGTTTGCTAAACCTGACACTTGGCCAAAGAAGTATTTAACAGAACTAATACATGGACTAGAGATCAAATGACAGAGTCTTGAAAAAGTGTCATTATCTATTTGATGAGTGACTATTTAAGCCTCAGTTTGCTGCTGGTCCCTTTTGAAGAACTGAGGCTCCAAAAGCGTAATTCATAACTTGACCATATCCTAAGAGCTGTTAATTAATTGTGCGTGTTGGCATGGGATTTTAAAATATCACTCCCCTTCAAGTTAAGCGCAAAAAAAGGCTCCATTCCTTTGATGCAAGGAAGTGTGTGACTCGCAGAGAAAGATAATGTTGCAATTACATGGTGATAAGGAAAGGTCACCAGTGCAGACTCCATGTAATGTGTAGGAATCTTTACTGGAAATAAACATTTTAATCCTGAAGGGAAGATGGTCTATGGGTGGCAAATGTGGCGCTGTAATACTGCCCTTTGTTATGTCTTTGAGAACAGAGAAAGGATTAATTTATGATCAGTCAAGGTGTAGGAATAATCTGTAATTCTCTGCCATTCCCTCTCAGTGATTAGTACCTGCCTTTGGGAAAATGACTTCCAAACATAGAATATTGCTGTACGTATGGAAGAAAGGAGTACCCCTCTGTAAACTCCAGCCATTCAGATGTTTTCCAGCCTAAAATCACAAGAACTAAGCCGGAGTAAGCATAGTTGGGTCTTGATAGCAGGTTTCCTGCTAAACTGCAGCTGGCTGTTCAATAAACGGTAATCTCCCTTCTGAGTTACTATTGAGCTAAAACTGGAGTTGTGGTTAACAGTTTTTTTGGTAGCTTGACTGTCATTTCAAAATAGCAATGAGGAGTCTTGGAAAAGCATTTGTCAGGTTAGAGATAATACTCTGGCCAAATTTCCAGCTACTTCCCCTTTTGTTTGGAGGTGCAAGAACAGTTAGCTGGGAGAAGAGATAGAGAAAATCTCCAATTAAAATCAGCATACGTCTTTCTTAAGACCCTACAAATGCTGTCATGACAGTCTCGCAGTGTGACAAGCTCCCTGTATCTGCAGTACTACTTCAATGACCTCCTGCCTCTCAGCTGTTGAAATTTGCCTTTGCTCTGATCCTCCTGGAAATGTTAAGGACAGGCTGAGGGATTGCCTCTACCACCTCCTGTCATCAGCACTGATTTGTAGACTCCCCTCTGCCTATCAAGGCGCTGTCTCCATTTTACAGCCAAGAGAGAAAGCTGTCTTGGAGAACACTTACTCTCCTGCAGCATCAAACATAATTAGGTCCCAGTCTATGAGCAGTGCTTCCAAGAAACGTTGCTGGTGAGAGGAAGAGAGGATTTGCACCTCCAAACCCAAGCCACAGAGAATTTTTCATTCCTTCTAACTGAACTCTGCAGTCAGGACATGAAGCTCATGCCCAACTCACCTGAGGGAGGCAAACACCATGGCCAAGGCTAAAAGGACACAACCACATGAATGGATTGCCTCAGCTTGAGGAACACCTTTGCCTTCCCCTCTGTCACTTTCTTCCAGCATTGCTCATGTCCAAAGAAATACGTTGTTATGCAAGCCAGATGCATTTTGTTTTTTTCTTATCATCTTGCACAGCTGTTTGGCTGAGCTGCTCAAAACACAATGTAGCAATCAGTTTATTATTTGACTTTATAACCTTCTTTTTTGCCTCTAGAATGTATTTCCCCTGTGCTATTTTGTGACATTTTTGAGATGCCACATGTGAATCTAAAATAATATAAACAATGTCCTGTCTTGACAGTAGTCCATTGCAGAGCATAGGCAACACTTTCAGCTTGTTATCTTAAAACAATTTAACTTGCTGCAGTACCTGTTTGCAGGGGCATTGAGCTCAGGCTGTCCCTACTTGGTCAGAGACCGTAAGTTCAAAACTTAAAGAGATACTTCCCTCTGCTGGTCATGTTTATAAAATGGTGTCCTCTTCAAAATGTTAAAAAATAATTTGCAACGCTCGTCATGTAGGAAGAGTTTAGATGATCTAGCAGTTTAGCAGCTGTTTCTCCATACTCATTGTTTCTCCATACTCATTGAATATTGTTATTTTTTTTTTAATGTTGTCAATTTATTTCATGAAAGTTGTATTATCTAGGCTGACTGGGGATTTTAATATACTACAAGGATTTACATTTTTATGAGTGCTCAAGAACTTTTATTCCTAAACATTTTGTAGAGAAACTGAGTTTATGGTATACTTCAGCAATTTATATTATGGTCCACAGATGGAAGAAATAGTCAGGCAGTAGAAAGGAATCAGACTTCCCGTTTGGTGTTGATTATCCAGACAGTTCTATGTCCCAACAACCTCCTGCTATCCAGGTCGATTAACTTATGATCATTGCTTCACAAATTAAAGCTCTATCCTAAACTACTGTAGCTGTTTATAACTTCTATTCCTTTTGCATTTATTGCAAATCATCTAGGGGTTCTGTCAAGGAAAAACTGTGCTTCTGTCATACTGTGTTATGTCTACAGTTCAGGCTTTGTTTCATTGCACTATACCCAGAAAAAGCATTATCCCCACTGTTTTTAAAAGGTTATTTCTCATTTCAATATCACCCCCAGTTCTCAGATTCCTGAAAATACTGAACTGCAGTTCTGCTTGACCGTTGCTGGTTTTCTTCCCCACAGATTATTTCAGTCCACGAGCACCAATTCTTAAACATGATCACATTAAAAATCAGGTTCCCTCTTTATCTTGGACATTAGTACGTTGACCTTGCATCTGTTTATCGACAACTGCAGAGTTTTCCATCTTTGGCTCTCTATAATCACAATAAAATCAAGATAAATTTATAAATTTATCTCAATTTATAAACTCTTAATCATTCTTATTTACTTTTAATATGATAACATCAGACAGCAACAAGATGGCTAGAAGTCTTGTTTACTGAAATGCTACTTAGGTAGAGTAAATAATTACATAGCCTAGTTGGGTTACCTAGTAGCACTTGTATTGTCTTCACATTTTCCCTATGACTATCAGAAGAGTTAAAATATATGATACCTTAATTATTGGAGAAGAGTATGTGCTCTGAGCACGTGACTGGGTAGAAGAGGAGATCAGTTCACACAAAACATCTTCACAACAGGTGAAATAGGCTTGTGGGGTAGTGTTTGGAGTTAGCTTTAGAAGAAAAACTGCTGCAGATTAAGGAATTGTGACTGCAAGTTGCTATTATTTCTCTCTCATTTTACCCACAACAAAATCTCTCAGTAATCCTCACTCCTCTAGATAATAATTTTATTCCTGTCATCTCTGTAATAGACTATCTGGCCATAAGACTTTTCAGCATTATATACAACCGAACACTACACTAGAATAAAATCAAATCTACCTGTTAACGCTTGACTTGTTAGTTTCAACACCCTGACACATCCTTTGACTTTTCTTAGCAAGCAATATTGGATTTTGTGTTAATTATAAACAATTTGTCATGTTTTTTTAAGGTACCTTCAATCAGTTGCAATCTTCCACTTTTCAGTGCTCACCGTTCTCAGTGTGAATCACAGTGAGGGTGTATAATTCTGACTAGACTCTGCTCAGCACATTAGAAACAAACACAGGAAAGCAACCTTTTTAAAATCATCCGCTGCTTCCTCATATCCTTGCACATAACAGAACCTCATCATAAATTTTTAAAAGATGTTCTCTGTTAATGTGCTCTATTGAGACCTAGGAGACTGTAACAGCTAGAAAGACAAAAAGTGAAGCTTTACTGAGAGGTATCCAAAAGTACTGTAATTTTCATTTCAGCAATAGTGCCAGACTGGAGTGAATACAGATCAGAAATTACCTACCATCATACATTGCAAAAAAAGGTGTATTCTCTGTTGCTAAACAGTAACAATCTCTGCTCTTACCAAGTTTATCAGATTAGGTTGGGGCTATCTCCTTACCTTCACTTTCCAAACTATCTAGAAGGATAATAACTTTAACTACAGCACAACTTAAGCGCCGAGGAAAAAATACAAAGCAGCAGAAAGAATGAATTGAATTAGACCTCAGATTTCATATATATTCTAGTGTAGGTCATTCTATAGAAGAACTTATAGAAGACCTATCAAGACCTTAATAGAAATTAGAGAATTTCAAAGCATTTTACACCAATAAAGTATTACATCAACACTACAGAACTCTGTACAAAAATTGCAAGTCTTGTAGAGGTTTAATTTGTGTGAGGTTTTTAAAATTAATTTATTGGTAACATGATAAAATTCCTGTGGTGTATTCCATTAATTAACTCTTGTTCTGTCTGGCAGATCCTTCCTAGGAAGGCAGTTTTGGTTGCAGCCTTTGAGTGATGTCATTACACAAGATTAAATTAGAAATTAGATGCCAGCACCCTATACTTACAGTGTGGAGAGTTGTATTAAGCAGATTTCAGACCCTTCACGGGGCTATCTAGTATGTCTCCTGTCAGCATACAATGCATATGCATATGTTGTGGTCCTCTGCATAGATAAAAATCAGTTTCACAGTGGTAAGCACGCTAAATGGGAAAACAGACTTTTAAAAAATCATATCATAAACTTTATCTAAATTAAATATCTAGAAAGACACTGAGACATTACCTGAAATAATATCTTTAAGGTGAGTCATAGACACCAGTTAAAATTGGATGGTTACAATGAAGGCAGGATAGACTTGTTCAGATTTGTTGCTGGTTCAGCAACATTAAGTCAGCTCAGCTAGACTAGTTTGTTGTCTGATGAATAACAACACTAGAACATTTATACATACTTGGCACATTTCAAGAAAGTGAAACTTAATTTTTAATATAAATAATAATATAACTGAGGATGTCTACAGGTAATGAAGTTCCAGATGGGTAAAAAGTAATTTTTGTTTTCTTTAAAGCACAATAATACCTAATAAAATTTTGTTTCCTGACACAAAACCCCTAGCTCTGAGCTTGAAGATTGTTGACACAGCCCACATGAGCTCAGGATAGCACCAAAGAGATGTCAGAAACACTAATTCTCTGGGAAGACCTAACCTACTACCCTGCTTAGCACACCTTGGCAAGATTAGACCTTTTAACAAAAATGCCAGCTGGAGAACCTTCCACACCTTCCTGTTCAACATTCTCTTACTTTTGGCAGGTCTACAGGATTTTTGGGTGTCTTCAGATCCCCTACAAATAACAAATGCATACACACAGAGACATCCTCCTCCTCACGCAAGGGATACTGGAGACAGAAAATCAGGCGTCTCCATCACTTTTTTGTCTACCATTGAGCTGTCTGCTTTGCAGTGCACTCCAGAGGCACTTTTAAGTCTCAAAAGACTTTAGAGCTCTTGCATATGTTGGGATTTATGGAGTTATGTGACATGGAGCCATCTTATTGACTGATGTAGAAAACCAAGAATGTAAACCAAAAGGAATACCTGTGGTGTCACAATTGAATTCAGTGCAACTCCGTCAATATCAACTTTGGATTTTTGAACATTTACCAGTTCAGCTGTCAGATTCAGCAAGCATGTTGCTAAATGATCTAAATTCATTCCTATTACTATTGAGTCAATCATTCTGAGATACTGTGTTGTGCTGAAGAATTCCCCAACTCTGATAGAGGAAAAAATAAATATATTTTTCTTTGACTGAAAACAAATATAATACTCCAGCAGACTGACATTTGCTGCTTTTGTTCTACACACTGAATAATAATTTGTCTCTTTTTTTAAAAAAAACACCTGATTCAAACTGATCTCATGACTAACATGATGTCAGTAAAAGTGTTTGTCCTCAGAAGTCACATGGAAGTAATTTACTACCCATTATTAAACATTATATCAATTTCTAACATGCAGAATAAGATTTTACTGTTGAAAAGGCTTTGGTTCATGCTTTACATGTTATTTGTAATATTTTGGATAAAGGTCCAAATCTGCAATGTGTTAGAATATAGATTTACTTGCATTTATTTCAAACACACAATATAGAAAACGTATGCCCATCTTTAAAATAAATCTACTGAAATTTCAGTTTCAGGAACTTTTTTTGGTTAATGAAGGCAAAAAGGCCAATGTGATAAGAACAACTCTCGAAAATTAATCTTCAAATTAACTAGCATATACTATCACACTTCATTAAAGCATACCGAGACCACTCTGTTCATTTTATGTCTTGAGAAGAATATAAAAAGAAAGCAGAGATCAGATTTAATTATCACTTTTTCATGTTAGAACTGATTAGCATTTGCACATTTCCACATAGATTCTGTTTTGTAACAGAAACATTTGAGCTATGATAATATCATACAGATCAAAGTGTCTTTAAACAAGTCCAAATAAAAACTAAATTGTAATTGCTTTTTTTCTGGTTTAAATTGTTGACAGTAATAGGCTTGTAAATATCTATTGAATATTCACATTATTAAAGCACATCAATGTTGGTATTAATTTGGAACTTAACTCTTCAAAAATACTACTGAGTAGTAATTGTGGGTGAATAATGAGAGCTTTTGTAGAACTTTATTTCTCAATAAAGAAGGTGTAGTCATGAATTCCCCACAGAGCTTGTCAGGGAGCTGCAGCAGAGAGGCTGCTCTGCAAGCAAAGGTGTGTCTGGAGCCAAGGGCCGACAAAAGGCAGGACAACCCTCGGACAAGGGCCCTGTCCCACGGTGCTCAAGCAAGGGGAGCAGAGTAGATTGAGAAGTTGCAGTCAGGGACAGTGAATGAACCTGTCACTGAAATTGGGAATAAAAAAACTCCTTAACACCAACGCAGCATTCAGAAGCAGGCATTCCTTTATTGCAGCGCTGGATGCATGAGGGATCGTTTCACCTAACATGCATGCCGTATGTTTCATTCAAACAAAATTACATAGTTCACATTTATGTTTATGCATTACATTTATCGGAAAAATCATACCTATTCATAAGATAGTCTGTACTATGTTAATTAAGCATCCCACTTGCTATCTTAAAGGCTTCTAAGGGAGCTCAAACACCAGTCAACCCTATAGCTACAGCTGACCCATCACTGAACCTTAATTTACTTCCCTTATATGGAGAGCCCAAGGAGAGTCCAGGTTTGTTGCATTAGGTACCTCTACAACGGTCTCCTCAGCTACTGTAAGTTTCCAATGACTTTATTTCTCTCATGGTATAAAATTATACAACGAGGGTTGGTTTATCAATCCCTCCATAGTGATTACACTGAAGCAAACAATATAGTTGCAAAGCTAAACCAGACTATATTGCATGGTAACAGTCCTGATCACTACATAAGTTCGTGGTGATGAGACAGGTCCAAGGCCAAGCCATGAAGGCAAGCCAACAGCTCAGCATGGCACAAGGCTGGGCACAGGCATCCCTACAGTACATCTCAGACAAGGATCATGAGCAAGGACTGAGCCCACTGGGAGGCCTCAATGAGGCTTCTCCCAGGTCTTTCTCCCACAGTTCTTTCCTAGCAGCCAGACCCAAGATTTCAGCTACGCTGTGCCAGAGATGGTCTTGAGTACCCAGAGCCAAAGTTGCAGGAGGGTAGAGGCTGCAGAACCTGTTGATGCGTTGAGCTCTCCTCAGCCCCACTAAATGGCTTGCATGCTTGTGTGAAATTTTTGAAATTTCTTGTGTGAAATGTCTGTTAAGAGGAGCAGATATTACTTAGTCCTACATCCTGGTATCACAAGTAACGTTAAAACTATTTATAAAATCCCCTTTCATAGATTAGAATCAAGCTCCACCTCAGTAGGGCACTACTTGTTCATACTTTTTGTAACAGAATACAAGTGACTCTTGAGTCCAGGCTCTGAGCTGGTGCAGTTTTAATACAACTTCCACAAAAGTGATGAAGTAACATTCTCAGCTGAAGACAGCTCTATTCTTAGCATTTTCTCATGGTGCATTATTAGACATAAGTTCTTGTCACAAATCAGGAGATGGAACTGGATAAGTCCATCTTGATGTTTTGGAAGAGATTGATCTGATCCCATATTCACATATCTACCTAGGTGAGGGTCCAGTGCTAAGAGTGGCTGAGAATCTCAAGAAAAACCCAGCGCCTCCTTCTACCTAAGGGTATATATGTTGGCAGTATCGTTCAGAGTTGAAATGTTCGATCCCCTGAGGCTTCATTCTGTCTGCAAATACAAATCCTTATAATTGTATCTGGGGATACATGCTCCCTATGTAGTGGCATTTTCACAGCATTGCTGATTAAAGAAGTCATTAGCTCATGCATATACTCCATGGCCTGTGATAATGATAGCAGCCTTGTTTTCACCCCAGCACCAGCTTTTCTTGTATTAATATTTGAGTTTGGGGTTTAATTTTGTGTTAATTCCAGATGCAGAATCCTAATCTGTGGATATAGGACTCAGTGATGACATTTTACCATAGTAAGATATGGGAACAGTTTCATTAAGGAAATAGTTATGAGGGCCAAGGTTTTCTAGCATGAATCACAACTTTACAATCTACTTTCTAGGTGCTTTATACTAGGTTTATTCAAAGAGGCTTAATTTTCAATGGGGAAGAAGGAAGACTGCTGAAGTCTTCTTGAAAAAATTCTTCAAAAACCTTTGCAGGCTTGTAAATATGAGAAGTGAAAAAGGAGACATGCTAAAGCTGCATTGACAAATGTATCTGCTGTCCGGCAATACCTTCATTTTTCCTTACAATTGCTTCTACTCGCATAGAAAATTTAAACCAGAATCACATGAAAATGAGTCTAAATACAGACAGAATGAAATGTTCACTATTAGATGAATATTGCAGTAGGCACATATTTTAAAAACTGCTTTCCAAAATAATAATAATAATTTAAATAATAATAATTAAAAATATTTAAACATCATATGAGAAGTCCTGAATGGTAACAGCACGAAAAGAGAACATCAAAAATCTGTACCCTCCAGATTAACAATATACATTTAAAGGTTAGCCTCACAAAACTCAGGATTTTCAGCATTATTGACTGCTGAGTATATTTTCTCACATTATCGTTTGTGGGTCCTAGCTATGCTTTCTACTTCTATTAAATAGTTTCATTAATATTCAGGAATACTTAGCCTCATCTGCACCCAGTTTTATTCTGACTTTTAAAAAGCTTCCAAGAATTACCCTGCTTTATTATTTATTATTTATTCTTCTGCTCAAGCTATACATTACTGTTTGCTCTCTGTATGTACTCCTAAAGGCCCCTCCCCAACAGGCTTAAATCCCTCATCCACAAAGTCTCAGAACTCTAGATTGTGCTGCAGTTGAATATTAGACATATTTTTTGGCACACTGCTATAATTTAGGTCATCTTTCAAACCACAGTAATTCACTCATCCTTTGCTGTATCATTTCTTTATTTGATGGTCTTTTATCATCTTACTCTACATCACCAGAAGCAAGCTTATGTCTCAGCTGAATTGCATTTTATTACAACATTGGCAACAGCTCTTGCCATCGCAAGTGGTGTATAAAAGCATCCATTATTAAAATGAAAATAATTCTGAGGGTGACATTTCCTGCACTGAACAAAGACACAAAGTTTTTGTCAGTGCTGCAGGTAAAGCAGACCTGTGTGCATAAGTATATGACTGATACTCTGTCATGATGATTTCCCAGAAAAGTTATTCACTATTCACCTGCACCACTGTCCTCTTGGCAATTCTTTATTTGTATGCATAGGAGGCACTGTCAGGCAAAAATTTACCCCCACTTGAAGACTGCATTACTCTCTCAGTTTCCAATGAGCAGGAAAGGCTTTCCCTTAACTACAATTTTGCTTCTAGACAACTCTTCTATTTTCTTCTTGGAAACATCTTTTTTAAAGTATTTTGAGGTATTTACAAGTCAATATACTTGCTCCCATGTGTTATGAATTTCCAAAGAAGCATACTGTATAAATCAAAATGAATTTGAAAACAGTCTCATGCCACTGTGCTTTCATGTAGCCTATGGTCATTCAATAATTTTTACAAAAGCTATAAGCATTTTACAATAAAAATCTTGCCACTGAAAAGAAACAATAGCCTGTTTTTAAACTTTAATTCTCTGTACTTGTTTTACTGATTTTATATCTCATCATGGGGGTATTTAACACTATAAGCCAATATACAAATAAGAAGGCAATATGTAAATAAGAAGCTGTATAATTTCTGAAAACTGTAAGTTTTGTAGACTTTTCTTACTGTGCTTCAATAAAACCACCATTTTTAATCTTGAAAGATTTTACTTCATGAATGGATGAATTCAGAAAGCACCAAAAATGCTTAGAAATTAGAGGTAATTATGAACTGCAAATTTCCCTTCTGACATTCAAGTGTAAGACTGACTTGGATCAGGTTATATGGTAGCTACTGTGTTTGAGACAGTCACATTGATTTCCATGACTAATGAAGAAGGGCAGCATTTATCAGTATTGGGTTTTATGGTCAGACAGGTTTGAAAATGCATGAGAATAAGGTTTGCCATGTCTGTGGTGAATAAAACAGCCATCACTTTCAATTGCTGTAAGAAAGGCTCAGGATATACTGTCAAAAAGGACACTGCAATGAAGCATTATTTGAAAGAACCTCCTTCCAAGGGAGGTTAGGGAACATTAGTCACCAGAGGTCTGAAAAGCAGGTGGAAGATATATCGCCAGGTACAGTATAACTACAGTTAGTCTTGGGGTAGAAGAGTGGACTAGAACACTTTCAATATTTGCTCTAGCTTGATTGTTTTAAAATTTTATCAAGTTAGACATAATGCTTATAATTTTTTGCTGTTACATCAAAGCACTTTGTTCCATTGTATTTTGCATAAATCTCTATCCAGCATCACTTAGACAATAATACTCTTGAATTAATAGAAATTCAATAGAAATGTTTTCTTACTGTAATTAAAAACTAAAATTATTACTGCATCATTGCATTAGGATTATATCCACACAAAAATATAACATACATCCACATGACAGAAGTGAGAAAGAAGAGAGAAACCTGAAGGCTTGAAAGTAGATTTCATTCCTGCAATGGTCATATTCACCCACTATTCATCCCAGAATTAATGTGCTTGCTTATCAAAATCTAGTACTGTTAAAATCTAAAATTATGATCAAAACTGTGCTGACATGGCTCTGTGTGGATAAATCTCCTGAAAAGTCCCACTCATTTGCTAGATCCCTTGATCTGATGTTTCTGGTCCCATGCAGAGAGACTAGCCTCTCTCAGTACATCAAACTTTCCCTTTATCTGAGATATCTAACTCAAGGTCTTTTAGATTCAAGGATCAAGTATACAATTCAGTCATCTGGCTTTAGACACTGGCAGCTAAATGCATACATCTTAACTATGTATTTCAGTGTCCATTTGTAGTCAAAGAATGAGATACATGTCACTTTAAGGTACAGATGCTAGCTCAGATGCAGATCAAATGAACTGAGCTCTGGAGATGCCTACTTCTCTCCACTGACTATAGGGAGAGTCTAGATAACCTCCTCAGATATAGATGTATACACTGTAGACATCTGAATAAATGTGAGCGTGCATGGCGGGATGAAAACAGACACCCCAAACCCACATCTTTCTGCACTCTGCTGCTAGTCTAAGGTGGCTGGAGGTGACGCAGCTCTGAACTGGAAACCCTGTAGTTTACAGGTGTGATCCTGAGCTTGAGCAAAAATACTTCATTTATCTGCTATAGAAGTTTCTCTTCGAGTGGAAATGTCTTGCAGCTGGTCAGTTTTCATGACAGCAAAAAGATTACAGGTCTGTCTTCATCCTTGCATGCAAATGTGCACTGAGGGCCATCCCAGGCTTATCTGCAAGCTCTGAAGTGAGACAAATTCAAGGATTTAATTACATTCTTATGAAGGAAAGGAGGTGGTACCCTGGTGAAGATTACCTACGCATGAAGTATCCTTAAATTCTTTGATGAACTGCACTTTGCCTATACTATTAACTACAGATGATGAGTTTCAAGGCACTTCACTAGTAAATACAAAGTCGAAGTGTCTGTATATAGGCAACAAACTGACATGAATTGCCTTAGCTGAGGGATAAAAATAAAGGACCAGGGTGTTAAGGAAATGTACATTTTTAAAATAGAATTTGAGCACTAAGTTTCTATATCCTGATAAACCACCATGCTTTTCTGATAATCCCACTATATGAATTAAAAAGTAAGCATATGTTGGAGGTATTCCCCACTTGGCTTAAAAATCTCAACTGACTTTAAAATGAGTAGATAAATGCTCCTTTGGTCTTTTGAAAGTCCCTGATGCCTGCTGGTAATTTATCAAGGTCAGGCACAGGTAAAGATCCTTTTCTGTTTTTGCTGGCAGATTAATATTTCCTTTCCCTGAGCAAAGAATGAAAGTTACAGATTTTTCTTTTTCAAAGACAGACTATATTTAGCTTTAATCCATCTTCTCAGGTGAATATGCAAATTTTATTTTATTTTTCTTTTTCAAGCCCATTAAAATTGTACTTGTCAGTAGTTTTATCAGCAGTGAGAATTCACCTGGCTGTATTTAGAAAGATAGATAGGTCGAATGTCTTCCTTGGTACATTACATATATGAATTAAAGACCAGTCTGACGTAGTGGATATTAAGTAAAATATATGCATAATTATAATTGCTTTGTTATGATTAGTAAAAGAAAATGCACTCATGAAGTACTGATCATTTTAAAAAATTACTGAATTTGATGAGAACTTTAATTCCACTACTGTCAATCGAAATTGGAATCACTGATGTCTGTCAAAACTGGCTGATATATTCACCATCGTTGCAGAAAAGAAGTCAAATGACATACTGTGAGGTTATTGCAGACAAGCACATAATTAGCAAAGATAGATGTCCTAAAGATTGTTTTTGTGTATTTGTGTCTTATAAAGATTACTATGTGATTGATCATTTGCTGTTTAAAAATAAAACAAACACAAAACAATAACAGTTCAAATTTCTGCATTGTCCACTTAGGAGTGTCTCCAATTCCTACTGAAGACAGTGGTGAAAACATTTCCTAAGTGAACTGGGAAATTAATCCATACCTTTTAAGGAGCAGTTTGAACTGTTGTACATCTCTCCTTACCAGACTTAGCACAGATAGTAATTTCCATAACAATTTCTAAAGAAAAGTGAGAATCCTTCTTTTTCTTTTCTGTTTTAGGGAAAATGACCAGCACTATGAATGTGCATACCTAATTCATATTAAGAATGAATAAGAATGCTAATTTTCCAAAGAAAGGCATAAAACAAATTCTTAAACAGTATGTTATGACTTTGAGCAATACTAATACATTTCAAGTAAAAATCTATGCAAATTCATTTCTCTTTGAACTAAATAGAAAATGCGGGTTTTTTAATAAAAACATAATTGTTGATCACAAATCCTTACTTAACTATATATGTGGTTGTACAAGCTTATAAAAGAAATAAATTTTGAATGTTATCTGAAAGAGCTTTCTTGTGTTTGCCCCTAGAACCATTTTATTTTCAGAAAAAATTACTAGGTTTGTAGATGAAGGAAAACAAAAGTGTCATGGCAGGGAGACAGAGATAATAGCATATGCTGTCTTTATTCTGACTCACAGCATCCCAAGGAGGCAGACTCTGAAAAAATAGAGTAAATCTATAGCAAAACTTTACCAGCCACTCTGTGTGGCAAGAGTCTCAATCTCAGAAAAATCAGTGAGACCTGAACACAAGACTGATTTCCCACATTGTCAAAATTCCTGTTTGTAGAAATGAGGTTGTTAATCTCTATCAAGATACAGTTCACAGAGACAGCTCTAGTCTCTCGGTCTCAGGGAGAGGAGTGTAAGAGTTGGGAGTTCATATGTGACAGAGGATAAGCTAATTTTAAATTACATTCAGTACTGGTTTATGACATATAAGAAGTCCTAAAATTATTGACTTTGCTCTTAAATGTGCAGTGGTGACCATAGTAATTGATCCCACTGAACATCTGCTAGAACAGGAATAAACATCTCTAGACTAAACCAAAATAAAAGTTACTTTTCACTTTCTTCCAGCATAGAAGTACATTGCAGCCTAAACAGTCATCACTTCTTGCACTGCATTCTTCTGCATCTTCTTTTTATGCCTCTTCTTACTGTTTTCATTTTTTTCTTATGCTATGAGCTGTCTTCTGCAAAGGCAGCCATGCCTGAACCTCGGGGAGAAGAGGGAGATGTCCCTCTGCTATGTGCCATCTCTACTGACAGGCACGTTGACCTCTTCATCTATGGCACAAAAAGACAAAAATGCCCTTTTGAGTTTGCTTTCTGTGCTTCCCCTCAGGAGTCTGAGTTGAGGTTTTTGCCTTTCCTGGAAGACAAAGAAGTTTGGATGCCTGATGCGGGCCTGGTTCCTCCCTAGTGTCTTGACTAGAGCACAAGTATGCACTCACACGAGATTCTGGGTCTCACGCCATCCCTTATTATGAGTCAAATTTCACAGCTCGCTTTGCCTTTGACAGAGTGCGGTGTACTCCATCAACTGTTTATCATCTGAAGGCTGGACGAGGTCAGGGTGCTTGAAGCTGAGGAAGCCCTTTCTTTATGATAGGGAGTAGACCAGCCAACTTTGTGAAATAAAATATTGTTTAAGAGTTCAACTTAAACAGAAGAGAATAAATGAAGTTTGAAATGAACTGCCAGTAAACATTTATTCTTACCAGCTGTAATAAAACCAGGGAGTAGCTGGGTGATACTCAGGTCCTGTCTGGCCCACACAGACTGGATTTGACTCCCTCACTCCCGGTCCACAAAAATATATGAGCTAACTACTAATACAGAAAATATTTGTGAATTATCTCAGCAGAGATGCAGATGAGCACAGTTCTATTGCAGCCAGGCTGTGTTGGGTCATATGGGTTACAGTCCTGGCTGACAATAGCTCATTATATGCAATACATTGGATTTGACCTTAAATTAAGTAAATAATCCCAATTTAAATATTTGAGGAAAAATAAATCAATATGGGTGTCTACTCATTACTGGTTTCTAACTGTATTAATTACTGAGGCTAACGTGCTTAAGACAAATACATGTTGGAAATCTTTCCCAAACTGGATTATGCTTGATTCCAGCAAACCCAGTGATTATTAAAGGCACTGCAATTACAGTGAGTGAAGCACATTCAGAACTACACGTGTTGCAATATCAGTGTGTGCAACTGAGTATACTTCTAAGTGTTGCTTATTGTGCCACTAACGCCCTGTAAGAGTGTAAGTGTGTGATGAATGTTAATTCTATGATTCAGCAAAACATTTGCATTTGCAATGTTTTAGATGCTAACTGAGAGGGGCTGTTCTCTGGTCTGAATGGTCCCACAGAAGCAGTCTTGAAATGCATTCAAAGGAATCATGTGAAACCTGAAAACTGAGCATGACCACACTGGGACCATTTGTAAATTCACCAGAGCAAACTGGGACTTCATATTCTGGCCTTTTCTGTCTGAATAGTCCTTGTTCTGACTTCTTTCTATCAGGGGAAGATATGGAAGGTACTAGGATGAATTAGATCAGTGGTCTGCCTCTGTAACATATATATTTCGCAGGTCTCAGCCCTCCAGTTAAAAAAAATATTTGTTATAGCAAAACTTTTTCATCAGCTTAGAATACCTATTGTGAAGACCGTTTGTCATTATATAGAAACCAACAGACAATTTGAAAAGAAACAGCTAATTTGTGCTCCTGTTTTTGGCATTCATGGCAATATGACTCTTGGCTACTGCTGAAAATGTTCTTTTTTTTTTTTTTTTTTTTTTTTTTAATCTTTGCTGCAAATACTAATCCACATATCATTTCTGCATTTAATATTTTAAGAGTTTGTATTCAGCAACTTATCTCTTGGAATGTATTTAGTTTGAGGACTAGTCTAGACTGGTCTGAAGAAGAATTCTTGATTTTTCGTGTGAACAGAAGTTTCAAGTCTTTTAAAGAATGTGACCATTTCATGTGCAGTCATTATCAGAACAAACCAACAGAGTGTGCTCATGCACTGTGAGAGCTGAAGTTGTATATAGTTCAAAGGTTTTTTTCTGTATCTGAAGTTCTTCCTCTTTAAAAATAAGTAACTGTAAAAGCTCCATTCCCTGTCATGTTTTTCAATTACATATAGTATCTCCAGAAGAAACAAGCATCATCTAACATAATTAAACAGAGAAAGAGAGGGAATTCTAGATGAGAAAAGTGGGAGTAAAACATTCATACAGAAGGGATTTAACAGCATTAGCACAGGGATCCACCAAGCTTTTTCTGTTAGTGAAAGTATTTAACTATGCCCTGGTGATCAACCCCACGGCAAGCTTATGCATGGCACTGTATTTATAGGGAAACGATCTGGCATGAGGCTGGAGGGACTGTAGGAGTCTTCCGGAATGGCTGAGCTGAAATGGATTCTCCTGTGGGGGGATGCTTGCAAAAAGTTCTGCTTGATCATTTTTTGCCAGTAAAAACTGTATTTGTGCAAATGTGATATGGATCCCCAAAGATTGCAACCAATGTTCAGCATGGGAAACAGCACAAGAGGTGGGTGCAAATGTATAGCCTTCCTTGTAATGGATCTTCTTCTAAAATGTTGGAGCCATTTCACGCCATTAAAAAACCCCATTCTATTTATAGAAACGTTTCAAAACCTTGACATTGAAATCTATTCTCTGAATAAAATTCTTAAAATAAAGATCTGCTCAATATAGGTGGGAATATGGCATGCTTTGATGTGGTGCATTACACATCTGGATCCATGAGGCTTGAATATTTTACAAAGGAAAATGCAGACACAGGTATTTGAAAGCAAGTGTTACACACTAGGGAAGAGGAACGCTATAATGTTAGTCACAGAATTTGGACTTTCTTTGCTACCTCAGCTGTCATGTGTGAAATTGTATCTCAGATCAACAAACAAGCTACCATTGGATGGCAAGTTAATTCACATTTTCAAAGTTTAGTGCCTTAGCCCACAGCAAATGCAAGGGGCTTAGATGAATCTGAAGTGCATGAAATAGCTCAGAAAGCTGATTTTGTGAAGGGCTGATGTACAGTGACTCCTCCAGGGAAGTAATTTATTCTGTGCCTTAAAGCCCAAACTTTAAAATAAGTAATACTGTTGCTCTGAAGGTTGTCAATGGATAGAGTTCATTACTGATTAATATTAGCAGTCATGTCATTACTGTCATTAATATTGTACTGATACCTACTTAGTTACCTAGATTAAAGCTACCTGCTTCATAGTGCGTACCACAGCAGTACTGTTTAATAAAATCACGTGAGAGGTATTGCTTACCAGATCTGAAAAGGTAATACCAAAACCTCCCTAGCTGGCAGCTGCTGAGTTCCGCCTAAAACATAGACAGACCCATTCTGTTTCCCCTGAAGAATCCCCTAAATGCCCGTAAATCTAGGTGGTCCTGGGGGGAAAAAAAAAAGAAAAGAAAAGAAAAGAAAAGCATTCCGCACATTCCACATACTAAGCTCCTGTCAGTGCATCCTTGCAATATGATTACACTGCGCTACCTCCCTACAGGTGAGGTCTTTCCCTCTCTCTGGCGACATGCTTGCAGCATTCTGAGACCTCTCTCCTGCATGTACCATGTAAAGCTCAGCCCTGGAGATCAGCCTGCTTCGCCTTCTCTGCCACAGTCACAGTTTTTCTTCTCTGCTCCAGGCTTTAGGCCACTTTACTGCATTTCAGTTTGGTGAAACTGGGCAATTTATAACAACTGGAAATGATACTCAGAATTTCAGAAATGTATTCTAGTGTGAGAACTAGAGATACACCTGATGTGGTTCATTTTGGAATCCATCAACATTAAAAACAAATTCCTGCTATAAATATTGCCATTCTGCATCGATTATAATTAAATACCTTTAGACATTCCTAGCCATAAATCAGAGAAGACATGTCTGGTGCAGCAGTAGCATAAATATATTTGCAAAAAAACCCCAAACCAAACCAAAACCAAAAAAAGTCCTAAAGTCTGTGAACTCTGAAAGATTTCATGAAACTATTTGAGAATACCCCATTTTTCCCATGTTAGTGAGATTATAAGAATGTAGTGGATGGGATACATTCCTTAGTTTGTGAGTCTTTAATAATTTGTCAGCACAGCTTCCAATTCAGCTTACGTTCTTAAAATGAACAGTAATTTAATATGCCTTGTTGTTTGCCTAGTTTTAGATTATCTTTGAAAAGCAGGCCACTTAGAAACTGCCTATTGCCTCCTTTAGGAAAAAGTTCAAAAAATGAAAAGGCATTGCAAAAAAAAAGCCTGTGACTTGTGAAGATACAAGATTTTCACTGTTATGTTTCATTCAAGTCTCATTCTCTGTGAGAAGGAATTTCCTTCCTCTTTTGAACTAAGGGAGCTGATTTGCTGGAAGAATTAATGGTCTTCTGTACCTATGCACACATTTAGGGATGAAACAAAAGTAAGCAAACCCCATGAAGCATAAATTCCTGGGATTTGCATCTCTTGAGGTTACATTACTGTGTGGCTTCCCTAACAACAGGAGCTCAGCAAGCGTCTGATGTTTAATTTCCCCAGTTGTCTTTTTTCTTTATTACTTCTGTATTTAAGCTTGTTTAGATTCAACAAACAAGAAAAAAACCTGTGTATCAGTAACATTCAGTTAGTCATAAGCTTTTTGTACATGCAAGTACCCTTAGTTCTATAACCAGACAGAGTGAGTTGGCATGTTAGCATTGTTGCCACTGTTACCAAATAATAGCTGGAACACTTTCTGCTGCAACAGGTTATATCTCAAGGATCCATTTGTAATGCAGGCTGCAAATCTGTCTGATTTATGAAGCAGCTGCTATCTTCAAGAGCAGATCCTGTCAGACACATTCATCTGGCCATACTTTGAAAAAAAGAGAAGATTATGCCCTTTAGACCAACAATCAAGTATGAAACTCTCCAATGTCTCACCAAAAATGACAATGATGTGAAGGAAAGAAAGGCCATTTGCTTTCATTGGTCTCACAAATGACAGCTCATATTTAGACATCTAGGACAATTGTTTCCAAAATTAAGACACTCAAATTAGCACTTGTTTGTCTAAAATCAGCTCTTTCTTCAATATTTCATTCAATACTGGCAGTATTTCTTCTAATCTTAGTTTAAATGGTGAGATAATTCAGTTCTCACAAAAATGTTCCAAAGTTATTACTGCCAAAAAAATTTTAGAATTCATTTTCAGGCAAACAAAGAAAAACATGGCATGAAGCTAAAAATGAATACAAGAATATCTTGCAGCCAAAAGCGATAGGTTCCTCAAAGACACTGAATGCGAAAAATGCAAGAGGGTCTTATTTTCCCACTGAAGGTCAAATAAAACTGAACTGAACCAAGAGAAATGAGGTCTGCAGAGAACTTGGCAAATATGCAAGAAGTAGCTTTGTGTCTGTGAGATCATGCAAAGTATATCAAAGGGCAACAATTACTTCCTCAGAGAGACAGGCAGTCTCAATTGGTAGCATTTATCAACTAAGAATCTCAGTCTTACTAATCAGTAATCAGTAAGACTTTGGAAATCATGAAATCTACAGCATCTTCTTTTATCTAATTGCACTAAAAAATATTAGATCCGATTCTCTGAGCACTGCAGTTCTTATCTGCGTGAGTTGTATGGGCAAGTTTTACTTAAAATGAGATAAACTGGAAAGCTTTTTAATCTCAATTTCTTTTTGCAAAGGCTGGTTGCCAAAAAGCTCTTCTCACTATTAGTCATTGGTGGGCAATTTTTTGAGGCTCTTCTGTCTTCTGTGGAAGGATTCTTCATGCCAGCTGTTTCCTCAGCCAGTTTTATATCTTCCCCATTTTTGTGGGGAAAAAAACAAACGAAAAAATAACAAGAAATACTTCCTTTCAGTCCAAAGCCCCATACAATTCTTTGAAGCACAGAAGATCCCACATTCAGGATGGACAAACACATTAGCAGAGGCAGATGCATGACAAGTCTCTCCCAATGCAGTTGCTCCTATCTTCCCTGTGACTGAATTAATGCATATGTGGGTCCACATAAATAGAAGAGAAACAGAGTAGCGAAATAACCTCTTATTTCACACTTTTTCAATATCTAGGACTCAGAATGCATAAATACCATAAGCTACTGCTGCTGTCCTCATTAGTATCTCTGCCTGCAAAGTTAAGTATTTGAGGAGGTGGCAAGTAGCCAGTCTTGCCAGAACTCTGGACCAAATTTTCTGTCCATGTTGGAGATCTAACAGGGTTACTGAGATATGTCTTTATTTGTGATGATGAATACAGAAATATACCTTACCAGTTTCAAGGGATACTGAAAAATCACCCCCACCAGATATGGACTGCTTCTTCACCACCAGCCCTTGAAAAAAATCAACATCAGGGTCATGGCTAGACACCACCCTGTCCTCCTCGTCTCAGTCATACAGCAGTGCTGCACTAGCTGTCGGGCTAGACCTTGTCTCACACTTGGTTGGTAAGTGCCTTTGAATGCTCACAGAAAGTACACAACCACACCAAGATCTCTGTCAGTACAGCCAGCAGGTCCCTCTGATGACTGAGCACAAATAGCCTGGCCAACAGCGCAGCAACAATTTTAACTGCATGAAAATATTCTAGCAGAAGTTCATAAAAATACATAGAATGCATCCCAGCCGCACTCAGGAAATTGAACAAGAGGAGCAGAAAAATAATCAGCAACTCCTGTGAGACAGCACATCCTGCAGCCCCCCTGGACCCTGACTCCCCCTGCCCCTGTCTGAGAAATGCTGCCTCGCTCCCTGGCTCTGATGGCTGGTTTAGTCCAGGGTAAGAGATGAGCAGGCTCCCAGCATGGTTTAAATCCCATTCCCAAACACACTGGGGATAAGATGCAGCTGTGTCAGCGCCCTGAGGACTCCACCAGCTCTGCCTGGCCACCACAAGGCTCCCCCCACCCTGCCCAGGCCCATGACCTCACGTCAGTCCCCCCAGGGCCATCAGCCCCCGCCAGGGCCATCAGCCCCCGCCACAGCTGCCCTGCAGCAGGGCCAGTCTCCAGCTCTCCACGGCCCTGCCCTGCCCCGTCATCCCCCCCGGCAGGCCCATGGCCAAGCCCAGGTCAGCCCCAGGGAGGTGCCCTCTGTACCCCCAGACCACCTTGCTCCTGGCTGGGGCAGTGGGACAGGCTCTGGGCCCTGCCCTGCCACCCCCAGAGGAGCAGCCAGCCCTCGCTGTGCCCTGCGCCCGGGCCAGGCCCCCCTCGCCTGGCAGAGCCTGCTCAGGTTGCCCTGAGCCCTGGCTCCCCAAACACCCACACGTGGCACCCACCACAGCAGGCTGCACAAATCACACCCTTCGTGCTGTAAAGGAGCCACTTTGGCGAGCTGCAGTACACTTCTTATACTGCATGAGATATTCTGAACAAAAGGCATGTACAAAATCAGTTACAGCTTTGGAGCACCAGCTGGGACCCCGAGGAGTCCCAGAGCTAGGTACTTTGTAGCTCAGGCATGTCCAGTCTGCTCCAGAAGGGGAACAGCCATCCTCAGCTGTTATGCCCCAGTAATCACTTATTAAAGCAGATGGATTAATTTAGCATCATGGATGTCCGGGATCCCACTCTTTCCCTGGGCTTCGGATGCAGCATTCAGCAGGTGGGCAGCCCGCAGCCCTCCTCCCCTAACACCGCGTAAGCAGCCAGCCGGGATGCACAGGGACCCTTGTCCCTGGCCACCCTGTTTGGCAGGAGGAGGTAAAATGCCAGCTGCTCCTCTCCAGGGCCTGCAGAAACCCACCTCCCGGCTGCAAAAGGCAGCATGTGAGGGGGAGATTTGTGGCCTGTTCCACTTCACCGGACAAGGACAAAAAGCACAATTCAGATTTAAATTCTTCTTAAGAACTCTGCTCTGCATTTGGTAGACAGGCACAATTCTTCAGCGGGTCGGTAATAAGCTATGCCTCAGCAAGGCATAAGCAGTGTTTCAAAATAGCTGTGTTGCTTTGCTCTGACATTATCCAGTTCTGCAGTCCAGGCCTGATATCTATTTTCTACCCTCCTAGGTGCTCATAGTTCCTGAACTCTGAACCGGTATTCACTGGGGTAGAGCGAATGCCTGTGGTGGTGTGCTCAGGCTCAGTGCCAGGCACACATCTCTAATCAGATTAAATCCTGCTACTCTCTGCAGAGAAACTCAGACACCAGCCACACATTCAGAGGCCCTCCGTTTGTTTAGCAGCACTGCTCTGCCCACAGTCTCACCAGTTACAACATTAAAGCCCATTTATATGCACAGCTGGACGATCTGAAAAACTGCTTTGGTCTAATAGTCAACAGATGAGCACTGCAATCATTTAACACTATCGGATATTAGAGCCCATCATTTTTTTCAGTCCACAAAATGATCTTTCCTGTGCTCAAAACTCATCTCTTTACAAAATATAGATTTTACACCAATACTGTTTCTTGAGGGCGAAAAAAAGAGAGCCGCTTTTTTTCTTTTTTTCCCCTTATGTAAGCAAAGTCCCATTTCCTGAGACTGTGAGTCATTACTGACACAGGGGACAGATGAAGTATGGATGATCGATACAAATGTTGCTTTATGTTGTAAAGCATTTATAAGAACATGATACAAGGCCAGAGAAACTAATTAACCCATGGAAAGAACACGTTCCTAGGTGCACAGTACAAGAGGTGCAAATTTTAGTGATGAAGAACAAAAAAAGTGGGGTGATATGAGTCAAATTTGAAAGTAATTATTTCAGAGAAATGGGGGAAAAGCAATTATATGAAAAAGCCGGTAAGGAATAAACAAATCAACTAACCAGTAATGTTAAAAACCGAGTAAAATTGCACTTTGTGCAGCACTGTCCTTGTGTTGTTCTGGCACCCAAAGGTCCCACTCAGGGTCAAGCTCTTTGCCATCCTACAGAAGGATATACATTTTGTGAGTCTTAAATTCAATATGTTTGGAAGAATTAAAATATATTAATCCCTCAGGGGTCTGTACCGGGACCAGTACTATTTAATATCTTCATCAGTGACAGACAGTAGGATCAAGTCCACCCTGAAAAATTTGCATATAACAGCAAGCTGAGTGGTGCGGTTGACACACCTGAGGGACAGGGTGCTATCCATAGGGACCTGGATGAACTCAGGAGTTGGGCCCATGTGAACCTCAAGGCCACGTGCAAGGTTGGAGCAGCCCTCGGTACCTATACAGGCTGGGGCATGAAGGGATTGAGAACAGCCCTGTGGAACATGACCTGGGAGTGTTGGTGGATGAAAACCTGGACATGAGCTGGTAACGTGTGCTTGCAGCCCAGAAGGCCAACCATATCCTGGGCTGCATCAAAAGAAGTGTGGCCAGCAGGCTGAGGGAGGTGATTCTGCGCCTCTATTCCATTCTAGTGAGACCCCACCTGGAGTACTGCATTCAGCTCTGGAGTCCTCAGCACAAGGAGGTCTTGGACCTGTTGGAGCAGGTCCAGAGGTGGGCCACAAAAATGATCAGAGAGATGGAACACTTCTCCTGTGAAGAGAGGCTGAGAGGGTTGAGGTTGTTCAGCCTGGAGAAGAGAAGGCTCTGGGGAGATATTGCAGCCTTTCAGTACCTAAAGGGGGTTTATAAGAAAGATGGGAACAGACTTTGTAATGGAACCTTTTGCAATAAGATAAGGGGTAATGGTTTTAAACTATAAGGAGGTAGATTTAGACTAGATATAAGGAAGAATTTTTTTATGATGAAGGTGGTGAAACACTGGAACAGGTTGCCCAGAGAGGTGGTAGATTACCCATCCCTGGAAACATTCAAGGTGAGGTTGGACAGGGCTCTGAGCAACCTGATCTAGTTGGAGATGTCCCTGCTCATTGCAGGGGGGGTGGACTAGATGATCTTTAAAGGTCCCTTCCAACCCAAATTATTCTATGAGTCCATGCTTACATGGCAGTCTGCTTAGGCTGTGCTCACAGCAGATCAGAATCTCTGACAACATTTATGTGTAACTAGCAGTAATTGTAAGGAAGGACCAGGACAAGTTGCACTAGGGTGTAATCAGACAGGCAAATGACTCAGAAAGAAATTTCTGACATGATTTGGAAGCCAGAGTTTTCACTGTAATGTTTATGTTCACCAAGAATATAGAAATATTTTATAGAATGAACTAACAGTTAAATTTCTTTGTTCATAAAAAAAATTCATAATACATAGACAGACAGATACACAGACAGGTAGATATTGGTAACACAAGTGTGAAATGTATTCAGCAAATGTTTTTCAGATGTAATCTGTCAGCATCCAGAACATGAATACTGTACAGACATTTCTTTGAACAGTTTCTAAATGCTCCCAACCACAGTTACATAAAATATACAATAAAGAAAAAGTATGTTAAGAGACCTAGCAAATCTAATGCTGAAACTGTCTGTTTAAAAGATTCTTAATGGCATTAGGAAACAATACTTGTTCAAAGGCAGCTGTTCATAGGTATGCCACCTTCATCACTGTCTAGTATCACAGGCTGTCACTCACCTGCATGTAAACTGTACAGCCCTATGTGTGGAACTTGAAATAATGATCTCAATTTGTTAATATTTTACAGCCATTTCAAACACATATAAATGTCTATTCAAGCTGCAAGATAGAAGAGAAGCAGTTCCAGATTCTGTTTTATAAATAAAATATCTAATGTGTCAGACTGGGTTTTACATTCCTGTAACTTCACTATAGCCAAGGGGCTTTTTGTTACCTGTTAAAGCAGAAATTGGCTCCATGTGTGTAATAGACGGTACATCTATCAGAAGGAATCTGGCAGAAATATTTACTCTTAGTGTCGTCATAACAGATTGGAATATTATCATTTGTTGTATACATTAATTTAACAGAATATGCTGAATGCATAAATACTAGATTGTATTTCATAGCTTTAAATGTTATAGATTTTCAGCATCTTGTCAGAAAAGGAGTCTAGCAAGTTAAACAGTATAATAAAAATAAAATCCATATGTGGAACTTCTGTAAAATATGCTCCAACAGTTTTTATACATAAGAAGCACTTTGCTTTGCTTCAGTTTTCTTTCTATTGTGTTCCTCATACTACATTTCTTCTTTTTCTTACGCAGTTCCACAGAGATATAATAAAGATTAATTTTGTAATTTATTTTAAAGTCAGATTTGACCTTTATATTCTAACACAATAAAAGAGAATTTTACAGTGCTTGAGATTTAGTAATATTCTGTTTTACTTTGATGGCTAAGCCCCTTCCCCCCAACCTGTCACAGACATAAATAATTAAATGTTCCCATGGTGATTTTCACTGGAATCATATGTAATGTCTAATTTCAACCAGAAGATATTAAATATTTGCCAAGAGACACTGGATAACTGATTTTCTAAATATGCAGTATTTTGTAAAGAAAACAAATCATATATATATATATATACAAAGTATAATTCTAGCATACTTTCTATTCAAAAGTATAATCCTACTGTTTTAAATTAAACAAGACATAATTTTATTTAAAAAAAACCCCAAAACATAAATATCTATAAAAAGGAAAAGGATCTGGAGGTCCAGCAGATCAGACACAACTTTACATGGGATGTAATCACAGATCATACACATTTCCAAATTTTCTCATGCAGC
Organism: Falco punctatus; assembly: GCF_963210335.1. NCBI lineage: Eukaryota > Metazoa > Chordata > Aves > Falconiformes > Falconidae > Falco > Falco punctatus. The sequence continues at coordinate 28,214,809 of NC_137581.1, read as the reverse complement.
ACTTGGAATTTCTGTATAAGGTTTTTCTTTGAAGAATTTCCCCTCCCTTAATGTAATTTTAAGTGAAATTAGCAAGAGTTTTGTCCCTAATTTCTATTAAGATGTTGTTTTGATTGTTGGTGAAAACTGAGACCTTATTGATTCACAAGCATAAGAAAGCATAATTTCCCTCAAATCAAGGTTAATTAATATTAGCTAATGTTCTGAGCAGCTGTTTTCATTCTTAGCATTGACAAGGTACTGGGATTTCAGGCAGTGAAGGTGAAAATAAAGTGTCAAGTAGAGGGAGCTAGGATAAACAGTAACTACAGGATAAATATTTGAAGTACAGTCATGAAAAGGAAAAGAAGTATCTTCCTTGCACAGTGCTGCAACCAAAAGCAAAAAGAAAAATTCAGAAAATACAGTTTAAAAAAATGCAGGAAAAATAACCTGTCAGATTTTAAGGATATGGAAAACATTCAATAGATATCTTTTAATCTCACGGGTTTAAAATTAATATGATAAATAATGATATTAGAAAGTATACTTTTAAGAAAATATTGAGGCTATAAGGCACACTGACTTAACAGGTTCTGTGTTATTCCAGTGTCAGCGAATTATGTCTCATCTCCTTTGAAGTCAAGGGCAAACCACCTACTGGGGTCAGGAATTCACCCCATATACCTGGGATTTAAAACACAGGTTTTAGAAACCAGTTTTTAGAAAGAAACCCTACTTCTGAAACCTTTTAACTTGATATAGAAAAATATCTGTGATAACTAAATCCTTTTGTCTTTATGAAAACTGACTCTCCTGATTGATATCCCACTAGTTTATTTCAGTGTGCCCTTCCAAACACATACACGCAAACACCTTTTCTTTCAAAAGCTTTGTGAACCTAGTCTAGCAGGTTGTATATGCATTTCTAGGTGATTCAGCCTATATGGGCCATGTGTAAGACTCTTATCTTAAGACAGGCTTCAATTAAAATGTCACTGGCTTTATCAAATGCAAATAGACACATATTCCATATAGGCTGTCATGGTTCTCTACTTATTTGGAGGGAAAGCTGCAAAGAGAGCACTCAGTTTATGGGTAGTACTAGAGTAACACTGTGCCTGACAAAGCCCAGACCATCTCTAACGGAATTTCAAAGTACTTTGCTTTTGTGTCAGTGGTCTTGATGTCAGGAAGCCAGCTGTGGAGGGGACAGTGCTTTTGTTGGGATGTCACAGCCTTGTCACTGCCTAACAGTGAGAGAAAGGTAAATGTGCCATCCGCAAGGTGTGGATGACAGAAGATGGATAGATGCTCATCTCGTACCTTTTTTTCTAGCATGCTAGGGAAGTTTCTGGGAATGGGCAGCTTTTCCCAGTGTTTTCCCAGAGTGTATGTGCTCTCACCTTCTTCGCAAAAGGATAAACCCCCCAATTTTTACTTAATTTATTGTGGACCCTATGGCACAGTAAATTTTGCTGGTTTTCCTCAGAGTACGAAACAGGTTAAGGTAGTCTTACTTGCCATGGTCCTCCCAACAAAAAATGACATGTATAAGAACAAAACAGCAGAGAACACACTGAATATTTTTGTTGCTCGTGGAAAGCAGGCACCCCTGAATGACACCCGTACGTATTGCTTTGTTTGGTTTGTTCTGATTATGACAGCCTGTGGGAAGGAAGTGCCAAGATCCGGACAATTTTGCCTATACAGGGCTGAAAGACTGTGTCATAATCTTGCTTCCAAGATGAAAAAGCATGCATTGGACCTGACAGTTACTGCATAACATGATATAGTGGCGGGTAAGGCCTTGCCTTTCTCTAGTTTATCTGGCCATGGCCCTTTAGCTGACAAAGCACTGATCAGATTACTATCCAGCCAACTTCCAATCTGGCACTCAAGGAATGCAGCTGCAAAATCTGGGAAGAGCTCATTCCCAGCAAATACCACCCAGATAGGCCAAAACCAATTACGGCTAACAGTTATTAATGCTATGTAGCATGAAAGAAGTTTTTATTGGTGTAAGATTATGTAATGCATAACATATGCCCAAACATATGTCCACAGACCAGTCATGACGTATTTCAGTTTAGGCAAAAGCCTATAGTTGCTTGAATTAAGTAATAAAAGGGTTTTTAAACCTTTATGGAAACCACAGAGAATGCCAAACAGATGGAACTGAAAGTCCTTCTTTGTTCACAGCACATTCAGGATCAATTCCATCAATTTTGCAGATTTCACAGTCTTATAGCGTTATCTGAGATGATACAGCTGACCTAAGTATCTCATGCATTTTATGTGCTGTGGCGTAAGAAATGTGTATAACATACACATTTTAAGAAACAAGTTGCTTGACCATCAATACAAGGTATCAACCTATTATTAAACAAACTACTACTACTCAGTGTTAAGGAAAAAAAAAAAAAAAGAGGATGTTAAAATGACAATTTCAACCAAATACTAGGAAATCCCTCCCAGTACATCCCCCTGAATGTAGTAAGAGCAAATAAAAACATCTGATTGCTAGCAGCTCGCCTAACTTGTGAGGGAAATAGAATTTCTAACTAGGATCTTAGATGCTACAATGTAAAAATTCATATTCTACAGCAGTGCTATTCTTACTAAAACAGGTAAGATTTTTTTTTTTTAAATAAAAGAATGACTATGCATATGACTAATACAGAAAGATCTAGGTACTCATCAGCTTTCTATTGTCAAGTGCCATATTCAATGATTTTTCTACTCTGCTCTGCTGCAGAATGCTAATGGCAGTTTTTTGTTATTGTCCAGTTGCTGGATTTGGTGTTAATGGAGTTCAGAAGATTAAAAGATTTCTCCATGACAGACATCTGAAGTGTCACGGGGTGGTCCTGCTCATTAAGCTAAGTGGAATAAAGTTCCTGTTGTTCTTGTTTCTTTTTCTGCTACAGCCTGCATAAAATACCTAATTGGAGTAGGGGTCAAGTAAGAAATCACATTTTGGTGATATGATCATGAAACACATTTTAAAAGAAGTATGTAGAGAGCTTTGTGGCAGGTGCTGGAGGCCGCGATGCCTGTGAAGGACCTTGAAGGCTAAAGAAGAAAGAAAAAGGTTGGCTGAATGCCTGGAAGAAAAAGCGGGACAGGAAGCGAGGCTGGAGCGGATGCGTGATGCCATGTCGGCAGCTGTCTGAGAACATGAAACTCACAGAGATAAGAAAGAAGAGAGAAAAAAAAAAATGCAACAAGTTCAGTGTGGTTGTAACTTAGAAATTAACCAATTATATGTAGCCAAGAAGTGTGTGAAGAGTATTGATTAACTGTTTTGATTAACAGTATTGATTAGCATCATTAATTGATGATATTTTAGTATGTTGCATGTGAACAACAAACAAGGATATGTAAGCATGGCTTTTGGACTAATAAAGGGTCTTCTGGTCAAATTCAGGAGTCCATGCCTCATTCTCCTTAAATGGTGACCCCTATGGTGGTGTTCCAAAGCCTTGGAAGAATAAGGATGGAACTGGTTGATAAAAATGACATCTCGTGGAAGAGGGCTGTGTTCCGGAGGAGACATCTTGGCTGAATGATTGTCTTGCCAGCTGGACCAGGCGGACAACTTAAACCCCAGGGATAACACCTGTACACTTTGAGACAGGTGAGCAGCCAAGAAACTTTAGAGATTTTAAATATTTGAAGAAATTTCAAGAAGCTTTAGAAACCTCTACTCATTGAGACAGGTGAGCAGTCAAGAAGCTTTAGAAACCTGTACACATTGAGACAGGTGAGCAACCAAGAACCTTTAGAGACTTTAATAATTTTAAGAAATGTTAAGAGACCTTAGAAACTTTAGAAACTTTAGTAAATGGGATCCCATATGTCTGCAGAAGAAAAAAGTATATTAAGGATGTTTCAGCATATTTTGCACAAAAGAGGAATTCTATATGAAAAAAGTAATTTGAGACTGTTGCTAGTCTGGTTAAAGAGCCAAGGCACCCCAGCTACCTTGACACAAATATTTGATGTTAGAATGTGGGAGTCAGAAGGAGAGCAAATTTGGGAAAAGGCATCTTGAGGAGATTTAACTGCTACCCAAGTTATGACTACTTGGAGATTAGTGCTTGAGACTTTGAAAGAAATGTGTGCAGAAAAACAGCTTGCAGGTATTGCTAAGGAGGCTTGGTCGGAGACTGAGAAAGGGCAGGAAGCCAGTATAATAAAACAAGATGTTGCTCAGCAGACGGAGCCGAATGAGAGTGAGGCTGAGGCTGAAATTGAGCATATTTCTGATGAACTAGAAGGAGCAGGGTCAGAGGACTTGGATGAGGATGGACAAGATGAAAATTTGTTAAATTTACGGTTGGAGGATTTGCAGTTAAAAAAGGAACAGTTAAAAGTAAGGAAGAAGCGACTGGTGCAGCAGGGTGCTAATAAGGAAAGCAGTAGTGATAATGAAAATGATATTGGGAGACAGATTAAAGAAGAGTGGAGGAGAGTGCACTTGGAAAGTATGAAAGAGGGAGTGCACACGTTTCCCATGATAGTACAAGATAGACACCCAGGACAATATCAAGTGTTTCACTGGGAAATGATTAAGGAACTATGGAAAACTGTAATGCAAAATGGACTATATTCTCCTCTTACATAAACTTTATTAGAGAATGTGATGATGGGTCTGCAGCTAGTGACTCTGTTAGAATGGATCCGTGACAAAGTGCTGGACTTTCCACCTGATGGCACTTTGCAAATTCCTGCCTGGCAAGCGGTCAGCAGACGATTGTATGATGCTTCTACTCAGGGGGACTCCATGGCAGTGATGCATTTAGCACCTTGGTGGCAAATTCTGACTACTCTTCTCCAAGTGTCGACTAATTCTACTAACACTGCTAAACCAGGGGAGGCTGTAAATTCCACCGACAGCAAGACTCTTCTCAACACACTGTCAATGATGGCGACTCCATCCACACCTCCTCTGCCTCCAAAGCTCCTGTCACTGATTGCAGCAACCCTCACAGCACAGGACCAAGCATGGGAACAGGACAACTTGGCCATTGATTCCACTGACACTGATAAACCTTTTGATCCAGGTCCTATAGATCCAGAAAAGGAGCTAGACCTTTTTCCTCCCCCCCCCCCCCCCCCCCCCCCCCGCCCCGCCCTGCCTCGATGCATTGACTGTATTTTTGGGGAGGGTGAAAGGGGGTCTGAGGGATCAGTGGCAGGAATGCAAGTGGTAAGCGCTTAAGCAAGTGGATTTGGGAGTCGCTATGGCATGTTCAGTATTTTGTCAGACAAATCAACCTCCAGAGTGGCAGTCTGTGCAATACAAGGCTGTTAAAGAGTTAAGAAAAGCAGTGCGGGAAGGGAGGATTCATAGTACTTTTGCTATGTCCCTTCTTGAAGTAATAGCAGAGCCTTATACACTCACATTGCATGATTGGAAGTCATTGCTTTGTATGGTACAAACTCCAACGCAGTATATGATGTGGTTATCTGATTTTCGTGAGCTATGTGTAGTGGCCTTGATTGAAAACCCTAATCGAGGAATTGCTGTTAACTAGGAGCAGCTGGTTGGAGAAAATGATTGTGCTGATTCTGTGACTCAGGCAAGGTATCCCAGGGACAACTATTTGCAAATGAAGGACATATCTATTAAGGCAGTCAGGATGCGGGAGTCTCACCACAGTCTTGCAGGGTCCTAAAGAGTCATATACTACCTTTATTGATCTGCTTCAGAATATTTTGCAACAAGTCAAGCATGAGGAAACTCGAGGTTGCTTTTAAAACAACTAGCTATGATAATGCCAATGAAAATTGTAAACAGGCAACTTTAACAATTGCAAGCCCAACATGTGTCAAATGATTATAACGCAGAACTCACAGCAGACTGTAACTCCCAGGCTGAGTTCTGGAATGCACCATAACACATTTTTGCCTCTCTAATCTCTTCTGTAAGAATAGTACATGCTCTTAACTTGCTTAGCAAATTAGGCTGCTAGCTTGCTAAAGAAAGTGATACTACAAATAGTATTTTTTTTTCTGGCTTATTAAACAGATGGTGATTTTGTCCGTCATATGTTGCTACAGAACTGATTTTCTGTTTATTTTTATTATTAGCACAGGGACATGGGTGTGAAGACTTTGATAGGATGTTACATGAATCTGAGTGACCACTCTGAATCAATCCACAAAAGCATACAAAACTTAAAAGCCTTAAACAAAGATCTGCAGCAGAGCCAGGGGCAGGATGCCTTTGGTCTCTTCTCATGGCTGGGAAACTTTGGGCCATGGCTCAAAAGTATTACAGGATTTATTACAATTACTGTAACCACCTTATTGATGTTTGCCTTATATCTCCCACGCCTTTTTTCCTGTATTCAGCATTTAGTTGATTGTAACATAAATCAGGTCATGGTCACCCAGCTACACACAACCTTTGCCGTGTTGCAGTAACAAGCAAAAAAGAGGAGGATAGAGAATGTCTGAAGAGAGATATAGGAGAGAAAGATGGAGAATATCTGACCTAACAAGAGATGAGAGAACAGCTAGGTATTGTGACGGAGAGTAGGAAAGACGAACATGGTTATCTAGTGATAAATAGGTGTCTGCATGCTTGTAGTGATATATAGCTATGTAACTGCATGAATGTTTTCTGCCCTGAGTCTGGTGGTGCATACAGCTGCGGTTTGTGTCCAGGCTCAGAGATGTAAATATGGGCTTCTCTGTTATGGTAAAGTGTCTCTGGTTGCATAAAAAAAAAAACAAAAACAAAAAAAAAAAAAGAAAAAAAAAGAGAAAAAAAGAAAAAGAAACAACAAAAAAAGGGTGACTAAGCTGTAAATACTGTATACTATTATCTTTCCTTTTTCTTAAGCAACTTTTTTATTTCCCTGTTTGTGTATAGTTATATAGATATAGATATCTATAAAAAACAACCAGCACAAAGCAACCGGAACATTCTAAGAAACTTTTATAGTTAACTTCTACATTTAATTCCAGTAACAATCTAAAGGTGTCCATTCAGCTGTTTGTTTAATTCTAAGTTTTCATTGTATACTTTCAGGTTCTTTGAAAAGCAGCAATAACAGTTGAAAAATTATTTAAAGGAAAATTTTGTTCTACACGATTTCCACTTCCATGCTTTAGAATGGAGGCACAGTGGAACACTAGCCCAAGTGCAAAATTTAAAGTGCTTTTAAGTAGGTTTTATCTTTATTTTAGGATAGAAAATGTTTCTTAACAGCTTATATATAGAATTTACAAGTTAAACACAATTTCTCATGCTCATTTATAATTTATCATGCTCATTTATTTGATTAGAAGTTTCTGATGGAATATTTTCATAAAATTTTCATAGCTTATTGCATATTTTTATAAATAATCATAAACCTATATGTTGACCTCTGTATGAAATGCGCTGATAACAAAACTTACAGCATGAACTATTGGGAGATTGGTTGCGCAATCTTTTTAAGTTGTGGGGAATCACCAGATGGTTGCAGGAGCTTACAATACATGGAGGAATGTTGTTATTGGTAATTGTAGTTAATTGATTATTATTTCCTGTATGTTGAATTGTATAAGATCTATGATTCAAAAGCAGTTTAGCCTGTAAGTTTTTTCTGCTAAAGAAGGGGGAATTGTAGAGAGCTTTGTGGCAGGTGCTGGAGGCTGCGATGCCTGTGAAGGACCTTGAAGGCTAAAGAAGAAAGAAAAAGGTTGGCTGAATGCCTGGAAGAAAAAACAGGACAGGAAGCGAGGCTGGAGCAGATGCGCGATGCCATGTCGGCAGCTGGCTGAGAACATAAAACTCACAGAGATAAGAAAGAAGAGAGAAAAAAAAATGCAACAAGTTCAGTGTGTTTGTAACTTAGTAATTAACCAATTATATGTAGCCAAGAAGTGTGTGAAGAGAGTTGATTAACCAATGATATTTTAGTACGTTGCACATGAACAACAAACAAGGATATATAAGCATGGGTTTTGGACTTATAAAGGGTCTTTCTGGTCAAATTCAGGAGTCCATGCCTCAATCTCCTTTAGAAATATGTTAACTATAATTTAAACTGTTCCAGTCCAAAGCTAGACAGAACCAGTGCTGCATGCTATTACTATTGCCACACTGTTGTATGCTGTTGGTTGAATCCAGATTTGATCTTTTATCATCTTATTTGCTGTTAGTATTATTTGCTGTTAGCGCAAATGTAACAACTAACCTACTTTTGGGAAGACAAATTTTATTCTTATGGTCATGACTGTGCTATGCTACTCTCCTGGAAGACCAAAAAGCAGCCCTGTTAGTAATACAGTCAAAGCTAAAAATAAGGACCTTGCATGCAACTAATAACTGAGTTATGGTATCACAGATATCTTGAGGTGACCCTTGCAGTTACGCTGTGCTGCTGAAGGAACACAAGCAAACACAATTTCACATGGCTGGCAGATAGATGGAGGCACTCAAAATAAGCAGGAGGGGAGCAACACCTCTTATCTCAGCCTTGTGGGAAATAGGGGGGGTCCTATATTTTTCTCATGGTGTTTTCTTGGCTGCAGGACAGAAAGGAAAAAATTAAATATGCAGGAAAATATTTATTAGTTCAAATTTATATAGTTTTCTCTTATCAGGAGAACTTTATAAATATGAATTATTTAGAACTTGATGGCATAATGAAGAGCGAGGGAATCCTCTGTGGTCTCCATAGGAGCATTACCAGACTTGCCAGGGAAACGAGCACTCAATTGTCCAATCCTCCAGAAACAAAAGCAATGGTTTACAGAGAGGTACATTGTGGTGGTGTGTATCACTTCCAATGATAGTGAGTAAGGGTTTACCTACAGATAATTTTATCGGTGGGAGTCATACTGGGTCAAGGCCCAAAAAGGAACATAAGAATGGTAGTAAATGGAGTTACATCCAGCTGGTTACAAGTGGTGTTCCCCAGGGCTCAGTACTGGGGCCTGTGCTGTTTGATATCTTTACCAGTTAACTGGAGAAGGGGATTGAGTGCCCCCTCAGTAAGTTTGCAGATGACACCAGGCTGGAGGGGAGTGTTGATGTGGTTGAGTGCAGGCAGGCTCTGCAGAGGGGTCTGGACAGGCTGGACCGATGCAACAAGGCTGAGTGATGGGTCCTGCACTTGGGTCACAACAGCCCCAGGCAGTGCTACAGGTTTGGGGCACAGCGGCTGGAAGCTGCCTGGTGGGAAAGGGCCTGGAATTGCTCTTGACAGACACTGAACATGAGGCAGCAGTGTGCCCAGGTGGCCAAGAAGGCCAACAGCATCCTGGCTTGTATCAGGAACAGTGTGGCCAGCAGGGCAAGGGCAGTGATTGTCCCCCTGTGCTGGGCACTGGTGAGGCCGCACCTCGAACCCTGTGTTCAGTGTTGGGCCCCTCACTGCAAGACAGACACTGAGGTGCTGGAGCGTGTCCAGAGACGGGCAGCGGAGCTGGGGAAGGGTCTGGAGCACAAGTCTGGTGAGGAGCGGCTGAGGGAACTGATGTTTAGCCTGGAGAGGAGGAGGCTCAGGGGAGACCTTATCTCTCTCTACAACTACCTGAAAGGAGGTTGGAGTGAGGTGGGGGTCAATCTCTTCTCCCAGATAACAAGTGACAGGACAGGAGGAAATGGCCTCAAGATGTGCCAGGGGAGGTTTCAATTGGATATTAGGAAAAATGTTTTCACTTGAAAGGGTGGTCAAGCATTGGAACAGGCTGCCCAGGGAGCTGGTGGAATCACCATCCCTGGAGGTGTTCAAAGAACATGTAGATGCGGTGCTTACGGACATGGTTTAGTGATGAACTTGGCAGTCCTGGGTTGATGGTTGACTTGACGATCTCAAAAGTCTTTTCCAACCTAAATGATTCTATGTTTCTATGATTGGATAACCCTGGTCCCCTCTCAGAGCACACAAACATAAGAAAACAAAGCTTCGCATTATCTTGGAGAAGGCTGTGTGTGAGGCAAAAGTGCCTTCCTCGGCAGGGATGCCAGGTGGATATCTTCCCAGAGGGCAGGCAGACTTCAGTCATGGTGCACTGCTCTCCTATTTACCAGTAGAAAACTGCAATTTTTCCTCCTTTTTTCTCTGGCATCTTAAAAATTACTCTACTCTTCTAGTTCAGAGCTGATCTCCTAACATTTTCCTCTCTTTTTTAATAGGGAAAGATTTTTTTCCAAGATTTTTTTCTCCTATTAATGCTTACATCCCCTGAATGACAGCAAATGAAAACCTTAGTCCTGTAATGCCACTGTACAAAACTACACAGATCTCTTTGTGCTTTGGAGAGGGTTATTATGTTCACTGGAGAGGCTTTTGTGTTTAAAACAACACTGAATGCAGTTTGGAAATTGGTTTTCCACCACAAAGATAAGTGAAGTGCTAGTGCAGTCACTGAAACCCAGGTCTGTGTAACAGGAATGCTCTCAAATGTCACCCTTTTCACAAGGCTCAAAAGTGCATTTCAGCTCACTCGTAATGAGCATCTGCTGCTTGTTCTAGGCTGTGTTTTGTATTCCTGCACTAATTTTAACAGTACAAAGGTACAGAGCAGCAGAAACTTTGCTGTCTCCTGAACTATATTCCTGTGGTCTGACAGATCTTTCAAGCCACTGATTTCACAAGCCACAATGACTATTTCAGTTAGAATATCATGTTTTCATTGTATCTCCTACCAAAAGTCTCTACAGATCTTCCCAAATAAGAATGTGACAACTTGAATGAGTGGAACCAAAAATATTTTGTGAATTTCATTCTTAATTTTAAAAGTATTTATAGCTTATCAGAAGATACTCTATTACTTTAAGAGGGCAATGGGTCGTTTCCTTTAAAGACAAGATTTTAAGCTGAAGGAGAAAGTGATGATGCTACTTTTGAGGTATAACACAAGAAGCATCTTTAGATTTTAAGCCAGATCCTCTGCTAATATAAAGCAGAGTGATTCTATTGGAAGCAGTGAAGTTCTGCAGATTTATGTCTGCTAAGGGTCTGTTTGACAGTGGCAAGTGACTGAAGAGACAGCCATCTCAGCAAAAAGAAAATGTGAGGATCAAAAGACATCTAATATGTATTCAGGGGGGATTGCTCAAAAGTAAAAGGGCAATAATAAATGCCCTGTACTGCAAACAGGGAGGGATGATGCAAGAAAGAGAGAGGAAGAAGAAAGAAATTGCAGTCAATCAGAAACTGTAGAGAAAAGATGATAAGGGCAGCAAAATGTCAAGCTGGGCTGAGGCCAGCTGAACAATGCAACAAGAATAAGAATGTAACCTGCTTATAAAGCAAGGAAAAATTAAAACAGTGAGAATAAACTCATTAATTGTGTGAGGCTCCAAATGCCTCATGTGCAATTTTGAGACCCACTTTGTCCTCAAAGTTGCTTTGAACAACTCCTCTGTCAGGGCGAACATTTACTGCAGTTGATCGACAGCTGTAGTTAGTCAGAAGTACTGCACTTGATAAAAATGGTTTTCCATAGGAATAATTTCCTTCTTCTTTTTGTAATGTTCGGTGGAGTTTTTTAATTCAAAAACACTGAAAAAATACTTTATGGAATTTCATAGTTTTCTGTTTTTATTCCAGTGAGAACTCTGAAACTTTTTACATTTCATATAACAGCTAAACCTAATAGGTACCTATACCTATAAAATCCAATGGAAGACAGAAAGAAAAAAAGTTTTTAAATTAACCAAGAAATGAGAAGTGGTGTTTTTTTTTTTTTCAGAATCAGCCCTTAACATGGAGTACAGTGCTCGAGAAAAGGAGATATTAGTACCATTATGTGTATTGTAGAACTTATTCTCATTACCTGCTAGTTTTGCTTAAATCACTAGAAATAATCATATTGGCAGAAAAAGTTACTCAGATGAGCTCACAGCCTGACCTGTAACTAAATACCAGATATAGGACTGGATCTAAAATACTTCAGCATAAATAGAATACATGTCCATATGAACCCTTCGGCCGACGTGACATAATTTCTTTCACCTTTAAATATTGAGCCTGTAAAGTTCCTAATGTCAGATCTTTCCTGACATTACCGAAAATGCTAGACTTGTCAAAATTAATAATTTTGTCTATTACCATTTTCACAGGGGCAAGAGGGTTTACAGTACAGCTTGTGTATTGCAGACCAGCTGTGGTTTGGGGGTGCTTAGATACCGTGACCTGTGTTGTGGTCCTCATCTTTCCCCAGGTTTATGAAGGGATTAATTTTCTTATTCCAGCTCAGTCTTTGTCTTCATCACAGTCTGTATTTTGAAAAGGAGAGTCAAAAGCACCCGATTCCTGCTTTCCCCTCTTTGAAGCACTGATACAAACTCAGCCTTCCAAAGGTTCTCCTTGCCATCACTCTTGCAGTTTCTGTCTTGCCTCTCAGCTGATTCTTTGACTTACTCTGAAGTCAGCCTGTTATTTTTATACATTGCTGTATACCAGACTGAAACCTTTGTCTATGATCTTTATCAATCCATTGCACTGGTTTTGCTACTTTTATCTCATAGGTCAGTTGCTCCTCTTTCGGGGTTTGTTTAATATTGTGAAAACAACAGCAGCATGTATAAAGGGCATGGATGGTAGATGGACTTAAATATAGCACAAGAAAATGTAGCCTACCTAACACATTGCAGTTCTGACCTGAGCTCTCATACTCAGAGCTTTCATGTGTGTGTGTATATATATACATATGCATGCATTTAATTAGTCCTAGAAACTCAGAAAACTGATTGAGGGGGATTTATTCCGCAGATCTTCAGAGAATATAGACAGAATCTGTGTGTTGCTATGTAACTGGACTGAACGCAAAAGTATTTTGTTAGATCTTTTGTCTTATAAACCAGCATTGATGTCAGGACCTACATTTTAATTCAATATTAGATTGTGAATTACAATGAGTAATTAATTTTATTTTTGCAGATTTTAAGTGAAATATGAATATTCCAAGTTTTATTGTATTTCTTTTTGAATACAAGAAAATACCTTTTTTCTAAGAATTTTCTAAAAGATATCTCTCAAACTTCCTCACTCGGTGCAAAGCAAAACATAGTTATGGATATGTAACTTGAGCTGGTGCATAGCATGTACTTGGAATATGCTGGATAATTTACGTGCACTTTTTTCAAAGTCTGATAAAATGCAGCTAGCTGGAGAGTTTCTCTGTAATACTGCACCTATTTGTCCTGACACGCCATATCTATTTCATTTTGTTGAATCAACCTGTTTCACCATATCTCGATTCTTTCCACTGCATGTGCACTCTGACATGGGACCTGGGAAATCCTGTTTCTTTCAGGCAGCAATCTTTTGGGGAAGTAAACTTTGCAATCTATGAAAAATATACCTTTTGCAGATTTTCATACCATTGCAAAACATCATCTTTTTTTTTTTCTTGTTTATGCCTTCTTTTCATTTTATATAACTACTGAACTATTAAAGTAACATGGCCATCAAACTTGAGCCAAGCAGCACAGAATAAAACTTGCAAAATCTGTATTTGGGCCAGGCTAGTTAAAAAAGCTCTTCAAATTTCATGCAAAGCTGGAACCAGCCCTGGGAAAACCTGGGCAGATGGTACTTATTTACGGTACTTATTTACTGAAACCAGCTCTGCAGTCATATACTGGAGCTGGCTGGGAAACTTGAAATGCAAAACTGTTGAAAAAAAAAATTCTTCCCAGGGATGTATCCATCTCAGTGAAAGATAATTATTTTGCACTAGATTGGTTGAGTAGGAAAATGTGATGGGAAGTTAGAGATCCAGGGTAAAATCCCGCTGCCTGAATTTGTAAAAAGGTTTAACCTTTTCACTTCCATATTCCATACGAATAACTGACCTTAGTGGTTGCCAATCACAGTTAGGAAGGTCTCCGTGCTTCTGCCTCCTACTTCCCTCTTGCCCTTGCCATAATCTCCTCCTTTGTCACATACCGAGCTCCCTGCACTCTCCGGTAAGCCTGCTGCCATGTCTTGCTCAAGCCATGGCACTGCCTTCTTGGGCTGATGTCCCCACATCCCAAGTTCTGCTCCCGCTCGGTGCTGCCTCCTCACCTTCCTCTGATCTCTCCCACTTTTGGACCTCCCTGGGCTACACCATGGACCACCGGTGTTGCCTTCTTACAGGAACCCTGGTTTTAGTTGGGGGTAGAACTAAGGAACCTGGCAAAGCTGGGTAAGCTGAGCTTTGCTCCTTGTCTCCCCTTCATCACTAGTGCAACTCCTTAGCAGAGTGTGACCCACAGTTTGGAAAACAGTATTTTAACCACATAACACATCAAAAGTGTCTTTCTTTCACTCTCGCTCTCTCTCTCTCTGAAGCAAAAAAAAATAAAAAATGCCAAAGCTGTTTGAGATGATGTTGGGAGGAACACAAAAGGAATAAACTCCACTTTAAATTTTGGGTTTATTTCAATTGACTGTGAAATGCAGAACTGACAGGTCTAACTCCAGGCAGTCAGTGGCATCAATCTCTGCAGAACCAAAGCCTCCACATTTTCAACAGGTTTTTCCATAAACTTTCTGCTGTGTAATGTTTAAAAGGGTATCTGGACAGGTATTCACTTTTACTAAACCAAAGCACACTGCTGCCATTAATGGTATGCACACACACACATACAAAGGCAAAAATAAGAGATTATTCTGAGGCTGGAAGCTGAGAAATTTCAGGATTTTTTTTCATGCTTTCAACTCAAAAGCTGGACAGATCCTGGACCTAATTCATCAATTCAGGCAAGGATTCGCGAAATTAAGGAACTGAAGACTTTAAACATAGAAAAAAATCTCACATGAAATAAATGAACACTGTCTGATAATATCCAGAATGTTACAACAGTTTACATTTAATCTAGGTAGTTCTTTCCCTGGAATAATAGCAATTAAGTGATATGTCAGTGGCAACACTCAAAAAGCTCAAGGGAAGGAGGTGGAACAATATGAGAATCTTGTTTGTCTCTCTTCTGACATTAATCTCTGAACTAAAGTTCTAACATACACTTGATAAAAGGAAAGCTACAAAAAGAAAAAGCAGCTGGAAATCATTGTGAGGTATAAATGCCTCTTGCCATAGTCATTTAAAGATTTTGATTGTGTAAGTCAGAACTATTGCATCAATGTGAGAAGAATACGTAATAATATTTACAACTACTGAGCATAAACGGATAACTCTATGACACCTTATCAAGTTTGCTTTTGCTCAGTATTCAACAGTATCTCAGTCATCAGAAGTTCAGCCTGCTGATCCATGGGTCACACAAAACAAATCTGCATTAAAAAAAATTAAAATCCCTGTTTTTTCATACTGCATGCTAAGAAGAAGGAAACAATTACATTGTATTTGGGAATGGGAAGTAGTTATTTTTGTCTTTCTAGTCAAAAGTTCACATTTAGTAGGAAAGAAATAACACTTCATAAGAGTCTATAAATAAAGAGAACTACACTTTTTAAAACAAATCTGATATTGTGGGAAAGCCATGATTTTTGAGAGTCTTTTGGGACTCCTTCCTATTATTCCTTAAGCCTGTACTGGAGACAAATTCCTGCTCAGTTTAATTATATGTATGATGCAATTGCTGCAGGGGAAGTGCATGAAAGTGGTACAGAACCTCACCTCCCCTTTCTAGCTAAAGATTTGGCTGATGACTCTTCCTGTGCAACGCTCTGTTGGTCTTCGGAAGAAATGAAACGCTGCTGGCTTATAAGAAAACTCAGTAATCACTGTGGATAATCATGCTGTTCATGCAGCCTTCAGCATTTGTAATGTCTTGCTCACCAATATTCTATTTTCTCATTTAGAGTTATTCATCATTATTTTCTGCCCTTCAGACTTACATTTTTTGCTGCTATTTAGCACAGCACAATATTTTCTGTGGATTTTATGTTCTTGCCCCACTGTCACCACACTATTTGGTTTTGCTTATTAAATCTAACTCTTCCATTATTATATTTATAAGTCATCTTGGGCAGCTATGGCTATTTTTGTGTGTTTATTATTTTCCATTTCATGCATGTTTAATTACTATATCTTTTAAATATTTTTAGCAGGCACATAGCACACTTGGCTTAAGTTGCAAAGTTGTTTATAAATCATTACGGGAATGGCGCCTTGAGAAGCATTCTCCCCATAGCATATTTATTTGGTTTTGTTTTCAGTTTAGAGTAAAGGGAAGTTTTTTAAGTTGGTCTATGTTTGCCCATATTTGCACAGAGATGGATTTCACTGAAATGAAATTCACCAGTGGCAGGTCTGGGCCCCACTGATGAAAACAGATAGTACATGGATCTGCACGTATCTTTCCCCATCAATAAGCCAAGGTATGCCTTTTAGCAGCAGCTGTGAAATCCTTATCCAGACAAACCAGGCACTGAAAAGTAAACAGAGCTCAAAGGTCTCCCTTGCTTTCTTATTCAGTCACAGTAGGGGTTTATTTTATTATTTTTCCTACTCTGAAGTAGAAATGGCTTTGTTTGGCTTGACCACAAAGGACCACCATGGACCAGCATGGATATGTACACTTCTAAAAAGAAGGGAATCTGTGCACAAATGAGACACTGGTGAGTAGAAAAAAAAAGAAAAGAAAACCTGGAGAGCCGTTTAAAGTCTCCATGTCTCACTATAGCTACACCGTTGCTTTTTATAATATCTTCCAGTGAGTGCAAATATCTCATTCTTTTCTAATTTTGATATGATTTTTGACATAATCTCCATCTTTTAGAGTAAAATACTCATTTTCTTTGCATGTAGCAGTCACAATGTGTTGAGTATCTGGGCAAGCCACTTACTATCAACTCCTATATTGCACAGAGGCTTTTATTCCATGGAGATGATCAGCTCTAAATGAACGTGGCAGGCCTTTATCAGATAGTAGGTCTGGACAGGTCTTCATAGTCCTTTCCAGTATGTCTACGTTCTTTAATAGAATTGCCTGGGCTCATGTGAACCAACATTAGCCTCTGAGTTTGTTTGCTCTTTATCTTATCTTTCTCCATTACCTATTAAGAGCTGAACTGTGAATCTAATATTCATACTAAGGAGCACTTAATTTTTGCCATGAGGTATGCTCAAGCTGCCCTTAATGACCTGAAACACAGGCTGCAGGGAAGACTAGGCTCTGCACATTTATATTGCTGTGTGAGCTGTCTAAACGTATTGCAAGACTGAGCCTACAGTGGTTAACAGTGAGGAGCTGCTAGGCAGCACTCTGCCCCCATAATCATGGCTGCTGAGTGTCCAGAACATTTTGTTAACCCAGAGGAGCTAGGTTGAGGCTCCTTGCCCAGCAGTAGGGTATAACATACAGCCCATGGTGGTGACATGCACCTTTCCTTGTGTACTGTGGGACAATCAGCACTGGAGATTTCCACGCAGTGTTTTGCCAGAGCCAGCCCTGAGGCTGTTGCTACAGCCAGAGATTAAACAGAAAATTCATCCCTGGTCCCTGGTCAGGGCCACTGCATAACAGGATTGTAGGCACAACCAGTGAATTCAGTTTTGTTACTAGTGGGGAGCAGCAACTGTTTGAAATGAGCATTTCACAGCCTGACCCTCTCTTCCTGGGCACCTACACGCATTCTCTGCTTGTAATAAGATGTTATTATTCTCAGTATAATTCTGTGCTACATTTCAGTTTGCATTCTGCAAAACAGACCGACTATTTTTGTTCAAATCCAGTTCTAACCATTGTGACTCCAAATGTCTTGTTTAAAAGAAAAATGGTCAAGCTGTAGTCACAGATCACCAGCCATACCTTTTTAAAAAGTCAGATTAAAAGCTTAAAAAATTCAATCTCAAGTTGAGTTGTTAATCATGAATACAGGAGGTTGTTTTAGAAAGAAGAGGTTTGCTAATGCAAACAGCATGAAAGACCAGCATGAATGCCACGTGAACAGCAGCAAACTCAAAGTAATTGAATGCAATATTCAGGGTTGATGCAGTTATTTATAGATTTGAGATCCATTTAAATTCAATGAGAAATGCAGATTTAGAGAGGCAGAGAATTCCGAAGTTGTCATTTACGACTGAGATTAAATGATGGAGAAATTGTATGAACGTGATAAAGCTACATGTGGGCCTAATTTATGTCAGTGTGGATGCACATCGGTAATTGTTTGCATGCAGCCAGGGAAGTATGAGCTGTTATGGCAGCACTAAGTATTGCTATTATGAAAATGTATGAGGAGCTGGACAGTACACTGAAAGAGAATTCTGAGAAACAGAGTGGAAAATTCACCATTTTCAAAGCTTTAAGAACAGGTACACTAGGATATTTTTTTCTTAGTAATTTTATTAATTGAGACATTTGGCATCAAGTTGTTAAAGCTTGCCATATAGTTCCATCATTCCAATCCAATCTCATTGGCTAGTAATGACTGGATCTTACATCTTCCTTTCTGTTGATATACATCCCTTTAGGTTAATACAGAGAGTAAAGCATAGTGTAAAAGGCAAGACTTGCTTAATATGCCCATGAAGGCTGCAGAACACCGCTTTTCCTAAATGTGTTTTACCTTGAAATTTCTTATGCAAACATGCCAAAGGCATATTCCTTGTTTAGGGACAAGAATTAGACAGACCGCATCTGTCCTATGTTTACAAACACATTCCCCTCCACCCCCCAGTCCCTTTTTTTACTGCTAAAACTGCATGTCTAAAGTTGAGTCTACATATCCTATTATATAGGAAGGAATCTGGCTTTGTTGTCACTAAATGCAGATTCTGCAACTGAAGTTGAGCTCTTGCTTCTGCATTTAAGTATCTGATTAGCAATGAAATGCCATTAAATTGCACTGAAGCCAGTACACAAGGACTTGGGACAAATCAGTAAGTGGGGCTTAATATTCACTAGCGAGCCTTT
The DNA here is from genome assembly GCF_963210335.1 of Falco punctatus. Lineage (NCBI taxonomy): Eukaryota > Metazoa > Chordata > Aves > Falconiformes > Falconidae > Falco > Falco punctatus. Next base: position 28,196,004 of record NC_137581.1, on the reverse strand, counting down.
AATTTTGCTTGAAATCAAGTCAATAATTATATAGAGAAGTAGCATCTTCTTTAGTGCCTTAGCAGGGAGTTTAATTTTAAGATTGGGGGCTAATTTAAAAAATAAATTCTACATGCTCTCTTAGTTAAATTCTAGTCTTTTTGCATTGGAGCAGGAAGCAGTACATTATCTGGGCATGCTCTAGTTGTATGCTGTATAAGGTAAATGAAGATGACCAGGAAGAGAGACAGTCTGAGACTGTGACCTCAGGACATTATGTGGGAGGACACAGCATGCTGGTTGTTGATGGGAAGGCTAAATTCCTCTGGCTTTTCTGGGAAATCTTAGCCAACATAATTGTTGCATTAAAAAATAAAAACTTGGGGTTTAGGTTTATAAAAATTCACAGACTTCAAGTAAAAGACCAAATCACAGACTTATTGTTCCTCTTAGCCTTTCCAAACATGGGTCCTTACTATATTCATGCTTTGCGTGATGAGGAGTCATGGACACTTCCCAAAGCCCAGATGAATTCCAAGCCAAAAACATCCCCAACAACACTGCCAGAGTGAAGACCTGAGGTCCTCAGAGGTCTCTTATTTAGCAGCCTGGTATAAATCCCTATCAACTAAGAACTTCAGTATTCTGATCTGTATTAACAACAAAGATATAAAAGGGCCCCAAACCAAGTTGTAAAAATCTCCATTTCCCCTGCTTCTGCTAATGATCCACATCTTTTCCCTATCAAGTTGGAGAAACATCTCTTTAAACAAAACCCTCCAGTCAGCACAAGAATACTCAGACTTTTGGGCACATAGTCAAGGAAGGGCCGGTATACCTGAAAGCTTATCCTTTCTTCCTATCGTGTTATGTTTTAAAAAGCTTCTGCTAAAAATTGCCTTAGGCAAACATCAGTAAAGGCTCCCTGGAAAGACGGGTAAGAGCAAGGAAAGGGAAGGGCAAGAATGGAGTAACAGTGCTTCATAAGGTTTGTTGCAGAGATTATAGTTCAGTTCTTACACCTGCACCCAATGCCCTTGCTTTTGCACATGTTTTTCTGAACATCTTATTGTTTTATTCAAAAGAGGATACACCATAACTTCTAAGTAGAAACTACAAGTACATTTTGTCCGTGCTTTTCTTCTCTCTGGCCGGCTGCATAGCCTGTGTAGCAGAGCAGGCAGTGTTCTGCAGAACCCCAAAATGCAGGAATACCTCCCACTTTCTTCTAACTGATTCTTCTGCACAGCCCTAGCAAGTCTCAGTGGCTGTGATATTTAGAACAGCAATGGAGTTCTAATTTCTTAAGTATACTGAGGACTCTAATTTGGGGAACTATCAAATGATTTTTTCTAAGCACACTTGTTTCCCTGACTTCTAGTAACCTGTAGTCTAAAACACTGAGGGGAGGATGTTTTGATAAACTGAGCTGAGTGGGTTTTTTTAAACGGCTGGATGGAGTGCAAGTGCCTGAAATGCCAAGGTGGGAATTAAAGCAGCCTCCTTTAAAAGTGGCAGGGGAGGTTTCAGCCCTGAGTTTTCATCTCCTTAAATCTATTAGGTTTGTAAATATGTAATTTCGGGAAAGAGCTGACTGAGAGTGCAAGAACATTGAGCATCCTGAAGACAGTGCACATGTGCACCGACAGAGTGCACATGAACAGTACCTGGGCTCTGATGCAGTGCATAGCAGCACTGCATACACCTCCCAAAATAATTAATAAGTCACTTGTTTATTCAGGAAACCTGTATTCTATAGAAGCAAAGCTGACATGGATTGTAAACTGCAGGGAGAATATCTCCATGGCACTTCTGAAAAGAATACCTCTATAATGTTCTGTTTGTAGAACTGTAAGTTCTAATGTGACTTAAAATGAAAGACTTTTTTGCTGTCTACTTGTAGAATGGGCTGTGTCAATCTGTAGAAGTATTGTTGGATATCCCTTATCTGTTAAAGAACAACTGAGGTCAATGGTGCCCAAAAACCCCAACAATGCCCAAAGCAGGCCCATGTGAACCTCATGAGGTTCAACAAATGCAAGGTCCTGCATCTGGGGCAACCCCCAGTATCAATACAGGCTGGGGCATGAATGGATTGAGAGCAGCCCTTCTGACAAGGACTTGCTGGTACTGGTGGATGAAAAGCTGGACAAGAGTTGGTAATGTGTGCACACAACCCAGAAGGCCAACCCTATCCTGGACTACATCAAAAGAAGTGTGGCCAGCAGGCTGAGGGAGGTGATTCTGCGCCTCTATTCCATTCTAGTGAGACCCCACCGGGAGTATGGTGTCCTGCTCTGGAGTCCTCAGCACAGAAAAGACATGGACCTGTTACAGAAGGTCCAGAGGACTGCCAGGAAAATGGTCAGAGGGCTGGAGCACCTGTCCGATGAAGAAAGGCTGAGAGAGCTGGGTTTTTTCAGCCTGCAGAAGAGAAGGTTCTGGGGAGACCTAAAGGGGACTTGCAAGAAATATAGGCATAGACTTTTTTGTAGGATGTGTAGCAATAGGACAAGGGGTAATGGTTTTAAACTAAAAGAGGGTAGATTTAGACTAGATATAGGAAGACACTTTTTACAATGAGGGTAGTGAAATACTGGAACAAATTGCCCAGAGTGGTGGCAGAAACCTCATCTCTGGAAGCACTCAAGGTCAGGCTGGATGAAGCTCTGAGTAATGTGATCTAATTGAAGATGTCCCTGCTCATTACAGGGGGATTGGACTGGATAACTTTTAAAGGCCCCTTCCAACCCAAACTGTTCTATGATTCATAGTGAGCTTCACTACACATATAAATACACCCACTAAAGGATTTCTTATTCCAAAGATCTCAAGTCTTTGCAGTATATATGAGCAGTTACTTGCAAGAAACACTGAATTCCTCATCAGCCTCCATACTTAAGAGTAAAAGGACTTTACAATAATTAAGTAGCACATTTGTAGTATGTGACTTGAGCAAACCAAGCCACTTTGAATTTGGATCTCTTGCATCTCAAACCAGTAATTTTACTACCTGACTATCTTTTCTTCAAAGATGATTGATTGCTGGATGAAAATCAGAATCCTCTGCAGTACCTCACAGTAGGCACCCAAAATCAAAATTTCCAATTGTTTTGTAGCCCACAGCCAAATACTGATCTCTCTGATTATTGCAGAGTATTAATGGAAAGAACAGCAGCTAATCCAAAGAATTTTAGTGGACTTTATATCTTGTCCTAAAACTGTATGAAAGTTACTGAATATAAATGAAAAATGAAAACAAACCATGCTAAGCAATGGTTACACTTGAGGAGTATTTATGTTTGTTATTTTTTTTCTCTTTAAATACTGCATTGTTCTGGGAGATTTCAGAGTAATCTCTGAAAGTATTACTTTGGAGTAATGCTTATTTTTCTCCATCGGTTGCATTTATAATTCTGTTGTTTCTCAGAGACAAAATATAGGCAGCCAAGCTTACTCTTGTTATTACTGTAACAACAATATAAAAGTTAGGGCATTTTTCAAAATGAAGCCTATTGGAAATAATCCATTTTTGCAAGCAGTGAAACATAACAGGCTGGCTGCAACCACATAGCCAATTCACAGTCCTTAGAAAGCTCCCAGAATATGCAGCAGTTGTTGATTAACTCCTTTCTTAGAAGTCAAGCAGTCTTCTTTTAGGGTATGGTTAATAAACAGATTGGCCTGATTAAAAAACTTTGAACTAGGAACTAGAACCCCTGGTACACCTACCATCTAGAGCAACAACTTAATGTAACTCAAAGTTCCTTTGCTGATTAATGTATTGAAGACAGTGTTCAGAACAGTGAACAGAAGTTCAGCAAAATGCACAGTATTTCATCTTGAATCACAACACAATTTTATGAAAACTGAATTCAAATTTCCAGCTAAGTAGGTGCCTACAGACACAGGCACCTGTCAATTTTTTCCAAAAACATCCAAATACTTATGCACATGTTTTGAATATCTTGCCCCAGGTTTTTGTTTGTTTGTTTGTTTGTTTTTGTGTGTGGATTTTATCCTTTTTTTCTCCAATATGGAAGTTAGTAGCTACTGAAAGAGCCTGTAATGAGGTAAATAAGGAGCATTTACCCCAGACCTTCTTACCTTGCTAAGTGCTGTTTTATCATGATGCTGTTTACCAGAGCTTTAAACAGAGAAAGGCACAGGGTAAGGAGTTTGAAGGTGCATTCACAGAGCCTAATATTACATCCAGAAGCTAATCTATCTATATTTCTTCCAAAGTGAAGAAACAGGAATGAAAGGAGAGAGAAAGGGGCTTGCCAGAGTACAGGTAAGAAATGGAGTTGAAATTCTGTTGTTTTGACTTACCCTCTGGTGTAAGTTTATCTTACTACAGTAATCATAGGAGGAATTTAGGGACATTAGGTCAGGTCTCTGAATCCAGTTACATATTAATTTAAACCCCCAAAAAGCAAAGTAGGAAGACACAGGCTTAAATCCGTGCCTCAAATTTTTTCTTAGCTTGGGCAATTCACACCTAATATCACTTATTAGCAAAAAATCATACAAATAGCTCTGAACACTGTCACCTGAAAGATCCTGAGACAGTGCTCAGTGCTTAGGAGCAAAACTTGTGTGTGTCCTACATCCATTGACCTGTGGGTAGAATTAGGCATGCGGGTTGACAGAGTTAATTGAAATTCAGTCTTTTTCTCTTTCAGTGAGTTACTGATTGACTTTGCTTTTACAAGTCTAAATTATTCATGGAAAAACTTCTGAAAATGAATTTTAGCTTCTTGGTTATTTATGAAATGTCCACTGTGACAGTGTGCGTCTTATGATTAATTACTAGAATAGCTTTTGTTACTTCTCAAAATGACCATTGCAAACTTTTCAAGCAAGAGGATAATGCCAAATTATCCTCAAGCAAGAGGATAATGCATTTTCAAACATCAGTTGGCTGGGGGAGGGAAGAAATAATCCAATTTTCACTGACAGGGTGCTGTACATCACTGTACAAAATGTACACTGTAATGTACAAAAAAATCACTGCATTTCTAGTGCAGATGCATACACAGAGCTTTGAGTATATTGACCAGATTTTAGGTGAGAGACCTGTTGAAAATTTAATTCACTGTGGACTGAGAAGCTGAATAAATTTATAAATAAATATAAAAATAACAAAGGATGAGTCTTCTTAACACAGCAAGGAACACAAAAATATGCAGCCGTAATTAAGAACCAGTCTGAAACTCAAATCAATTGCTGATTAAAAAGAAGGGGACAAAAAAAGAAAATAAAAAAGAAAAAAAAATTACATTTAAGCTCATGCAAGTGGGCTGCTATCCTGTGCCCCGAGTCCAAACTACTACAAAAGCTTGCCTTGATACATGCAATCTGTCTTGTTCATTTTAAAAGAATTATTCATATGCTTGAGAAGCATTTGTAGATATGGGAATTGAAGTCAATCTAAATATTTATTAGCCAGCACATACTGGTTTTCTTTTTCTTAAACATAATAGTGTTTACTAAATTTAGGCTGCTTTATGAGAGGCAACCTGACACAGGGTAGAAATCTTGATGCTGATACCCAGCCCTTGAGCTGTGCATATACATAAACCAATTCAAACCTTAAGCATCCCAGCATCCTCTTATTTGAGACAGTTCAGTACATCCTTACCTTTCAGTGATACCATACACTTAGTGATTTGGGTTTATAGCTCCTCTTGTACTGGGGATACAGATTTTGTGTTGTGATATTGTAGGGCATAAAAGATGGAAAAGTACCCAGGGTGGACCAAGAATTTACAGATATCCTAGCAAGAGTGAATTGCAAATGCTTTTTAGCCTTAGCTGCTTTTCAGCAGATGGCACTGTAAGAGCATTCGAACTGAATTCCCAAAAATGCTTTATGTATTATATCATAGACATAAATTAATCCTTAACATTGAAATTTGACATTTTAAGTTAAATGTATCTCTTTCAATTATTTTTTTTAATCAGTGGGAGAGAGGATAGCAACTGAAAAATAAAGTTACATATCACTGGTCTGGGATACTTAATTTTTCATTACACTATATATATCCAATAGCAACATGGTTATTTTAAATTAAACTAAAATGCAATCCAGCTTTTTTTCATGTATCCGTAACATCTATATTTAAGAGTAATTTGTTCTGACATTTAAATGTATGTTATGAACTTCAGGGGAAGAGATAACGTCAAACTAGGGATCACATTTTCTCTCTCAGAACAGAATTGAGCCAGCCTATCATTCTCTATTAAGCATTTCTCAGAAGCCTGTTGCTGTACAGTCTAAAGGCTTTATGCATTGATAAACACAGTAGATATGGACATTTGGCTTTGGATCAATATTTGGCTTTGATGTCAATCTTTCAAATATTAATTTAAAGATGAATACAAGGACATTTAACTCCCTCCTCCAAACACCAACTCAGCAGCCAGCACAACCACTTTCTACCCCTCCTTCATGTCAGTGTCTGATCTCCTTTCTGATTAATGACTTAAACCACTTATTCCTTGCTCAACTATCAGTTCTCCAACTGGTTTGTCTTAAACTAGGTGCTTCTTCCATTGTCAGTTCTCAGCAAGCCCTCGTTTCCACCTCCACCCTCTGTTACTTTACTGTTGGCTCATTACAAGGTACATGGGAACTACAACACTGTCCTGGGACCCCAGCCCACTCTGACACTTCTCAGGGAACCAAAGATGCTAAGTGAAAAGCAGACATGTCAGAGTTAAAGGTGAAGTGAAAGAACCATTATGTACAATATTAGTCACAAAGTACAGGTTGTTTGAAAGAAATAGAAATTCTGAGAAAAGCTAAGATGCATGGTCTTTCTGAATCTTTAGCTCATGCAATTGTTACAATTTATTAATATGGACTGGATTAGTGAATTTTCTATCCTAGATGGCAGGGATTTCTGACAAATCAAAACTTGTAAACACTTATTTTCCAGGGGAAAAATATAAATTCAAATGTTCAGGGTATTTTTTTCCCCAAACCTCAGAAATGCTCTTAATCCTTCAAAGTTCCCTCTCTCTCTCCCCATACCATTCTCTTTCCAGAAAAACAGGAAGGAAAACAAAGCAGTTCAGAATCCAATACCAATAGGATTACAATTATGTATAGCATATTAGAAATACCTATTAAGAAAGAGGGCAGGTTGTGGTTACTGCTTTGAGCTAGATTTTCCTGATACTTTCACTGACTTGTGGACTGTGAAGATAAGGCTACCTCCAGCTGATAGAATAGTGGGAACTCTATAAATAGGAAAGCAGGCAGATAATGAGAAGAAACTGATTGTCAGGACCTGTGTCCCTTGAGGAATATGGGAATGAAATATTTTTTTATAAAGCATTTAAGTTTTCATTTAATTACATACTATCTATGGCTCTGATTCAGGACTGCACTTGGCTACTTTTTGTGTGCTTTTACTGAGATCAATAAAACAACAAATGTGCTTGAAGTTCATGAATCTCAGCGATGCTAAACTGCCTTCTGTTCTGCATGGGCCCCATCACACCTCAGACTTCAGTGCCTGAATGAAACCTGTGTCTGACACCTAGACATTTGTGAAGAAGGAAGACAGAGAGCTGAACATCTTCAAAGTCAAGGGACAAATTATGCAATCAAAAGAATGGTTCATACATTGGGGGATGGGAGCAGGAGAGCTAATAGAAGACTGAAATATCAGAAGAATTATGTCTGGTAACACCTATGTAAACCTAGTTGCTTGGTGGTAGCTGACATTACAGGGACAGACCAGATAATTGTCCAGCACAGGCCATAGCTGAATATAGGATGTTGAATGGATGATATATGGAAACACCTAAGAGTTCTTGGTGTGAATAACAAAAAAATAGGAACATGTGCTCCTTACAGAGACATCATATTTTGAAAATCAATCACAAACATTTTTCAGTTTGGTTATTTACAAATATATAGAACAGTTATAGTGGCATATTATACCTGCAAAATTACTTATCATTTCATTTGGCTTCCATAAAAGCATCTATCAAACCTTAGTCATCTAAGAAAATCCGGGAATTATCTCACAAAGTGTGCTTGAACTATAATGCAAAGTAATAAACTACCTTTAAGCTCAGATTGGTGTGACTTTCATAGTTTATCTATGCAATGTCAGGAAAAAGATGTCATCCCTCTCCCTGTCTAAGAAAAGTATTATTTTTTATTAAAATCTATTCACTTATTTCATATACCTGCCTTCAGCTTCGTGTTAACGCCAGAAGTACAACAGATCGGTCCAGAATTCTGTCTCAGGTCAGGTATCCAAACTTACTTCTGAGAAAAAGTGCCCTTAAACATAAGGAAATGTTTTTTAAACATAAGGAAACAAAAAATATGGTTTTGTGTTGGGCTAAAAATGGATTAATCATATAAGAACTATGTCCATATTACATTGCTTTTCTAGAAGACATTAAAAAGACAACAATGCTTTGGATTTTCCCCAAGGAAACGATATATGTGCAGTCATGCTGTGTGACTGTCTACTGGTCTCAACCAACAATTCCTGAAACTGCTGGCTAATTTCAGCCAAACTTGAGCACCATGAAGGGTGTATGGGACGCACAGTTCACAAGTTTCATGAGATAAACAGAGGAGTAGAAGACAAAGACTTCGGCTTGCTGTAGGAAATCTGCAGTGTCAGATCAGCTATATTATTAGACATCAGATACCTCAGGAAAGAGACCTTGCAACACACAGAGAGCCAGGAGTAGGCTGGCTTGGAATTTGTGTTTAATTGGCTATGACAACTACAGGTCACAAAACCTCAGGAAACCAAGGATCAGTCGCCCTGCCTACAGGACTGGCTGCTTTTCAGAAGCCTTTTTTTCCCCCTCTGCATCCATCCTCCTTTGAAGAAATACGTTTTCTCACACATATTAGAAGCCCAGGCCTTAGTAGCTAAGGTTATCTAAATACACAATTATAATGGAAAATCTGTGTTTACAAGGTTCAAAGATGGTCTCGTGTCAGTAACGTAAATATAAAATATTATATTTCTTTGGCACATAATTGTACACCAACAGATTTAAAACTGAAGACCTCTACTTGATTTAGTATAAATCTGTATAAAGGTGTGCAACAAGTTGTTAACAGTGGCAGGTGGCTTATTAGTAACTTGGTGTAGGTAAGTGAGAGGTTGTTACTTGCTCAGATGTTTGTGCACATTTCCTTAAAATTTTAATCAAAAATTACAAAGGATAACTGTGCTGCAGCTCTTATGAAAAGATCTCTGTTCCTGAGGAAGGCTGCAGTGGGATTATGCGGCAGAAAGGATCTCTAGAGACACTGTGACTGACTCAGATCAGCACTGGCTGAAGAGACTGCATATTTCCTTCTAAACATAAGAATTTAATTCAGATTAATAAGACAAGTAAATTATTCTTTTTCCTTGGGAGAATTTTTATGCAGGCAGAGATACTGCCTCAATACAGCTGTCAAATTTTTAAATTTTGCTAAATACGCAGCATTTTATCGACAACAGAAATACCCCCAAAACCTCCTGCCTCCAGAATGTCTTTTGAAGGTAATGTCCATTCTTATTTCTCTGCCTTTAATGTCGCATCCTTATCTGGGAACATAAACCTTTCTTCAGATAATTTAAATTGCTCGTCCTGAGAACAGAATCACCCCCAAACACATTGCCCAAACTAGTAGCAATGACATAAATACTTTTATTATTTTCAGTGCATTTTAGACACATTGAGGTCAGTTCTTATTGATCACTTGCTTTGCAGACATTCTTGTATTCAGTAGGGACATGAACAAAGTTAAGCGCATCATCGTCCTGAAAATGTATTAAGTGATTCTGACATTTATGTGAGAAAAGTTGTCCTTTTTCTGCAGTAGATCTTTTAGGATCTGTTAAATATTATCATAAAGGAAAATAATTTCAGTTTTCTGTTTAAATATTATCATAAAGGAAAATAATTTCAGTTTGATGTACTTGCCTGTTTTTTCAGAGAATCACTTCTTCCCCTACAAGTGAAACCAAATGGGTTTGAGCTTTGAAAGATGGGGACAACTGGAAAAAAACCAAACCCCAAACACCAGATATCAAAACATGTCAGAGGAGAGGCCTTGGAATATGAGCTACATCCAGACTTGTAGCAAAGTGCAGCTGTGGAAGGGAATCAATGTGATTTTTAACCCACTTTGACACCCTGTTAAATCTCAGTTATTAAATGTCCCTGGGTAGTTGACTCTCAGTCCTGCTTCTTCCTGATATTATTTAGCTAGTGGCAGAGTCCTATACAGATCTATCTACACCAATTAGATGTTAAATCAATTAAGCTTCACAGTTGTCCAGCATCCAGACCTTTTTACTGTGAATCAGCCCCTTTCCAAGTGCAGGAATGATTTTGGCATTAACAGTTCTCTGCCTCCTTCTGTCTGCCAACAGATCTCCTATGCAGAAGCAGGGGGGTTAAATATGGACAAATGCATATCACACATTGCAAGAAAACAAACAGGGGTTAACTATGTACAAATACATGTCACGCACTGTAAGAAAACTAACTTACTGGAGGAAAAAAAAGTAATAAGCCTGTATGTAATGTTCTGGCAGAACAGTGATTCACCACCAGGAAACTGCTATTTGCAGGAATCCTCACCTACCACAAGCAAGAAGGAGACCAGCATGGTGGGCCTGGGGAGGAGAGCGTGACCAGCTGGCGCACTGCTTGGCTATGTCCCAAGCTCTGCACCAAGGAAAGTGGGAGGGGGAAAACCAGCTCCTCTCCTGACCAGATTATATGTGAACAACCAGGCTACTAGCAATGTTGCAATGGAGCTGCTTCCACTGCTGCTGATTGCTGCCTGGAGGATGGAAATCAAGTATTGCAATTGATTTTTAGGTCAGCTAGTGACCTTTTCCTGTGAGCATATGGCATTTTAAGGAAGAATGTGAGGTCTGGCAGAAGGTCAGGCTACCTGTATTTATGTAACCTATAAATTATAGCATTTTCCTCATTGCTTGGTCTAGGATCTTCTCTCTAAAATCACCCTCTTCCTTATCCAATCTGTTTCTCCAGGACACCTTGTAAACCATGTATGAATATGAGAGCTTTGGAGTTTTTTCTTACAGCTGTCTCCTATGATGTCTAGTAATTCGTGTCCCCAGCTAAACAGATACCACAAACACGGCTTTAACCCTTTTACCCAGAAACAGTGAAAGGACCACCTTTTACCTTACCTACAGTAGGGAAAAGAGACCTTATCCAAGATCTGCAAAGCTCTGCAGTTTCTGTTCTCAGGAACTCAGAAGACAATTTCCTTTTATTTCAAACATGGATATGTAGACAGGAATCTTAGAACATTCAAAATAAAACTCAGTTTCACATATGTCCCTTTTAAAACCCATCTAAAACCCCTGTTTAAATTTTCACCTCTTACTTCTTCAAAAAGTCTGAAAAAATAAACAAGGTTTTGACATAGTGAAGACTTTATACATGTGCTTAACTGTACACACAGCACTTAATCTCAGTTTCAGTGGAATGCACAGTGGTGCATAAAGATATACATAAATCTGCAGGCTTGGGGTTTGTTTAAACTTCAGCTTTGTAATAAAACTGTGAACTAGATAATTTCTATGAATCACAAATTTTTTGAAGCTCTTTTTAGAAGAAGGGATAGTTTTGTGTGTGTTTATGGAGGGGGGAGGCCTGTAAAGAACAGGTAGAAGTATCATTACTAATAGGCATGTAGGAAGCACAGCTGATGATCTTTGGAGTATACAGGGTTTTTATTTCCCTTACCTTTGCTAATACCACTTGCTGTGGTGTCTGGTCACGTAACAGCAGAGAACTTGCATCATTAGAGCCATCACATGCTTTTCATAGTTTGCAGACCTGGCAAACCAGTGTGGGTCATTGCAAATAATTTGTTCCTTGACCCAGAATCATACGGAGGTACAGCTTTTCATATGGCATTCATTTGAGAGATATGCCCAAAAGCTATTTTTATCAGTTGAAGACAAATTTGATCTGAATGTGAGCTGGAATGTTAACTCCAAGTACCTTTCAATTTTTGTGAGGATCTGGATTTGATGTCATTTGGGTCATTGCCATTAGACAAATTGTCAAAGACTGAGCCAAGATTAAGAATACCTAAAACTGTGCTTTTAAAATTAAACATGAACTGTTTAGCAAGCTCATCCTTTCTTTAATAGATGCACGATACTAACTTCTTAGGGGCAACCTCTCTTAGTCTATATTCAGTAATAGCTTGCTTCAGGACTCCTTTTTTTTTACTCCTCTGATCTCTGGTCCAAGTGTCTGGACCTCTATGTCTCAGGCCTCACTATCAAATATCTCTGATTACTGCCAGAAACCTGTGGCTCACTTTTATTATAACAATGTAATTTTATTTTGCAGTCACTGATGTTTTTTTCTTGACATTTTCTTCTTTGCTTAGGATGGATTAACATGTTGTTCTACCAAAAAAAAAAAAAAAAAAAAAAAAAAAAAAAGTGAATGGAAGATGGACACAAATTAGAGTGTAACGTGTCACATGATTTATTCAGCACATTGCACTTTCAAAATCCTACCTAACAAGCAGCTAAGACTGATGGGGTTCATGTGTGGGACTGGAGCTAACAGGTATGAAAGCAATGATTTCTCAATGACCTGAAATTTTAGTACAATGATTTGTTTGAGAGTAAGACCTAACCGCTCCCCCTCGCCCCAGGAGCAAAGTTGAATGCCATTGATTTGAAGAAATTATGCCTTTGGGTGCTTTTTATGGAACACTTTTACCAGAGTGCCATTATATCACTGTTTTCTTTCAGAAATTTGCCTGGGGAACATAGGACTTTTATTTGCTATTTGTGTGGGTTTGATACAGAAAGATTCAATATGAACTGTGATTGACATCATTAAGCCCCTTTTGTATCTAGGATACCAGTACATCCTGAATATTTGTGATTGAAAGTAATCACTATCCTGAAAAAAAAATCAGCTAATAATTTATGTGGGTATATACATTTATTTCAGTTAGCTACACTGGACTCATAAATGCAGCCTGCAAGTCGTGAGTGTGGTGTTTTACATGACATGTAGGAAGGATTAGCTGAGAGCATCAGTATCGCATGCAAAATAATGTGTTTTTCAGAGCTGTAAGCAATTCTAACAATCTCTGTAAGATTAAAAGATATATCTGTCTTGGCAATATGTGTTGTTTGCTAAAGACCACTGTAAGGTAGTGAAAAGAAATAATTTTTAAAGGAAGCAGCTGAAATTATCATATTTCTGGACTGAGAAAAGCCAGCTGAACCTTCTTGGTAAACTATAGTGACTTAAAGTAGGTAAGACCAAGCTGCAAGAATTAATTTAATACAAAGAGAGCATTCTTTGCTTACAGGCTATGAAAAGCAGCCCGGTTCCTAGATTCACAGCTCACTCTCCAGTTTGCCTAGGTTGGTGGAGACAAAAAGTCAGCGGAGGTTGCTGAAGATCTGACGTTTTGTCTCCAGCAACCTGACTTTCAATGGGCAAGCCTGGGAAACTTTACCCACCTGCAACACTGCAAATTCATGGCACAGAGTAGAGGACAATAAAACCAAAATGGAGAGAGAAAATTTGGGTATGAATTTAAATATTTGGGCCCAGATAATACCTTATATATAACTTAAATATGTGCCTCAATTGAATGCTAGAGGCATCTGTGCTCTGCTTCAATGTTCCTGTGAGGCTGCAAGTCTGTTCAGAACTGACCACCTCAGTCCTAGCTTACTTTCAGACCAAATCCTCCTTGGTTTTGTAATGTCTTCTCCACCAGATGATTTCCAAAGACTCTACATGGAGTGGCAGTATCAAAGCCTGCAGTGAAAATGGCAGCAGATTCTTTTTTCTTTTAAGACTGATGGAAGACAAAACCCTCATTGTTTATATCACAGCCCTGACCCAAGCACTGGGGAACTTGAGTTGAAATCATGATTTAGTGAATAAATTTAAAACTATCCTTTTGAACTTCAAATAAATGAAAGATAAGGTGAGTTTCACCCAAATAGTTTGAGCACTCACCTGGAAAACAAAAGCACTGGATTTTGGTTTTCTATTCACATTATACATTACAAATTATAGCACAATCATATTATTAAAAAACAGAGGATGAGTGATAGGCTCCATGCTCATAAGTTTGTACATGTGCGTGAAGTCAGAAAAAAACACCTCAAAACAATCAAACAAACAAAACCAATCCAACCAGCAATGTTCTTGAACTTCCTTTTACCAGAGAATACTTGTCCTGTGAGGACAGAACTATATTCCCCTCCAGAATTGCCCACTCATTTGGGCAACAAAGAGGAGGTTATACAGTCTGCATGGGTATTAAAGAAAAGAACCCTTTTCCTCTCTTTGTCTCTTACTAAAACTATGTCCTAAGATGACATAAAATTCGTGCATTTCATCATATGAAAACAGAGGCTTCGTACTAAGTAGAGTCTATTGTCTTAGCAGCTGAAACTGCAGAACAAAAAAACCCCAACCCCCACATCAAAAGAACAAGATTAGAATCACAAAGCTGAGTATTCAAAGGCAAGGAAGTGACAGAATGAAGACTGCCAGAATTTTCTTTTTAACAATTTTGTCTGTAAGTATATGACTACATATAATTGGAAGGTCACCAGCCCTCATTTCTTGCACAAGAGTGAATAGTGACTATATTCAAATTAATGAGTAGTTATACTTATTTTCTTCTTATTGTTGTGTAGATAACTCCATACCCTAATGCAATACATTTTGAAAACTTCAGAGCAATAAGAGGTGATATTAACCTAAATTTTATGGCTCTGGAACTAAGGCATGAAGAAAATGAGATGCAATGTTTTCACTAATTTCAAATGACAATTTGGAAATAATTAGAAGCTCATTTTTCAGAGCATATGAGCTCTTATGACACCTTATATATGCAACATGACTTCATTTGCAATTGCTATGCATTTAATCGATCTGAAAATCAGACTTTAGTGTTTCCCGTTAGATACACAGAAAATTAGAAACATGCAGGTTTTTGTTTTCCATGAAAAGTTTGGGTGAAATGACTTGCCCAGATCTTTATGGAAAAGCCAAGGATGACACCACATTTCAAAGGTAGCACCATGAGGGGTCTGATTAATGCTGGAAGCTACTCAAAGTAACCTTTAAAGTAATGTGGTTTGTTACCTAAAGTAGAAATTTCTTTTTTTTTTTTTTTTTTTTTTTTTTAGATTAAAGAATCACTGTGTGGTAGAAAGTACTTTTTCTTTTTTTTATTAAAGAATGACTGTGTTGAATTTACTAATTTCATCTCAAGTTAGGAAACTGGAATCCTTTGTGATAAAGCACACATGAGAGACATATAGAAAGCAAATGCATACTGAGATGGACACTTCTGACCTTCTTATGTTCCCATTTTACACTGTTGCAGCTGAATTTGATTTGAATATGGAGCTATTCCATGTTGATATAAATGAAAGTAAGAGGGGAACTGGGATTCTTCTCCATGGTTTCATTCTGTGCTGCCAGAAAATAATGGATGCGAACATCAGAAGCACATTAACTGTAAAGTCAGTTTACTAAGAAAATATTAAATAATTTAAAAATCAAGAGTTTTTTTGTCAGAACATAACAGCTATTAGTGTAGTCAGATCACTCGTGCAGGTCTGAGAGAGTGCGTGTGCTATCTGGTAATGGTAAACTTATTATTAATGCATACAACTTTCCTGAGTACATAATAGCTGTCACCTTATATTTTATCTATGTCATCAGTAGACAAAAACACACACTGCTTTTGAAACGTCTAATTCGGGTTAGCTATCACTATGGAAAACTGTAGTCGAGGCAAAATAAAATCAATTTCACTCCATGTCAATAAACACAGTAAAATTCAGACTATTCACTGATATGCTCCCACAGCTCCTTTACCAGCCAGTGATGCAGAACTACCTAGTGTGCTAGTTTCATCTCCAGACTAATGGCAATTCAAGAACACCTGCTATATATCTTGGTTTAGCTAAAAGAAATGACCTTTTGTCTTGAGAGAAGAGCACCTAGTCCGGAAATCATGTATATGTTGAATGAATTCCTGACACACCACATTTTCTTCCAACATGCTGAGGTTTCCCTGAAGGCGTCTCATTCTAGTCCTGGTGGGAACGTGCCTTGTTGGCAACAAAGATCTTAGATGTTTGCCATGTAGAAGGCTATGTCTGAGCTAGTGACTATGAAGTCCTACTATAATTAAGGAAAATAAAAATGATCTGCCATGTGTCCATTTTTTTCTCCACTGGCAAAGGTAACCTAGGGAAAATAATTCAGATGCTGTATGTTGTAGATGGCTTAAGTTAGAGAAGATAAATCCCACTCACAGTGATGAGATGCTATAAATAAATCATTTATGTCTGACAAAAGATTTATATTCCAATTACCTGAAAAACAAAAGGATTTACTTAGTTAATAAGGTAATCCAAGTTGAGAAAAAGCACCATTAAAAGTCAGATGTAGATTTAATGAGCATACAACTTATTTTCCCTACACATGCATATTAAAAATAAAATGGCCAACTTTACTGAGCTTTTCAATTATGAACTTCTGAAATGGGTTTTTGAGAATAAATAGTAGTTTGACTTGCTTAATAATAAAAAAGATAATAACATTTTATTAGGCTGACGACTCCCACAGTTACATATCTTGCAAATTACATTTACCTGGACAGCATTATGACAAAAATACAATCTTGAAAGCAGTGACACTCTTCATTTTCTCAAAATACCTGTGATTGCTGGTCATTTGGATTGTAATGTATAGATTATTGCCAGAATTTTCTAAAAGTAAGGTTTCTGTTGGTATAGCCCTGAGCTCTGACTACAGATACATTGATCATGAAGCTTTTCATGTACATCTTCCTTCTAACTTTCTTCCAGTGCATTTGTGTAACTAAAAGGAGATACCCACAGTTTAAGGATAGTGTCTGTGCGTGAGCACTTACTATAATCAGTGAAGATCCAGGTCATAATTTAATTGCATAAACATAGGTATCTGGCATCGTTTGAGGTGTTATGAGGTATTTCATCAAGCTTCCAGCTGTAAAAGGTCTCCCATACTCCTAGATGTATAACTCATATAGTCAACAGAGCTCAGAAAGTGACTAATCTCACCTTAAAGTGACCTATACTTAGTCAGCTGACATGCTCCTCAGGCTGCTACAGTCACAAATGTTTGATAGAGAGCTAAGGAAAATCTGGTTAAATTGGTAAGAGGGGGCTGAGGTACAAAATCCTACAATGGTATGGCTCACCATTGTAGCCACTAACCGTAAAGCCAGATTCCAGGCTTTCACATTAGCAATTTTTCATTGGCATTTCACTGAGTTAGGCACATGATACACTTAGGGCTGGGTTAAACTACCGGTGTGTAGATGTATAATGTAATGGCTTGTGATCTGAGTCAGTAGACAGATGGAGGAATCAAAGCACCTGCTGTCTTTGGCAGCCCCATACTACCTATCCATACCATCACTGGATAAAATGGTGATTATGTTGTCAAAGATAGGATCTTTGAACAGTGGAAAGGTTATAATCTTTCAGACCCCTCTGAAAAAACTCATACTCCTCTGTTTATTAATAAAATGCTAAAACAAATTATAAGATGAAGCCAGAAAAAGTATTGACAGAAGTATTCTATTAACTGCAAAGAAATCATATCTTGAAAGATAACTACATTTGATATAATAAAATAAATGTGTTAAAAGCAAAATCTTACTGAATTCTATGTATTTTGGACTAATAGCTATGAAGATTTAATTATTTTTTTTTCTAGCAGCTGCTGTTTTATTGCACAATATAAATAAAGAAAATTAGCTTTTACATTCCATTCTTCTTGGGTTGACATAGAACAAAAAGTAGGTGGTAGGCTGTAGGTGTGGAAATGCTTTGGGGAACGAGGCAAAATGATAGAAAATGAAATTAGTTTTGTAACAATACTTACATTATACAATAAAATCATTCTCTGGTTAAGAGAGACTTAGCTATTCCATGTCTGAGATCTAAACCTTATAGACTGGTGTCACCAAAAAAACAATTTGAAAAACCATTGAAGAAGAAATAGTGACTAGAATAGTTTTTACAGAACTTATTGTTCTTCCTGTCTCCTCTAGAAATATAGTGGTGTTATGACAGTAACCAAGATCATACTTATTATTATAGGCATTATAGCCTATGGAAGTATACAGGAGTTTTTCCATCTTATTTCCGATATCCTGAGAAGTATAAGGAGACCTCTGTAAGCATGTATTCACCTTAGTGCATCCAAGCCCCAGAGCAGCCAGAGGAAACAGAAATGGAATTGCCACAAAAGTAGTGATATGTTGTTTGTTCGTCTTAGCTTAGCTTTAATATGAAAATGCTTTTCATCTGTGAAGATTTAAGTTAAGCTTTGAAAAAAGTCACCTCTGAGTCCAGCTGAGCAGGTCTATATCCATAGCTCATTATGAGCCACATCATTTCTCTTTCCCATGTGCACAGTGTCTCCTGTTTTGTGCTTGGTATGCTTGTATGATACTTTTATCACACTTAAGAAATATCACTGGCTGGGCAGTTGGAATCAGACTTCTGGATTTATCTTTGTCTATTGAACAAAAAGCATAAAATAGAGATCCCAAATTACAGAAACTAAACCAGAAGCCAAGTAATTCTGAATCATTAAAGTGACTGCAGAAAAAAGTCTAAATTTCCTTGACATTTCCTTAATTTCCTTGAAATTAAGTCTATCAGTCTATGGAAATGTCCCAAATAAATGATTAAAGTCCTTCTTCTGGGATATTTAATACCAGGTTTGGTGAAACCTCAAAATCCTGTAAAACCAATCCAATGTTTGCAGAAGAATGAAACTGGTAATTTGGCAAGTTATACAAGACTCCTCTATACAAGTAAATGCTGATCCTAGGTCTGACCTTTCAATGTGGAGTGCTTCTTTTATGATTTGAATTTCACTCGGTCCACTAATGTATTACTTTTGTTTTACTTCTGGCTAGATGTATCGTGATTTTTTTAAAGCAGACTGTGATGATCATCATTCGCTCTTTTCCTCCAAAAAACCCTAAAGCCTTCTGCAGTTCCCGTTTGCAACTCCTTGAAATTCAGTCTTCATTCTGAACAACAAGTGGTTTCATAATCAGACTCTAACTTTGTATTTTAAGGTTTATGATAATTAATTTTAAGGGGAACTTGACTCTACTTATATTTTCCTCTCAGGAGTAAATAATGCAAGAACAATTACTGGTAACATGCCAGCAGCTTTGACAGCTTGCTCCAAAAGGTTTGTTTTATAGTTGAGTATAAGACAGTAGTTGTATACACAATTCCTACCTACTGATCTCAAAGCACTTTACAAAGAAGGCATCACTTCCATACTATGTTTTAAAATATCCACTTATTTTTTCGCTTGCTTCTAACACATTTTTGCTTCTTTAGGCAAATGTTTTTCCAGTTCTGACCTCCAGATCTTCTCTGATTCATAGATAAGGAACATTTTCTTTTTTGAGGGCACAGATATGTTTGGCCTCCCAGATATTTTTGGAAAGACTTACATTAACATACGTCATTGCAAAACTGCTCCAAGGAGACCATTGCACAGGATGCAGCACTCCCCCCAGCTGTCCCTAGAACATCACTTTTCCCATCCTCAGCACGCTTGCATTGCAGTACCTACTCAGTTTCCAAGACCTTACAGATTTCCCTTTATAGTTCAGTTTCCAGGGTTTCATAGAGAGCTACCCCATATCCTCTGAAGACACCCTCAACCTCAGTCTCCTCCAATAGCAGATGCAACTCCCTGGAGATAGATACTACAGTGCTCTCAGTTGCTTGACCCCTCTACCTGGTACTTGAGCAAAAGAAAGCAAGAGGTAATGATGGAAAAGAGGGAAAGCAGAGCAATGGGGACAGGATGGCCAGTGTGGGATAGAAGGGGCCATAGGATGCAGGATGGAAAATGGCAGGAGCTGGAGTAGGACCAATAGAGAAAGGGGGAGGGAAGAGGAGATCATGACAGAGGAGCTATGAACAGCTGTGAATGATTTCACAGGGCTAGCTAATGAGGTAGCTAACTCACCTCTTCATTTATTCTTCAATAATTACAATATGGATTGTTCTCTTAGAGGATTTATTTTCTCACTGTTTTGGCCTCCTCCTGGGAGGTTCTACTGATCTGTCTTGGGTTTAATTTCTGTACTAAAGCCTAGCAGTGACATTTTTAATCATTTTAGTGATTTAGTAATATTATACATGGATATAAACTGCCTGGGTGTCAATTCTGCCTACAGCTCTTTTTCAAGAACACAGGATTTATCTTCTTTTTATCATATTCTTTCAATAATAGTGAAAAATATTTCTCTTTCATTCATTCATCTCTCACCTCTCTCCCAATATACATAAATAAATAAATAAATAAATCACTCCCGAAGTATAAACAGAAACCCTCAACAAAGCAGAATCCAAGAAAACCATAATATTTTGGATAGTTTTAAAGCCTGTAAACCAGCACTTCTCAGAAATGTCTTCAAATAGCTGGCTTGTACTTTCTTACTAAAAATGTAAGCTGATAAGAGAGAAAAAGTTTTTGCAGTTTACAGTGCTTCATGTTATCTGTAGAGTAACTTGAGATATCTATCTTCAGCCCTTTCCAACCTGTATTTCTCTTGATATGTCGAGCCCAGGCACAAACACAGAGAACACTTAGCAGAAGCCCATGGACATAAAACACAACATTTATAAGTACCTATAAAACTTAAAACAGGCCCTTGGATCAAAAAAACTTTTTGTTTCAGGCCCTAAGACCATGGACGGGAAGACATGTACCTTGTGGTGGTGTACAGTGGAGATTAGTGCTCATTTACACTGCAGTTTCTGCTCTCCCCATTGCAGACATCTTCCTTTGCTGTGGTGCCATTTAAAACATAAAACTGTCTGTTGTTTATGATGCTGAAGGCCATGGGAGTTCTTTCCTAGCTAATAGATGAAATAGTGTAGATTTTTGGCTAAAACGATTAATGTGTTGAAAAGAGGTGCATAGGCATAGCTGGGAAGGTCTTGGCAGCAGAAGGCTGCAGGGGATCCTTTGTAGGAGGTGGTTATGGGCTGATCACAGCCACCTCTAGCCAGCTTTGAAAACGCTGTGAACAACCTGTCAGGACCTAAAAGTGCAGCTGCTGGGAGGACCACAGAGTGCCTCTGTGCAAACATGTTAAAGAAAAGGCATCAGCTGCTGGGAGGAGCAGAAATGGAGGGGACATGAGGAAAATGGAGATGTGGAAAGACACATTGCTGGGAATGTGGCTGAAGGCATGCTCCTGGAAGGTGCTCCATGCCAGAGGAGGTATGGGTGTCCCCCTTTTCTGAGGGGACGGTGGTTGTGGCAAAACATGTCAGGGCAGGAACACCCCTGAGGGCCTGCAGCTCTCGTGCAACCCATGCAAAGGTGGGGACATCCCCAGAGAGACTGCAGTTCATGGAGGAACCCATGCCAGAGCAGAGGAAAACTAATAAGAAGCAAGAAGTAGCAGCAGGATACTGTTGTGCACACGATTCCAACCTCCTGTGTTGCCTTGTCACCTCATGAAAGGGACTGAGAAAATCTGGGGGAAGCCTGTGGCAAAAATATGGACAGTTGAGACTAAATAGAGGAGGGAGAAGAGTTGCAAGCAATTCTTGCCGGCAAAGAGAACAAGTAAGGACAGTAAACAATGTAAAAGAAGCAGGGGAAAAAATGTGTTATGAAACAGTTGCATTAAACTTGTGATCTTTTGAAAACCCATGTTTCTTCTTCCTTTTCTGAGGCAGCATGGAGTGGTATTGTCCAAAGAGCAGCAAGAACTAGCAAGGACTGAATTTTTGCCTCCAGCTCAAATGAATTCTTACCTGAACAGCTTTCATGTATGTCACTATGCAGATAGATAAACTCCAAACATATAATACTAGATACCTGTCCTGGTTCTGGCTGAGATAGAGTTAATTTTCCTCTCAGTAGCTGGTACAATGCTATGTTTTAGGTTTAGTATGAGAATAATGCTGATAACACACCAATAGTTTTACTTGTTGCTATGCAATGCTTCTACTAAGTCAAAAACTTTTCAGTTGTTTAGGCTCTGCCAGCAAGAGGGCTGAAGGGGCACAAGAAATTGGGAGGGGACACAGCCAGGACAGCTGACCTAAACTAGCCAAAGGGATATTCCATACCATAGAACAGCATGCTGAGTATATCAAAGGGGAGGGGGTCAGCTGGGGCCTGCCAATCACTGCTCAGGAACTAGCTGGGCACCGGTCAGTGGGTGTGAACTATTGTATTGTGCATCACTTGGGGTTTTTTTTGCTTTTTTGGATTTTATTCCTCTTTCCTTTTCATTACTGTTGCTGTTATTGTTATTTTTACTATTATTATGTTTTATTTTATTTCAATTATTAAATTGATATTAATTCAACCCACAAGTTTTACTTTTTCCCCTAACTCTTCTCCCCATCCCACCAAGGGTGGGGTGGGAGTGAGAGAGCAGCTGCATGATATTTAGTTGCCAGCTGGGGTTACACCACAACAATACTACAGCATTATAATATCGGCATGGGTGTTTGGTATACTGGATAGAGCAAAACCATTAACTCAATGTGTTCCTTTTTAGGGTCACTTCCATAGAGGGAAGAAATAGTAAACATGAATGGGAAGATATGATGATATTCCTATTCCCAAATACTTTATTAATTCTAGGGAAAAATTGCATAACAAACAAGAAGAGAAAATTGCATCACTGACACAAATCATTTGGGGGACTAAAACTAAGTAAGTTATTAAAATTTTAGGTAAATATTTCAATAGAGTACATGTCTTGAATGCTACAGAGGATTGTCTAGTTCAGACGCAGCAATGAATACAAACAGTCTTTGGAGACACATACATAGCCCAGAAGAATAAAAACGTGTATGAGTGACATAGTAATAAATCCAAGCCATTTCCCAAGACCTTGGACTGTTGCAGTTGGCAAGAAATTGTTTGGGGAGCATATGGCTGGGAACTGTGATTGTTGCCTTGATGCTTTAGGGCTACTGAGAGAAAGAAAGGAAAATTTATCTGAATCTGTTCTGACCTCTAACCTGGATTTCCCTCTAATCACATTTACATTCCTTCATTCCTTTTTCTTTCTTGATTGTAGAAGTACATCAGGTGGTCATAGTGCTACTCCTACAAATGTCACAGCACAAAAGGAGATGTGGGTATGTGGTTGAATTTAGTTTTGTGATTAAATACTTTCCAAAGAAAATTGAAGCAGGATATTAGAAGTATGATGTTATTTCTCTAGTTTATGGCCAACCAGTCTGTGTGCAATATAAACCCCAATTGTGCGAGGAATCATATTCAACAACAATGATCAAGAAACATCCTCCATCGTAGAAGCAGTGCATCAAAACAGACTGCAGAAAGCGAGAAAGTGTTTATTATGCAAAAGCTAACTAGTAATGATTGCCTAGCTCCAGGCTATAACAGAGAACATCAAAACCAAAACACAAGAGTTATTCTTGATTTGCCCCCTAATCGTACAATTACGTCATGACAGGAAATACATAGTCTTGTGCATGATCAGCTCTATGTTCTAGAAATAACAGCCCTCCTACAGTGCATGTATGAGAGTAGAGTAGCTGTTTTGGGACTGATCTGCTGGTGTTCTGGATCAAAATGTCAATGTGTGCAAGACTATCTGTAGTTTTTCTTTCCCAAAAAACTTTGCACTTCACATTGTTGATCTTCATGAGGTTCCTGTGGGCCCGTTTCTCCAGCCTGTCGAGGACACTCTGGATGGCAGCACAACCCTTTGGTGTAGCAGCTGCTCCTCCCAGTCTGGTGTTGTCTGCAACTTTGCTGAGGGTGTGCTCTGCCCTGTCATCCAGATAATGAATATGTTGAATATGTTAAACAGGACTGGACACAGTATTGACCCCTGGGGTACAGCACTAGTCACTAGCCTCCAACTAGACTTCATGCCACCAATCACCACCTCTGGGCATGGCCATTCAGGCAGTTTTCAATCCATTTTGCCGTCTTCTCAGCCAGTGTGTACTTTCTTCATCAGCTTCTCTATTAGGATCTTGCAGGATACAATGTAGAAAGCCTTGATGAAATTGGGGTAGGCAATACTCACTGCTCTCCCCTCATCCACCAAGCCAGTCACTTCATTGTGAAAAGTTATCAGGACTTCACAGACCCTAAAACTAAACGGGATTTTCCTTTGTCCACCGTTACCATTTTGGCACATTTCAAAAGCATTAGAGCCACGGAAAAACTAAAAAGAACACAAATCAAATGCTGGATCATTTTGAAAGTAAGATTTGTAAATATTTTAAATGCTAATTAAAAAATATGATCAGCATAACACATCTGGTTGGATACAGATACATAATTGATTATGGTACTTTCTACACTGACTAAATAACCACCAAGAAATTAACTGAACTAATATTTACAATGGACTGTATAACATTTGGACTTACTGTAGTGTTATATTAGAAATGCTAAAGGTGTATTGATTTAAAGCTCTTACTGTTAGTAGCATAAATTACAAATCTGCAGCCTGACCTAAGAATTATGTCAAGTCAACAGGATTCTATAGGAGTATAAACCAATTTAAGTACGAATTTTTTTTTCAATAATATTTGACAGAAGCATCAGTCTGTGGAGTAGCCTCGATCCTGTGCAGATTTTGCCGGGGATCAGCGAGGGCCAGCGGCTCCCTAGGGGCTGGGGAGCTGGGGGCTGGGGAGGGCCTGGCAGCCAGGGCCTGTCCCACCACCCCAGATTGCAGTCGGGCAGGCCCCAGCCCTGGGCATCGGGGACCTCCCTGGGGATGGGCCAAGGCCAGGCGGGGATGTGGGCCCCTGGGTGGGCCCAGCTCAGTGGGGCCTGTGGCCTGGCAGGGCAGTGAGGAGCTGGAGACCAGCCCTGCTGCTGGGCAGGGATGGGTGGCCGGGGGGCTGGCAGGGGTCCTGGGAGCCCCATGAGCACCGGGCAGGGCTGGCAGAGCCTCAGGGCCCTGACAGATTTCGTGATGCATGCAATCCTAAATCACAAATGAAATTCCACTTTGTGCAGGGACTGCTTATTGGAGTAAGGTATAAAAGTTAATGGGGTAGGAACTGGAATTTAAAAGCAACAGCCCAGAAATATTAGCTCCCCAAAGATTCCCTAGTCTTTAACATGCAAGGTACAAACTTCCAGGCACAGCACAGGGACAGGACAACCCCTTCCCTGGTGATGGATAACGGCAGATGTGCAGCACGCTGTGCAGAAACATGGGACAAACAAGGCTATACTGGCAAAAACTGAGTCTCGAGGAAACTTTTATGAAACTCTAAGGACCAGAAAAGAAGGTTCTAAGGTTTCATCCCAAAGAGTTTATTTTCAAAAAATATTTTTTGTCTGGAAGGTCCACTGCACATGCACAGGGGATTTCTTCTGCATTGTTAGTCAAAACCCATGTTTGAGATGAACATAGTAAAGTCAAAGTACGGAATGCCAAAAATAAGGCTGCTAATGCAACCTGTTTCTGTTCACACGTGTTATGAGATAGCCTTTACAGGAAAGGAGAAACCATTTGCCTCACATAGAATCATTTTGGTTGGAAAAGACCTTTAAGTTCATTGAGTCCAACCATTAACCCAGTACTGCCAAGTCCACCACTAAACCATGTTCCTAAGTTCCACATCTACATGTCTTTTAGATACTTACAGGGACGGTGACTCAACCACTTCCCTGGGCAGCCTGTTCCAATACTTGACAACCCTTTCGGTGAAGAATTTTTTCCTAATATCCAACCTAAACCTCCCCTGGTGCAACTTGAGGCTGTTTCTTCTTGTCCTGCTGCTTGGTATCTGGGAGAAGAGACGAACACCCACCTTGATCCAACCTCCTTTCAGGTAGTTGCAGAAAGCAGTAAGGTCTCCCCTCAGCCTACTTTTATGTCTGTTTCATTTACTGCATGGGTGAGGGATCCAGATTACTGAGTCTTCTTCAAACTGGGCTGGGATTTCAGACAGACTCACTCTGTCCCATTACAGGAAAGCATTTAATTAACAAGCCAAACATTTCCAGCAGTTGGGCAGGACAGTACTAACATCAATAGGTTCCTTCTGCATCTTCAGCAATTATGTTGATTTGAGCATTTATTGAGAAACATGGGAAAGCATCAGCTTCCCTTCTTACTGCTACATTCCCAGCTGCGGTGGACAGAGACCTCCAGCATCAGCATGCCTGCTTCTCTGTTTTTACAGACTGCCATAGTTCATTTTCCACTTCATAAACGATCTGACTAAATTACAGAGGTACTTTGTTGTCACTGCTTTCAGAGGTGTAGTGGATGGTATTCATTGCAGTTATGTCTTTCCAGCTGAATATTATATTCCTTTAAATGCTGACTGGAGAACTGTAACCTGGAAGGAGTGGAAGCTTCCCAGGAGACCTACTGTTTGGGTAGAGGGATATGCTCTGGGGTGGGAGAGGCAAGAACTGGGAAACTGCAGTGAGGAACAGGAAGATGCCAGGCCAGCCCCAGGAGGGAGTTAAAAGCCTCCCTGAGACCAGAGGGATGGAGTGGAGATTTTTGCAATTCAGAATACCATTGAGCTGGCTAGAAACAAGGACCTGCCCCACTAGGATACAGCAGACAAGCAAGGCTATTATTTACAAAGCCATTTTTATTTTTCAGACGTTTACTTACTGTATTTGTGTTTTCAATATTTCAAAAATAAACTATTCTAGATTTTTTTAAAAAAAAATTATTCTAGCCTTTTGAGTTTAAAAGCTTTTCAGTCTTGTTTGGGAAGCTCCCAGCACAAGGTCTAGTCAGATCTATCAGAGACCTACAACTACATGGGTTCCTGTCACACATGGCTGTCCCAGACCACCTCATCCCTCTGAAGATTAGAAGCTACCTTCTATATTCTAACCCACATTTATGCATGGCAATTTTGTATCCATTTGTTCTTGCAGCAACGCTGACTTTTAGCTTAAATAGCTCCTTTCCTCCCTAGTGTTTGTTGCTTTCATATATTTATAAAAAGAAATTATATCCACTCTTAGCTTTCATCTTGCAAGAATGAACAACCCAGCTTTTAATATTTCCTCTCATAAAACAAGCTAAACATTTCCCTTATCATTTTAACAGTTGTCTTTACATTGTTCCCATTAAGATTCATCTATAATTGCCAAAATCTGCAGTTGTAGGGAGTGTTCTCAGGCAAGGTCCCACCAGTACCCTACATTCATTCTAGATTCTCAGATGCTACGTACTAGATGACATTTGTTTTCTCATATGATGGTCTATGATACAGATATTTTGTGATGGACTGCTGCATTAATGTCTTTCTCTGTAGTATTTCACCTTTTCTACAGTGTATAGAAATGTGTCTTGTATAGAAAACAGGAGTCTGAAATCTGCCCTGGGGTCAGATGCCCAAAGTAGTGTGGTGATGTCCCAGCCTTCTATCAGATTGCACCCTGAGGATACCCTTTTCATCAGCCCTAGCTGATTTACAAGTCCCTTAAATTCAATCTTTCACACCCAAATGTGTAGGTTTGCGAACAAGTAATATGTTTGGGTTTGTGGTGGGTTTTTGTGGGTATTCTTTTGTTTGTTTGTTGTTTTTTTGTTTGTTTGGTTGGTTGCTTTTTTTTTGTTTGTTTGTTTTATCTGTACACTTTGTGGAATTGCATGAGAAATTTGTAAATGCATTTTTCTTTGAAAGAAATCGGTGTAGTTGGAAAATAATATATAATTTAGTCAAAAAGAGTGCAATTCACATTCACCAAAGTGGAGATGCTCATACCTGAACTAGTCATTCAGGCCCACTTCGTTGACAGTGGAGAAGAATCATTCCTATTCCTCACCCCTGTTCCTCATGATGCCAAAACGGCACAGAGTAACAGAGACCAATTTTGTCTTTAAACAGCAAAGGTCTTTATTTTGTGCAACATTGGGGAGCTAGCCGATTTGCACCGGACAAACTAGCTCCAAAATTTTCAGTGAAAAGTTAGGTATTTCATACAGTTTTTCTGTGAGAGGTTACAACATCTTTACATACATATTCATTTGATTTTGACACCCAATCATTCCATTCATAATAGGTGGGATCTAGGTGGAATAGACCTTTCAATATTCTTTGTTCAATATTTTCCTGACTTGATGGTCTCCTTATCTCCTTCAGGTGCCCACCTTTTCTTTTCTAATTATTCAGAGTACATTCCTTTCTCAGCACAAACAAAGCATCACCCAGAGCATTGTACCAAAGTCATCCTGGTTAATCTTTTTTTTTTTTTTTTTTTTTTGAAGACCTTGTTCTGTTTCACTCATCCTAAACCTTTGCCATCCTGGATGATGTCCCATCACAGAGGATTTGCTTTCTCTATTTTTGTCTGGATTCCACTACACATCTGGGACAGACTGATCTGTTTAAGGCAGTTCTTCAAGGAAGGATAGCAGGAAGGTCTCAAGACCTGCACGAATGCATTATGTAACGTGACCAATGTGACAGAAGAAGTCTGCCATTTGCTTACCTCATGGACTATCACATGGCATACATACAAGATAAGGCCTTGACCAAATGCCTCCATTGCCCACAGATGCTGGCTGAGTGCTCCCTCCAAAGTTTTAAGAAAGCTCTTTTCCATGTTTAATGCTTCTGCCAGCAGGAGTGCATAGTGCGCCCTGTGCTTTTAATAACTGCAGGAATTAATTTTTGTAAAAAGGGATCTATTCTTGATTTCTGGTTAGAAATCAAAGTTCCCAGGCAGCTATAACTAATAATACTGCATTATAAAGTTTTGTCTGGTCCTTAAATATGCATGTTTCGCAATTCTTGCTATGTCTGTCTTGCTTAGAACTGTTATTTTACATAGTGCCAAAATGTAGTATTTATGTTTTTAAGAGACAAATGAAGCAGCAGAGGTATACGGAGTTTGTAGCCATTTAAGGCATTTTCCTTCACAGAAAGTTACAGCATGAAGCACTCATTTAAACTGTCACCTGCCCTCTGCTACATGAAGAACTGTACTCAGAAAGCAGGCTTAATAAATCAATAAAGTTTGATTAATTAAATTCTTCTGTCTTGCTTTTTCTTAGGAACATAGTGAATGCACTTTTATCCCCTTCTGGAGTCATAGATCTGTATAAATAAATCCTAGCATTTCCAGAGAAATAAAGTAAGTTCTTCCTCCTCTACTTTCCATCTTACAGTAACATTCCATACCTTCTATACACGAGTGCAGACATACCAGTGTTTGTCATCTGAAACATTTCATTCTGTAGGGTGATTTCATTCCCCCTCATTATGAGATTTTAAGAAAAAAGCCTTTCCATTTTATCAACTTTGTGCATTTTCTGATGGAAAAATACCATGATCAAAACCAAAACTGCTTCCAAATCTTACCTTAAAAATGTATGAGCCAACAGGAAGTGCTCACTGAGGAATTAGAAACTGAGTATTACTGTAGTCTTGTTGACTGATGCACACATTGCACCAGAAAGGCAATTTATATCAGGTTCATACATACACTGTTCTGTTTGGTTTCTCGTCTATATATAAATTACATCTATGCTTCTATTATTGCAGGCTCTTGTACTTTATATTATTACCTATTTTCTACAATTAAATTCCTGATATAACAAGTTCCCAGGGCTTCCACTACTGGCAGTAGGCATTTGGCCAAAACAATGTAGCTCTTATTTCCGGAAAGAAAGTGTCGGGCTGTAGCTCAGTTCAGTCCTTGAAGGGTAACATGCCAAGAAAGAACAGAGGAAAACCTCCATTGTTATCGTATCTTTGGAGTCAGAGAGCCTTTATATCAAATTTCCCACATTTTTTGGGGAAGAACATATTCTCTTGGAGGTGGAGAGAAGTTTTACAGTCCTGCCTTAGTGACATGCAGAAGGGACCTGCACTGGGAATATTAGAGATGAAAGAAACAGAACCAGCTCTAATGCCTGCCTTCTCTCTTTTTCCTTATCCCACCTTCTGCATGTTGGTTTATGCATGAGACAAGGGCAGGTATTGAAAATGTGGCAGAAGGAAAGTAACTGTAACTAAAGACTTGAGTTGTGTATTAATTCACTTTCCTGTAAGTTGGATCAAGATGTTAAAATAGCATTTCTTAGTGGCAGACAGTTTAATTGCTGGGAAATTTCCTGCAACAAATCAATCATTCTTGGTTTGAGCTAGTCAGCCACAAAGCTAAAGGTTAATACTGTAACAGGTTGGTTTCCACAGTCCACTAATAACAGGAACACTGCTATTCAACAAACTACACCACTTCACAGCGTTTTGTTTAACAATAACATGAGTGTGCTGCAGGGTGGCAAGATCAAACCTAGTAAGAATGCAGCAATTTGTGCACCCCTGCAAGGTGCACACTGGATGAAATGCACAAGCTGTGCCTTCCAATAATACATACCCTGTATTAGCTTCCAGAGTTTTGAAGGAAAGGCAGATTTGCACTGTATTTATTTGAGGTGGGGTGGTGCCAATCTACCAGATTCTGCTCCCCTTATTCAAGATCAGTGCGCTTTACTCAGCAATTAGTAGATGGAGATGCTAATTAGCAGGAGGCAAGGCAGTGTATGGGGGTGAAGGCATAGGAGCAAGAATGTCAGGAGTTCATGCACACATGTTCAAAGATACTAATAGCCTATTTCAAGACATGCAGACACTTGGAAGATGAGCCCCCTTGTATTTTCACCTCCTCCTTTTTCCTAGATCAGCTCATTTTACTCAGACCATGTCCCATTTACAATCAGTCAAAAACATTCACGTAACCCTCTTTCCTGCCCTGGAAGAGGGCAGTTCTGTGCATCTCCCAAGAGGCCCCTCAGTGCTTGAGACTTTTTTCATAGCCTCTATTAACAAAAAATCTTGTTACTTAATAGACTAAAGATCAGTTTTTTACCTGAACTAAATCCCCATCCAACATAATTTTTATAGTCTCTTGCTGCAGTTAGGCTTATTTTAAAATGCCTGAAAGTTTCTCATGCTCTCATGCAAGACATTCACGTCTTTCTCATCACTCTGCATGACAACTGGTCATACTGATTATCAGCCACTGTAGTTAGCAAGAAATAATAGTGTATGGTGGATTTGTAGGATAATGGGATTAAAGTATGTCTTAAGAACTATTCGGGGGGGAGATAACCACACCAAAAATTTAAAAACGAAGAACAAAAGAAAACTAGAGGAAAAATAAGGCACAAAAGCAGTTTATGGCTTGCTCAAAGTCACTCAAAGTACCTTTGGCTTGCCAGTTTATGGCTTCCTCAAGGTAGTTCAAAAGGAGATTCAAGAATCAGAGAATTCTTGAATCACCTCAGTATTAGTGCTCTGGCCAAAAGACAGTACTATTCCTTTGTCTCCCTGTCAACTATTTGCAGCACTCCTGGTCTGTACCATATAAATGCCTGATTCAAAGCCCACCTAGCTCAACGAAAGATCCATCTTTGGAGTTTTACAAGCAGTAAACAGATGTAGCTGAATATATATCTTTTTCAGAAAAATAAAGGACACTTAATTATGGACATAAAAAGAACCAGTGTCCAGAAGAATAGACAGACCTCTAGTGCAAGATGAGCAGTGGGTAATCAATGACCTGAAACAACAGGATTCTCAAGAAAGCAAGCAGTAAACCATCCTGCAATGGGATGGAAAGCTCACTTTGGGTTAAGCTGTTTGTCACTCAAAGGGAAGCTCTTCTACGTCAAATTACTTTCAGCTCTGAAACTTCTTAGTAACAAAAACTTGGTTCTACTGAAGCAATGTGGAGAATATTGAAAAGCAGCAAGCATTAAAGGAAAAGGACAAAGCTAATTTCATGAGTGAGTTACCCAGACTGATACTACGTTTCCAGAATACTGGGGCCTGTGTTCTGCATGCCAGATTTTTATTTTTTTCCTTTTTCAATGATCCTGTATTTGGTATAGAGGAGACTTTTCCAGCTATATACATTAGCATCCTAGCACCTCTTCACACACCAAATTAGCCCTGGGGCCGGGAAGAGAAAAAAAGTACAATCAAGGCTTCAGCTACACTAGGGATTAAGAAAGCAAAACAGGCAGGAAGGTTGTTCAGCAATTCAGAACAAGCCAGCAACATAGACCACTTTAATTGTGCTACATCAAATAACTGAAACAAGGACTGTGAAAAAGTCTCAGGAAAAGAAGAAGGAAAAAATGGAATTCAAAGAGCTGGGATGGAACAGAATTTAAACTAATGATTGGCAATCTGAATTGGATTAAAACAAAGGAAGAAAGACGTTCTAAAAAGACAGATGGGAAGATAATTCTGGGGAAAAAAAGAATGAAGTATGAAAATGGCAGCATTAACTAAAGGGAAAAAAGTACCTCAGTGAAGAAAGATTATCATCTTTAAGTGTATGATGCATTAAATTAATTGAATTGACAGAGCTGTTTATAAGATTCCTAATTAATTTATTGCCTGAACACCTCTGACAGGAGTTTAATTAAAGCAGAACCTACAGGGTTTTCTTCAGCTTAGTTTCAAACATCTTAAGCTGTCCATGTTTATGACCAGCAATACTGTGGGTATCTAGGAAGCTAATAAAACAAATGATACTCAGAGAACAGGAAGAATCATCTCCCACATCTGCATTGTTCATTAGATAAATTAAAGGACATGCTTGTTTTTTGTAAAAGCCTCCCTGACTGGAATCCATCGTAACTGTGCTGGTAGTCCACTTAGCCTAAATTTATTGACTAGCTTTCTCCTATACTCTGTAGAAATAGGCACCTGCAGTCATTGGTCCCATCATTTGTTCCAAATGTACACTGGGAAAGGAGGAAGAAGCAGCCAGGTTAATTTTCACAAATTAAAATGGAGCTTGGGAAAAACTTTCTAAATATAAGTGTGGTAAAACACTGGACAGGAAACCTCCAGACACTGCAGCATCTTTTTTACCAGTACTTTAAAAGAACAACATATTTGCAGAAAACCTTTCTACTCAGTCAGATTTATTCTTGCCTTATTCTTTAACTATTACAGGACCAACTGTTAAATGAGACAAATTTTATTCAACCTTTTTCAACTTTAGACCCCTAACAATTTTCCAGAACAGTTGTGGATCCCTTTGGAAATTCCACGTATGTAGAACATATACAATTCATGCAAGTCTGTTAAAAACACAAATAGCTGAAGAATTCTTATATTAAAAAAAGTTACAGTTCTTTGTACTTACAGTCTTCTGCATTAAATCAAATAGAATGGTGCTGACACTGGTTTTGGCAAACCAAAATGAAGCAGAGTCAGTGCATTTCAGCTGCAGATCTTCCCCATCCGGGTTATAACAATATTTCATTTTTTAATACTTAAATTTCACATGAACTTAAGTAGAAAATTATATCATTGATATCATAACTTGCCACCTCACAGTTTGTTGTTCAGGTTTTTTTGGATGGAATTGGTATTTCAGTCTACCATCACTGGGTTATGGAAGTAATTACTTATCTTTATTTAGCTTTTATAGTGGAACATAAATTGCAGTACAATGCAGAAGATTTAATATGCAGTGATATCCCTCACTCATATCAGGGAAGCATTACTAAAACTAATATTTGAGCACTAATAAGCAGGAATTTAATTTGCATTTAGCATCATCAAATGTCAAATCTTCAGACAAAATCTGTCAGGCGTTTCATTAAAATAATTTCCGCTAACTAGACAAACCCTGAGTTAAAATATTTTTACAAACATCTTGATTTTATGATGAACACTGGAAGCTGTTACAGCCTTTCCTTGCTGTCATGGTTTAACCCCAGCCAGCAACCAAGTACCACAGAGCCACTCGCTCAGTTCCCACCCACCCCCTGCCCCAGTGGGCTGGGGAGGAGAATCAGAAAAAAAAAGGCAAAACCCATGGGTTGAGCTAAGAACAGTTTAATAACTGAGATAAAGTAAAAACAAAAATATGAATGGAGAGGGAGAAAGAGGAATAAACCCCAAGGGAATAAAACCAAGTGATGCACAACACAGTTGCTCATCACCTGCTGACAAGCAGCAACTGGCAGCCCTCAGCCAACTCCTCCAGTTTGTAATACTGGGCATGCCGTTCTATGGTATGGAATATCCCTTTGGCTAGTTCAGGTCAGCTGTCCTGGCTCTGCTCCCTCCCAGAGTCTTGTGCCCCTCCTCACTGGCAGAGCATGCAAAACTTGGAAAGTCCTTGGTTTAGAGTAAGGACTGCTTAGCAATAACCAAAACCATCAGTGTGTCATCAACCTTATGCTCACACTAAATCCAAAACACAGCACTGTACCTGCTACTCAGAAGAAATCAACTCTATCCTAGCTGAAACCAGGACACATGCCATTATAATTTAAGGTCATCAAGCAACGCAAGCAAATCACAGCAGCAATTTAATAAAGCTTTGTTTTCCAGGGGATCTCACTGCTCAAGCTGCAAATAACATTTGCATTTAAGGCACAATATGAAAAAATGAATGCTTACTTTACTTTGACAGCTGCCACTTTCAGAGTAAAATGGTAAAGTTACGGGTTCTCTTTTAATTTTATTTCAGAGAGTTAAAAATACCTGATGACGTTAATTATTTACAGAGTAAGGCCCAAGACACTTTATGTATTTGCTGTATTTCCTTAGCTGTGAGGGCTCCCCAGTGTGAACTGCATTACTTTTATCATTTAAAGATAGTCTACACACTACTTTGATGACAAAAGACATTATGTCTCCTATGGAAGTATCACTGGTATCAGATAGATGACTGTCCAGAATGGTCAAACCTGAAAGAAGTAAAGAGTGTTTTTTTAGAGATGCCTGAAGACAAGTTGCCTCTTCAGTTCATATCTGGAAGTGTTTGGAATCAGGGCAATGGAATATCCACAGGACACTGCTCAGCCATGAAAGTTTGTAGAGAACCACAACAATGAAATGGGATGTCAAGCCTCATCCATTCCTGCAATGCCCAAGCAGTCTCATTTTTAAGATCCTCTTAGAGATTTATTATTTTTTTTTAAACACCCCCACACAACATTTTCCATAGTTGCAAAATTTTTTGGCATTATTAAGTTCCTCTGGCATGTCAGTAGGACAGAAGACATTTAAAAATCACAGGCTAATAATTTACAAAATCACATGGATAAAACTGCTTTCCTCTGTCATTTGCAGATCTTTAGATATGGTGCTTAAATCTTCAGCAACCCCTGACCCTAAAGCTTGAAAATCAATGGAATATCTCCATCCTAAGTTTCTGTGGCCAAAAGATTACAAGTGAAAATGAAATGGGTAAACTTCTGACCAGCTTTTAAATGAGATATTCCTGGATGTGAGGCCACATGGCACTGACTGTCTTGCAATCCATCTCTGGAACAGGTCTATCTTGGAAAGAGTTGAAGTTGTCCAACATAGAACCATGAAATATGAATCAGTACCTGAGCTCACTCTGGCCACTGACTTTGTGCTACAGACATATTCATCTGGAACAGTATTTAGTTAGGAAGTGAGAATTAAATGAAACTGACATAAATAATTGGACCATTTTGATTTCATTGTCACCTATAATGGATAATATTGACTACTGTACAGTTGAAAAGATGTACTGTGCTCCTGTTCATGCACTAATAATCAGCTTTGCATGGGTGGTGCTTATTGAGTGCTTGCGCAATCTTTCACTATTCCCGCTGCGGGTACAGACGCTGAGCTGCTGGTTTTGCCAGCCAGTGTTACCTGTATTGTACTCCAGAGCCCAGAGCAATATAACCGAACCTTGTCACAAGTTAATGGGTAGGTACTGCGAAATCACTACTGCTAACTGGAAATGTCAATGTAAAAATGAATTGAAAGATGTTAATTTTTCAAGCAACATGGATCCTCTGTCAGCATTTTATTACAGCAATGCTATTTACATTCCCCCATCCACTTGAGGAAAATGTAGTTTAGAAAGCTACTGCAATAAATATTAGCTGATTAGCTACATCCAACATTGTCTTTTTGTTTTCAATTTAAGCACAAAAGAAATGCAATTTACAAAATTGCTGATATTAACATCATCATGAATACACATGCATTTGTATTTAATCTATCGGACTCCAAACTTCTTACGCAATGTCACAGCATCACAGCTTCTACACAACATTAGAGGATACCAAGATTTTGACTGTTCCTAGGGTCAAACTTACTGCCACTCTCCAGCAGGAGGTCAAAGACAATAACCCTTTATAGGTCTTCTGAGAAACTGTGTGCAGAGAGGAAAAGGTAGTCAAGTGGGAAGAGCTATGGCTCTGCCCTGTCTCCACTACCTGGGCAGACACCTAAGGTAAAGCAAGATGTAGCTCTTTATCAGGAAGAAGTTGGGAGAGAGAGATTAAAGAAAGAAATGGCCAGGGACTAGCTTAGGCTGGAAGGAACCTCTGGGGTTTATCTGGTTCAGGCCTCACTCAGACCTGGGCCAGACTCAGTCACTTCAGTTCTCAGGCCTTCTCCAACCATCTGAGTACCACCAAAGACGGAGACCCCACAGCCCCTCTTAGCAACCACTTTGTGTCCAAGCACTTCTTTTCTTATATATAATTAGAAATTTCCATGCTGCAATCTATGTCCACTGCTTTCACTGTCTACTTCTAACTCAGTTTTGTCTTCATCTTCTATACAACCAGCCCTTCCATGTTTGAAAGATTCCCCCCTTACCCTTCCCTGCTCCAGGCTGAATAAAGCCAGCTCCATCACTCTCTCCTCCTGTGTCTTGTGCTTCAGTTCCCTAACGATCCTGGTAGTTCTCCACTGGATTTGCTCGAGTTTGTCAGTGCCCTTCTTTTGTACTGTAAGCTCTCCACAACTCCGCTAACCACAAAGACCTCATTCTGATACTGCCAGTTTGGGGTCAGGGCATTCCCCCTGCCTCCTAGGAGTTTGGCTGCCTGGGCTCACCTACAGTACTATGATGAAGATCCGATTTTCTCCTTACCTTGAAGATCAGCCTTTCTCAGATTACTGAAAACAGTAGGCTACATGCTATCCTGACCCGAGGGCAGTTCGCACACATACACAGGCAACTGTAAAGAAAGGTGCATACCACCAGAAAAAATGAGCAAACACAGATACATTTAAGTATTTGGAGTTCTCTTTGCATTTGGCTTAGAAGGCCAGCATTCTTTTCCCTCTACTCATGTCCTCTTTCTTGTTTTAACTGCTGGCTGTTGGATGTATAATACAGACACCGGTTCCCAGAACGAGGGCTGCAATCCTCTTCTGTCTGGTTCAAGGCACTGGGTTGTCAATCCAGATGTCCTTCTGTATTCCCCCCTTATGCAAGAAGTCATACAGACAGCACAGGGGGAAAAAATAATCATAATGAAATCACAACTTTAGCAAAAAAACCCCACAAGTCAAATTTGAGGTATGAATCTGGTCCCATATGTGAAACTGTCTAGTTGTTAGGACCAGTCCCTTCCACTGCAACAGCAGTCCCTTTCATTTCAGCAGCATTTTTCCTGTAATATGGTTCTTTCTCATCCATATTAGAGCCACAGGTCACATTTCCTAGTTTTTATCTTAATGCTTTTTAAAGAATTATCAACTAAAAAGTTGGTAACTTACTATACTAGCAGGTAACATCCAAAGGTGTCTCAATAGATTCCACAGCAGGGAACCTCACTTTTCTGAAGGTCACTGACTTGCACAGGTTGCTCAGTTGAATGATGACTGCTTCTACTGAAATCATAGCAGCTCGAAGAATATGTGCTTAACATAACCATGTGACAGTAACAATAACCTGAACAGTCAGGTAAAAGCAATGTATTTTGGGAAAGAAATTAACACTTTTGTGACAGAGCTTTGAAATAGTGGTTTGGTTTTTTTTTTTTTTTTGCCTAGCTCAACACCATGAAAATTTCAAGAAATAGAAAACTAAATTAGAAGTGGGCACATTTGAGCAGCTACAAGAACTATTTAAGCCACTCTTGCACAGCAACTTGAGGATGGCTGTTTGCTTAGTTAGCACAGTTAATAGTGTAAGTTTGCAGAATTCTCACTGTTGATTCCCCAAGAAATACAATGAACAACCTCATTGCTTTTTTTATTGGTTTGTAGTAATTGGCTAATAGTCAATGATATTTTGAAAGAACCTTTAAAAATTATTTTGTGCCAGGACACAAAATCAAGTCTATGTTATCAGAAGATGTAACAATCACTTAATGACCAAACCTTTGATCTCGTTTTGATAAGTGAGCAGGAAACTGGTACTGCCCTTCTACTTAATGTACTGCAAACATTTCCTTTTCCTTTGCAGACAAATGGGGCAAATTATTGGAGCCAACTATGAGCAACTCTGTATGCAATTACTTTGAATACAAAATAACTAACATTTGCTCCTTTCTTGACTTCTGTAATTAGACCTCAAGTCATATATAACAAAATACCCAGGAAACAAACCTAATATTTTTTAAAGCAGCACTCATGAAGAACTGATACAATGGCTGAAACCAGTAAGCAATTCTAATAGCTATTTCAGGAGAATAACTTGGTCAGCGTGGTTCCTGTGAATATCCTGAGTCTGATCATGCCACTTACACCTGGGTGGGAATTCGCTCCATACAAACAGTATTTCCAAAATAATTTGCAGAAAAGTAAGATGTGCAACAGGGCCCTTAAGCGTACACTTGACTTTAGCTCTGCCTTGAACCAGAGGTGGGACAACAACTTTTTTGCCGAGAATCAGAAAGACTCCATATATATATATGGAATAACTATTCTTTGTAGTTTCTTATATTTAAATGAGGTTGCCACTATTACTGGCATTCATAAGCCACAACTTACCACTCTATGCTCCACTGCAGCTCACTTATTCTGCTCAACTAGTAAAGGTATCAAGGTCCTGCTTCCTCATGGAAGGAGTTAAGAGCTGCACAGGTCAGTTACTTACACACGCATATATGTATTTACGGTCTGCATAAATTCAGCTTGGTGCAGAAGCAGCACTTCTATTTCTGTACTCTACAAAAGTCATAACAGTAAGTTTGGCCCATAGTAAAAACTAACAGCATTCTGGCAAAGCTAGCATGCCATCTGAAGTATTACGAACTACTCCAGAAAAAAGACAGAAAAGCAGTTTAATGTAATGCCCAATGCTTATAAAGTGTTAGGACCATGAACCAGAATTAATACCACGCTATTTCTGATCATCCATAGCAAGAATGTTCACTAGATGTGGACAGTATGCTTCATGTATCTATTTTCTCTAGCATTTAGTGTCTTACAAATAGCCCACAGCTCTTTAGCTGGATTTCCAAGATGTTTGTAATAGCAAACAGAATAGTCCATATCTACTAAAATCTTGTGGCTTTCACTATGAGAAGACATACAGCATGAGCCTGGAATGACCATGGACCACAATAGGTAAGACAAAGTACATTCACACCAACCCCACCCCCCCTTTTTTTTTTTCCCTCCCGATCAGACAATAACAAATGTTTATCAAAGCCAAGTCTCCTGAAGAAAAAGATATTGCGCTTTTCAGCAGGCAATTCACCTTTGAATCCTGAACCTTTTTTAATGCCCAGACTGTACTAGATTTATTTCTTTTCAAAGTCCATGAGCAGTGAAAGGGATTGTGGATAGTGATCTCACTCCCGCTACGTGAAGATTACTTTCAAGGTCTATAAATAGAACTCGACTGTAGGCCAAACTTGATCTATTGTTCAAAATCAAAGAGC
This sequence comes from Falco punctatus, assembly GCF_963210335.1. Classification (NCBI taxonomy): domain Eukaryota; kingdom Metazoa; phylum Chordata; class Aves; order Falconiformes; family Falconidae; genus Falco; species Falco punctatus. The sequence goes on along the minus strand of NC_137581.1, from coordinate 28,156,283 downwards.
AATTTTCTCCATTAAAATGATCAAAAGCCTCTAAAGTTGATATAGTTCTTACAAACATCATCTGGTATTTCTCACCAGTGAAAGACACTGCCAGTTCCCACTCAGAGCCTTCAGGATTTTCTGCGCAGTAATCAAGAGGAACACCTGCAACTGGTCCTTCTATTAGTGGCTATTTTTATGCATTCCAAACCCTTTAAAATCTGCTTTCCAGGAACATTTAACCTCTTCAGCTGGAGATAAAGGAGGCCAATTCTATACTCTGAAAAAAACTTAGCAGAATCTTTTTTTCTTCTTCAGTGTACACATTTTCCTCTTTGTTTGTAGACAACCAATTTTAACCTGACAAAGCTTTCCGTAAAGAACAACAGGCCTTCCCCACACTCCCACCAAGGCTACCGAATAAGAATAAATAAATACATTCAACTAATTGTATTGCGTAAAAAAATAGGTTTGTTTTCATGCAAACAAGTTCCTGCAATTTTCATTTTGAACAAGTCCCTGGGAGCTTTGTATCATGTGCTAAACATCAAGATCAAACAACAGCAAGCAGGTAGCACAACGCTGTAACATATAATATTGACAGGAGGTGGAAGTGCCTGTTGGGGAAGGTATTCACAAAGGTTAATATTGGCCCCCGCAGGTTAATGCCTCAATTGCTTTCTCTAGTCAGTAAAAAGAGAAAGGCTCCTCCAGAGCATGATTCAGAACTCAGGATTCATTTAGCTACTCTGAATCTCTCTGTGGAGAACCCTCACTTTCACTAATTTCAGAAACAGCCTGCAGAGATTAGCCTCAAAAAAGGTATCGCTAGCCTTTGTGAACACTCTCTGGTATTTACCTTCCAGCAGTAGGAACTGGCTGAAATTCACTACAGAGATGTACAGTTGGGTACACTGCATTTAAATCTGAACACTATGTATTGATGTATTGCACATGGGCTGAATTTACTCGGCTGGAGCTCAGCGCTCCTGCCAGAATCACTGAAACAGTCTCCACAGCGCTACTAGGATGACTGCAGGATTTATTTCTTCCCACTGCCCCACTGAAGTGCTCTGTCTGACAGCCACCCACATGCTACCATACAACGGACTGCTGTGCCCCCAGCACTTTCAGAACACACTAACACTCTGCAGTCACACCTGCACAGCTCCTTCTCTTGCTCCAGCTGCTCACTGTATCACTGGAGCAGCGGTGAAAGCCGGGTTTTCACCATCAACCTGAACACTACGAAGAAAAATTCTCCACTTCTGAGACCTGCTGTCAACAATTTTTACAGTTATTATTTAGCAGCAACAAGAGAATAAAATTGTCTTTTAATCTCAAACACAGAAGAACGTTAGATTTTGTGACTTGAGAACACAAGGAAGAAAGCCATACTACCAACAGAACTACCATCAGGGCCATTTCCTAACTCCCAGTTCTTCTATACTTCATCAGATCATTGTGCTTCCCACCCTGAAAAATTTCCATGACACCTTCAAATTCTATCAAATAATAATTTGAGAAAAATAAGACTTTCATAATATTGTATAAACCAAAAGAATTATTACATCTCTTTAAATGTTTTGGTGGGATTTTTCACATTTATGAGTCTGCCAAAATTTCTTTTCAGAGTGTCTTTGTAATACAAACCAGCCATCCTTTTACAAATGTAAAATACAGGAGAAAAAACAAAAAAAAGACCTTTTAAATTGACTTCAGCAAAGCCATGACAAAGTTAATCACAAACAACAGAAATCTTTCATTTAACACAAGTTATAACCAGAGCCAAAGACAATACAGACTCCAGGTAGAGTCAATTTTCAAAGTATGCCTTGAAGTATGGTTAGACAAACCAGTACAAGTCTGAGGGTACAGCACTTTTCATAGTCTTATGACAACTCCCAAGCCCTAGGAAGGCTGGTTGTAAGTTTTAAATTTTTCCTATACAACCATGTCAAATATGACTTCACAAAATGAACTTGCGAAATAATCAACTTGAAAACATTTTTTCAAGTACATTTTACCACTGAAGTGAAGCCTCTTTACCAAACAGATGTTCAGATTTTAGAGACAATATTGAGACAAAGGTGCAATGAACACAGAAAGCACTACAAAAACCAATTGTTGTTACAAATAAACAAATACTTTGCATGTTACGTGATCTATTTGTAATGCAGTATGTCAAACAATGTATGCTGTGTTATTACCTAAGTAACAGTGTATGAAATGTTGGCCACCATCTAAAATTATTTTTCTATAACCTTCTCCATTACACAAACATCAGAGCATCGTAGTTTCAAGATATATTTAGCCACGATGGCCTTTCAAAAACAATACTGCAGCTTTAGACAGGAGAAGAAAAAAAAAAAAGGCTCCTGTTTGATATATTTCTTTATCAGGTGGTTTTTCAGGTATTCATTCAAGAGATTTGCTGATAAAAATTACAAGCAATTCATTTGACTCCTTCTAATTATATTGTGCCATTAGATTAATAAAAACTATACACTCTGCCCTTTAAGGGCAGTGTTCTGTAGAATTCTGCATAGTAAGAATCTTTTGGCTTGAAAAGAATCTGAAAGCATGTTGATTGGAAAGTTAAAGAGCAGAGTCTTTAATTATTGCCAAAATCTAATTAAGAAGATGAGAGGAACAAAGTTTGCACTTTTTCATGTAATTGTTTATTAAAAGAAAAGAAAATCCAGAATTTTTTTTAGAGTTGGAAAATGTTTATAGTCAAATATCACTTTCAGAAGAGTTTTCCTCTATATGATCAACATCCACCCACTCAGAAGGGCATTCTGTACTTCTGCACTGACGCATCTGAACATCTTTCTAGAGCAGAATTATTGCACAGGACAGTTGTATTTGTGACAATACTCATTTAACCAAGCACTACATTGCCCATTGTTCTTTCTGTTAAACTCAGTACGACAGAAAAAAATGCAACAGGGTTAAGATTTTGCCAGATACATTAAATCACAAAGTAGAAAAAAAAAGCAGCAATTTCTCTAATTAAATTACACAACTGATAGTTTACCCCTGGCAATTTATAAACAAGAAACATATAATCTGAACACAAACATTTCAGTGAATTCTACGCTGTTTCCCATGTAACATGCAGTAACACAATAAGGCTTTTGGAAAGAAACAGTATTAGTTTACTGAAAAAGGAATGACGTATTTGAACAGTACCTACAGACTCCCAAATAACGCTGCAATCTTTCTCAGCTGTTGACACTTCACATGAGGAGATAAAGTCTCATAAATTCATTCTCTACAACTGCCTTTAACTTCCCAATAGGTCAAACATAGTTTTAACATAGTTTTAACATATAGAAACCTGTTTTCTCCTTTATCTAAAATACTTGCAACAATTAAATCTTACAATTACTTTGGAACATTTGGCAGTTATTTACCTATGTGAGTAATAAACCCCTGAAATTTCCCTTGTATTTGAGCTTAATACTTGAACCATGTGAAAACCGTTCCTCTTCACATGGAAGTAAATTTAGATAAAAAACAAAGGAAAAAAAAAAGTTTTAGCTCTCAGTAGGAACAATTTCATTATAGGAAAATCATAACGTAGTTCCACAAAGGAGGCTCAACAATATCCAATATTTTAAATATCGATTGATCATGGCTGTGTGGTCACCCTTGTGGTGTCAGTAACACCTATACAGAGAAGTCCATCTTTCGTTCAGGCACATAACATGCAATCAGCCCATTCTTCTACTAGTCAGGGAAGAATTGGTGCACGAGTTAAAATATATTAAGAATAGAATGAATCTTTTATCTCTGTTTAAAAAAAATCAAATCCTGGGAAGTCACTTTTGCTAACTTTGAAAAAGGCCAATTAATTAGTTGCATTTCAGAGTTCCAAAATAAATAGACCTTTGCTGCATGGCAATGTCACTTATTCCAAAGCTTTCACGAGATGTTAAGAACTTCCAACTCGATCTCTGGGAATAATCCGTAGATCCGAACCGTGCTTTAGAAATACATTTCCTAAACAAACGAACAAACCAGAATGTGTTACCAACTAATAAAATGAAGTGTTACCTAAACAAGCATACACATTTAAAGGACAATGTTAGGTCAAGATTTAACATCTTTGTATTAATTCCTCTAATATACCGGAAATACGTTTTTTTATGCTTCCAAGGAATTTCATCTTATCCCTCTTACTTTTAAATAAAAACACTAGACCCAAAGTCATCTAGTAAGACTTGCAAACTATATGGGCTTTTAACTTTGCAGTTCCATACTTGAACGTCTGGTTTCACTTACACGTCATAATAATTTCAAGGCCAGGAAATAAAGTTTTAGTTCTCCATAATTACTTTTTTTATCTTGCGGTCATTCATGCACAGACTCATTTTTACTTCTCTCTGGTTCAGTACTTATCTGCTTCTAACTTCAGAACCGCAACCGTACTTTTCTTTTAGGAAGGCTCTTCACAGGTCCAAGCATAGGTCAGTCTAATTTTATCTTATCACAAAGTCTTGACCTTCCTATTTACTACTGCATAGTCTTAATCATGACAGCCTTTTCAAGAGGACATAGTATGAAAATCCTGTTTCTAATACTTAGATGTCTAGAATATTTTCTGCATGTATTCAGGATTGTCATTCAGGTTGCTATTTTCTTCTATTAGCTATAACATCTGAAAATGAAATCACATTGCTCGAAGTGATGCATTATTTAATTACTATATGGAACTTTTTTTAAAATTCATACTGCTTTTGCATGAAAAGGACTATATGTAATTCTACAGTATCAGGTTTCAATAATATCTACCTATTATACATCTTTGCACTGACTTGTAAAAGCAGAATAATTTTATTTCTCTCCCAAGCACCCCATTTCAGGGATGCAGAGTGCTCTTATAAAAAAAAAAAAGACTAAGATATTTAACATTTGTTCAAATTATTAGCATACTGGAACAAAGCTACCCTTTTTTAAACTTCACATTTCTGGCACATGGATCAGGATTGAAACTGTTCTGCTTACTCAACATAACGAGTATTAGAAAGTCAGTTCAAAAGAATGTGGTATTAGAAGACATTGTTTTTAGGGATCTGCCAACACCACACACTAAAGAGATCTATAAAAACTGCTGAACATAAATCTGTCACAGCAGCGAAGCAGAAAACTAAGCTTACTCATCTAGATGAAAAGTATCCATTGCAATGGCCATCATAAAACTCCAAAATTTTATAACATGCCACAACCGTATCTCATGTAGACAGCAGTTCACCCCACCTTTCAGTCGGTTTCCATCATTGATATCACAGAGGTTTTATTAAAGTTATGGCATATTATTCCCCAAACTATCGAGGACTTAAAATTTAAATCAAGACAGGAATTAAGTGCTAAACCCAGTTTTTTCAGTTTTCATTTCCCCTTCTCCATGGAATCATGTAGGGAGAATGAGAGAAAGTCAATACTTGAGTACTTTTATTCAGAAAGGTGAAGAAATAGTGGAACAGTACAAACCCTCTGAAATATCCAAGGATTACTAAGATTTTATTCCTAATTCACCTTATTTTGGGAAGTTTTTGAACTGTTCAATCTAGAGGAACTTTAGTATATGCTGGGGGGGGCAGAGAGTAGAAGGGAAAAAAAAAATACATCTTACTCCTCCAGGTTTCTGAGGTACCAATTAAAAAGGCTGAACATAAGTTTATATCTAAATTGTGTATGTTTCCCTGTAAAGTGAGAAAGGATCTTGGTCTGGGTGTTGGGTTTGGTGGTTTAGTGTAGGTTGGATTTTGGTTGTTTTGGTGCCATATGAGATGCTGTCACGTTACTACTGAAAAATTCCTCAACATTTATAAGAACTTAGGAGAGGTAACATGCATAGCTGCAAGGATCTTTTCACTGGTGCCCAGTGACAGGATAAGGGACAGTGGGCACAAACTGCAACACAAGAAGTTCCTTCTGAATACGAGGAAGAACTTCTTTGCTTTGAGGGTGACAGAGCACTGGAGCAGGTGCTCAGAGAGGTGTGGAGTCTCCTTCTCTGGAGACATCTGAAACCCACCTGGACACGAGACTGTGCAAGCTGCTCTAGGAGAACCTGCTTTAGCAGGGGGTTGGACTAGACAATCTCCAGAGGTCCCTTCCAACCCTGACCATTCTGGGATTCTGTGACACCTTAACTTAGGCAACTGACTCTACTCATGTTGCCCAAGTATTCTTGAGTGGTCATGTGCAAACGTGGCTTTACATGAGGGTGATGATCTAGTAGCTAAACTAAACCACTATTTTTATTATATATTTTTAATAATACTTGGTCAATGGATCATGATGAGAACTGCACCAGCTGAGGAGTCCGCCTGAGGCAGTACACCTGTCAAACCATAATCCAGGTGTCCTAAGACAAGTCCAGGAAGGACAGAAACTTCAAGTGGAGCAGGAAGCCGAACGCTCACTTGATTTTAATTTTCAAATTTTGTTGATGCAATCACAGACCTCAGAAATGGGTCACTACACTTAAATGGTTCCTTTTACAGCTCCAAGAAGATCCCCAAACTAACGTCAAGCAAGTGCTCTTCTAACCATAAGTTACTACTATTCACTATAGTTAAGTATGCTGATAATACTTTGCTTTCTTATTGTCTCTTTAGATCTGAAAAAAAATATGGTGTGGTATCTTCAATAATGACTGGCACACAGAAGGCAAAAGTGAGTGAGATCTGGCAGAGATTTCATGCAAAAACCAGAGAAGCAGCAAGTCTCCATCAATTGTTCATCATGTTTGCAAGCAGGACTAAAATTAGATTCAGAGTTTTCACGGGATGACTGGGTTCTACAAGCACCAAAGCCATTTTTGTTATTTCTTAGTAGAAAGTTACGAACATTTCTTCCCTAAGAAGATACTCCACTGTTAACTCATCTCAAATGGGTTGAGATTAAATTACTGTAATTATTTCTTGTATAGTACAGCTTTCAAGAACAAGTCCACAGAAGCCTGCTTCCAGACAACAAATCGTTATTAGTACAATTCACCATCTGTACGATGTTTCCATGTGTTTCAGGAGGTGATGGGGAAAAGCTTTACATTTTTCTGTGACAGAGATAAACTTCTGTCTCATAACAAGCCTTCACAGTTAAAATCAGAGATTTCTCACATGGAACCCCTTGGTGAGAACAGGGGGGCTGTCAGCAAGAAGATCCCCTCTTCTTGAAAACACGTTTTCCAAAGCACGTACAGTTCTTGCTCTAAACCTGAGTATTATTTTTTTTAAATATACCCCAGGAGAAGTGCCACTAAAATAGCAACTACTACTGAACAAGGTATAGTGGGGGAAAAATACAGCTATTACTTGTTATTTCATGTAATACAGTATTGCTTTTTCAAACTGCACACTAAATAACTAAGCTCTAAAGATCAGAAGTGCCTTATTTTTTCACAGACCTAAGTAAACAAAATGCTGAACAACAGTTCTGTGGATTTAACCTTCTACACACTACACTGACTGTAGTTGAAAACTACCAGGTAATGCTTCTCCCATTTAAGAAATAAAAACTTAAAATATAAATCAAACCTGAGTGCTCTGCAATAGTTTAAAAGAAAAATAACTGAGGTTTTTAATACTGGGCTCCATAAATAATAACTTACCCGCAGTCTGCGCAGGGTTTATTCCTATACCATCTAGAAAAAAAAAAATTAAAAAGGAGAGGAAAAAAAAGAGGGGAAGACAAAATAGGTATATTACAATTTACTATATTAAACCTACAGCTTAAAAAATATAATATACCAACAAGATATAGTTATTACATCAGGTCTTCATGCAGCTATTTCCTACAACCAAAACCAGTCTTTTCAAAGAAGCTAACAAGAAACATTCAGCACAGAAAATCCAACGTATATATTTGGACAAAATCAAATTAATTATATTAGTGGTTTAATACCTTCATCCCATGCACAAACAATTTAAATACTGCTGCAATATTATCAAATTCAGTCTGAAGTCTTAAGAGGTTGTGAAAGAAAAGACACTTCAGCTTTTATAAATACCCCTTCACTCAAACAACAATAAAAATCCCGTTTTACAAAAATATAAACTATATTCTTACCATTTGTTATAATGGCACTCGTTGCTGCAGGAACTTTGAACTAAATGGAATGAGTAGGACAAAATAACAAGAGAGACATAGTTAAAGCAGAAAATATATCGGGAATATTCAAAGCAATTAAAATTTTAGCTGGTTCAGGTACAGGAAATTGAGAAGATTCCCCTCCGATTTACAGATATAGCAAAATGAAGATTTAAAGTGAAAGTTGATTAGACACCTCAATAGAGAATGCAAAATTTGCAGTACTGAACAACTAATTAAATCCAATTATTACTCATTGGATAAAATATAAAAGTTAAGCATCTGCACAGTTAAGAAACAACAGCTCTTGTGATACTACATAAAGGAATACCTAAAACATATAAGGAAATGAACTCTAAGAAGCATAACTGTTATGTCTAACAGGAATTAAACAAGAATTGACTTGAGCTAATCTTGGTTAATTTTGACCAATTCCCTAGTTTTCTTTCTGGTTCTGTTGGGTTCTCCAACTGCAATGCTCGAAGAGATGAGTTCACTCCAGGACTTGCTTACAAAAGGAAGCTCTAACAGCACTGCATCAGACCTGGCTCCCTCCTCAGATTTCTGACACCAAAGCCTAAGCAGGCTTTGTACCCTCAGTCACTACCACATGTCTCTGCAGTACCCCACCTCCACGTGCATCATATGAGATCAGTTTTATAATATGAAAAGCCCCGCTCAGGTAGGATTGCATTACATACAGGCTTCAAACTGTTTCAGAAGATCTGAACTGAAATGGGGAAGCCAAAAATTATCATTTGTCAGGACTAGAGGAAGTCAGGCAGGGCCAGAGAAAAATCCTGCACTATGTAATGTGGTTGGACCACAGAGGACAGAAAGGGTGAGGTGGGCACAAGTCAATCAGTGCTACTTGGTGTGAGGACCAAAGGTTGCTCCTCAGGCTTCATTTACTTAGACAATGAACAACCCCTAAGGTAAAAGGCTGGTGTTTCAGCAACAAGCAAGCATCAACAAAACCTCCTCACAAAGCACTTCCTCCTCCTCTATATATTGCTTAAGAAAAAGGGTGGCTAACTAGGAAAGCTAACACCGAGCGCTTCCCTGGAAGAACTGTGGAACTCTCCCATCTGCTAAACAAGTCACTTCAGCCATGCCCTTCAATGGCATTCCTTAGTTGTGCTTTCCCTGTTTTCCAATTGCTCAGCTTAAGATTCCCAGGTTTGATTTGCAGAAACACTATGCATTAACAGCAACTGCTAAAACTCAAAAAACCCATGTTTGAACACAGTACTTAATCATCAATATACTGAAACCTTGGCTCTTTTTATCTCCAGACATACAAAATTGGCAGAACTTTTTTAACCTTATTCTCTCATAGCTTTTTATCCATAGGAGGTAAATCACGTCACCTCCTCATCTTGCAGCACGACATGAAAACATTAATTTCTGGAAAAGGTAGGTTAGATACCAGTGTCATTACAGAAAGGCCATGAGGAAAGTAACAATTTGTTTTGAGAGCAAGATTTGAATAGTAAAGTTGATAAAATAGGAGCTACATATTTTACTGCAAGAATGTAAAAAATAATCTTCCATCTCCTAACAGCTAATGTATACACATATCACATGCTGAAGAAAGCAAGCCTTCTTTCTCAAGTTCACGGATTTCGGGAATCTTCACTTAGCAGTCTAAGGAGAAATCTTTTAACAGGTTTGGGTTTTGTGTTGGGATTATTTTTTATTTTTTATTTGCATAATAGCAGAAAATGAATTTATAAGGTTGGAACAATGGGACTGTCAATCATATGAAGTTCTGCCTCCTGGAATGAGCATCTCAAATTTGAAAATTAAAAAAAACACATAAAAACTTGAACAAGCAAGAAATATATGTTTAACTTAGTATTACATTACTTTTCGACAAGCAGCTAAGTGATACCACAGATCTTTCCTAAATCACCTGGAAAAACCCAAAAAACATAACTTCTAGAATTTTGAGTGCCTCTTCTCATTTCTTCTGTGTCTCTTCTGATATACAACAATGCATGAAATGGAAGGATCATTTAGAGGAGGATGGGTGTCTTCACTCATTTTGTGTCATTTTGCTTTTCAGTAAAGAATCTATCTGATGCTGATATACTAGGTACACGAGAATTGTGTGGCAATCAGTCAGCAAAGCACTAGTTAAGATTCTCATTCTCTTACTGCTTCATATTGTATTGTGTTAGAAAGGAATAAAACACTTTGTTCTCTTAGCCCAAAATACTGGCCCAAACAGCAATAGTTGTCAGCTATATACTCAGCACATGAAAATCATCACAAGTTAATACAGAAAGGGAAACCACCGCTGGAAATAATTACACATAATTCAGTGCAGTATGGTTCACTATTTAAATCAAAAATTCTTCCTGTGGCTGTTAAGCATACGTTTCCAATGCTGAAAATACACCAGCTTTCCTTGACGCAAAGTCAAATGGATACTCAAGCAGCAAAGTTCTGTATTCATTAGATAATCCCTGGTTTGCTTTGGAATCAAGTTAGGTAACATCCAGCCCCAAACTCACACACTTTAAAGTAAGGGATTATTTGCTTTAAAAACATTATAAATTGATAACTGAGGCTACTACACAACTTATTTTCTCCACTGCTAGGAAATACATTTGTCAATATCTACATTCAAACTATAAGATGACAATCTCACTTTTTACAATGATGACAAAAATCCTCTATAGTAATAAGCTCATCTACTTTTTGCACAATGAATAACAAATAAGTGCATTAAACCATAATGTTTTAGTACCAATCTATCAAGAGTAACACTAGAAACGAAGAACAGTTTCAAAAATATACATGAAAGAATAAAATTTAACTTTATTTAATGGAAATGGATGAGTAATTTAGTAATAAAAATTCCACAAATATAAGAGGTTTTTTTCTAAGTATTGTGCATAGGTATACCTGAGATATGTACCAAGCAGCTCCAACAGATTAAAGAAAAAAAAACCAATAGATACCACACATTGCAAATCACAATACTGTCATAATAAATTGTGACAAATGTGGAAAGAATTATAAATCGATAAAAACTAACAGCAGTGTTTCTAATACTCTACATATTAATTTACATTTTTTATATATAGCCTGTAAGACAAACATAGAAATAAAAACTAAACCAAGGGTTAGATTTGCATTATCCAAATCACCACTGCTAAATGTATACACTGGGAAGAACTGCGACTGCTACAAACAATGGAGACTTCCTGAGATGTCCCCATTTAATGATCCAGTTTGTTTTCTTACTTCCAGCTCAGCCAATCATGAATTATGTACAATGTACAACTTTCACATGTTATGGAATATGCTAGAGATGAAAAAAAAAAGTTATGTATTTCAGTTATTTCCAAGGGGGGGGGGGGGGGGGGGGGGAAGAAAAAAAAAAAAAAGCATACTTGTGCAAGGAAAGTAATTCAGAAAACTTTACTTGGAAAAACCGTAAACTTTTCACAAGCACCCTGACTGAAACTTGATAGATAAAAGATGACCATTCTACATCATAGCTACAGTTCAACTCATTCCAGGGGAATTCTAGTTATGACTTGGCGAGCTTTAAGACTCTGAAAAACGACTCAGTAGAAACTTGCTAAGGCTAAACAGCCGAACCTTAAATCCTTCTCTGCCCCAAGAGCTTTAATCACTGACAGGATAATGAACTTCCCCTGGAGACTAACTAACAACTTTGTCCAAAACCCAGGGCTACAGTTTCATCTTTCCCTTGTATATTTCATAAGGTACTGTAAAACCAATATCCGAATCACAACACACAACATAAATTAAACTATGCAGTTCAAGGAACAAAACACATTTGTGTAAGACAAAATTTTTTCTCTCATTCTTTTCAATGCCAGTTCACAAAGGATCAAGGAGATTCATTCATGGAGAAGGGTCTGGTCTCATTGAAATGTAAAAAGCTTCAGTGCTGATCCAGAGTGGTCTGTGGTCAAACAGCAAAACTCCCTTGGATACTCCCAGTGGCAACTCACATACACTAAAATAATGGCTTGCTAAACCTGAACATGTAAGTAATTAATTATTCTCTAAATCCATTTCACAGAGGACCTTACCACCAGCGATCACGGTTCCACAAGTAGGTAAAGTTAACATGTTTGATAGCAACCCTTCCCACCAGAAGTGGCCCCTCACTCTTGGTGTCTCCAACTACTCGGTCCCACTCTAACCTTTCGTGGTCCCTCATACTAGCCTATTAAGACTTTTTCAGTCTAGGTGTCTACATAATGGGTTGCGTGGGCACAGTTGCCTTAGTTCAGATTAAAAATAGCCAGGGAAAAAAAACCGTAAAAAAAGTAATTAAATCAGCAAATGTCTTTAACAGCGCTTATCATTCTGTGTATTGTTCTGTTCAAGTAAAGGTACAAACAATTCACAACCTCCCCCCAAAAAACTGTGCTTCCGCTAAGAACTTCTGTCATAGGTGCTGTAACACTAACAACCAAAGGAGACTCAAGACATGGAGTCCATTATCCTTCCTAACAATTCCATGCTTGCCAAGTTTTCCTGAAGAGACAGAAGGGGAATTGCAAGAACAGACTCTCAGCTGAATCGGTTTGCTGATTAGATGAAAAAAGACATCATGCTTTTGAGCACTTTATTTTACTGTTTACACCCAGATGAACATCTCTCAATCTTTGTATGCTTAATTTGAAACAAACAGGATGCACCTCTTCAAATGCATTGTACAGGCAATTCAGGCACCCAATGGTTTTGGATTCCATGTGAAAAACTAAACACACAGCAGCCAAAGAACACATTACCAATGCCTTATTCACTTAAGTTTGTTTTCTCAACCCAGCCCGTATGTCTAATTTCAACACCTTCTCTAATCAAAGACAGTGTCTTCCAAACTTCAGGGATTACTGGAACTGAATATGAGAACAGTTTAAAACTTCCTGAATAATTCTAAATTTTTTCTAGATATTTTATGTAATTTAAAGTATTAAGTATTCAATACTGGCACCTTTTAATTATGTCCACTGTCACAAATTCTTACATTACTGATATTTAATGGTTTAATTGAATTGCAAAGAAGAACGGGAAGTGTGTCAATATCTGCTGTTGATGTGTAAATTGTGCAAGAATTGCTAATTTTAGGATTCTGAAAGTTTTGGCAGGCCCCACTGACACTGGTAAAGCCTGTGTTTGTGTGTCTAATGAGAGCATTCTCTGCATTGAATTAACCATTACATTTTAGAATTTAAAAGTTTTTGTTTTCAGGAATGTTGAAAAAGTTGAAAAACAGTATCATCTGTTTTTACTTACTTCTTCTGCAGCAAACTTCAAGACAGCTGTGAAAGGGGTACTTTCAGGCACACTTAACCTGAAATTACAATTTAAGCATATACATGACTGCCAAGACAAACGGAAAGGCAACTTTATTTGCTATTAAACCAATTAAAACTTCACTTTTACCAACGGTAACCCTCTTGCCAAAAGCGTGCGTGTATTATTTAAGGTCTAGATCAAAACCTAAGTCAGACCGGGCAGCAGAAAAACGTAGAAGAGCCCTGACAGGGGAATTAACAACAGAAACCCGCCTTTCGTTCCACAAGGAACGGCAGAAACGGCCTTTCCCACCGGCGCGGAGACCCTGGCAGCGTGCCCGTGGGAAGCCACCCGGCCCAGGAGCCCGGCGCTGGCCCCGCGGCCGCCCCGCCCGACACGGCCGCCCCGCCGGGCCCCGGCCCGCCGCACCACTCACACTTTGTAGGGCAGCCGCGGGTCCGAGGTCAGCGTCACTTTAAAGGTTACCTTCGACCTGGGGAGAGCGAGGGGAAGGCACCGGGTTAGGGCTGGGGAGGAGTGGGGCCGGGGGCAGGAGCAGGGAGGGGGCCGTAGGGCCGCTCGCTCACTCACATGATGCCGCCGAGCGCCGCGCCGCTCCCCGCCGACACGTCACCCGGCGCCCGAGGGGCCTTCGCGGCCCCTTCCGCCTCCTGCGCTGCCCGCCGCGCGCCTGCCCGCCGCGCCGCGCCAGCCCTGCCCGGCCGGCCGCCGCGGGGGAGCCAGCGGGGTGCTCTGCCCTGGCGCCCGGCTACTGCGGCGAGGGCAGGCGCTGAGGGGCGGGCGAGGCGCGCTGCGGGGCGGCGGGCAGCATTTCTGATGAGGCAGCGGCTCCGGCTGTTCCGCGGCCGCCGTAGGACCCGGCTCCTGGGAGCCCCGCGGTTCCGCGGGCGTCGTGGGGCCGTGTCGGGGCGGGCGCGGAGGGGGAGGGGGAGCGGGCCGGGCGGCACGGAGGGCGCGGCGGCGGGACCTGCGGGCACCTGCGCGCCTCGCACCGGGCCCGGGGCCGTTAAACTGACGGAGCCGCCGCGTTTTGAACAGGCGCCAGCAGCGGACTGCTGGGGGTGGGGGTGTGGGGGTGTGTGTCTAAAAACAGGGGAACATACACGGGTAATGCACGGGGGTGCGAGTGGGTGGGCCATCGCTGGGTTTGGTTACCTGAGGTTTTGAGCCCCTCCCCTCAAACTGAAATGTTCTGCCAGTGCTTGCTGAAGTTATGCAAGGGATGAAGGATGCAAATACACACGATTCCCACTCCCTTAATACTCATCATCGTTGTCATCTTCCTTACGGGGAGCTAGCGGTGTAGAGGATACTGATGGATACTTCTAAGGCAGAAGAACAGTGGTTTCTGGTTCTGTTCATCTGTGACTACTGGCAAGCAAACTTCTTCTAAAGAGTAAATAAGGTTGCATGGAAACACAAAGTAATTTTGGTCTTTAAAGTTTCTTTACCTGTTAATACAGATGATGATAAGTTTCCAACTCTGGGTATGTCAGTATTACCATGGTAGAAAATATTTTGACAAAGACTGCTTTCATGTTTTCTGCAGTCTCTACTGTCCGCAGGAAGGACAGCTTTCGCTGTAGGCTGAGGTGCTAACACACACTGCTTGCCAGACTGGTCATGGCAAAGCATGTTGTGTTCACTTTAATTGGAGGTCTCATTAGGGTTAATGTGCCATACAAAAGGCAGTTGACACATTGGAGTCACTAACCTCTTACCTAAGGACTGGCTTAGTGCCCAGCCATGAAATTCAGTTTTTCATCCTGATGTTGCTCTTACTTGAACATAGACAAAACTGAAAAAACAATAAATCAGTAAAGAACAAGGAGAAGAAATTCACTAGCAGCTTCTGCAACAGCATTAATATTTCCTTATCTCCAGTGTTTATGTTACTGTGTCTGCCTTTCACAACTGTATCACACTGGTGGCTCATGCTCATTTTGTAAACAGCTAGTGATGTCATGTTTTTTTCATCCCCCTGCTTCTAAAAGGTCACACCTTAAGTTTGAAATAATTAATCGTAATCTCTTGAGTACGTAACCTTGGATTTTTGTGTGGCTGCATGTCATCATGTATTTATTCTTTCCGTCTTCAAAATCAGTTATTTTCGTATGGTGTTACGTCTTTAGTTTATACAACTGTCATGTGCAGCTTTCATTTATGCATTCATTGCTGTTTTCTGTGCTGTGGTTATAAATGCAGATGTGAAATAAAATTTTGACATAATTTTAGAACTTTTTTGCCTTGAAGTCCAAGGACTTCCCCCTCTGAGGAAAAAAGCACACCCAAATCTTCATGCTGTTGAAGCTGGACTGCTTTTAGTACCCAAATTACTTGGTGAAATCTGTTTTCAACATACTTCTGCTGTAATGCTGAGAATGGTCTAAATGCAGGCCTGGGTGGTCCTGTGTAGTAGTCACATGATCTCATCCTCTGCCAGGCAGAGGAACCAACACTTGTGACCAGGTAGAGAATCAGTTCAGGGAACTGATTTGGCAAAACCCCAAAATTTTCCGTTTAGATGGTTTTCATCTGATCCGCATCCTAAACCAGCAACAAAGGAGATGAGATTGGCAGTAATACCGCACTGCACCTTAGGTAAACTTAAGACGCTGTGGGCCTGTATCCTGAGCAGGCATCAAGAGTCTGGTGGTATCCTTATTTGATGGTAACGTCAGGGTGTGGTGGGTTGACCCTGGCTGGATACCAGGTGCCCACCAAAGCTGCTCTGTCACTCCCCTCCTCAGCTGCGCAGGGGAGAGAAAACACAATGAAAGGCTCGTGGGCAGAGAAAAGAACAGGGAGAGATCACTCACCAATTACTGTCATGTGCAAAACTAGACTTGAGGAAATGTTTAATTTATTACCGATCAAATCAGAGTAGGCTTATGAGAAATAAAAGTAAATCTTAAAAGCACCTTCCCCTACCCCTACCTTCTTCCCAGGCTTCACTGTACTCCTGATTTTCACTACCTCCTCCCTGCCAGCAGTGCAGGCGGACAGAGAGTGGGGGTTGCAGTCAGTTTATCAATCACACGCTGTTTCTGCTGCGCCTTCCTCCTCAGAGGAGAACTCCTCACACTCCTCCCCTGCCCCAGCGTGGGGTCCCTCCCACGGGAGACAGTCCTCCTCAAACTTCTCCAGCGTGGGTCCTTCCCACGGGCTGCAGTTCTCACACCCTGCCCCAGCCGGGTCCCCCCACGGGCGCCGTCCTTCAGGCACAGCCGGCTCCAGCCCGGGTCCCCCCGGGGTCCCCAGCCCCGCCAGCAAACCTGCCCCAGCCCGGGCTCCTCTCCCCGCGGGGCCACAGGCCCTGCCAGGAGCTGCTCCGGCGTGGGCTGCCCACGGGTCACAGCCTCCCTCGGGCACCCACCTGCTCCGGCGTGGGGCCTCCAGGGGCTGCCGGTGGGGATCTGCTCCTCCGTGGGCCTCCCCGGGCTGAGGGGGACAGCCTGCCTCAGCGTGGGCTTCACCGCGGGCTGGGGGGAACCTCTGCTCCGGGCCTGGAGCCCCCTGCCCCTCCTGCGCTGCCGTGGTGGCTGCGGGGATGGGCCTCTCCTGCGTTCTCGCTCTTCTCTGGCTGAAGTTGTTGGGGTTTTTCCCCCTTTTCCTAAATACACTATCCCAGAGGTGCTACCACCATCGCTGGTGGGCTCGGCCTTGGCCAGCGGTGGGTCCCTCTGGGAGCCGGCTGGCACTGGCTCTGTGGGACACAGGGGAAGCTTCTAGCAGCTTCTCATAGAAGCCACCCCTGTAGCCCCCCCCCAGCTACCAAAAGCTTCCCAT
Organism: Falco punctatus; assembly: GCF_963210335.1. NCBI lineage: Eukaryota > Metazoa > Chordata > Aves > Falconiformes > Falconidae > Falco > Falco punctatus. Next base: position 28,139,096 of record NC_137581.1, on the reverse strand, counting down.
GCAAACCCAATACACAGGGTCAGGATCTTTGAATGTAGATTAAGGAATCCGACTGATTTCATAAAAATGAGACCTCTCCAGTGCTGGAAATGTATGATTTTACTATGCTGTCTAAACCTTATTGGAAAGCTAGCAGGGTTGATTATTTTTCCTGAGAATTTACAATGAATAAAGGAAGGAGAATATGCATGATTTTTCTCTTTCACCTGGGAGAGTTAATAAGACTTGGTGTCCCATTTGCAAACAAGCCAGGGAGGGATTAGAGGTGATTGCATCTCACTAATGGGTTCATACACAGCAACGTTCTCCTCAGCTCCAGAAATACTGGTCTGTTCCCAACAAAGTCTTCCCTCCTTTCCCTGCAAGTGAAACCAGAGAAAAAACTGGTGTTCTTCATTCCATTTGTTTTCCCTACAGCTGTTGCTTACCCACAGTTAAATATGTTGTGTGATAGTAATGAGACATAGCTTTGGCTTTTCTAGCTGTGTAGATGACAAATGGAATGACATTTTCAGCAATTAAAACAATTGGGATCTCTGGCAATTTGTAAACACATCAGTGCAACAGAAAGCTTTTAAGTCAGGAAAATGTAAACAAAAAACCCAAGCCAGAAAATAACAAAAAATTATATCCCTTTGGATGCTAAGATGTGACTGATGTGAATTAAAGCACCTCTGACAATACTTCAGGGAAATTTTAGTTGCAAATAACGTTGCTATTAATCCTATGTAGCGTGCCTGCATCACATAGGGAGCCACCTAGCTGGACCTAGTTTATTTTCATTGAGGGTGAAATAAAAAGAAAAATAAGAAAGGAAATGGAATTCAGAAAATAAAATAAATAATAAAAAAATAAATTACCTTACCAAGATCTATTGATCAGCATTTAACTACCCAAGCAAGATGAGCACTTTTCATAGCAAAGGGTAAAGTTTTTCTAGAAGGTGCAGCTATTTCTTGAAATAAGATGGAACATGTAAAATTACAGGGGGGTGGAGGGGGTGTGTTTGTTTCTTGAGTATTTGTGTCCTATATGGAAGCATTGCCTTACTAGACACTTGTAGTGTGAATAGTTTCCTAATAAACATTTTCTGAGTTGCCATAATTAATTACAATTGTTTTACTTACATGCAACATGGGGGAAAAAAGCTCTTTGATAGTATTTTCTACCCACAACTTAGGGTACAAATGTGCTGGAGAGCTGTGTTTAAAACAATGTTATTTAGCCTGTTTTTTTCTTCCTGCTTTATTTCCAACTATCCCTTGTTGCAGCGTCTGTTAGATAAATATATTGGTGAGCATTCAGTTAGAGCAGCCCTGTGATACAGAACTGGTAATCACAATTGCCTACTCATCCAGCAACAAGTAAATGTGACCACAGCTTAGAGCCTGGCCATAAAGCTAAGCTGCAGCGTTTGTAGTTTTGAAAGATTTCTGCTTTGCGTCTGAAGCATACAGTGTGTCTTAAAATCTTTTAACCTTTGCAGGTATTTCTAACATTTATGAGTGCATGTGCCATTTGAAGAACACTAATTTTTATGCTACAAAACAAGTGCCCATGTGGAGGAAGATTACCATACAAGCATTCATGCTAAGAACTCTATGGAAGTATCAAATCTGGAAATATAGGAAATGCAGTCAAATATATCCCACCTGCAAAACTTGCTTTTAGCTTTGTCAATTTTGGACTGAATAAGGAACATCTAACTTCCAAGAACCTTTGCTGAAAAAGCATTGAATTAAGCCTTTTAGCAGATACCCAGAAAATTAGATCTTGGCATTCAGCAAACTTTTCTTCTGTGCTCAGAAACAATTAATTAAATGAGTGAGCACTGCCAGGCAGTGTGTTACAGGAGGGAGAGAGGGAGGCAAAAAAACCACACAACCACTTCCATACCGGGCACATGGGTAGCCGTGTGATTCCTTCTGCTTGTACCAAGCACGTGGGTAGCCGTATGATTCCTTCTACTTGTCCTGAGGCTGTGGTTTCACCACATGGATCGAGCAGTGCTAACCCCTATGAAAAAGGAGAAGTCCTGGGTTTCCCTCTACTTCTACCTCACTCTCTGTTCCTGGCCTCCTGCCTGCTTGCTGCTCCTTGCTCGGGCTTTGTTGCTTAGTGGATCCACCTGTGAGTCAATTCAAATCAGCAGAAGACATGGACTTTCCCCTCCTGGCTCAGAGCATCGAGTCAGCTTGAGGAAAGGTCTGAGCTGACACAGCAGAGAAGGTCAAGGAGATCTTCCTTTTTTGTTGTAGGGAAAGATATGATAAGGCTTCCTGTTGATACCATTTCCTATAGTCAGAGGGCTGGGGTCCTCCTCTGGTGGGTACATCCCCCTAACTCTCCTTTGGCTCAGCATGGTGGTGTGTCTCTTGGCTCTCCCTCTGATCCAAGTCAAGCTTATAAGTGGTAAGCCTGTGACTCTTCGCAGCAGCAGAGGCACCTCGGCTGGAGGGTCCTGCTATGGTGGCAGGAGTGAGCTGCCTTTCTCAGATTGTCTGCTCCTGCTTGCTCCGGTGGGACCTGTCTGTAGGAAATTGAGCCCTCCAGAAAGGAAGCAATAGCACTGCATGATCTCTAGGTTGATTTTGTGGCAGAACCTGAAAATCTGACTTTGTGCACCTTTCTTTGCTAAAATTTCTGTACCCCAAGGCTATGAGATGCAGCATTAGGCTAGATTGACTGGGTTGTCCTGACTTTTTACTCCCCTACACTTACAGATTCTATGTTTTCTTCTATTATTATTTTTTTTTTAACAGAAACGTTGGTGTAACGTGCAATATAAATTTAGCTTGTTTAAACTAGCCTGTTGGTACCTACCAGTGAGAAAACTTTAACCTCCTTTAAACAAGGCGCTTCCATCTTCATGAGCCGGCAGCCCATGGGAGACAAAAGTAGTTTCCTATCGCATACTGTGTCGCTAGGTTTAACTGTGAAATATATACATGCATACACAGGATTTTAAAAAAGCATTGCTAAGCCAAAGGTAGAGGAAGATTATAACACTTTAGGAATGCAATGCAAAGTTAATAATCAGACAAGTTAACAGACTTTCATAATCTTCCTTTAACAATAATTAAAAACCTATTATGGTTCTGTTGTGTCTCACATATTTTACAAAAATAATCTGTCAAAACGAGAAGATCACATATAAATTTCATATTAGTCATATAGAAATCATAATGCCAGGTCTCTAGACTTCAGAATTTTTGTTGTGTGTGTTAGATAGTACAGGTAACCATATAGCAAACCAAGTATTAGTCTTCTGAATCACCAGCACTAGATTTATTTGTCAACTGTAAATAGTGTTTCTTCTTCCACATGTGAAGGTTTGGTGTTTTTTTTTTCTTTTTTTTCCCCACAATTGCTTTGGAAAAGTTATTACTTGGAAATGAAAGGATAATAAGCATTTAGCAGGAAAAAGTGTGTGAAAGAACCAAAAATGGGTATTCTTTCTTCTTCTGCCATTTTTTTGTCATGGAATTTTATTTATTTAATAGGTGGATAACACCATTACATGTATGTACCTTGTCCTGTTTTGCAGAATTTATTTGAAATCACATTAACTCTGAATAATTTTTCAGGTGTCCCATTAATCCTAAAAATAATTTTATTTATATATCTTTTGTCATGATGAGAATTATGACATTTTTGTTAGTGATAGCAATGCTTATGTGATATTTGGTTTTTATATGCAGGAAATGTTTTTAAAGTAATTTCCATAAGACTTGTATCCATCATAATTATGTTTTAATTGGGCTCTAAGAAACAAAATTCCATCTTTTTATTTGAGACTGTCGAATAAACTGTAGTTCTTCAAATCTGGAGGGCTCCCATCCCTCTGGTGAGGACTCGGAACACATTTTTGGGGATGTTATGGATATAAAGCAAGCAAGCGTGTCCAGATCTACAGATTTAACCTTTTCTTATAATTGTGAACTGTATCAAAATCCTTTTTGCTTGTATAGGCAGCAAATACAGCGATCTTAGGGTTTTATAGAATATTTTGTTAACTATGCCTTGGTGCATTGTGGAAAGATTGTATTTTGTCAGCTGCTCACCAGTCTCAGAAAACCCGTGTACCTTTATTACCAGTCTGCTGCAAACAGCGTATTCTGTGACCTGAGCATCCTGCTCTGAGATGCCTCAATACATGGTTTCATCTATTTCTGCAGATTCTTTTATCTGGTAGGCTTTCCTGTGTGCTGATTTCCTTGCATCCATCATCAGGCTGTGTAGTTCTATTGTCTATTTTTACTACCATTATGTGCTACAGTGGGTTAGCTTGCTACTGGAGATAAAAATCACCTTGTTCACAAGATGATTTGGAGCACTGAACAATATACTCAGACATATTGCAGACATTTGTAGTGAAACGTAAGAGTGTGCAGAGGCATAAATTCAGGCTAAGAACGTTTTCATTGTAGTATCTTTTTCCTCTGTAGAGCATAAATACAAATCCAAACAAGGTCTTTTTCAGTACTAACCAGGGTAGATTTCTTATGTTCTGTTTCACTTCATAAGCAGGTTGTGCTTTATGTGCAAAATTAAATTGTAACTAAGTCCATGAAAAGTAAATGAGAGACCAAAATTTCATCCTTTATGTGCAGCCATGATAAAAACCCCAGCAAGAGTCCTGATTCAACTGCTACTGCAATTTAATTATTCATAAAGTGCCTAGCCTATTAGATTTTTTTAACGAGGAATACTTTTTTTTAAAAAACGTTAAATAAATCAGGTTATTCTAATGACTTCACAGTTAACATTTAAGTAAAAAAAAAATAAAAAAAATGAAACTGCATATATTCTTGCTGAAGTGAAACAAGTAATTAAGCCAAATTTTGTTTCCGTTTTTGAATGTAAAGACTGGCAAACAGAAGGAGACTAAAGAAGAAATTAATTTCAGGTCCAGGAAGTTGTGATTCCAAGAGGCTTAGTACAAGATGTCAACTGTGATATCCCTCACAGTTCTCTAAACAAGGTCATCTTGTATATATTTTCTTTGTTAAGTCATTTGTTATGAAGATACCTCTCGTATTTTTCCTTGTCGTCTTTTTGTTCCCTTTGATGGCAAGCCCAGCAAAGAGTTTATGTAGTCTGCAAGTACTGCTGCAAGAGGACAGTTTTCACTGACATGGAGGTGAGGTTACACAGATCACTATTTAGTGTTTGAAGGGATTACAAGAGAGATTTACTGAGATGGCAGAAGGTAGTGCATCTCTGTGGAAATGAAAGAGAAGTGAAAACCTACATTGTGTTTGCCAAGTCTGGGCATTTAAATTGCTAAAGCTTTGTTTGGCAAAAAGATAAACATGACCTTTACTTTTTTTTTCATGTATAACAGGCCTTTCTAACCTGCTGTGGCTCAGGACAGCAGTCTTCAAATCTTGACTCTGTTTATAGGGCTTTGCCTTCTAATTTCTTTGGGTACAAAGCCAAGAATTTCTCTGCATGTCGTTTTCCTGTGGGCTTCTTAATGGATCCGAGGTTTAGCTGGAATGTTCCGACCTGCGAAATATGCCTCCTATTTCGGTGCTTGCAGTAGCACAATGCTGAAGATTTGTCTGAACGTTTAGGATGCTTTTGTGTTACACACAGTGAGAAACTTCTTGTTTCTGGACCGTTACCTATAAAGCAAAATTAATTCTAGTAAGTGCAAAATAATATTGGCACAAGTGATTTTTTAGCTTCAAAGTGTAACACTGTTAGAAATAATCAAGAAACAAGCAGGGAACAAAAGATGACCCTTAAATAGCAGATGAAGTCTCGATCTGTGTTGTATCAAATGAGTTTCTGAGTAATGTGCAATTCCTTTCAGTAACTTTTGGATTGCTTTCCATGGCAGCTTTTTTGGGTTTTGTTGTTGTTGTTTTTTGTTTGTTTTTTTTTTTTAATAGCAAGTTGGTTTTTTTATATAACATATTATCTCATTAGGGTATCTTTATGCCAGTTCCTAAATGCTACTGTTTAGCTAGACTTAGAAAATATATTAATACCTTTAAGTCTTCTGATTGTAATAAATTTTAACTACAGATCCAACACTACCATCAGAAGGGGGAGGGTTCAGCTGACCAAATGTTGGTGCCAGCATTCTGAATATCTATACCTAAGCCAGTTCCCTTGGGCACCCTTTATATTCAAAGCAAAGGGGGTACTTCTAGTGCAGTTTGTACCATTCTGAAGCAGATATCTGAAAAGATAAGCTCTTCCCTCAAAGTGCCTATTTCTTCCCAGACTGCCAATAGGGAGAGGCTAGGCTGACCAGCTTTCATATTGACATTTACTTTATATGAACAATAGGGTGAGGTGAGGTGAATACCACCCCGTGTTCATGCTCCTACAGTGTTCTGGAGCTTCATAATCCAGAGCCCTTGTTCCACTGTTCCTCTCATATAACTTTAGGCACCTGGTTGAATTCAACTCTATTTTGTTTGGTTCTGTCATTACAATACAGGGAGAGAGGTAACTTCAGGTTGTGGCCCACCCAATGTGTGAATTACTCTTTCAAGTTGTTCTGATTTTTGTAAGTCCAAATAGAAATTATTTCTGGGACCTTCTCTTTATACAGTGTCCTTAAAGTTGAACTACTACCAAGCATAATATTATATCAATCTTTAATAAAAAAAGATATATCTCAGTTATATAGATCAGTTAACAATCATGCTATGCATGAAAGTAAAATCAAAGTAAGATCTGAAAGAAGAAAGTGCAAATAGGATTTCAGTGGATAAATACAGTAGTGGTTACCATTCTCATGGAAGAGCAAAAGAATAACATTTCACATTCCAGGAGTGACACCAGTTGAGGCTAATATAGTGCCTTCACAGAAGAGGGCATCTTCTATTTATCAAAAACTTGCATAATTAAACGCTTAAGGTTTTCCTGCTATGAAAAGAGAAAAAACTAAAACAATTGTTTTAGTGATGATCTAAATATTCACTTAGATGTCTGTCCTTCATGCCCCCTATCCTGCAGTCCTCATCACTCATACTGGGATCAGTTGTCTCATCCTGTGGAGTCAGTTTGGGCTATTCTACCTCTAACTTCAACAGATAATTATCTTATATCTGAAACCCCATTGCACCTATTCCCTTCAGCAGTTGCTTTGGGAACACTCCCAAAGAGAAATCAGGATTATGGTTGTTAGAAGGGTGGAGTGATATACAGACAATATAAAGCAGAGTAGTTAAATGGTAGCATAGAACTGAATAAAAGAAATGACATGGAAAAAAGGCAAAAGGAAGATTGAATAAAATCTTTGGAGAAAAGCCATTGCAAAGTCACAGAATGGTTGAGGTGGGGAGGGACATCTGGAGGCCATCTGGTCCAACTGCCCTGCTCAAGCAGTGCCACCTAGAGCAGGTGGCCCAGGACCACGTGCACATGGCTTTTGAGTATCTGCAAGGATGGAGGCTCTACCACCTCCCTGGGCAACCTGTACCAGTGCTTGGTCACCTTAACAGTGAACAAGTATTTCCTGATATTCAGGAGGAACCTCCAGTGTTTTCAGTTTATGCTAATTGCTTCTTGTCCTAGTTCAATGCACTAATTCAAAGGAAATGAGCTGGACAGGAAAGTGATGAGAGAAAAAGAGAATATAAAGTAGATTGGAAAAGAATGGAGAAGATTTGTGGGTATCATCTGTCTACTGCTCGGATGAGCAGAGCCAAAATGATAAAACCACAAGGACTGTTAATGAAGCAGTCAGATAGTCGAAACAACATAGGATGGGAAAATGAAACAGGGAAGGAAGTATGAGATAACATCAAACACATTTTAACTTGCAAAATTGACTCAAAACTCGAATGATAGAGGAAAGAAAAATTCCCTGAATTTTACATTTTTTTCAGTCTCATTCTTGATTACATGTGTACTGTTTTCATTTGGACACCCTTTTATTGTTGTAGCCTGGCAAAAAACTTCTGGCACCATGCTACTGAGTATTTTTCTTCCTTTTCTGTATGAAATGAAAATTTTTTATCCTGTATAATTCCAGCAGTATTTACTTTTTCTCTTTGCTTTCCTGTTTCTTTTGATGATCCCTACCTTATTTGCACTCTGCATATTTTTCTTCTTAATTCTCTGCCTTCCCCATGCTATGCTGCTTGTACTCAATCATGTTGTTTGTGTTGCACACATTCCCAGTTCTTCACCAGTTCTCACCTTCCACCTGCTTTTCCTTAATATATAAGCTAAGAGATGGCTGCTACCAAAAAATTATGTAACTTTACATTCATAGTTACGTTAAAACATTTAAAATGTGCTGTCTGTTGTAGATATTAAGGTCCTGGATCTGGTTTGTTTTCCCATAGAGAGTAATCAGGGATATAGATTCAGTCAGTGTGTTCCAAATGAATGACCTGTATGGAGGAGCAAATGTAAATGTTGCATAAAAAAAAGGATTAGTGTCTTTCCTGTGTAATATACCACATTCAGCCTACTGTAAAACCAGCAGATTTCCCAACACAGATGTTCTACTCTAAAAAATCTAAAAATATCACATGGAAAAAAAAGAACCTATACATTACATAATAAAATATATCATATTAACAAGTTTCTGTATTTTTATATGATGCAAAATGGGGCATGTTGGTTTTGCAGGAACTTCAGAAACTAAAATAAAAAACTATTAATTATGACATCCAATCATAATACACAAATTATAACAGGAATCATATTCTTACAAAATTGAGCGTTTAGAAGTCAGTAGGTTCCAAAATCATAGTAGTATAAATAAAGTAACAACTAAAGACAAATCTACTCACAAATAAATTAAACTATTTTGTTAGATTTACTGCTCCTACTAGATCTGTACCATAGCTTTTAATCTATACTCTGTCTATCTATATCAGAAATAAAGTGATTATATTCAATAAAGCTATTGTGGAAAAACTTCTGTAAAGGAATAAATGTTATTAGTTCAAGGAAATACTGTCTAATCAAAAGTTCACGCAACTTGTCATTTTTATAGGAAACTATTATTTCAGATTATTTAGAGGATTTGGGAAATTTTTTGGGTATTTTAGTTTAGTTTTGATTAAAAGTATTAATGTTGAAAGGGAGAATGTCAGAGAGGTATTATTTAAGCTTAGGTTTCTGAAAAGTAAGTGAAGTCCATGCTCCAGATGCTCCAGATCCAGATTAGCCAAAAGCCCCAAGATCAGATAAGAGTGTATTTGCTCTCTTTTGCCTGTTGTTTTCTTGCACAGTTTGTACTGAATTAATGCATGGGGTAGAACATGGTGTTTTTTTCAGGTGAAGCTCCTATTGACTTCCTAGACAGGAGGAAGAGTGTGGAAAATAATGTACTTCTGAAGTAGAACTTCCCATGATTGTGTTTGTTCAGTGACTTGTCACCACATACAAAATGGTTCTGCTTGCTGTTGATATTTTGTCACACTAAACTAGTCTTTTTCACTTCAACTCTGTTTCAAAGCCCATGAAGGTATGTTTTATCAAACACTCTCTAAGCACCATGGAAGTGGATTTTCTAAGAAAACCAGTTGATTTCTTGGGTCAATTAATCTGTTAAAGCTGCGTGTATGGTTTTCAGAACATGAATGTTATAGGAAAGAGGTAATCTTGAGGTTTTCTAGCATGCTGAAGGTTTTTATATCATTACCTATGTTATTGTTTGTGGAATTGCAGAGGAATTCAGACTGGAAGGCACCTCTGGAGATGGTGTACTTTACCTCTCCTCCTCAAAGCAGGGTCACCTAGAGCTGGTTGCCCAGGACCTTGTCAGTTAGGTTTTGACTGTCTCCAAGGATGAAGACTCCAGAGCCTCTCTGGCCAACCTATGCCAGTGTTTGACTACCTTCACAGTAAAAAAGCTTTTTCTTACATTTAAATTGAATTTCTTGTATTTCAGTTTGTGCCCATTGCCTCTTGTCCTGTTACTGGGCACTGCTGAGGAGAGCCTGGCTTCATCTTCCAGCCTGAAATTCGAGCTTCTTGTCTCCATTGTTAAACATCTCCAAGGTATTATCCATTTATATCATTGCCTCTGTCAAGAATTAACAGAGTCCAGTTCTCTTTGACCTAATCCACTAGATTTGTCCCACATAAAGTACAACTGAAGAAATTAAAATCTCTCAGTTCAAAGGAACCGAGAGCTGTTTCTTTTATTTTAGAGAAAGCCTTTGATCTAATAAACTGAACTCTTTGAAGAAGTTTGCATAGGGCAAAAACTTCCAAGCATGAGTGGAATAGTTTTATTGCAAATGAACGAGTCATCATGGAAAAATGGCAACAGAGAGACCCACAGAGCCTGTTTTTGCCGCTGGTGTTAACACCACAAGGAACTAGCTAAGTAATAGCATAGCAATGTAATAGGAGTATTATCTGTACAAATATCACAATATATGTCACTGAGTCATAAACAATCTTTTCTAAAAATTAAGAAAATCTAGCAGATCTTACTTAGTAAAATGTAAGATTCATTGTGATAAATTCACGATGTTTCATGTAATAACAAAATACCGTAGAACATATTAGGCAGACTGCAATTACAGCTGAGTGGCAGAAGGGAGTAAAAGACTGGGGGATTAGAGTCAATAAGGAAGAAAACAAAATTGCCTGCACAGCAAAATGGGTTCTTTAGATTCTCTCTGGCTTCCTGGAGGCTACTGCAGTAGAGAACATAGACTAAGGGAGAGCAGCTTGAATGTGTGTGTGTTTCAGACAGACATATCTTAGCAACCGTGAATTTTAGGGGAGAAATATTAGACTGAATCAAAGGAACAGTGAGTTTTGAGTATTTAAAAGACTTTTTTTTATGACAGAAGATTTAAATCACTTGTTTCAAAAAGCTAGACCATAGCAAGAAAGTTTGTGAAGGGCTGAATCAATAATAATAATAATAATAAAAAGCGCATTTTGTTAAAACGCCATCTTCCAAAACATGGTGCTGAAGGCGGGATGAGCAAACCTGTTAACAGCTGAGGGAAACCATCAAAAGGCCTGTAGCAATAGGACAAGGGGTAATGGTTTTAGACTAAAAGAGGGTAGATTTAGATTAGAAGTTATGTGAAATTCTTTACTGTGAGGGTGGTGAGACACTAGAAGAGGTTGCCCTGTGGATACCCTGTCCTGGCAGTGCTCAAGGCCAGGCTGGATGGAGCTTTGAGCAACCTGGTCTGGTGGAAGGTGTCCCTGCCCATGGCAGGGGGGTTGGAAATAGATGGTCTTTAAGGTCCTTTGCAATCCAAACTATTCTACGATTTTATGAAAGTCATATTTCAAGGGACAGCAAATTTTCTCCCTTGCCTGTTAGTCCTGCTGTGTTGCTAGGACCTGGGAAGACACTTAGCCCCTCTGAGTATATTCTAGGGGGGATATTGGTTAAGTAACAGACACTAGAGTATTCTATCCCAGTGAAAGTGAAAATTTTTGAGGTAGCTAGATTTAAGAGTAAGATTAACAACTCCCAGAATGATTGTTATAAAATTGCTGTTTATAGTGCAATAAAGATTGAATATAAACATAGTCGTTTTATAATAGGAACTTGGTTTTGTTTTGTTGAAGATCATTACATTGGAAGTATTTTATTTGAAAAAAAAAAGAGCAGGGGAGTGATCAATCATACAGTTAGTGGCGGGAAAGCAGCCCTAATGTTCAAATAGCTGGGATTTCAGCAGACCTCTCTATAACAGCTCAGCACATTGAAAAATCCTGCTAGGTTCCCTGTAGTACTACAAATCATCGTCAGGAAGCTCACATGTATGTATATATAGGTCATCCTAGCATGCCAGGCTATGTTGCTGAATTTCATTGGAGAGTACAGCACTTGAAAATAATTTTGCTAACTCATATTTTTCCCCATTATAATTATTATCCATTTTTTATGGTCCTGTATGGAATCACCAACAGTGTCAATCCTTAGGTGATTTAATGTCCAGCTTTCCTGCTGCTATTAAACATGATAGTGGAATTTCTAATAGCAATTAATTACTTAGCATCTAACATAAGTGCAAGGAGAGTGTGCCTTAGTAAGCTATTTTTAGTGGCCAGTTCAATATCTACCCTATATATAGATACCCAGGCTCAAAACTTCTCAACTACATTTTATTTCTTTACGACAGATTGTGGAGAGAACAATGAGGGCAGCGGGATAAGACACTATCTACCATTTCTTATCCATCCAGGATTTGCTTTCTTGAACCTCATAAAGATACTGCCACCTCCCAGATTCCAGGATTGTCAGCAGATTTATTGAAACCATTCTGGTGTGCTGTTGTTGACAAACTTGCAATACTTTTCATAATGAAATGTATCTTTTAATGCTATAGAGTGGCTCTTTCAACTCTGTGTTTTTGCAAGGGGAGAATAATACTTCAGGGCAAATAATCTGGCAGATCTCACAAAGGAGGTCAGTGTCTGGATAGTGTTATATTTTAGAGGCTTTTCTTTTGAAATAGTTTTGCCCTTTTTCAGATCTGATCACAGGTCCCCAGTACATACAGCCCTTTGAAAAAGCTTGCATTTAGAAAGGAATTTGTCTGCAGCACGGTCAGGCTGTTTCTTCATTAGGTGGTTCTCTGAGAGGGATAAATCACTGAAAGCGGCTGCTCACTGAGAAGCATTTTAGTGATCAGTTTTAACCAGGTTTTGGAAGACAAATATAATGTTTGTCAATCTGTTTAAAGAGGTTCCCGGGGAGAAGTTTAGAATGTGTGTTTATGGGAATTTAGTTTCTGTTTTCACCAGGAAATGCTGTAAATGTGCTGGACACAAAGCCACAGATAATGAGAAATAAATAGGTACATTATACTTCAAACTATTAGGCTGAATGTTCCACATCACTTAGAAAATAATGATTTTATTTAATGGGCATATTACTGAAAATTCGTGAAGATTATTTGGTCCTACAGTTACTGCTTTGATCATTGGTATATATGAACATTGTTTCAAATGTTAATCTTTCTGCTTTTCTCTGGACAAATCTGACTGGCCATCTCAATGTGTAGTCAGGATAAAATCTTGAGAAGGGATTTCCAAATTTCTTACACAGCCTTTCAAGAACATATACTTTCTGTAGTTTGTATCTTCAGCTACCTTCTCAGGAAAGACCCCTCAGGAGCATTGGGGCTGAACCCACTTATAACAGCTTGCACAGAAATGATAACGTGTTGTGTAGCTGCTTTGGAAGAAATTATTTCTCTCTGCAATAGGTCCGACCGCTGACCTGGGGAGGCTGGATGCATTTGGACCAGTGCATTGGTCCTCAAGAGAAGGATTTTTGTGTCTTTCTCTGTATTTTGCTAGCATTTAAATACTGCCTGTACCCTGCTCAGTTTCCTCAGAAGTTCTCCTGACTTGTAGGAGGTTTGGCTTTTTCCTGCATCTAAGCTAAAAAAATGAGCAAACTGAAGAGGGAGATTTATTCTTCTTCACTTTCAGACTTTTGGGGAGGCTGTGGATCATGATCTTTCTAGCCAGGAAGGCCAGCACAAAGGGCCCCAAACCCTTTCAGGTTTCTGTGTGCCGCCAGCTGGGTGATGCAGGCTCTCTGGGACGGAGAGGGTCGTAGGTGTAGGAGGTGGAAGAAGGACAACTGTTATGTTGAGTGGGCTGGGCTGTTTCACAGCTAGAGCCGCAGCTGTTTTCAACAGAAGAGAGCTCTAAATGCATTAGTGAGCCATTTGGTTTGGGAGAATAAAAGACATGAAGAAATTGAAAGAGAAAAACCACACCCCCTTCTTTCACATTTCAACAGGCTGGATTTTCAATATAATCCATTAACCTACACGTAGGCTTTCATTAGAGCCCTTGGGAGGCTGGAATATTTTTGGCAATGTACTGTAATGAAAAACACAAGTAAAAAACCCACATAACTGCCCCCTCCCCAGCAAATGAAGGTGTCATAGGGAAAATCAAACCTTTTCTCTAAGCGTATCAAAAAGTGAGTGAAATTACATGCACATCAGATATGTTTCACTCCATATTTACATGATTTTGTGAAGAAATAAAAAAATCACCCGTCATTTACCATAATTTGTCTGCTTAGTACTCAGTACCTAAGACATACACAAAGTCTTTTAAATGTGGGTAATTAGGAAAAAAAAATACTGCCAGGTTGGGAGAAATAATGCAGTTTTAGTTTGGAAGGTAGTTGGAAAAATAGACATGATTAAACACTGCTTGAGCTAGTAAGATTCTTCTGATTTATTGCAGAACTATTCCATTAGTTTTGTTGAAGGCATCTGCGGTGTCATACAAGAACTTGCTGGTCATTCCAATTGACATGATAGCACATTCTTTTCCAATTTCAGCCTGAGTCACTGCTATGATCCTCTACATCATTTGCCTTAGTGTCTTTTAAAGGACCTTCAAGTTGCCCATTTTATTACCTTAGCTACTATATTCTCAACTCTTCTCTGGGCTGACATCAAGGGTGCTTGTGATAGTGTGACAAACAATACCATCAGTATTATGCCAGGTATTATTTTAAACAGTTTTTGAATTACAAAGTTCTAAAGTCTATGATGAAAACCTATTTGAGAAGTGGAGAATAGTATTTCCTTCATTTTTGCTAGACTTTTCTTAATGTCGGTGTTATACCATAGACCTTTTAAAATTAAGACATTACATTAAATATCTCTATTCCTACTTATTTGCATTAATCTAAGCAAATAAGAAAGCATAATAATCCTGCTGGAGGGTGGTTTTTTTTGCAAAATACTCCCTTCCAGATATCTGTTGGAGGGCCATACAGTTCACTTGGAGAAGGTGCCACAAATTTGTGGAGAAAGTAAAACTGGAAACATACTCAATTCTATATGTAATAGGCGAGATTTTGCCTCTACTGAAATCATTCAGATTTCTCTTGTGGAACGTGGACTTTCATACAGTCAATACTTTTTAAATTTAATACTGAGATTTAACGTGGAAACTATGCATGTTCAGTGTTTTACCAAGAAATTATGTTTGAGGACTAATCAGACATTGCAGAGGAGCTATACAAATATAATACAAGATATCTGAGTGACATTAGAGCACTGGTACTGTAATTATGGCTTTAAAATATTGTATTCAAACTTTATTTTTGCTTGAAAGCCACCTCTTATTAACTAGATAAACAAGTTTTCCTCTGTAGCCATTGCTTAAGAATTATGCCTTTTGACTATTTCTGCTCTGAAGTGTGTTTTAGCCACATTTAAAGAAATCCATGGTGAAAGTACTCTGGGAGGAAGCCTCAGACAGAAGTATGCGCTATTTTTTCAATTTCGTTATTTGTTGTAGCTAACAAATGCTATACAAATGTATTGCAAGCAGCTATATGTTGTTGCAGCAATATTTTATCCTTCTTTCCAACAGCTATTTTTATAACTTCCAACAGTTCTTGGTGAGTTCAGAATTTCTAGTATCCACTGCTGAACAAGAAAACTTCATTGATTTTCCACAAGGTGGCATGTAAGAATCAGTCTGGTTGTATTTTAATTAATATAATTCAGTTAATATATACTTTGTCTATGTCAAATGCATGTGCATACTCAGTCAAGAAGAAACACGTTCATAGGACAGAATATACTGTGATGGGCTATTTAAATACAGTGCAGCAACTGATGCTCTCTCAGTCGTTAAATTATAGAGTTGACTACTGTTGTATAATTTATGGAATAACTTATCAAAATAAAATCTAACCAAAGTACCTCACATTTACTTGTATCATGAAATGCGAATAAAACCTGATTCACAGAATGACATTCTGTGGAATTGACCAGTTACTTTAGAATAAATTCTTTATTCATTATTATTTATTCGTGCTTATATTTTATGAAAGAAAAAGATTTTATGAAAGACAATACCAATATATATTTATGAAAGAAAAAGATTTTATGAAAGACAATACCAATATATATTTATTTAATGTAGATAAATACTTTTTAAAGCAGACATTTTGTTGTTATTAAGAACTCTTCATATAGTCACTCTATTTGTCAGTTACTGAGCAGTTTCTGTTCAAGAGAACTTCCTACTCAAAACAAGAAATATTTCTGAACTAAGTTGCCATCCAAGCGCGAACTAGTCATGATTTTGCAGATCTAATGGTGCTCAGCTAATGCCTGATTTCTTCCAGTGCTGTAGGTCTCCACATTCTCTAAATTTCCTAGTACTTCAGTAAATCAAAGAAATAAAATGTGCTAAACTACCACCAAAAAGTTTCTGCTATAGTATTTTTTCCATCTTATTTAGAAGCCGAGTGGACAAGAAATCTGGGAGACCCTGTGCTTATAACAGATTTCCAGCAAAAGAGACTTCTGGCATCCGAGAAACTGGACACTGTTCAGAACTGAATGATCTCCTGCAATTTGAATGGGATTCATCCTGGGGTCTGCCATGATGACAGAGTTACATGTTTGAATCTGTAAATCTGTTTGCATTATTCCATGGACACAAAAACAGGTATTATTTGATATTTTTGGTCGGTAAGGAACATCTCCTGCTCATCCATCTCCAGGAAAGCGGGGCTCCATCATGTGTAACATTTACTTGGTATGATAAATGCCATCACTTTGAACATCTCCTACTTCCTTCCTCTTCCTCCCAGCTTTTATTGCTGAGCGTGAAATCATATGGTGTGGGATATCCCCTCGGTCAGCCAAGGCCAACTGCCCCAGCTGTGCCCCCTCCGGTGCCCATGCACCCCAAGCCCACCTGCCAGCAGGGCAGTGCAAGAATCAGAAAATGCTGTGATGCTGTGCAAGCACCGCTCAGCAGCAACTGAAACTTCCCAGTGCCATCAACACCACCCTCAGCACAAATCCAAAATGTAGCTCCATACAAGGCACCACAAAGAAATTTAACTCCATCACAGCTGAATCCAGTATATAATTCTAGCTCTCAAAATGACTCTTTGATAACTACAAGCAACACAAGGTAATTCAACAGGGTGCCTTCTTTGACCATTCGCTGCTTACTGTTAGGTAAACCCCAATGCCAGAAGGAAATTAGATCATTTAAAGCCATCTCCTCGCTTTCATATGGTTCAGCTTTGGTCTCTGGGGCTCAAAGAGCTCCTTATTCATCCTAGAAGGTTGGGGACAGAGAAGAACCTTTCAGATTTAGGCTCTTTCATGAGATCCTTAACAATGTGCCTGGAGTTTATTTTTTAAGATTGAAAACTGAAATACTGCAGTAGACTTGCAGATCAAGAAAACTGGAGAACAAGTCGTTGTCAAAGGTTGTATCTATCTCAGCTGAAAAATTGATGGAATTTTTGAAAAATTGATTGCAATGGAATTTGTTACTGTAGTTTATTGAACAGTTAATTGCAATCTATGCAGTTTATGCAATAAACATAGGTGAGTTTTTCAATTATTTTTGGTCCTGTTTGCATATGGTTGAAAACTTCATTATTATAGATTTTCCATATGTGAACATGTCCAAGAATAAAGAACAGAATACAAACACTAAAGGCAAAACAACTACCAATTTGACTTCAGGTTCAAAGCCCAGTCGGTCATCTTGTATTAGTAGATTTATTGGCAAGTAATAAACAAACTGTTTCTTTTCTCTTTTGTGTTATGTCCACTATTCCAGCTTTTAAAAAAAAAAAAAAAAAAAAAAAAAAAAGAAAAAAAAAAAAAAAAGAAAAAGGCTTGTTCTGCTCCTGTGTTTGGCATGCAGTCAAAGCCAGGGAAGGTGGCTGAGAACTTCTTAAGCCACATTTGCTGCCAAGGAAAACATACCAGGGAACTGATCTCTAAAGTAGCTTAAAGTCTGGTACAGACCATTATTTTTGCCCCTCATTCTATACTTTTGCTATGGTATAAAGCAGAAGTTGTGCTTTTCAGCCTGCTGATACATTTACCCATCTGGATCTGTAGGGGGAGAGCAACTGCCTTTAGAACTTGCCCTTCACAGTCTCTCTCTGGACCCAGGATGACAAATATCTCATTTTATCTATGGCAGCTGAAGAAAAAAAATACATTCACACTGTGGAGAATGATCTTATTCTTCCTACAAATATGTAAGTTTTGTGGCCAGATACACAGTTTTCATAAATACAATATGAACCAACTTTAGAGACATTTCTCATTTTTAAATTCGAGGAACAAAGCAATCCATACCGTGACCAATGCAGTGAATAATAAACTGTAGGCCCAGATGAATCATACCAAGAAAGAAAATGTCATTTTAACCAGACTGCAGACACTGTATGCAAGACATCTAATTTAGCAGTCACTCTGCAGCAGATCTCTGCCTCTTTCTACAAATGTGAAATATAATTCTTGTGTTTTAGCAGTGTTCTCAAGTCCATTCTATCAAGTCCATAGTATTTGCTAGGAAGATTTCCCTGAAAAATATCTTGCCTTTTTAATTTTATAACTCAGGAAGATTATTTTCCCATGAGTGGTAGAAGAGCAGCATCATTTTAAGTGAGCAGGGGACATCCATAATGATATCTAAGCCAAACGTGGCTTAGCAAAATATGTACAAGGGATAAGAAGGAAGAAAACAAGCAACATGCCTTCGGCAATCAGATTCTAAATTCAGAGTCATTATCATAAGTAACAGATAATTAGCATTGTGTCTGAAACACTTGGCTATTCTTAACCCAGGATAATGTTAGTGTTGAACTTGATCTGGGATTGATCAACTCTGGAACTGATCATCACTGAAATTAATTCTTCATCAGTTACAATTCTCAGAAAGCCACAGAGCTGTCTCTGTACTTGAGGCCCTAAAGGAAACGTCTTTCCAAGTTTGCTGTTGGCATTTTCCCTACATTTCTGTACAGCAAAAAATAACGTCGGAAGTTCCCACATGCTGCGATTTTAGGAAACGAACTTTTCAGGCAATGTGGAAGAGAAGACTGAAGATGATGGAGTGATAAACAAGCAATTAAGAACTGTAATGAGTTCAGGCATCATGCAGAGAGTTCTACGTTCACATGGAGTGACAGTGAAGAGTATTGTGCACACTGCAGCTACCGATGGGCTGGTGTTAGTGGTCTGGAGGCACTTGACTCCTTACCCAAGCAAATCATACTGACAGCCGAAGGACAGTTAGCGGCAGTGGCAGGAAGGATTTTATGCCTGATATGACTGATGCTTGTATCTTTTCAGTAAAATTACTCCCTTAAGCTGTGATACAGAATGTGAGCATCAGCACATTTTTTCCCCTGGAACACCTGCTGCTCCAACCCCTGCCATGTGCCCACTTGCACTTCTGGAGGTGAAGAGTTCCTGGGTTTTGTCAGCTCACAGAAGATTCCATGTGATTTTTTTTTTTAATTCTTACTATTTTATATTTTTTAACATCTAGCTCATTCACTAGCTGTCTCAAGATGTTTGCAACTTCGAGAAGTGAACTAAGAACTGTCAGGGACTCCGGTTTTTAACCCATTCTTCCCTTCCTTTCTCTGCACGACAGTGATGCTGGGGCAGCAGAGCCATGTGATACTGCAAAGCACAAACCGGCTGTTTTCAAAGTTCTTCCTCCACAGTGTGCCAGAGACTGCCTGTGCCTCCTTGGAATGTTTTTAATATAGTAACCATGTACCTTTGAATCAAGGGAAGAGTTACTTTCCTGTTACCATTGCTAGAACAATTGCAAACAATTGCAGCCTCAAGAGGGTTGGCTAGTGTGCAAAGCAGCTCACTATCTTTCTGAAAAATTGTAATTATCAGTAATTAAGTATCAGCCGACCATACAAAGTTCTTAGGCTTCTTGAGTTGGTGTTCATGGTAGATTTTATAACTGTATCAAAACTGCTTTTCAGTCTGTATGAAGGATTTCCATCCACTTAACAATTATTCCAAAATTATTTCAACAATAATCGTGCTACTAAATATGAAAGTGTAAAAGTCTTGTTAATATAATTCTTGAAAATCTTATAACATTGGTATGCTACCATCAAAGTACTTGAAATAATATTACCCATTTATATGCTGAAAAAGAAATCCAGGATTGCAGTTGAAATGGCTATTGGTAATTAAATAGGAGTACAGTGTAGTGAATAAAATTTTGATGACAAAAATTTAAGTGACTAAAAATGTTTTTCAATTTTCTATCTCTGCAGAATAAGGAAAATTCTTTAATCTTGGTAAAAGTTGTCATTCAGTGGATGTATAATGCGAATGTAAAGAAACTGGCTATTTTGTACTTTGTTATTGCTACTGGCATGGCCCCAAATTCAGATATCAAGTTCAGATATATGATATACTCCCCTGAGTTTATTCATCAAACAAGCTGACTTGTTTCTTCTGCTTTTAAGAGACAGATACAGGCAAACTGAAATGTCACGCCGATTTTAAGCCTCAAACATACTAAGTATAGATAATGGTTGTGATGTCAAAGAATTATGTCACTGTTAACCCACCAAGACATTAGTAGAAAAGTGAGATTTCAGAAAAATCAGTTTTGTTTCTGCCTTTTCAGTAGTGTTAGCCCTATTAATATCTTTACAACTGATTTTAAAGGCTGCTACGCCCATATGTGAGGAAATACCCCCAAAATCAGATTTTCTTAATGTGAAAAAGGCAAAGTTAGAATGTTTATTCTTAATAAGACAGCTTTCTGTCAACCTGCAGCATGTTTTTAAACAAGCTGTAAATTTCTGTCTTCACATAACTAGTGTCTTTTCTGTGTGGTCCATCTTAAAATACTTTCACTTTTCTTTCACATTTCTTCAGATTTCAGCAAGAAGCTGGATTAGGAATTCTGAGACTGATCCTTTTGCTGAATTTTCTGGGTCTGAGATTTGAATTTTGTTTGCCTCTCTAACATCGAGATACTGGAACAAAGAGCCCTTTGTGAGGTCCATCCATATCTTCTTTCATTCTCACTGTGTCACCCTGAAAACACATGCTTAGATTTAACTACATCTAAAACTAAAATAAGTATTTTCATACAATTGTACTGGGTTAAGCCATATTTTTGGGTTTATGAGTTCATGGTGCTGTTCATTCTAACCAGGAAATATTAAAATGCTGTCTACCTTGATTTTGAGGATGTAAATAAAGCTCATTGTTTTCTCCTGCTATAACTTAATCTACACAATATGAAAGCTTTAAGTTGGGCTGATTTTAAGATACCCTGTCTTTGACATTGATTACATAGGTTCTAGTAGTTCCCAGTCACGTGCTTACTGAGTACACTTACTGTGTTTTAATAAAGTTCAATGTGTTCCTAATGGCAAAGGCTATAAAACTCATATATTAATCCAAACCTTATTTTGGTGGACTGGTTATAGGGATTACTAGAGGTACAGCTATCTGTTTTCCAGCCAGTACTACAAAATCAACAAAACAGAAATTCTCCAGTAACTGCAAGTTTCTGCCTCATGCTGGTAAACTCTGTTTTCTTTGTCCTAGTTTTGTGCACATTCATGTGGTGGTCAGTGGAAGTAACCTGTCATGTCATTCTTTACATTTTATCTAGAGGAAAGTGTGTATATTAGAAAAAGGAGATTCTCAAAATAAAAGTTTCGGTCTGCGGTTTGTTGGGTTTTTTTGGTTGGTTTTTTTTTTTTTTTTTCAGATTGTCTCTTTAACATATCTTTATCTGGTCCCTATAAATCCTCAAATACTGAGCTCTCTTCTCTGCTGCTTGTTCAAACCTTTGACTTCAGTGAGTTTTTTCACTCACACTTGGCATGGCATCCATCTCATCCTATCATGTCTACAGACTAGATGCCACCATGTGACCTACCACCTCAAACTCCAAACTCAAACCTGACAAATCATTGTCAAAGGAGAGTAACAAGAATTTTCTAAGCCAAATCTGTCCTGTTTCAGAAGGTCATATTAGAAAGAAATAAGTTATGCTGTTAAAAAGCTTATTACTCTCCCTAGTCTATAAGAGAGACTCTTAATGATACCTCAGATGTGAAGGTCTACAGGGTGGTCTCATTCTCTGTGTTAATAGCCTACAGCTATGCCTTTAGTGTTCCCAGGGAAAAAAAATTGGCAAAGTATTTGGGAACTGTAGACCAGGGGTCCTCAAACTTTTTAACCAGGGGGCCGGCGCGCGGATGCAGTGGCAGGCAGTCATCTGCGGCTGCTTGGTTTCCCCCCCCAACCCCCGGGGGGGGTGGTGCGGGGGGGTCTGTAAATACCGGGGGCCGGATTGAGGACCCTGGGGGGGCGTATCCAGCCCGCAGGACGTAGTTTGAGGACCCCTGCTGTAGATCATTGACTTACTGGGCAGCTATACTTGATGAGTTCATAATTTATTTCTGGGCCACAATGAAATCTCTCAACACTGCACTGCAAAAGCCCAATAAAAGATGCTTCATCAGAGGTGCTGCAGACTGCTGGTCTAGACTGCCTCCTGGACAGAGTTTTTATGCATGTCAGTGCTCTGAGGCTGAACAGCTTCAGTGGGTTTTGTTTTACCTGCATGTAGATGCTATGTCTGAACCAGGTATCCTGATTGTCAGAGGAGAAAAAAATAGGCTTTTTCAAGACATGATGCATCTGATCTAGTGTCTACCTTAGGATGAGACAAATTCCCAAGGTGCCTCTATGTCTCCACATATGAAAGGTATCTCACTAAGTAAGTGGTTCAGCTACAAAGGAAGTCCTGTGTTCCAGATGTGTATAGGCAGGTGAGTTGAATCCTTCTGCAATCTATGCAATATGGTGAGACAGATACCATTTTGACCTTAGTTTTATAGAAATTCTATTTTCCTGAGTCTTTGCCTCATTCTTTTACTACATCTTTGCTTTGCCTTATATATATGAGTCTTGATACCCAGCTCCTGTGTTGTGGGTCATATAGGAACTATATGTGCTCTCTTCCCTGTGACAAAAGGTTAATTCATTTGAAACCTCACCTCAAAGATGCAGTCATTAGAAAAAAGCAGCAATATGTGGTAATGTCTTTTCTTTATAAAACCTCCACTTATTGGGCATGGGGAGGCTACTGGCTGCGCAGGCATCCTTGGACATTGTCTGCAAACCTTAGTCTTAAATTCAGACAAGCCATAAAAATGTACTTACTCTGTTAATAAGAGGCTGTCTATGACAGTATAAACTTTTGAAATGACTCTACAATCCCCTCACTGGACAGCCTGAGGCAGATCCATTGTCTTGGTTGCCGTTAAGGAAGGAACATGAAAGGTGATTCTTCATTGAAAATGTTCAGCAAGTATAAAAAAACCACTCTGAATTGTTACAGATGTTTTACTTTAGTGCATAATCTTTTAAAATACATCATGGATAACAGTTATAAGATCCATATTGTTGAAGGAAAGGAACTTAATACCAGTTCTAAACAGAGATCTGACAAATATGGAACTGGCAAGAAGTTTGGATTTAATAGGACCCAATTCTCAATGTGGTACATGTGGGGGACACATCTCTCACAAGTTAAGTTGACTCTCTTGCATTGTGTGATCTCAGGTTTGGTTGGGTTTTTTTTTGTTGTTTGGGGTTTTTTTGTTTGTTTGTTTGTTTTTAATAGAGAAACAGTCACCTGATAATATGTATTCACACTGAGTCTATTCAGTACTTCGTCAGAGAATTTCTAGGCCAGATACTCTTAACAATTTCTAAGCTCACATAATTGTTCCTCACCATTACTATCCAGTTGAAAATAAATCAATCATAAAAGTGTAAGTATGGTTTATTTCTCAGTGACAACTACTCTAGACATGTAAGTATGATTTTTTTTTTAAGCTTACCAATAACTTCAGTTATGGCAAATATTTATTAGTGTTGAACATACCAATGTAGCAGTATTTTTCTTTGATTCAATATATTAAAACTATGCTATTAGTTTTCTGTGCAATCCATTTCAAGTGATGCTGACTGCCTTACTATAAAGACAAATAACCTTGAAAAGCATGTTTTAGAAATGCTATCATGACAAGAGAGATGTAATCACTACTGGCATAATTACATTTCTTAAAAGCTTTTCCAGTCCAGTATCAATTAGGAATATTGTGGCTTTCTTCCACCATCTCATAACACTTACCCAGAAAGTAGTTTGTCTTTTTAATGTTTTTTGCTGTAGTTGTGTATTAATGATTACATTCCTAAGTGAGTAAGTTCTAAATATTATCTGGACTCCCTTGAATACTTGAAAACACACAAAGTAGGACACTTGTTGAAGTATGGAGACTGTTATCCATTGTAACACACATGTCCCTGGCATTTGTGATTTTCAAAGGTTAAATTTCTAATCTGTTAACTTTGTAAAATCCATTTTTTTTAAATAAACAAAGAACTACCGTGTGAATATATGCATTTCCAGAATCAGCTACAGTTGCTGTCAACAGAGAAAGCGGAATTGCCTGCCGTAGAAATTGGACCACTGAAACACTAACATGTATGAAACACTGGTATGTACACAAGCACCTGTGTAGGTCATAACCCCTGAATCCTTATGGTGAAGCTCTGTGGAAAACTTTATCCTTAGATGATACAGCGTTGGAACAATGTCTGATTACCACCAAAAGTCTTCAGATCTGCATTTGTGATGGAACCACAAAGCAGGCCCAGACATACTGGTATGTTGTGCAGAACATATACACCTTTTGTAAAGCCTGTGAAATGGCAATAGCAGGATTTTGACTCTCAAAGTTACTATATACTCAGTCCTGTCCTTTTGCAAGGACACATTGCTTCTGTGACCCATATACTCCCATATCTCTCTGTTCTTAGCTGATTTACAGTGGTAACCTCCAGGATTAGTTCAGAATAATAACCTGTGATGTGTGGATGAAGTGCTACCAGCATCAGGAGCAGAGCCTTGTGTGTACAACCTCACTATAGCAGTAGCACCTCTAATTTTCAAAAGCAAAGAGAGCCCCATGCGGTTCAGTAACAGTGTTGGTTTAGATCAATTATGTATTTTTACAGGCCCATTATAATGTTGCAGGAGATAAAGGTATCTAGAACAGTTGCCCCTGCCCAGCAGGTCAACTGTAACCAAAGCAGGGGTAAACACGATGCAATCATGCTGTTAAGCAACAACCAGGAATTTGTAGAGGTATGAACTATGGCAATGGGACACCATTCCTGATTTTTTGCATCAATCCTTCCAGAGTGTGAGAGGGCTGTATGAAAGACAAATTGTAACAATACATTGAGAATTAAGACATTGATAGAAAACCTATGGAGGCCTCTTGCCACAGGATCAAAAGGTCAGACTGATGGAGAAATGATGGAGATGTGAGGCAGCCAACCCTCCTTATCCATAATACCTCCAGGTAAGCTTATCAGGAAAGGCTATTAGTACATTATACTTTAAATCAGCAGTGATTTGTCAGAGCAGGAGCATGGTTTCACATGTACTTTGTCTTTCTGGAGCCGAATAGTATTTCTTTATTAGATTTCACCCATATATTTAAGTAGGTCACTAGTCATTATTTATTTATGTTATGCCAGTTCAGAATAAATAACTACTACATTTCACTGATGGAACTGTAAGCTTCAAATGCTCTAGTTAGATACATGAAAGTACTTAATTATTTGGGGAAGTAAATTATCCATGTCTAATTGAAATGTCAAACTGCCCTGGATAAAATGGATCACACTTCTGATTGATCCAATTTCCTTAAACACACTGCTGTTTTTAAAGGTGCAAATCCTTTTTTTTTTTTTTTTTTTTTTGTCATGTATGTACATATACTCAGCCTTTCCTGGGAGGCAGGTCTAGTGTTTGGTGACTTGATGTTGATCGGAAGCCTAGGCTGAAGCCTTAATGCACTTGCTATTGACACTTCAAAACTTGAGACCAGGTTCAAATACTCCCTCGGTCAAAGTTTAAAATTTATAATTCCTGCTGCAAGCTGAGTTTGGTAGCTGAGTCTACTTGGGTTTGACATATAAAGCAAGCTCCAGTGTGGTAACCAAAGGCTACTTTACATCATACACCCCTGTTTTGGGACCCTTAAGGCTGTTTTAACTGTGAACTTTCTCAGCTCTCCTGCTAACATGTTTAAAGGTCATACCTGTTTCCCAGCCCCTTCTGCACTCACCTGCCATCTCAAAAGCTGTCAAATGTTTACTCAAGTGCTAAAATATGAATACAAATTTGACATAATTAAGTTAAACGTAGAACAATTGTTTTTCACTTACATTTTGCTGGGATTTTACTTTTTGTTAATGAAGTCTGAAGACAGGCCTTGTTTGTCTGAAAGCTAGCCTGTTTGTCTGGTAATATAAAGCTGTGTAATGAAAGATGATATTTTTCCCTACAACACATACACTACTTAAGAACAACCCCGGAGAGTTTTATTAGAAGTGTTAGCAGGTAGCTGAATATTAACCAACACATGGTTACCTGTGGCTGTGAAACGTGATGAAAACCAGTATTTAACTGACTACCCTCAAAGGCTTGCTGGAAGGCTTTCTAGTTGTCCTTATCATACTCTTACTGCTTTTGGTGAGGCTGTCTGCATGGTGGCTGGTCTGCTGAACTTTGCTGCCTACTGGAATGGCAGGTAGCTGAAGGGCACAGATGGGCGACACAACTGAACAGCACCTTAGCAGCTCTCTTTTTTCTGCTGGTTAGAAATTGAGCATCCTGTTAGTAGCAGAGATGCAAACATATACATTAGCAATATCTAAAATTAAGTGAGGTGAATCACACCTAGCCAAAGCGTGGTTGTGTCACCTCTTCATTTGCTCTCACGACAACCTAAAAAGGGACAAAGTGTCCCTAAAAGCAAAGGCCAGTTCAGATGGTGTGTGCTATAGAGTTAAGGCAATCAAAAAAAAGTCAGAAAATCTACTTGCAACAAAATCACAAGATGCATGTAGTAACCTTCATTTCTCATTCCTTTAAAATTCTAGTCATGCAGTTATTCAATAATTCCTGAAGTCATGTCTGACCTGAACAGATTTATTTTGTGTCAGAAGTGAAGAAGACACTCTGCTGCCAGTTTTGCTGTTTGCAACATTACATATATAGAGCAGCATTTTGTGTTCTTCAGCTTTTAAAACCAGGCAATTGCAAGATGCATTACTTTAGAGTAAGTGGCAGATCTGGATTTCTTCATATTTAAATACAATGAGCTCTTTTTATACGCATGAAAAAATATGTAATTTCATGGACATTTTGGCAGTGCCCATCAGCTTAGTTCAGAAGGCTGAGGAAGCTTTTGAACTTCTCTGAAAACTGATGAACTATTGAGCAGAAAAAGAAGCAAGCAAGAAAAAATCATCTTCATATTTGTTCTGCAAACAGAAGAATTTCCCATAAACAAAAAGAGTTGTATGTGGTAAATAGATACAGCAGATTTATTTTTCTACCAGAAAATTCAAAGCCAATGAACATGGTGTGAAACACAGAACTGTACAACAAATGGAGAGCAGATGAACTGAGAGGAAGGAACTTTGGGATCAGCTGTGCTGCGCTGAAGATGATAATGCCAAGTTATACATTCACTTGGCCATATCATAGTCACTTTACAAATATCACTCAGTTTTTTCCCATATCGTCTTAATAACTCATCTGATCTGGTAGCTACCAGGCTTAGCCTCAGAATAACACAAAACAAGGTCTTTGTCTTACCTTGAAGGAGCAACATGTCAAAGTTTTTTTGCTCTTTTTCTGAACACATTATAAACCAGGGGGCCTCAAACTTTTTAACCAGGGGGCCGGCGCGCGGATGCAGTGGCAGGCAGTCATCTGTGGCTGCTTGGTTTCCCCCCCCAACCCCCGGCGGGGGGGTGCGGGGGGGTCTGTAAATACCGGGGGCCAGATTGAGGACCCTGGGGGGCCGTATCCGGCCCACGGGCCGTAGTTTGAGGACCCCTGTTATAGAGGTTTCCTTTCCTTCCATCAGATTTTGGGTGAAGACTAGTGAATATATGTAGTATGATCTACTGTGTCAAAACCAAAAGTGGCTTTTTTAGAAAACTTCAGAAAAACTTGGGTCAGCCCTTGCTTTTGTGTTTTAATGAAATGTCAAAAGTCAGCTCATGCAATTGGCTCAGCCAGAGCCAAATACTTTCTGCACCAAAGGCATGCAAACAGGGCAGGACTAATTTCAGACCTTGCAGCCTTTCTTTCCTTCATTAGAGTGAATCAGGTCAACTGGAGAAGTATTTATTTGGGGCTTAATTGGACTAGTCATGGACTTTCAGTTTTAAATGTGAAGCAGCCTGCTGAGCTGGAACCACTTTATTCCTCACTCAAGTCTTTCAATTTAGCACTTTAGATTATACCGATGTTGTACATTTATCTCTATTTTTTACTCAGGCTTTGCCCAATACTGTTCATCTGCCTTTCACTCAGAAAAAAAAAAAATGTGGCACAGATTTTGGAGATCTTTAAGCTTACTTGCTAAGGCAAACACCCTTCCAATCAGGCCTCATCCTGGGGGAGGACACTGGGAAACACCACTCAGTATATAAAGTCCCTTTAGTCTTTTAGTGTCTTCCTCACCCTGCCAGCTGAAGGTAGATAAGGTTTCATGTGCTTGGTGCAGCTAGCTGGAAGAAAACTGTGGCCATCTCAATTCTTGCCTGTTCCTGTGCTACCTAGAGTATGCAAGTAAGCCAGGAGGCAGGAATGTCGTAGTAATACATCCAGGGGTCTCCATTGGGCACTGCAGAGCAGGTGCTGATGTTAACTGGTAGAGAATAGGGCCAGAGGGATGATACCCAGGGACAGTGTTACTTCTAGGTACCACCACAGCTTGAGTTGTTCAACACCAATCCAAATCTTGGATTTTCACTTAAATGCCAACATTGTAGGATTTCTTACTTCTGGTGGCATAATCCCTGTAGTCAAAGAAGATAAGGAAAATGTAGCTTTTTGGGGAATGACACTATCAGACTAGATAACAGATAAGAAAAGCTCCAAACAATATGTTTGAATGTCCAAACCTATCTGTTTTTACCAGACATTCTCATTATTACTTCAACATTAAAAAATATTGTGTCTCTCTGCAACATATAGGAAATACACGTTTGATACCTTGTCAGTGAAATCAGTGGGACACCAAAAAGAACATTAACAGATTTCTTTTTCCCTCTTGCAGGACCAAATGATTTTTAAAACATCTCAGGGTAAATAAAATTATTGACAATTATAAGATATTTACTGAGTTGATGACATGAGAATCTCCCAAGGTCAAATGGAGGAAAAGCAGAAGAAGGTCAGACAATGACTACGTTCAAGGAGAAGTGCTCATAACTTTAGGACAGGTAATTCAACCTTAATTTTGCAAGAGATTTTTTCCCCTTTGAGTTTTATACAGAAGAGTTTCTAGAATTCATATTTCCTCCTGTGCATCATTATTTATCTTTATTTATGTACAGCAAGAATACTGAGCCCTACAAGAGATCCTCAGGTCAAAAAAAGAATAGGCTTAAGCATTTACCTCCTGTCAAAACCACTTATATTTATGAAAAATCTAAGAATCTTGAAAGGAAGGATCCATATGTAGTTCAGCCCTGGGGTACAAAGTGCTTATGCATTGCCTTTATCCACTAGTCTTGTGTGTATTGCCTTTATTTAATTGCATCCTAAGGCTTGCACAGAAAAAAAAAAAAGTCTTTTAAAATACATTAAACATGACACACATACCATCTGTAAGATACCAGGCATATTAGGAATATGTGGATCTATTATAAAAAAGAAAAAAAAGAAATACATCTGCTTTGATATTTTTCAGCACTGTTCAATGCTGGATCTTTCAGGGGAACAACTCTGACTTGCTAACAATTGTACTAAGTAGGTCAGCTAAGCAGACCCTGTGTCTTACAGCAGCATCAGTTTCTGCCCTAAAGTACTTAAAAGATCTTAAAAGGCACAATGTAGAAGAAACAAGACGATGGAAAGGAAGAGAAAAGTTGTAACAGGCAACCCAGAGGCAGCGTGATTAAGCCATGCCACTTGAAAGGACTGGCTTAATTGGCAGGTTAAATTGCCCCATCAAAACCTGTGGAAGATGGGGTGGGGTTATCCTTAGTTCAGGGAAGGTACTTATTGAGTCAGACTGCCTTTCTGTGCTGAGGGCATCACCTCTGGGGATTTGTAGCGTGCCCTGGTCTGCGTGAGGGTGGAGTTGTAGTGCAGCAGTAACATTGCATCTCTACTGATAATAATTTTTCCAGTTTGGGAATTGATATCAGCCTTCTTCTGACTAAGTGCTATCTCTTCAGCAATTACAAGACTGCAATAAAGGGGAAAGAAAGGTTTAATGATACACAATCTCTTCCAGTGTTTTGACACGCCCAGTTGGAAAAGAAATACTGAGCAAAACAGGCCAACAGAACAGGAGAAAGGCAATTGCCCTCTTCTGAAGAGGTGTGACATGTGGCCCTTGCGTTGGAAAGAAGAGGGGCAGGGGAGACAGCTACACCTGTAAGCCTCATGGCAATGTTCAAATAACAATATGCATGGCACAACGGCTCATGGGGGTATGTTATGGTAGGCCTGTTCCTCATATTCCATGGTGAATTTAATTTCCCTCAGGGAAAATGTTTTTCATGCTTTCTTGTGCTAGAGCTTTGAACATCTTTGCTGTGCAGAATGCTGTGGCTGTAAGCCAACTCTGATACCTGCACAGTCCTTTGGAAAGATGATGGTACACAGAACAGGGAGCTGCTGCTTCACTTTGGAGTAAAACTGCTGAAGTCTTCTCTCTCCCACCCCAATAAATGTGCCAGTTAACCTTTGTTTATAAAATCATAAGCCAGCTTTGGCAAGCATTATCTTACAAAGGAAAAGTATTCTTAAATAATTTTTGTATTTTAAAATTTCCTATCACCAAGGTAATTTTTAGTATTAAATTATAAAAAAATGTTTGCAGAGAAGATCTTATATAAAATATTTATGTTAAGAATTTAGGTAATTCTAAGATCTGTCTAATGATTAGAAATTGCCATGCTAAACTTATATGAATATGCTGTTATGAAATTATTTCACATATATATTCAATCTTAATATATGTAGATTTAATGAAAACTTAATTCATTCAAATTATTTCAAGTTACAGGATGTGCTTTATTATTGACATACTGATACATGTAATTTTTCTAGATCATATTTTGTTTTGTCTGATTATGAAGCAAAATAATTTCTTATTATCAAGTGCATAGCACTGAGAAAAAACAAATTAATTCTGTATGCTACTACATCTTTCTACTCAGTGTTTCCAGTTATACTGACCCATTTGATTGTTAATCGTTGATTTAATGACAAGATCTCAAAGCAGCATTTGAATGAAGAGCTCATCAAGGCCTGCAATGAATAAACAAATTAAGAACACATCCCTCCTAATCCACATGATGGGAGATCCGTGCTGCCTCTGAAGAATTAGGTCCCAAAATCACTTTGAGTTCAGGTGGATACTGCCTGGAAGACCAAGGATCCACATACAGCGAGGCACGGGTAGCCAAAAAGAGGGCCAGGAACAATATTCAGTCAAAAGAAGTATTTCTTTTCATATGTAATTCATCATGGACCCATTTTTGCTGGACCTTTCACTTTTAGAAGTTATGGGATAGTGTCTAGCTGGAAACTTATGTCTTCTGGGAGATTCCCTGTTACTTATATGTTGTGAGGACTTTTATCTTCTTGATTCTGCAGCCCACCACACAGAAACAGAATTGTTTCTGATGAAAAAAATGTTATTTCAGACAGAAGTATGACTGACAAATATGCAACTATAATGGCATGGGGTATTATTTTAGAGCCTTTTTTTTTTTTTTGCAACTCATCAGCTTCTTTGAGGTCTTTTCTCAGTAAAGAAGGACAGGTTAGATTAAACCACCAATGAGGTGACTTAAATCATAATTAAACATTAAGGTGTACCCATCATATTCCAAAATTCACTGGAGGAGAAAGTGCACACCAGCAGTTACCAGTCCAGCTGTGCAGATGATGCTTAAAACTGTAGCTCTTTAGTGTGTGACGCTTTTTGTAGAGTTGCTTTTCAAAGGGGAAAAATGAATTACACCCAGTTTGCTTCAAATCACAAAATACTATTAGATATTACAATCAGTCATTACTACAACCAATACTTCAATAAAAAAATCCAGGTTGGCAGCCATTTAGTCTTCTCACATACCGCCAATGATTTTGGAAACATCCTATCTGGATTGTTTTAGACTGTGCCCTACAAAAACCTGAACTGTTTCAGTCATGGCTGGGAACAGAGTTGTTAATTCGGAAATGATACTGTACACCTTACAGTTACAACACAGCTAAACTTCCAAAAAAACCAGGCAAAAACTTTGTCGTTCATGGACCCCAAGGATTTTGTTTTCTTTTATAAAATATGCACATCATTTTCCAGTAGTGTGTTGCATAAGGGATAGACTCCATGTTTATGAAATATATTTCAAGAGACAGTTATTTCTTTTTCTCTTTTTCCAGTAACATTGTGGGGAACCATTCCTCTTTCCCTGGAATTTCCTTGTGCAAGATTTGGAAATAAATAGAGAGACAGAGATAAATAGACGTAAATAGACATAAATAGAGAGAATGTCTGGGTGGTCTGGTCTCAAACTGAACACAAGTTTCTAAACATAAAGGAAAAAAACCAGGGAAGCCTAAGTTAAATACCAACCCTTAGTTAGGGAAGTATTTATTAACGATGTTCACCTTTTAACTCAAAATATGACAGGTTGTATTAATCACTTTTTAAAGCAGTATTTTTTCAAGCAATTTCCCCTGAAGGAATTAATACAGAAAGGGAGAAAATGGAGAAAAGCTTGACGAAACATATATGAAGAACTTCTGCAGCCTTCCACATTCTGAAAGAAGTGCCTATGCTTAGATGTTAAACCATTCAGATTTCAGTAATGCTCAGTTTTCCATAGGTGAACATCAGTGGCAATTCATAGGTTAAACAGAAGTGTCAGAGACCTTATGGTGAATGGTGGCCACCTGGATTTGACACCAAATTTAGAAACTGAACAAAACCCCGGAACTGCAACAACAGATCTTTGGCATTAGGGAAGCATACTTTCCCTCCTAGGAGAAGAAGGAGAAGGAGGAGGAGAAGGAAGAGAAGGAGAAGGAGAAGGAGAAGGAGAAGGAGAAGGAGAAGGAGAAGGAGAAGGAGAAGGAGAAGAAGGAGAAGGAGAAGGAGAAGGAGAAGGAGAAGGAGAAGGAGAAGGAGAAGGAGAAGGAGAAGGAGAAGGAGAAGGAGAAGGAGGAGGAGGAGGAGAAGGAGGAGGAGGAGAAGGAGGAGGAGGAGGAGGAGGAGAATAAGAAGGAGAAGAAAAGAAGAGAAGAGACAAAGAAGGAGAGAAGAAGAAGAAAAGAGAAGAAGAAAGGAGAAGAAGAAGAAAAGAGAAGAAGAAAAAGAAGAAAACAACGATGACTATGACGATGATGACAGAAACATTTGTAGGGTGACATGAAAAAAAAGCAGACTCCCCTCTAGATTTTGGTGGAGTCCTGCTGGAAGAAACTTGGATCTGCGAGCAAAGGAACTATCTACTGTTCTTTTATTATCACCAAAATATCTGAAAAACACAGCTTCATGCAATATTTATGAGAAAAAAACTGCATCAAAGACATACCTAATCTATCACCAGATATTCCTACAAACACAAACAAACTGCAAGACTCAACACTTTGACTATCTGCTAGGTGATAAGGGTGTAATAACAAAGAAAAATAAGGAAGAGTTTGGATGTATAATCAACCCACCTACTTTCTAATTTAAATGATTAGAGTAGGAGTAGATTCACACTTGGCTCCAATGTTAATCAAAAGTGAGATACCACTAGAACAAGACTCATATCAGCAATGCAATGTGGCTGTACACAGAATCTAGAGCAAATATGGGGGAATCTAGAGAAAATTCAAGAGATTCTAGAATACAGAAATAAATGGGAAGAATCCAGAATGCAATGTTTTTAAGAAAAATACAGAAACCCCATTCACTTAACAAGGGAAATAAAAGAAGGCATTATTTCATAAACAGATAAGCTTCTTTAGCTGGAATGATAGTTTCAAGTTGGACAGAACTTAGTATTTCAGGGGTAGCTTTTCCAAACTTTTTTCAAATGTAGTTGTGTATTGTTCTGTTGTGCTCTGATAATTCAAGATTTCCTGAGAGTCACTTGCCCTAGTACATTATAAATTAAATTTTAAGTCCAGACCACTTTGCTGAATGCAATTTTAAAAAATGTATTTTCTAACAGTTCTAATAACTTTGTTACAGAAAGTAAGAGCAAGTGGAAATCACAAACAGTACTTTTGCTTAGGCATAATTCTTAGACTTCATATGAATACATTCATCCCTTTAAAAAAAAAAGGAAAGAATATAAAATTACTTCATAATTTGACATCAATGAATAATCCCCATGTATATTAAAATTTGGAGAGATTTTCTGGCTAAAATATTTAACAAACGTTGAGAAAAAAAACCTTTTCAAATTTAAGGTTTCAATCATGTAATTGTGTATTATTCCCATAATATCTGTTCTCTCTTTTTTGTTTTCTTGAGCAAGAATATTCAAGTGTTATTTCCAGTTCTGTTGCTGTCTTAGAGGCATCATTAAGAACAGATTTCAAAGGTTTTTCTTTCTCTGTTTTTGAAGTGTATTGTCCTTTGCATAAGAAGGTTGGGGACTGATAGTCCGGTTAGGTACTACTTAATAACAAAATTAATTTTCAAAAAAGTCATCATCAGTTTTTTCAAAAAATGCATTTCATCTAATATTGTAGCATTTTTGTTGATTCTGTGAAAAGCTGTCAAACGCCCTTGACCATGCAATGTCCTCTGGATCCTGACTTACTTGAATCCTGACTGTCTCTCAGAATATCTTTATTGCAAAGGGGAAACTTTATGCCAGAGAGAACTGAAGCAGCTGGGCTTGTTCAGAAGAAAGCCCTCCCAAGGGAACTATTGAGAAGGACTTTTAGGGAGAGTGGAAAGAAGACAGCTTAAAATCTTTCATGCTTAAGGAATTTCTTAACGAGCACTAGGTCCCAGTCTTGGCTGAAATTTATTGAAACCTGTTCCCCACACAAGATTTCTCAGTATAAGGTTACCAATGGACAGACTTTCCTGGGACTGAATCTGTGCCCTCCAACAAAAGTTTCACTTTCATCTGTTATTATTGTAGTTACTCTGCTCCTAAAATGCATCTCAGTTAATTTTTTTCTAGTGATACTTCCCATCATATAGTAGTTTTTCTCCACCCGATGAATTTCAGAAAGCATCTTTGGTGTCATAGAAACCTGTTTCTTTAAGATTTATCAGAGATAAATTGAACTTTTCTTGAAATAGCATCAGACTGAAGTTTCAAAACCAAAAAAATGAAGTTTAGCAATTGCTTAGCAAATTGTACTTGTCATCTCCTCAAGGTGGAAGATGGTACAGAAAGCAGTGCTTTTTTTCTCCCTCAAGCTTTCTTTTTCCAGGTCAGCTATAAATATTTTTCAGCATCAATATTGAAACGTTGTTCTTGTGCTGTCTTTTAAAGACTTAGTTGCGCTTTGAAAAACATACCTGCAAAAGTGGCGAAGGAACCAAAACCATCCCTTTTCATCCCTGCTGAAATACATACAGGTGAATGGGGACAAGCAGTTACTTCTTTATCATTTTTACTTTATTCAAAGGTGAAACGTTCCTAGGAACATGATCTGTGACAGTTTATCATCCTTTTGCACCACAGTCTCTCCCCTGTTCATTGCTGTAGTCTATGTTTCTGCCTTTTTTCCTTTACCTCCCGTTTCCATTTGTGTGCCTCTTACTTCCCCTTTCCTTTTATGTATTTCTACATCACCATATAAAGATTAAATTTGATGAAAACTGTTTGAAGCACAGCAACTTGGTGTTGGATTAATTAAGCAGTTATATTTAGCTAGAGGAGTCCCTCTCCTGAGCCCTCGGAGACCCTATCCATTGATTACATACAAACATAGGAATATAAATTAGAAAGATTGTTTCACCTGATGCCTGATACTCAGATGCAGATTTGAATTATAAAGAGAATTTTTCATTCTAGGGTAACTAATAGGATTTATATTTGCATGGGAAAAGGTGTTTTAAGAATGAAATGAAGTCACACAAAAATAAAAGGAACTGCTAAGTTAGGTGTGCATAAATGCTTTTGAAAACTTATTAGCAGAGGCTTTGAACGTGCTTGAAAGGAAGCTAATTTCTTTTACCTAATACTTGGCATAGAATTTGATAGGTAGAGTTACTAAAACTGCCATGGATATGTTTGATTTTTTTTAAGAATTATTATTACAGAAATATAATTTCCAGGAGCCTAGCCTTGCCCTTCAGCAGAACCCTCATGTTTGCATCCTGCAAAATGTAAGAGTTCTGCATACAAGGTTGAGGAAAGATTCATGCCTGTGTACTTGTTACAAACCTCAGTAACAATAACGAGAAGG
The DNA here is from genome assembly GCF_963210335.1 of Falco punctatus. Classification (NCBI taxonomy): domain Eukaryota; kingdom Metazoa; phylum Chordata; class Aves; order Falconiformes; family Falconidae; genus Falco; species Falco punctatus. The sequence continues at coordinate 28,102,814 of NC_137581.1, read as the reverse complement.
GTAACATTAGTGCCTTTGGTCTGGAGGTCCTTGAAGATGCAATGCAGAGCTCAGTGAGTGTTGGCCCATTGGGAAGTTCCAGTACCTCCTTGGAGTCAACCCACTGTCCATCCCAGTGGCTCCCTGATTTGCTAATGTTTTGTCTTCCTTCCTCTCTTACCCTACACCTCTTCTGCTGCGTGTCCCTTATTTTTCCACTTATGCTGTAACATCATCCCTGTTCTTGCCTGGTCTGTCTGAAAGCCCAAGTGCATTGATCAGCTGGCTGGGTGGTCAGGAAAAGTGTGTGCTGCTCTCCTCTGGCCAGATCACCAGATAAAACCGTTCCATCACTCAGACATAAGGTAGTGATTTAAAGATACCTTCTAGATTTATTGTTGGTTGTTTTTTTTTCTTTTCACACTTAGAAATATGGGGCTTCAGGCCATTGGCAGTAGGTTTGAGTTGCTCTTAATGGCAAGAAGAAGTATTTTCATTAGTGAATTACATTCACTGGTCGATTGTACATGAATGTCTCCCAATGTTACACATTACTATTGCCCAAGAAAGAAGGTCCTTCTGCAGCTACATTAACAATGGTTTCCTAAACATCCCATCACCCTCAGGTTTTGCTTTTCTTTTTATTTCTCTTGGTTGACTGTTTTTACTCCTTATGCATATTTCTATCCAAAGGAACATTAGAGGGAAATAAAAGGAACATTTTCTTAAACATGCTTAGAATCTCCTCATCTACTCTTATTTTTAATGCAGATGTGAAAGCTAGCAACAAATATACCAAGATTATGAAAATTGCGTGTTATAAAACAAAACTTTTTTTTTTTTAAAAAGCTTTAATTTTGTTCTGTAAACCAGTAGACAGACCTGAAACTTTCCTGTTCCTATACCCACATGACTTCAGCCTGCTGTGTCTGTTACACAACGTACCATGTGCAGTCAGGCAAGCAACAGTGATGGATGCCTTGAAAATTTGATGAAATTCCAGTCAATATTTTAAACAGCTATTTACTGATTCAGTGGAATTTGATGTACCTCAAGCAGTTATAAGGTAAAAAAGTTATTCTTTATTTAAAAGCAACCAGGTCTGGTTTAGAGAAAGCAGATGAGTAATTCCTATCTAAAATACTGAATAGGTACTTGATATTACAGAAGGAGACATCTAGAAGAAATTAAGATCTAGCAAAAAGGAATTTATGTGACAAAGGTAAAGAAATTAAAATATATATTGTTGCTTTCTGAAGCCAAACAAAGCTGCATGAAGACAGTAGTAGGTTTCTGTCCTCTTTTGAGAGAACCGAACCTCTCTTAACCAAGTTCCTCCTGACTTAACTCCTGACTTGTGTGTCTTACATGTATCAGATTTGTACTTCTATTTGATTTTCAGCTGTGAATTTAATACTAAAATAATACAGGAATGTACAAATTTCTGTGAGATCGTCCTCTAGGTTCATGAGCTATGGGCTATACTGGATTGTGATCAGCAAAATTGTGTAAAGTGTTGTGATCAGCAAAAGAATGTGTAAAGTGTTATCAAACAAACAAATAAATCCAAAGAGGAGAGAGAGAGGAGAGGAGGGGAGGGGAGGGGAGGGGAGGGGAGGGGGGAGGAGTGCAAAAGTAAAAGGGAAGTGAAGCTTATTTAATGATTCACTTTGGGTTTCTTCAGGATGTTTCAGAATTTTGTGCTGAACATCAGAACACTTGGTAGTTACAGACTCCATTCTTATTCTGCCTTGTAATTGCAACATATATATATATATAAAATCTCTTACATGTCAAGAAGGCACAGATTCACCACAAATTTTCTTCTCGTCACAACATGAAATTAACATTAACAGGATCTTGGATGACCAAATCATGATCAATTCAAGATGAAACAGTAAGAGAAATCCTATCATAGGAACGACTGTCTGTTAATATTTGCTTATATATTTATTTCAATATTAAAAAAGAGAAAAATCACATATATATTTTTAACAATTTAGGAAATCTTGTAATATTTTTTCCTCACTCTTGATTCTTTTGCTGGGAATAAGGGGGAGCAAACCTTTCAGTATGATACAGGGAAAAGACTAATTTTAGCCATCACAAAGGTGTGTTTAACATATATTAATTACCCATTCACCGTTTTTATTTAGACTAATTCACTGTAAGTGGTCATATGTAAAAGTGTCTAAAATCGGTAGGTTGAATAGTCTTGTTGGGATGTTCATGTCTATCTGTGGAGACCAGAGAATAGAAAACCAGCAATGATAAATACACCATTTAGGGTCAGCTTTTCTATAATGCTCAAACTAGTCTCAGAACTTGGACGCAAGTTATCTTGGATGCTATGTATATTTGCTCTGGTTTTATACTTTTCTTTAGGCATCTTTGGCCACTCTTGGATAAATAGTTAGAAAAATGGACATTTTTGTGACCCAGTTTAATCATTCTTATGTTCTTATGGACTAAAAATGGCACAGAAGTTCCACATGTAGATCTTTGGCAGAATCCCATGGGTATCATATAGGAAAATAGGACTAGATGGGAAAAGGCAGATTGTACAAACCTACAACTGCAAATAGCTGTCATACAGGTATTTAGCCCAAGATTATATCTAGTATGTGCTTTCAAAAACCACACCACAGCATGATTCCTAGCTTCTATAATAACTGTAAACTCTTATGTAACCAAAAGCTATTATACATTGCAGGAACAGTGAACAAGCATCACCAATATCCCAGAATTTTGCTATAGGTCAAAGTAGTTGAATATGCAGATGTAAATAGAAAAATCTTAATGTGTTTTTTACAATTTGAATTTCAATTAAAAATATTTTTATACAGCTCAGTAAGCGACCCTGGAGTTTATTCCTTTATAATTAAGACTTTAATGTTACAAACGGTGAATCTTTCACAGGAAATAATGATAGTAAGGTTGACCTGCTGTGTTTAATCCTTGCTAATTACTGTTCTTAAGATACTACTATGGCAACTGTGTCTGATGAGAATTTTTTTTCTTCTGTTGTCTTAAATAATGTAATGATAAATTTCCTAAATGCAAATTAAAGTGTAGTAAATGGGGGAAAAAATGGGAGATTCACTTCAAAGGTATGCTCCTGATCTGAATTAGCACACTAATGTTGAAGAAAGAAAGATTGATAAATATTTACAAAGGAGTAATGGGTAGGAGAGAAGAAGTGTACGCTGTGTTTGTGAGTGTAATGCTGGAGTACTGTGCTTAGTTTCTGTACATTTTAACAATATTCATAAATCAAAGAGACCCAGGAAAATGTATCAGTGAAAGCAAATGAGCTGTTATCAGAACTTAATCTGGTGAAGTTATTAAAGAAAACGATTAAAATTAACTTATATAAGTAACCTAACAGAGAAAAATGCTGACTATTAACTAATGCATTGCTGTAGCGAAGAAAGGATAATCCTACAGCTAAGGCCTAGACAGATGCTGAATATAATTTAATTTGAATTATAAATAAAGCAATACGTCCATAAAAATGATTAGCCATTAAAAAAAAATTATATATAGGAATGGTGAATTCTGCATCTTTTAAAATCTTTCAAATAAGATGCTATGCTTTCCTGGAAGACATAATTTTCTCAGAGATGAATTTCTGGTCTCATTATGGGACCAAATGAAACAAATTACATAATGTGATATACACAAGATCAAATCAGGTGATATGATAGTCCACACTGCAGACTTTATGTATCTTATACCTCTTTATTGAACGGGATTTTTTTTTTGTGTTTCCTTGAGCAATGCATCATAGACTTATGGGTGGTTTTTAATATGAAATTGTTTACATTTTACACCCTTCTGGTATGTGAGTTTCAAGCTGTCAAACTCTTGGATGCTTCTCATGTTGTTATGCTTATTATTACATGCCTTGCCTGCTAAGGAAGTTGCAGCTGTATGTAAAAAGATGGAAGTATTTGTACTAGTCTTATCCAGAACTTCTAAAAGAATATGGAGACAAAGATTGCCCATAGCAGAAGAGCAAAATTTCTCCCATATCTTATTTAGAGAAATACAGTTCTGATAGCAACTGCATGGAGTATCAGTATGTATCTTATTGTCATAAGTGGAGTTGATATGTTCTTAATCTTTACTTCAGCTATCCTTATCACTTTTAAGTGAGATTTCTGTTTTGAATCACTATTTCCTAAATACATGCTGGGGCATTGGCCTTTTGACAGTCCAAGTTGGGACTGTGATGGATTGTGCCAGGTCTTCCACCTCAGCACCTCAGAGGTTTCTCACTGGAAATCACGGTACACAGCAGCTGAGGAAGCACGAGTTGGTGAGTTCTTGAGTCTTGCTTTGGATGAAGCTGAGATCCACTCTGAGCATATATTTTCCTGGAATATCAAAGAGGATTTCAAGTATTAAATATAGGTGTAATGAGAAAGATGGAGGCCACCATCCTCTGACCATTAATTCTGCAATTGTACAAAATTAATCAGATGTGAGCACAAGCCTGCATTCTTACCAAATCGACTAGAATTCAGACCACTGTTATGCTTTTATGCTTGTTTTGCATTAGCTGCAAAAAAGCAGAGGATACCTGGTTCAGGCATCCAAATTAAGTTTCTCAGTCACTGTTTTTTGATCAAATTTGGGTGAGTAGAAACATTTTATGAATCAGAACTTTGTGTCATGTGACTTTAATGTTTCTTTTTCCACCTTGTGACAGAAACTTTGAAACAGAATTCATTGTACAGTCAAATTGGAGATTGCAGTTGAGATTTGGTGAAGGATTTCTATAACGGGAATGGATTTAGGTGGAAGTTGGTTACCTGCATCCATAATGTTAGTTTTGCAATTTCAGCTGTTTGAAATTGCCTAAATGTCTGAAAGGCCTTAGATATTTGTCGATGGATTGATGTTTACTTTTTCATTTGCCAGTGGCTTACAGGTGTTTCTTCCATCTCTCCAGAATTGCCCTAATCTTGATGTAGCTCGATGCTTGGTTGCCTCCTCTAGATGAAACATACTAACAATGCAAAGAGTCAGAGAAAGCTATTACATTCTCTCTTGGTTCTGAATCATGTTACAGAATTTTAGTAAAACAGTATTTTAAACTCTATTTGGTATTTCAATCCCTGTTGGATTCTTCAGACTTCCAGCATAATTTTCAAGTTTCTTACAATGATTTTGTGGAATCCTATTGTTTACAGTTTTCATTCCATTTTTTTTCTCTGTGCATAATATTAGCCTGAGACCAATGAAACATATATTCATGCTCTGCTATTTATCTAGAGGTACTAGAATAAATCAAACATTTTAAAATGAGACCAGCCCTTATTAAGTATACAGGGAAATGGGTAGTTAAGAAATACACTTTGAAGTAAAGGAGAACCAGGTTTTGAATTTGTTACATTTTAATAGAGTTTTGAAACCATGGATATTCAAAAAGTCAGGAAAACATCTTTGTTGATCAAGTGAATAGATAATACCCTTTAAGGCTTGCTTTCCCTTAGGATACTAAAAGGACAAGCCTCATTATTTCCTGAAGTTTTTTACACTAATTCAGCGTATTTTTTCCTTAAAAAAAAAGACATTCATGTTTTAAAATGCAACCCAGGAATAGCTTAACAGATCAGATAACATGCAGTTGCTATTAAACAGAGCTTTGCTTTAAATATGTTGTACTTGGCAAAGTACCAGCATTATCTGATACAGTGCTACGCAACACAGGCAAACTGTGCTTTTAATGAAAGAGAAACTCCTCACAGGCATTAGTAAGAAATATCTTTCAAGTTTTAAACAAGAGGACTAAAAAACAAAGTGAAACAAAACAGTGAACAGTTTATTTGCATTTAAACATTTCCACAAAGACAAGGAGAGAACTTAGTTTATGATTTAAAAAAAAACAAAACAACCAAAACAAGAAAAACAACCATATTTACTTGAAAATCATTGATTGTGTATATAGTTTAGAAGTTACTCTTAAATTATTTTGATTATGATTAAAGAGAGATGAATTTTTGTCAGGGCCCTGGTGCTATGTCTTTGCCATGAAATTACTTAATGCCATAAATTCTAGTTTAGTGGCGGCTCATCTTAAATCACAAGACTTGTTTGAGATGGTCAGAAGGTGAGTTTTGTAGAAATATTTAAAGCTGTGTTCTAAGGGGATTTTATTATGGATGCAGATATCTAAATAGGATACTTTAAGACAATTTTAATGAAAGATAGAGTTTTTCTTCTCTCACAGTGGTATTTATTATTAGGAATGTAAAACAGGCTGTTTCTCAGTAAAGATTGTGTAAGAGCTTCAACAGGCAATTGCAATTTTCTTTGTATGATGTCAGGAAATATTTGGAGCAAGTGAATAAATATAAAGCTTTAAAATTAGGAAAGGCACTATTTGATGCTTTACTGCTTATTTTCTTTTTAATAATTCTTTAGGAAATTAAGACAGACATGTAATTTGGTTTTTTAGTACTTAGTTCCTCTTCACAAATACACCTCACAAAAGCCTTGTATGTTTTTTTTTATTATTCTTATTTTTCTAACCAGGCAGATGAAAAACAAGAGAAAAATCAATAAATATCCAAATTTGTCCATATTTTGGTAGCCTGACACCAAATTAATTACAAGTAGCTCTCTAGCCTCTAAGAGAAAAGAATGAATTGTTGGGGAATTCCATTGTTCCTGCAATAGCACAGCTAAAGCAACCTTTGTGTCCAGCTTTTTTTTTTGTTGTTGTATTAATTTATATTAAACCTCTGTGCTGTAAAGTAAAAGATATTATATGGGTTTCTTTTCAGAAATCTGGGCTTAATCACTAATGTGCATTTATTTTTCATTCATATTTTGGTCCAACATTACATTATTTTGGACAAACTTTTACTGGAAGATACTGGAAGATACCCTGCCTGTAATTCTGTGTATTTTCTAAACTGAACCAAAACAGCATCAAAAGAACCCAGTTATCTCAGTTAACAGAAGAAGAGAATACATTTGTGGCTTTGATCTGGTTGTTTGCTCTGACATGATACTACTAGATGCTTCCTTCTGCTTAGGACTTGCAGCTCATATTCTTTCCTTAAGGTAGCATCTGAAGTTTTTTGGTTTTTTTCTTTTTCTTGATAAGAATCAGAGTGGACAGCAAGAGATTTCAGTCTTTAAGTTGCATGTGCAGAAGCAGCAATGGCTTCCTTGTCTAAAAAAGCTCATTTTTTTAGAGAAATCTCTAGGCATACTAGGGACCCGAGTTCTTTCCCTTGCTTGAGAGGTTTCAGAATTATCAGCCGTAACAGTGTCTTAAATGTCAGGCTAATAACAGGCAAAGTGAACAGTAATACATGGGTGCTGAAGACACTTCACCACTGCACCACACAGGCATGCTCCAAGCCATTTCCTCCTTTTGCCTCCTCCAGTGTCTCTTAATTCAACAGAAGAAACTGAGACCTTATCTCCACCTTGGACCAGCTGACAGCCTGGTACTCTGGGCATTTAACAAAACTACAGACATCCCTTCCTGCAAAAATATTTGCTTTATTTTTTCCCCTATTATTTATATAAATGCAATTAGGATGTTATACTTAGCAAAGTAGAGTAATGGAAGAGGTTTCTGTCAAAAGTAAGCTTTGCAGGAATACAGTGTCCTTCCATGTAAGCTGAGTGAAGAGCGTTTCGTTACAATTTCTTCATCTGATATTTCAGACAGTATTGGCCCTGATTCTGTAGTTCTCAGAGCTGCTGTGATTGCTGTTCCTTAACTGAATCAGCAAGTTTTAAAAAAAATTACTGTAATGAATTCTTTTAGTCAGAATCTAGCAATTACCTGTTTTAAGGGACAACTCCTGCTTTCTGTGCAGTTATGACCTCTTGTTTAAAGTGTATTTTTTAGGACACTGAAGTAGGAACCAGATCCAGGAAAACATGTGTATTCAGTACATCTCTCAGTAGTTTTGCATGTGCTTAGTTTCCCTTGCTGTATTTGGGCCCTAATTTCTTTATTGGAGAATTAAATTCTATAACTGGATCCTTGGCAAGAATTGCCTTATTCTACATTTATCAACAGCTTTCTGTTGATTCTGATTCCCTTAGCACTGAAAAATTACCCATTTGTTGAGTCTGAATTGATTGATCTGTTCTCACTATAAATCTTCAGGTAATTTTCTAGGGAGAAGTTAACAGAAAAAAGATGAATGAGTTTCTATATTACGTTTCCCATACATTTCTTTTAATATGATCAATATAGCCTAACTTTTAAATATTGATCATTATTACTCACCAGAAAGAACAATTCCTCTACTCAAATAGGAGAAACAAGAGTCCGCTGACATTTTTCACGATTTGACTTCCACTTACTTCTTTGAGGCTATTTCTCTAAAGTTATGCACTATATAATTTTATCACTATTCAACCTTTATGTTGCATTTTCTATCCATACATCTGAGACAATGTCTATGCAGTGAACCTTAAGAATTTTTCCACCCATTGTACAGCTGTCTCTGAGAAATTATGGATTTTAAGAAGTGTCCCTGAGATTCATTCAAGTGATAAATTAAATTAAAAGGAAAAGACCTTTTTGTCCCTAATCAAGTATTGCAGCCATGAATACTGTTAGGGAAGGTAAATCCATTAGATAGGGTTAGATAGCCTTTGGGTCCGAGGTTAACAGGAAGGATTTGAGTCCTGGTTCCAGAAATATGTCATTTGAATGCAAAACATCAAACACTTCAGTGGAGAGCAGACCAGCCAGCTACAAACGCTGAAGAGAAAACTCTGTGAAATCTTGCCACTCTCTCAGATGAAGTGACCAGAATCTCTTTATAAGACTTGATCTTATATGAGACTAATTTTTGAAAAATCATTAGAAATTTTCAAAAAATGTATCTGAGAATATACCTGTTTAATGGAGAAAGTGAATTTTTCTAAGGGCTTGCTAGCATTGTTGTTCAAACCAATGTTATTTTGATATTTTCATCAGAAATCTAGGGGGAAAACCTACCAGGCATTTTATAGAAAATTAGAGGAATTAATTTGGTTTTCAGGGCTCCCAAAAATTAGGTGGAATAATGTGAAGTCTAAACACTTTTCATGGTCTATTTAGCTTTTGGGGAATTGCATTAAACATTGATTTGATTATGGTCAAGAAGCTCTACATATTCAGGCAATCTTTATACAACCTTATAGAAAGTCTTGGATATCCAATGGCTGAAAACATACTAGAAAATCCAAAAGGAAAGTGTTTTGGAAAGGTATGGCTGGCTGTTGGAATAACAGGGCTGTGGCTGAACATTTCTGTCATGGGGGTGAAATTAGCATATCTATATACTACCCAGAAGAGAAAACGAGAAACAAAAAGGTCACCCATGTCCAACCCATTGAGAAACCCTCCAAGACCATCCTTTCTTCTGATGAGTGGTACTAGAGAACAGACCGTGAAGGGGAGTCCAGGGAGACAGCAAATATCAGGCAAAAATCTGAGGGGAGCCTAAGGCAGCTTAGGAACCTGCCTAGTTTAGACTTACGTCTTCTTTAAGTTATGCATGAATTCCTTAGTCCACTTGTTCAGTTCAGACAGTTCAAAGCAAAGTGTTGTGGTTCATACCCTCCTCGGGTGAGTCAAAAGGGTACAGTATGTGCTTAATGTAAACCCTCAGTTTATGCCTCTGTGTGGTCCAGACTAAGAGGTCCTTGCTTGCCAATGGGCACTGCACTGTGCAAGCAACGTAGTATGGGCAGCCGTGTTCTTAATACTTCATGTCAGCAGCCAGCAGCCACTTATGTTAGTTGGAGGGCTTTGTCGACAGCAAGGTAACCCTTGTGCCATGCACTGAAGGTTGACGTGAATTTCTCTGTGAGAATAGCTGACTGAAATGTTCTGATTTGTCCTTTGCTGCAAGTCAGACTGGGTAATCGAAGAGTTCCTTTCTACCCTGGTATGTATTCAGCCTGTTAGTTGTCTTGAAAAAGAAAAATGTCAGGCCTTTATTTTCTGTCAAATGTCCAAGATGAAAATAAAGCAGTTTCCCAACATTTCAGAACACTTGCAAATAGGTATATATATAATGTCTTATAAAAATTGATGGGGCAATGAAGGACTTATTCCTTATATTTAACAATTGAGAAAAATGGTCAAGGATAAAAATTGAAGAGAAGCACAGTTAAGAAACTCCTTTTAAAAACTTGGCAAATAAAAGACAATAATGAATGTTAAAGTAATTTAGATTAATACTTTAAAATCATATTGCATTATCAATTAAACCAGCAGCAACAGAACCAAAAGTGAAAGCAAAAGCAAACCCAAACCAAAACCAATGCAGATTGTCCAGAAAATACCTCTGGAATTTGTTCTGTGTTTGTACGTATTGTACCATCGTGCCTTGTCAGATTCACCGAGGAAAGGAGGAGAAGGGCAGTGGGAAGGACCTTTGGTGCTAGCCTGACCTTCTGCTTTCACTGCTTTAATGCATGTCATGGGGAGCAGTTATAGCACTTAACATGTCCCTTCCCTTGCCATTTATTCAATCCCATTGCAGTTGAGTCCAGAGTGAAGTTGGTGTCCAGGACTGAGAATCTAGATGCAGGCAAGCAAGCCTTAGTGGAAGCTGAATTCCTGCCTTTTGGGTTTGGGTTTTGGTGGGGTTTTTTGATATTTTGGGTTTCTTTGATGCTTCCTAGAAACAAAGACATCCGCCAGTCAGCTTGAAAATGACCAAGGAAGAGACAATTGTAGAAACTTCTGAGAACTGTTAGAATTTGTCTTCACTGGTGAGGATGAACTCTTCCTTCTCTACCCAACATTTTTCCTGGTTTAGAATTAGATTGTTCCTATGCCAATATGTCACCAGATGTCAGTTAAAAACAGTGCTTACATAGAAAATCAACATCATAACTGCTAGCAAAATTCTCTATTAGGTTGCTGCTGACAGGCTCAGATACACAGACAGAGCTTTGTTCTGTCAAGGCAGAAATAACCTGTAGCTGGAAAGACAAGCTGAGGTTATGAGATATTCTGGCTTTCAAAATAAATAGAAACCTGGCCTTATGGAGATCAGTGCAAATGGCAATGATTTCAGTTGATCAGGTTTTAATTTCTTCTCCTTCTTTTCACTTTGCTAGAGAACTAATATGAATGGTAAATCAGTAACTATAGGTTAGACTAATAAGTACTGTGAGAGGAAAAAAGCGAGACTTTGAAAAGTTAGCTAACTGTGAAGAGTGAGATAACTTCTGTTCGTTGACCACAGAGTGATCCCTGAAAAACATATCATCTATCATCTCTTTGTTTTTTAAATGTACATTTTATGAAGTATTAAAATTATGCTTAAATGCATGCAAGTATTTCTGCAGCTCTTCAGCCATTGTTTTCCTTCCAGTGTCTGTTTTGCCAGCGATGAGTTTTCTCACAGTATATTTATTTTCAAGAATCTCTATCTCTCTATATAGTAATATCCATTGTTTTTTAATTTAATTTGGTAAATTTAATATAGTAAATTTAAATTCTGGAACATGTCTACTATAAGATACAATGATTCAGTAATATAATAGCAGAATGTCGATGTAAAATCCATTCTTGTTTCCCAGTTTATTTGCAGCAACATTAAAAAAATAACTTGCCCTCAAGATAAAGCAATATGAAAAGAACCTTAATAGATTTCCTTCAATATAAACCATTAAGGAAGTTATTTCTAAAAGGGACTATTTTAATGACAATTAATTATTTTTGGAAGACAACAGCTAGAAGTCAAATATGTTCTGTGTAAAGCTGAGACTTTCAAAGTTGCAAGCACCTTTGCAAGTAATTAACAAGTGTAGCAAGTAAAAAAAAAAAAATAAATTAGCAAGTAAAACCAAGTAATTAAAACCAGATTATTGCTGGAAAATTCTTTTCCTGTTTTGACGTTACCCAGATCAGGCAGGTGAATTTAGTTCAGATTTGTTTTGTCAGAAATTACAAGGGTACCTTAGGGCTATTAAATCCTTGGGTAGTTTTCAAGAGAAAACCAATGGGAAGAAATGTTCAAAGTAATTGATTAAAGGCAGTGGTTAACACAGCACTACTTCTAAAAGAGAGTAAATTATCTGTAGTATAGATCAAAAATAGAAAGGTAAATTAAAAAGAAACCTCATTTAAAAGAGAGTAGAGGTGAATGCTTGTAAAATAGAACTGATACGATTAGTTTATTTGATTTTGTATATGAAACATTTATGTAAAAGGCACTTTGGCATGCTGCAGTAGAGGTGCAGTATCTTCTTTTCTCCAGCACAGTTTTCTTGCTTGTCTTTAACTTGTCAAGCTTGGAGACAAAATCAAAATACAGCTCTAGCAAATTTATGAAACTTGTTTTATAAATCAGAAAATAAATTAACCATTCAATTGTTGCCTGACAAGACTCAGCAGCACAAAAGAGCTCATGAGATGCTGGGATCAGTGGTCACCGTCTCCCAGCTGCATGCCATGTCCCAGCTTTTTGTGGTAGATTTATCATCACAGGCTCCAGTGTAATGTTTCCTTCTCTTTGAATGTGTGTGAATGTGAGGTTGAGAGTGTTGTTCCACAGATGCTTTTCCAAAACAAGAAAGCAATCCGCTTTTAGAAAGCTTCCCATTAAAAAGAGAACACATTCAGCACAGTCCCACAAACAAACTTGCTGTCATGACTGAGAGCAGCAAGCAGCACAGGAGCCAGGGTCCCACCTACAGCAAATGCACTCCTTCCATCTTAGCACGTGTTACTCCAGTGTGGATCTTGATTACATGTCAGCTAACTGCCATGGCCTCATCTGGACCATCTGTCAAAAATTATTTAAAATGCTTAAAAAGCATTGGCTCCATCTCCAGCGTAATGACTCTCCTGCCTTGGGAGCACAGGTATGCCAGCTGAGGAGGCTTGGACGTTATGGTTGTGTGGTTATTTTTGAATCAAGATGGACTTTACAAATTTACTTTTGCTAAGTCATTACCAGATTTTTTCTTCCCAACATACAGACTTGATGAGATTTTTCTTTTTCAAAATAAAATTATATTATGAATAGTGTGCTGGTTCATACAAATATATGCATTTGTGCTATGAAAGCTGATTTGAAACAGCAGTGCTGTCAAGATAAAGCAAACCTATCTTGAGAAGCATTTTAGCTCTGAATAAACTTGCCATGCACTGTCATTTGTGGGTTTTTTCCATCATTAAGGTTGCATTTACCTGTATTTGTTTCTGGCCTTTCTGCAGTTAATTTTTTTTTTTCTCAAATTTATTTCTCAAATAATTCATCATGAATAGTGAAGAAACATTTGGAAGACACCAAAGCAACTGCCTAGAGAAGAACCAAGCCATTTTAGAGAGGCTTGCTTTCTGCAGTGTTGGTAAGAGCCATTCCACACCACCCGAGCTGCTCTCCAGGATCGCTCCCTGGCGTGGGTGACAGCAGCAGTATAGGCATGCTACTCAGTACCATAGCACACTGGTATCAAGAGTGCAGCTTGCAGTTGGCATAAATTTTCTCCGAGTGCCTGCATCGCTCCCTCAACCCTAAATCCACTTGGACCACACCAGATAAGCGTTCCTGTGCCTTAATCCCCTTAAGCCCCTACACCTTAATCCCTTCCTTAGCACAACAGTTCGGCACCTGACGGCTGCTTTCACTCTGCAAGTGCTGATGGATATACATATACTCTGCAATGCATTAGTCGTTGGCAAAAGTCAAGGGGTAACACAAATGATGTGCCTGCCTTTGTGTCAGCTGAAGCAGCGGGGACAGAAGAGAGAGATTTCTTTCTGTATCAGAGTGAGAGCAGGTGTGAGCACAGCCCTGCAGGGCAGGCGGTGGGGTGCCTGCCTGGGACTTGAGAGGCCCTGGGATGTTTGACATGGGAGTCACGAAGTGTCCAGAGAGCAGGACTTCCCTTCTTTGTGCTTATCCCTACAGACTTGTACACATACAAGTCCCTTGGCTTCACTGCACCACAGCTCTCAGCAGAACATCTTCAACTTACATCATGTCAGCTCTCATGTAGGGTAATGGGTCATCAGTGACTCACAGTTTATGCACGGCATGGCCTCACTTTCTCCTGTTTTACAGGAAATTGTTCTGTGCCAGAAGGCAGTTGTATTGAGGGAGAAAGTCAAAAATGAGGCAAACAAGGCCACTTCAAAAATTCCTTATCCACTGTAATACCTGCCTGCCCCATGCAACATGTATTCCTGTGTCATCTCACATTGCCACATGGCTCATCAGACCTCAGCTACCACATAAAGCACAGGCACAAATCTCACTAGTGGCTGAGTCTTCTTTTCTTTAAGGTTGACTTCAGTATTAGATTCAGGCAAGCGCCTGTGGCCGTCAAACCCAATCTCACATACCTGAGGCTGCAGAAATCCCCTTTGGTCACAAGCGAGCTTGGATTTAGTCGGTACTCCTTCCCTTTGGTGCTTACTGATGGCAAGTTTAAGTGCTTAGTGTTTCACGTGTCATGACTCTCTCCTACTTTGATAAGCAGAAGCCTCCAGACAAGATATTGCCACTGAGTAAAGCGAGAGTAGGGTCACTACCCGCACAGCTTCCTCTCAGAAAGTCATTCTGTTTGGGGCCAGCTGCCTTCCTGGTCTGGCATGCGGGTAAATATATAAACCACGTTACTGCCATAACAAACACACGTTCTGCACTACTGTTTTTCCCTCTGCTGAGTTAGCAACATCATAGGCTGACCACAGTAATAATTAAGGGTGTTTTAAAATTAATTTCCTTTCATGCGGCAAAGGCCACATTACTCATTAAGTGCAAAATGCACGTCCCTATGAAGTTTTTAACACAAGGAACCAGTGTATCCAGGTGAGATAAATGCTTGAAGAGTTTGAACAGTATTCTTGAAAGTGCTCAGGAACTCACCTTTAATGGACTTGCTTCATTCGGTGGAATACATTTTCCTTGCAGTCCGTTCTTTTTCCTTGTTCTTTAACTTCAAAGTAAATTATGTCAGCAGTAAGGCCAAATAACAGGTACTTCAACCAGAAAATTTTACTCTATAAAAAATGTATAATAGCCATAAATGGAGAATTTCTATCCAGAGACCTCCTGATCCGTAACTGCAGTGTGTTGGTATGGTACTCGCCAGAGCCTGGGGCAGCGGGACAGAGGTCCCTGAGGGGCTGTGGAGTGCCAAGCCCCCTATCCTTCCATTAAGCAGGTTTAGAAACCTTAATTCACTCCAGCCTCTCAGCTGTAGGGAGGATCAGCTGCTGCCAGTCTTCATCTCTAAGTGAGTGCAGTCTGAGATGCTTTAGAAATATGGTATGTGTAAAGAAGCGGTCCATCAGCAGTCATGTGTTTGTGGTTAAATAAGCACGTATGACACAGACTTGATGGATGGTGTGTGTGTGCATGGGTACCCTGGGTAGGTGTGGTTTTGGGTGCAGGGTCTTTTTCCTGCATAAATTCTCTTCCTTTATGTCTCCCAGGCTGAAAGCAGCGAGCCCAGAGCAGCAAGGGCAGAGGAAGGGCTCTGGGGAGCCTTGACCTATATGAACTGGGAAAACAGAGACTTGTAGGGGAGTGGGGGACAGGACTGACTGTCCTTGGTCCTTGGTGCTGCCTCAGAACTGTGCTTCATAGCTGGGGTCTCCACTGGTGTCAGCAATGCTGAGCTGACCCAGGCTTCACTGTGGCCACTTCAGGTGAACACTCAGGTAGGGAGCAGAGCAGGGTGGAAGGATGAGGTTATACAGTGCTGAGTCACCTCCGGGGGTGCTGCAGAACTCCATACACTAAAGCTAAGCGAGGGTGGGCTATTCCCTCTAGCAGGTGGGTACCACTCTTTGGTCACCTTTGAATGCAGCTGCAAAGGACACACAGCACAGCATGGTCTCTCCACAGCCATAAGTCATGAAAAATACTTACTTCATTTGGCCTCCAAGAAACTTCATTAAGAAAATTCATTAGATCTCCTGGGCTCTGTTAGTGCTGAGGTGCCAGATTTCTTTATGTTATAAATGAGTATAGCTTAGAGGAATTTGGCTAAATTACTCTACAGGTAGGTTTAACTCACAATGAGCAGAGGCTGTTTGAAAAATGTAAGATGAGATTATGTCTGGGTGCCATGAGAAGATAGGAAAAAGACATTATTCTGTCCCAGAGTGTGCCAGTGCTGCAGATAGCCATGACTATACATGCCTGAGCAATATGCTACCAGATGCTGGTCCGAAATACCTGCCACCTTTTGAGATCTGAAGAGGAAATCTTTATAGTTATTACTTTCTTTTCTGTTATTGAGGCATACAGTTCTTCAAGCAGATTGGATTCAGAGCCATTTTAATGATGTACAAAAAGACTAATGAGCATGTAAAATATCTTAGTTAGTTACTCTTTAAATTTCCTGGGTTTGCTCTGGGAATATGTTTTAGTAATTATGCTGTGGATGCCAAATGGTGGGAAGAGAACTTATTCCTAAAATAATTGACATATGTCTCATTTTGTCTAATCTAGTTTTCTGTGTGTTGATGAGAAATAACAGCTTTTTCTTTTACTCTTTTTCTTGCAGTGATGGGATTGCTCTTGGTTCCTTACACATGCTCTGCATGCTTCTCTACAGTGTTAACTTCTTTATCAGGCAAACTAGATAATAAGACTAATTTGAGACAATAGCCAGCTACTTTATGGATCCTGGACTCAAATTTGTATTAGGAAACAGTTACGTTTTAAGGTGAACCAAAATGAAATGATATTACATTTATAATGAGTTTTGAAGGAGAGAAGTTATTTTGACAAAGGGTTTCATTAGAGCCAGTACATTAATTCTAAAAGTGTAAATCAGAAAAAATTGCCTGCACTGTAACTTGGAGAATAGGTCCTAAGGAAGCTGTGAGGAAGCAGAATGATGATGAGAAGTAATTTTTAATTTCAATATCTAAAATGTTTCATTTTGGGAGGGAGTTTGACAACTGTATGGAAACAATCTGCAGTTATGAGAGGAATTTTTGTTTGCTTTTACAGGCTTAATTCTTCAAAACTGATGGTGACATCTCCTTATTTAATTTCATGAAGATATTAATGATACCACATCAAAAATCTAATTATTAACAACAAAAA
Organism: Falco punctatus; assembly: GCF_963210335.1. NCBI lineage: Eukaryota > Metazoa > Chordata > Aves > Falconiformes > Falconidae > Falco > Falco punctatus. The sequence goes on along the minus strand of NC_137581.1, from coordinate 28,085,772 downwards.
AAGATAATTGTAAGTTCTATGATGATTTTTTTCTGATTTGTAGGTTTATTAGCATACAGGCTAAAAAATTTCCAAAATACACGATCGCAAGCTTTAGCATATTGCTGTTTCTTTTTCTCATCCCTCCTTTTCTATATTGGGATGTATTCAGTTTATAATAGTTTTCTTTCTGACGTGTGTTACCTTTCTAAAAGTAATGCTATGTGATAAAGTTTAAGATATGTAGTTCAGACCATTTGCTTAAAGCTAGTTATGAAACTCCAGTTATGAGAAAAAAAGTTCTTGTCTCTTCTCTGACATTTTCAGCATCCTGATAAATGTATCTGAAGATATTTAAAAACTATCTTAAAAATTAAGCACAGTGAGATTAAAATGGATTGTGGTAACAATCATTCTTTATAAATTTCCCTGGTATGCCTGATGAACATGGGAGAACAGATGGGACTTGTTAGTACTTTCACAATGGCCCAGAAAGTGTTTCCATTTTATGTATCTTAAAAGCTACAAACAGCTCTTTCAAAACTTACTTTATTCTAAGACTTGTCTTGTTGCTTGTGAAGGATAAAAATTCATCGAAACGGAAGCTGTACAAGAGAGAGGACTTACCAGTCTTGTGCTCCAAAGTATCTGCTCACACTGAATTTGCTGACGTTTATGGGGATTTCTAGGTCATATTTTGTTGTACCTAGTAGTAGTACTGTCACCACCCTAGTATTATCCATGCTAACATTATATAATCCTAATCTGATCGTAGATCCAGCATTCATAAACTGGTATCTCAGACAACATGCACAGCAGCAAATACTCAGCAAAAGAAGACTATAGCTTCTCACTGCAGATGAGGATAAGGAAAGGTGACATTTTATGCATCTTAGTAAGCAGTTTGTATGGTGCCCTCTCCTGAACTTCAATTCAGCAACGTTACCTGTCACCAAGAGAAAAATTAATTTGGTGACAATTATGTAAAGTATTGGATGCTTAAAAACAAGCAGACCAATTTACTCCTTCTAGATGCAGGGTCAGGAACAGAAACAACTAAACTCTTGCTTGTAACTGCTTAGTTAGTATAACGACTGCAGCTCTGTACGACAGGAGGCTGAAAAAATTATGCTGGAAAATTCTCAGAGTCTAGTAAATAGATTTCACCAGTTATGAGCATTACACTCCCCTTGCCACCGCCTCCTCAAGTAAATGAAGGCACAGCCTTTATTTTCACTGTCTTGTGTTACTTACCTATATAGCAAGCTCCCTCAAAGGTCAGTTCTTCCTGTGTTTGCTCAGCTCTATGGGAAGACACCAATGGCACCTGTGAGTGCTCTAGCTCAGGAACTACAAGCCAGTTACTCTAATTGCAACAAACTTCCATGACAGCCTGAGCGAAGTCCATGTGGCTGTAATCACTGGCTACATCTCAATGGCACCTATATATACCCTCATGTTCTTGCTTTCTTGCCTAAATTGGCCATGCAGTAAATCGTCCCAGAGAACCAATCCAGAGCAAAAATAAACCCTGTAGAAAATATAAGCAAATGAAAAATTAACTTCTTTTCAGCCAGAGCAGCTCCCTGGAGCAGTTTATTGCTGAGAGGCACACTAGTGCCTGCTGAAGGTGAGGGTCAGGAACATATGGGAGGAAGATCTGGGAAGGACAGCAGGACAGGTTTAGATTTGCATTAGGTGTCATAGGGCAGCATGCTGAGCCCTGTAGGAAGGGAGACAGGTTAGCCCGAGCTCAGCATCAGGCTGATGTGGCTTCCTGGTTCTAAGACCTGCGATCAGCGCCACACTGGACCACACAGGCTTGCCTGAGTTCTTGGGGCTCTCGGGTGTTTCTGTGTGGAGCTGTGTTGCTGTGTCTGGGCATGCCATTTCACACGGGGCAAGGCTGCTGGGGTGCAGCTCAGCTTAAATCTTACTTAAATCACACTTAAAATCCCAGGGAGAGACTGAGCAAAGAGTACCGTAACAGGTTCCAGCTCATAGAAAGGTTCAAAGTCACTTCTGGTTAAAGCCTGCTAAGGTCTGAACTTGGAGCCAAATGCTGCAGCTTCTCGTGTGGTCCAGATGAGCTGAACTGCAATGCCATGTCTCTCTGAGAGGCAAGCTTTCCCACCCGCCGCTGCCTTCCCATTGCCATGCCTAGTCGCAATGCATGTCGGAAAAGTCTCCTGAAACAGGTAGGATTTAACAAGAATTCTGGCCAAGCAAAGAAATCCGTTAGAAAATGATCAGTCTCCTAATGGGGTAACACTGATTCTTTCACTAATAAAACCTGTACTAAGATCAAAATACACTAAGATCAAAATTCAGAAAACCACAGGGTGCCTAATTATAGTTATTAGGAATAGAGTTTCTCTACTAGTTTCTTGTTTATTTCTTTCCTGGTAATTTGCCTACAAATATGTTTTACTGTCCGTAGATTTGGCTGAACGTTATCAAGCCCAAATTAATGGAATGACTCAATTTATAAGCTGATGATTCAGACACATCAGTGATGGGAGTTCAGGAAAGGTTTTCAATAAATAAGTAACAAAACAGAGAAAAAACCTTTCTGAAAATGCAAAGTGAAAACTCTAGGTTTAAATGTTCATTTTGGTTTATTACGTATTCAGAGCCTATGTGGGCCTTGGCTTGCTCTTTTTCAAAAAGCATAAATATGATGAATTAACTATTTTTTTTTGTATTGAGCAGTTGAGCTTCACTGCAATTACATCCAGCAATTCTATACAGAATCTACAGGAATCAGAAATGTCGCTAGACTATTATTATGCCACATTTTAACTAGCTTAATCCAAAAGAATAAAACAATGCATTTTGACTACCACACAAAGGTATTCCACAGCCTAAGTGAACTCAGATATGCTGGGGAAAAAAGTATGAGACCGAGTCTAAATTTTTCCTGGAAAATTCCAGAGAAACAGTGTAGTAACCCCGTGATTTTAATACTCTGTGTGTGATATAAGATGCTCTCCTTCAGCAAAGTCGGTGTATAGCAATGTGCATTATTAAAAATCACAATAACAATAATTAATCTGGATTAATGCCACAATCTGGGCAGTTTGCAGGGTATCACTAGGTTTTGATTATTTTTTTTTCTTTGTAGTAGTAGTAGTAGTGTCTTTAGTTGTTATAAAAAGGATTTTTATGTTCCCTTTGAAAGGGAAAACTGGTAGTTGCAGCAAAAGTTGTAACCCCCCAAAAATGTAACCCCCAAAGTATATTGGTTACCACTTACACTCCATTATGCTACACATGGCTGCATTATTGCCACGTTCAACTTTCTTTTCCCCAAAGCTGTAATTTCACACATATTCAGAAAAGCTGATTTCTTATTACCACTGTCCAAAGAAAATTCTTTTCCTAGAAATTTGAGTGTATTGCAGTACCTCTTGGGAGCCCTAGGCATAGGTAAAAGCCATGTTGTAGTATATACACTGAATAAACACACAATAAAACACAGCCCTTTCCAGAGAGCTTCCAGTATAAGATGAGAAAGGCAGCAGATAGATGCAAAGAAATGGAGTTGTCTCCTCATTTAATAATGCAGAACTCAGGACCAAATCCCTAGTCTCAGCTGGGCTTTTCTCATGGCCAAAAAGAGTTATGAACACCTCTAGAACTGCTCAAAGATAGAAATCCAAGTAGAGTGAACCACACTTAGAGGTCACTATTTTTTTCCAAGGAATTTTAAGGGACGCTGGGCTGACTAGCTCCAATTAGACACCTAGTTTCTAGTGACTAGAATTCAGCATCTTGGTGTTGTTATAATCATCGCTAGTTTCCCTGCTGCCTTTATTTGTTCATAAACAGCCTTAATTCCAGTACATTCCCTCACTATGACCTTTTGTTCTAATACACTTCTGAAAGAAAAGTCTTCCTCTTCCTTATTACTTTATTGGCTAGCATTAAGTGATTCTTGTTTATCTCACTGGTGTATTGTGAGGAATAATTAATGTTTGTGTACTGCTTTGAAAATGAGCAGCATTGCATCAAATGCCAGTTTGAGGAGATAGATGCTTTTTGATGTTCTTCTCTTTTTTTTTTTTTTTGTGCGGGCTTTAATTGGCTCTGTATTCATCTTCCTCCCACTTTTCCAGTCACAAGTTCAATTCTTTTTTAACCTTATGTCTTTGAGCAGTTTATCTAAAAATGCACAATAGCCACTCTTGATCTGTCCCGTTCGTCTCCTTCAGATGTCTGGATGCCCAGGGAGAAGAAGGAGATAAAGACAATTTTTCAGGTCACAAGGATTATACGATGGACATATATAGTAGTTAAGTGGAGCGAGGAGAAACTTTCTGAGGGGCTGTAAGGAAGGGAAAATAGGCTTAGCACTAAGGAAAAGAGGAAAGAAATCCCAGTTGTGCTTGTCCCTGTGCTTTTGTTTCCCACTTTGAGAAGTCCTTCACTGGGCTGGAATTCCTGTCTCATATGGAGGGTAGGAAGTTCTTTTCATTTTTTGCAGGAGTTTTCGTTTCAGAGTTTCCAGTTTGCTTCAGAGGGATGAGGGGGAATACAAGCAGAACAACTGATCAGATGATGGATTTAAAACCTGACAGAAAAGGTGATGGCAAGCTCTCTTTGCACTTGGATTTGCCTTATTTCTCTGTGTAAATAGAGGCAGGAGGAAGATGTTTTGACACTTGCAAATTGTGAAACTAAATCAGACAAAACCACAGAGAATGCATGGTACTGCAGAAGTGTTACAAAAATTGTGATTTACAATGTGTCCCAAAAGTATTTGTATTTCTAATTATAGAACCTTGAGATTTTGTCCCTGGTCAAACACCTATATTTTCTTTCACATCTTTCATAAAAATGTATGGTAATTTAAATATATGAATTCTAACAAGCTGCAACAAACAAGTAAAAAAACTCAGTAGACAAACATTGTTGTGGCCTGACAGCCATCTGACTACCTGAATTTGATACACTGGCTAGCTGTTTTGTGGATGCCTGACCCTGTAAAATCTGGAAAATGTATCAATGTTGTTATCTCTCGGTTCACAGAAAAACATATTAACATTTTGGAAACTCATACCCAGAAAACAATTCTGAATAAAGTACATGGAAGTGAAGAAAGGAAAGAAAAGAGCCAGTCCTAATAAGGCTGGAAACAGTTTTTCTGAAAAAGGATAAGAAATACATCTGGACCTGAAGACCTTTGCTTTGGATTATGTCTAGTTTTGCTACTACATTTTCCAAAAAACCAGCCACTGCTTTAGAATGGATGAAGACTTTGCTCATATACTTGATTATGGCAAGCGAATATTTGGCCCATATGAACTTCATTTAATCACGAAAACAAAACATCTCTTTTTAGTACCAAAAATTCAGTTTGGCTGGAAGCAGGTTTTCTTGATTACATTTTTCACCGGAGATTGCAAGCAGTGCCATGAGATTTAGCTGACCATCTGTACAGCTTGTATATTGAATAATGACTATCACAACCTCAGCACAGCATTTGTGGTAGGTTGATTGCAAGATATTGATGTCAGAACTTCATTCTCGCTAGGTCATTCATATCTTAATGAATTTGCAGTACCAAATTGGAAAAACTTGCAAATACAAAAAACCTGTATAAGGACAAATAGAGCAGCAAACCCAGTGGCTTAGATGGTATATTAGATCTTATGATCTTTATCTTTTGTGTATCAGAATACTTTAGCTTGGTTTAAAGCAGTTTGCCCTTTTGAAATAATTCTGGATATGTAATCACCAAAATGATGGATAGAATTAAATCTTCTTTCAATATTATTATTTTCAGGCAGAGCTCCTAAGATAGAGAATGAATCCTGGTAGATTAGCTCTTAAAGAGTGTGGAGAAAAGTAGAGGCATGATTAGTTTTACCTTCTAATACCGACCAAACACACAAAAAAACCCACAAAACAACCACAAGGAAATGAAAATTGTTTGCCACTGATTTTGCTGGATTTGCCTTTCATTTACACAAAAGTTTTCTATGTATTGTCTTTCTTACCTGTGTGACCTTGCATACATGTCTCACTGCTGAATGCAGTCCAGTCGTGCACAGAATTATCTTGGCCTTTGCACAGGAATTGCAGCGTCTCTTGTTGTATAGGTTGGTCACTCACTGCTTCATCTGACTTGGTTCCTAGATTATTTTGTTGTTGTTGTTGTTGTTGTTGCTATCCATATTGTCAGATCTCTCAAATGCATTAAAACAACTTACAAAAGATTACGGATTTATTTTTCCTTTTTCCAAATGTATTTCAACATAACAGGCTAAGAGTTAGTACAACCATTTTATCTTATAACTGTTAGCAGGGAAACAGCACAAAACATTGTACCAATTCTTTGTCCCTGCACATTTTCCCTCCTCCAGTATTTCCCTTGCTTCACTGGTTCAAGTCAATCAATTTTTTTTCTTAATTTCCTGTCAAGATTTTGTGGTAACTGTGTTCTGGGTAAAAGTGTTGGAAATATAACAACAAGAAAATACAGTTTTCTGGGATTGATGTGAGAACTTAAGATGTTGTATGCTACTGATAGAAACTCTCTGAGCATAAGGGAAAAGGGCAAAGAACACATCAGGACTGACCTGCTAGTGAATAGTAAGTGCTAGTGGTCTCTAAGTCCACCTGTACTTAAAAGGAGATGTTATATTCAGATTAAATATATATATTACAGAGTAAGTATAGGTCACAGTGAATAACATATTAATGTTCCATCTTAATGGTAGTGACTATGTTTTTTTTTCCCCAGGGGTACAGCCCACAGCAGCAAATGTGAGAGGGCTGTTGTGGAGCTCATGACTTGATGTCTCCTGGGATGTAGCAGCACTGCCTGGTGGTTCAGCACAGTTTTCTGTGCCTTTTGTTCACTTCCACTCATGGCTGTAGGCTCGAGGTGCAGCTGGAGATGGGATGAGAGTACCCACAGTGCCTTGGCCCTTCAGCATCCCCTGCATGTATGCCAAAACACGTCGTAAGGTGCACTGTGTGAGCTTCCCTGAGGGATCTGCTCCCCCATCTGCTCTGGGAGGAACAAAGCACAGCTTGGCATGTGGTGGTCTCTGTTTTCTGAAAAGCATCAACTTTCATTTAATAGAAACAGCATTGTTCAAGTGGGGCTTTAAATATTACAGCAGAACCAGCAAGTGGCATTAAATCATTTCCTGAGCTAGAAATGATAGCCAAAAACCTAAACTGGAGGGAGTGCCGCCAAATGTCTTCAAGCTGTAATTAGCAGAGGACAACATGTAACATTTGAAACCCATTCTCTATAAGGATTTAGAAATTACTTCACCAAACGGAATACATCCAAAGTGCACTTGAACATGTCCCTTATTTATGTTTTCAGTATGCTCTGTGACCTACACTCTTAGAGTTTCTAGAAGCATTTAGTCTGCTGCCTTCTCCAAAATCACCCAGACAGTTTAGTTGCAGAGGAAGGACTTGGGATTTTTATAATATTTGAAGTCCTTAAAAAGCATCACCAAACTCAACAGCCTGAGGACACCTTTTATAAGATATTCAGCTGCTATTCAGGGGCTTATGTGGATAGTGGCATTTACATGACTACTTCCTTGTAGTTCTTTAACCAATTTTACATTAAACTGCAGGCCCAGTTCCTCATTGGTTGTCCATAAGCTGTATCTACTTCAGCAAATAATTTAGTACCATGCAGTCAGGTTGGTAAATCAAAGGAGACACCTCCATCTACACTGTGGGTGTCTCAAGGTGTTCACATAAAGAGTAACGTAATGTTAATATCATAGTACATATAAGTAGTATGGTTTCCTTTAAGGAAATTAAAATCACATTTTGCATTTAAATAGGTCATGGAATTTGAATTTATGGTTTCTACACCAAGTGAATTAGTTTGGTGTATGGTTTTGGGTTTGTTCATTTTTTTACTACTTTTCTAACAATCTTTTTATCCCAGGCAGATCAAGTTCCCTGGCTGTATGCAGTGTGAAGATATCTAAATGAGCTGTTACTGATTCAGATCCATGCGTCCCTTTGGGGGCTGGAAGTAACATGATGGGGAGTTCCTGCTTAGTTGCTTATGAAATGAATGTTTTTTGCTTGTGCACAAACCACTTCTTACTCCAGATGTGTGCATGGGGACTGGGGATTGTTCAAGTCTTTGCTGCAGAATACTTTGATTATTGTAGATCAAAACAGTGACAAGGGTGCTACCTGCTACATTGGTTCATTGCAAATCTATTTTTGGCTAGTTGTGTTTACCTCCAAATATTTCAGGAGGTATTGTAGAAGAAACCTTACCAGATACGTATCACATGAAGATATAACACCTAGAGCAGCTAAAACTGTTATAGGAAGAAATATATGCCTCTGAGAACTCTTTGTAATACCCTTTAACAAAAAAAAATTGCCAGTTCAAGTCAGAACACTACTAATAACTTGCCTTACAGAATGACTGGATTTCAAGAGGGAGAAAAGTTTAATTATATTCTAAAATTAGTTATGAGAAAGTAAAGTTATTATTGGTTTGGCTACTTTGAAGTCAAAACGTGTTCTACAAGGCTGTATTTCACCTATGGTGACCCAAAGAACAGAAATTATTAGAGAATGTGAGAAAAAGGAGTATCTTTTCATCCATACAGCTCTTTCAATTATTCAAGTAAATTGTGTGATAAGTCTTTGTTCAGTTAAAGCTTCATAAAAGTCACTTTTATTAGATTGAAAATTATTATAAGAGCCTGTAAAGACTAACACAATAGAAATGCTAAGTCAAGTAATTAATCCTGTTTCAGGAGGCAGACAAGCCATTATGTTTTAGCATATCACATATTTGAGTTTCTGATGCATATTCTTCTGTTCTGTGTATTTTTGTATTATAAAATATCTGTTATTTCTAACAATTTCTTATTGGTATGTCAAGTTAGATTCACAAAGAAGTGACATTTCTAGCTTTGTAAAAAATAGTTTAGATTTATTTCTAATGCTGCTTCTCTAGATGCCTGCTTTTTAGCAGTGATATAATGTGATAAATAAGATCATTGCCTAAGGCTATAGAATTAAATGCTCTGTATCATAAAATGCTTACACATACTTCTATTTTTTTGTAGGGGTCAGTGAATAAGCTAATGCATTTCTTGTAACATATAAGCCAATTTGAGGTTGAAACTCTTCCTTACACATCATATTTTTTCTGTTTATGCCTGCCTCTGATGGTTCACCCAGCTTACTAGGGTCACAATTCATCAGAATACTAAAGCACACAGGTAAATTACAGATATTGCATAGCAAGTCCTATATGACTTTTACGTAATAGGAGCTCCTGTTATTAATATGAACAGAAATGCAGGTAAAAAAGTTAATTTGGTTTGGTTTGGTTTGGTTTGGGGTTTTTTGCTTTTTGTTTTTTTCTTTCCCTGGAAAGCAACTTTCTAAACATATAAACTTTTGACAGGACTTCTAGTAAATTACAGCAGCTGGCTTAAGTGAAACTCTTTACCAAGGTAATGGCAAGAATTGAATGAGGTTCTGCTAAAGAATGTGTTTTGGCAAAACAGGTCTTTGGACAGGGACTAAGCTCTCTTCCCCAGTTTAGAGTTGGCAAAGCTGTATTTTCTTCATTCTCCTTGCTCAGCTTCTGTTTCAAGCAGACCTCATCCAGATATTCTGTTCAAGGGACATTGCCAAATTAAAAAAAATGATCAAAATGGCCAGGCGTTTTTCTACATATGTTAAGATATGTGTTTCACCATGTGCCACAAGAAGGGATACTTAAAACAAGGTTATGAGACTGTTTGGCATAAAGCATTTAACATTTTTGTTTGTTACTGTATACAGAGCAATGCAGAATGGCTCAGTCCCATCCACACCTAGTGCAAACTGATTTTGAGGACCTGTGCTGGGCTGCACTAGCTGGGATCCTGACCCACAGAGGATCACAAAGAAGTTCATTATATGTTTGTGTCCCTTTCAAGATTTGTGCTCAAATCTTGGTAGAAGAATCCTATTTTGGGTTTCTGGTTTCTGTCTTTTAGAAGATTGTTCTGAAAAGTATGGAAAGAAAGTGAAAAAAATACCTGTGCATGAGTAGGAAGGTGAGATGTTTACCTGGGTGTGCAGCAGGTGCAAGAAGATACAGGTGGAATCACATGCGGTTCCACTGACACGTCCCTAATCCAAGGTTCTCTTTAAACTAGCACAGACCCTTATGGTTCTGGAGTGCTACAGCTCCATGAAATTCAGGAAAATGCTTTTTCACCAGGAAAGTGAAAAAAGCCAAAGCCAAAGTAGGAGCAGTTAGTTTACTACAGATTATCCAAATTTTCCAAAAATTCCTTTTTTTTTTCTCCAAAAGGAATAACTCTGTGCTTGCCACACTATTCTGCAAAATCAGAGTACATCAAATTTCAGCCTCAAATTAGGGGGGAAAAACAGGGGCCTAATATTAAGACTGCAATAAAAAAGATACTAATTGAGTTTTCCTGATGGCTCACAAGGGATAAATCTGTACTACATTTAGAGAATATAACCAAAGAAAAGGCCATTAAGTCATTTGGAGAAGTAATTGGACTTTCAGAGCCACGTCTTCATTGCATCCCTGCTCTTGTTCTGCTTGGTGGTCTGCTTATCACTTTCTCTTTAAAGAAAGATAAGCAACAGCATAAACCCAGTAATTTCTTCTAGGGAGAAAAGTGTATCGTTACTTTCACACCTTCAGGATTCTTAGGCATAAGTGAGAAAATATGTGATTTTTGAAAGCAGAATTCCTTTTATTCATCGTATGTTTGTTAACACATTTGACAAGTTGTTCTGGTTTGTTGGGAGTTTGCATCTCCACCAAGACCAACAGAAAATTATGTCCAGATTGTCACTATGTTCAGCAGGAAATAATGGCAACCATTGTGACAATGAAGTGTCATTTTATTGTTTTTCTTATTAATATTAGAAAGTATTAGAGGGTTGAATGAGCAGGAGAACAAATATTCAGTGAGAAAATTCTACGATGCAGAGAGGGGAAAGCATCATACCAAATTGTGACAGAATAAGCAACTGATATAATTACACCACAAAACAATTCTGGTGTCTGAAAGACAGGAAAAGAACTTGTACTCCTGGGTGAAATCAGATCCCAAAGATTATCGAGATAGACCTGGGCTGTTCATTTGAAAGCAATCTTAATTTGATTTTATTTTTCTTCTAACTTTGATGTTTCATTTATTTGGTTGTCATGGTGCTCCCATTCATTCAATAAGTTTTAACACTTCTGTAATTGCATAGAATTCCACTCTACCTCCACCCCCCGTGGATTTGAAGTCTCTCAATGTTTTCAGGGAGCTTGGGTCTAGGATTTGAATTCAAGCTCATCAAAGCATACAGGGTGTCTGTCATGCTGATGTACTCATAACACATGGAGGCTTACCTCAAGGTTTCTACCAAGGTAGAGGAAAGGAAGCAGAAGACCTTGGTTCTGGGTACTGCTCATTCTGAGAGGGTTTGACTTCCCCTACTCCTTAGCCAAGGCACAAATCCAACCACGAAGCACATGCTTTGCTAATAAGGGGCAACTCACCATCCTCACTGCTGACATTGTGCATCTGCGCTCCGCAGTGTTAAGAGTGTTACGTTGCAAAGCTGGGCAGAAAGGCTAAGCAGAAGCAGCCTGGCTGAAAGCATTTACCTACTGGTTCCCTGGGGCCACACATAGAAACTGTGCCTGCAACAGGACAAGAACCAAGGTTTTTATATCATGTGGTACTGTTTCTTGATAGCTATAGTGGGTTTATCAAGAGGTGGCTTCTTTAAGTCCATTTATTTTTTAAAAAAAATCATCAAAGAAAAAAGGCATTTTTAATCTCAGTCAAGTGCTCCATAAATAAAGCAGTCTGATGCACAGGTCAAATGCAGCACTCACACATAGCTACGACAGACATTTGCTGTGGCAGCAAGAGCATCTGAATCCTCTCTGCAGTGTCTCACCAGAGAATCTTGAAGCCCCATTCATCTAATTTGTGATAGTTTAACTTCATTTCTTTTGATGTGTAATGACTTTTGTAACTGTGCCAATTGTTTTGGTGTATAGGTCTGCTAAAAATCAAATCTCAGTGTAGTTCCTATCCTGGATTAAATCCTTATTAAGGTCATCCTTTTTATTCACCCTATAAAAATTGAAATAAAAAATGAGTAATTTTAAATAGATGTAACAAAATTTAAAAATTAATCTGATCATTAAATTAAACATAAACTGAAACGTAATAATCTGGTAAAACTAATTGCCAATTACGAGTCACAACAGAAACATAAACAAAAAGGGTATAGTAAGTTCTATTTCTTCTTTTAACACAAATTCAAAGACAGTGACACTGGCGACACTTGTCCCGACATGTTTCAGATTATTGTTGAGAAGGCCTGGGCTCTGTACTGACAGGTGCCAGAAGCAGCGCCAGGTGAGAGGACAAGTGTTCCCATGTCATGGATATTATTCTTCCCATGCCCAGTCTCTTCAGTTTGCAGTTCTGTCAAGAAAAACAAATCAAAAACTAACTACACAAGTAAAGATATCCATGCAAAGTAGACAGTAGGTCGAAGTAAGTTGGCTTGTGTGACCCCGCTGTCACACTCATAGTCATCTGCCTTTGGGGTTTTTTTTTGGGGGGAAAGGAATAGTCACTTTTTTAATGCGACTTCAAAGCAAGCAGTAAACTACTGCTGGAGATACTGATTTCTACTTCTTTAGCTCTTTTCTGGCTAGTATTGCCATTGCAATGAATATTTGTGTTCTCACTATGAGTTCAAAAAGTTTTTCTCCTTCTGTCCTCCAAGGATAGGTTCTTTATTTTCTTCAGTTTTCCATCCATGAACAACAAAAGGAAATAGTGACTGATCTTTGGCAGTGGAAGGCATAGTTTTATGGATGCCAATCATTTTACTCAGGAACCTTATTCCCAAAGTAGTGCTACTGGCACAGCTGGGTTTGTTCACTTTGTACCTTACTTTGCTTATAAAGTATATGAGGGTCTCTTGGCCATCCTTGTTAGCTAAAATCAGGAGACAGCTCAACTACACCAGCTGAGCTGTCAAATAATTGAGCAACAATATATATAGACGTTGATTTCTTACATTACTCTTTTTAGACTCGCATAAGTCATAAGCAGGAGTCTTTATCTCACAGGTAAACAAGAAGGATACTTCTCAGGTAGAGTAAAGAGATGCAGTACGAAATCCCACATAGAAATATATTGTATAGTTAGCCAATGGACTTTTGTGTTGAATAAATATGAAACTAAAGTACAATTCACAAAATATCTGTGAAGAATCAAGTAGACTTTCTGCCTACATATTCAGATTTAAATACTATAAAATATGGGGGCAATTGACTTTAGTTCTCCCAGCTCTCAGCTACAGGAGAAAACACCCAGCTTGATTACAGTTAAACCACTGATTTCTTAGATGAAACCAAAGAGCGGTTTCCGTATTTTAGTTTTCTTTCAGATACTTTTATTCTACTGAAATAAAACAATCAAAAGTCAGCCTGTAATGTTTTAAAATCTCTCTACAAAGTGTTCAAATTAGGCTCATAAAGGAAAATATGATTTGGGGCAGTTTTTACTTTGTTAATTAGACTAAATCAGGATACAAAGCAACTCTTAACATTAAACACATTTTAAACAGCAGTTACCAGAAGCTTTGTAGTAATGACTGTACCCCAAAAACTTAATGCAGTATCTACTTAGGCTTTGAACTCTCTGAGATTTGGTAGTTATTAACTAGAAAGTATATCCCTGGGGAAATAAAGTAGACTTGTGTGAAATGAACTACATGTTCATTACAGTAAGATAGATTCTGCTGAAAATCTGATAGCTGAAAATCTGATATATTATGTCAATTTTGGAAAACTGTAGCAAAGCAAGATAATTATGATTCTGAATTTGAGCCTAGATCCCAAAAAGAGATCCATGAAAAAGGGTTATACCAAACAAATAGTTAATCTAAATGTTTAAAGTAGTTTGCACATACAGGCAACCTGCAGGAACATTTCAGTTAGCTTTTCACACCTAACAAGTATGTCAGTATGTGTGTTTTTGCATGTATACACTTATTGTTCATGTCTTTACTCTGTTTAATACAGTGTATGTCTTCACTGGTATTCAGTTTAGTATCTGAAAATGTCTCATTTCCACAATTAAACATTTCAACTGGGAGCACTAGTCTGTGATCCATATAATAACTGTATTAAGCCATTTGCTGGTAAGCTAACATTTATTTCATCATCAGGAGCACGAATGTTACTAAGCCACATAATTTCTGAGAAAATTCACCCTTGTATGGCAGTGTCTGAAAGGAAGAGATCACTTGAACCTTCAAAAATGGGCAATTATGGGACATAATTTTTGATGCCTCATTAAGGAAGTTACTCAGATTGCACAAATGATAGGTTTTACAAAACCTAAGACAAACTGCCAAAAATGTTGTGTCCACTAGGGATACATGTACAGCATGTGTCTCCTTGACATTATAATTTCAGCTCTGTTGCCTTTGTTGCCTGATGATTGAAGGCAAAAAATGGCCATTTAATGGGTCTAATTGTAGAAAAAAAATAGTCAAAATCTCTTTGCATTAGAAATAGCTTTTCTATTTTCTCAGTTACAGTTGCAAAATAGAGATTTGCAACAAAGTAGGGAAGGAAATGTGTTCTCCAAATTTCTAGGAAGCTTTATACACTGGCTTTCATCCTAAAATTTGTCATCACGGATGTCTTACAGAGCTGGTGGTCCTTGTATCACAGCAGACAATTTGTGGACTATTTTAAGTAAACATTATAAAGAATTTTGCCTCTGTGGTTAAATTCAGTGTTTGAAGTTAATCGTAAGAACAGCACAGTGTTGAAAATTTTATTGTAAAAAGTCAGACTTCTGAGGAAGCCCAAGTAAATGGTAGAGATTTACCTGCTACTGTCAGAAATATCTCATGCTGAATTTCTGAAGTTCTGTTCTTCTATTACCTCCTCATTATGGCATCAATGTAGCAGAAGCAGTTTGTGTTACTCAGGTTTCTAGGGTGCCTTTAAAAGCAGGAAACTACACAGAGATTTATGTTTGTATAAATAGCTGCTAAATTTCATATACTTGCATGTGTATGTAGACATACACAGTTATATAAATATATATGCAAATATTTACAGAAATAAAGCAGAAACAGGTTAAATCATCCAAGCATTACTTTTCCAAGAATCAATAGTGAAAAGATAAAAAAGAAAAAGAAACAATAATTGTCTCTGAACTTAGTTTCTTGCAATCCTAATTTCACTGCTGTTTGTATGAACAGTTTTGATATCCTTTAAGCTCTAACAGAAATCTGATTTTGTGCAGCCATCGAGAAGACTGATTTGACTCCCAGCATGCACAAATTCTTATAGTCATTTTGAAGGAGTTTGATCTTTCTAGACATTTTCAAATTATACTGTTTGTCCAAAAGCAGCTCTTTAGCTAGTCCACTAGATTAATCTTTCCTATAGTTTTCTGGATCAAGAACTGATAAATTGTTTGATATTTTCTTTGATGTCATCAAGGTAAAAGGCTTAACTAAAAGCAATTATTGTGAAAGGCTAAATTATTGTTCCTTATCCAGCTGGTTTCTTTGAGGCTGGTACTTTTGATATCTCTTTCGGTTAAGAACACTGTTAATTCCAACATATTTTCTAACTTCTGTGAAGGCCATGATTGTTCTATCTTTATATACCTACTTTTCTAGACCAAATAAAAATAAATTTCTTCATGTTAATTGAAAACCTGCCTGCTGGTACAGCATTTCTTAGGGCTCAGAAAGGCAAGCGGGTGCAAGCCAGCAAGACCTAAAAGTTTCAAAAGTTATTAGGACAAAGGAGTGCCCACCTGTGTTGAAAAACTGCATTGGACCAGAGTTCAGGCTCACACGCTGCCCCTTGGTCATTTCAGGGGTCAGTTACCAGAATAGTCCCTGCTGCCATACACAGGGAATGAGCCCTCTCACAGGCAAATCTCCAGTTCCACGTATCCCCCACAGTTCTGGAGACAGCATGGATCAAAGACTTTTGCCAGGCAGTATAGGCGCAACCATCATATTTTTAGGGCATAAAGGAGTTTAGTCATATGGACATGAGCCATGCCAGACCACTTTTCTTGATGGTATAGAATGAGCACTAATGCAGGAGAGACATGTAATAAGTATGTTCGTGCAGCCTAGCTTTTCAGGAGACCAAGTCAGTAAGAAGGTGGATCTCAAGATTAGCAGAAATACTTCTGAGAAAAGCAGCCTTCTAAAATAAAATCCTATATGCTTCCAAGAAGTCTGGGGCCAGGCCAATTAATTGCCAAGCAAGCCTTGTGGGTCATGGTTATATGTAGTTGATACACACAATCCATAGGAACCATGCAGCAAATCTCTTGCAGAGCTAAATCCTGCTTCCTGAACTGAATCATGTAGGTGTATAGTACTGTTTTCAGAGGCAATATTGGTTTAAGTTGTTGCATAAGACAACATCAGGACCCAAGCAAAAGTCATCTGCTTTCTACTCATGGCATCTTTCCTGAACTGTCAGTAGTTTTCTAGATATTGCCTTTATCTAATGTTTTGTTTGTTTTCGCTTTCCAAACTATATTTAGATTAACTTGTAGGGATATTCTGTCTCTAAATTATTTCAGCTTCCTGTCAAGAATTCTTCAAAAGTGACGAAGATGACATGTTGCTTCTGAGAGAAACTAATCTACATGAACATATCTGTGGTATATACAATAACAAGAATATATATATTATATAATGCATGAATTAAGGATCAGTTATATTAGCCATCAATAATTATAAATTTTGTGTTCTTCTCTGGTAGATTTTTATTTTTATTATTAAAGGAAAAATAACTTCTTTCCGCATGCTTGGTTTCTTTGCTCACTATTTTTTGTTATGATGCTGTCAAGCAACAGCCTTACTATGTGTAATTGCTGGAAGACAGGGTTTATTTGGAACACTGTTTGGTATCATTATTTGAATTTTGGAGTTCTCTTTCCTTTCATTTTCACCAGTTTAAATATTAATTCCTTTTCAGTCAGGTTATTTCTGGTTTGCCTCAGTGGCACTGCAAGGCAAGCCAGACCCATAGTCTTTCAGTGGCTGACATGCACGACTGTGCTTGTACCAGCAGATTACATGTACCTCCCAGGCACCACAGCCAGCTGGCAGATCTCCTTTGGTACTTTTCCTCGTCTCCAAAACAGAGTGACCACATGCAAAAGATCCTGTGGGAAAGCCCCCTGCAGTACCCCCTACTTCAGTATCATGCCTGGGAATTATTAGGGAGAATGCATGCTGAAACCACACCAGGGAATATTTCAGCCATTTGGCAATGCAGCTGAACATGTACCAGTGTCTGCGAACCTTCCTGGGCACCGTTTAATACATTAATATAGACAGAGTCATTACGGCCTGTGGTTCTAATGGAAAATAGGAAATGCGACTGGATGCTTTTGCTGAAAAATGCACAACGATCTTAAAAGTTTTTTTCTGTATTGTCTCATCTTCCACTTCTTAAAAGTTAACTATTCAGGGCATTTGGCTGTACTGGGCTCACTAACATCTTTCTATATCTTTCTAAATCCCTCAATACAAAATCCATTTATCAGCTGCTGTCTTTTTCCTGACTTGAAGAGCAGTAAGAATATTTTTCTTGTACACGCTGGCTGCATTCAAAATAATTTTTGAGACATTTCCTAATATGTTTGCATTCAGATGTCATCAGCCTTTTAAGGACATAGCTATGTCTTTTTGTTAGATCAGCAATTGAATTTACCGTTGTTGCTGTGAAGCTTGGTTACATTATGTTCTCTTCCCTTGATGTTGATCTCTGAAAATGCATACTAGCTTCACAAAAGACTTCCATGTTTCCTCTTGTTTTGTGGTTTTGGTTTGTTTTTTTACTTTCAATGTTTTTTCAATTGTATTTAATATTGAAAATCCTCTAGATGACATGAAATATAAAATACAGAAGTTTTGTTATTGTATCTTTTTAAAAAAACGCTTGAGAACCTTGGCCAGGATTTCACAGCTCTAACAAACCTTGCCATATGTGACCGTTAAAAAATTCCCTCTTGTGCTTTCTCACCTTAAAAGGCAGCGGTCACAAGCGGGTATCATGATGCTAGCATTGTGTGAAGCCTGCTAAATAAATAGTGTGGGGTGGTGGCATAAAAGCACCTCAAAGAGTTACGGCAGAGCAGCCACAAGTTCCTTACTCATTTACTGCAGCTATTTCTTTCACCCTTTGGGTACAGCTTGTAGTCTGTTTATGTAGTAAAACCATAGCAACTACAGAACTGAGTCACAGAGTGGCCAGAAACATGAACAGGGTCACTAGTGCCTGATAACATGGGACCCTTAAGAAATCATTGTAGAACATCTTGTTGCCAAAGACCAGGAGAAAACAGAAATTCCCTGAGTTTTCATGAAGGACGTGTATGTAATGCACATCGTCATTCATGTGTCCCACCATGTTACAGGGACCTAGGTTCTTCATTTAACAGTAGAACACTGATGAACAAGTCTAAAATATGGATGGAAGACAACTCTGGAAACTAAATTCACATAGAATATATTACTTCATTCCAGTGAAGCCATTTTTAACTAGAAGAGCTATGGGATAAGAGAGGGCAGCAGTGCATAGAGATGCCTTACGAATTACTCACACACTGATAACAGAATTCACTTGATTTCTATTTAACCCTGGAAATGACTGATTACACTTTATTTTTTTTTCGAAATATCACTCAATGAGCTGTTATATTAATGTTACTCAACGTGAAACAATTTCTTAGGAAAAAAGAAAACGATTTATTATTCCTTTTTCAAAGGAATTGAAATTATTCCTTTGTAAAACAATAATTTTAAAGAAATTAATTTAGACATATGTAAATAATATATTAAATATAAGTTATTTTATAAATTTTAACATTTAAATTATTCAATTATAAATGATTTTTTAAAGCAACAGTTCCTTTAAAGGAATGTGATTTTTAGGGAAACTACAACAGACAATGCCCTCTACAAATAAGGAGAAAGATTTCCTCTATATATATCATAAACAAGCTAAAGGGTGGCCATTTCTCGTTATTTACAAGGTGGCATGTAGAAAAAACAGTCTACCTTGGTGATAAGCTTGCTCGAATGTGTGCAGAAAAGGTGGGCAGCTCACCATTGGAGGATGAAATTACCCTCTTCAGCTCAGAATTTGAAGCCGTGACGAGACTAATTTTTTGGTGAACGCTGTGCAGGTCTGAGGCTATTATCTCCTGACTGTCCAAACTGGCACTTCATCAAAGCGACTTTTGATTCCCTCTTGAGGCTCATATCTGGTCTTCCTTCACAAAGAAACCAGAGGAGAGGGGAAATAGTGCGGATCTGAGCCCTTCACCTAGAGGGATGCTAAACACGTGTAGGGTTAGCGTTGCCCCAGGCAAGAGAAGCTGGTGTATCTCTCAACAAGGTACTTAGGGATACTCACTTCAATGACAGCTGAAATTAGGATTATGCATTCAGTTTTTTAACTGATGGCAACTTGTGTGCCTTTAGCTTTGTCAAATACTTTTTGTTAAACTCTCCTTCATATAAAAAGTGTGTTCATGGATTGCTGTTTTAAATCTAGTTTTCAACTTCTACTTTGGAATGAAGAAGTAGATAAACTGCCTACTAAGAGAAGTCAATGAGTAAAACCTAGCTCTTAAAGTGATCCAGATTTTTTACTTTCTTTCTTTATTAAGCTGCATTATCTTTCTAATTATTGGCGTGCACTAGAAACCTCAAACATTTGGACACATCTGTAGAATCAAAGCAGGACAAAAGTATGTAAGTCCAGAAATTTGGACTTAAGACTGGCAAAACATTCACATTTTATGAAAATCCTCAAAATTAAATTCTACTCCTGTGCATGGCAAACACAGCACAGCCACAGCACAAAGACAGCACCACCACTGCATGCTTCTCAAACAGAAAATCAAGAGTTTGGAGAGAAGGTAGATGTGTGCTGATGGATGGGGTGGCTGGATTGCTTTAGCATCTGTTCAGCAGTGTGATGGTTGGATCAGCGACTTGAGGTGGCATCCACTTCACCCTGCCTGAGGGGATCCAGATCCCTCCGTCCCAGGCAGAAAGCCCAGCTCAGAGTCCTCCTGGGGTTTTTGTGGTGTTCATAACTCACATTACATCTTACACGCACGGTAACTGGTTGTAGTAGACAGAACATTCTATAAATGTTAACTTTAAATGAAGGAAATCTTAGTGAGTCATTTTCGTTCCAACACTCATAACTCACGAAATAAGAAGAGATAATGTTAGACAGGCTGTTTTTAATGCCTATTAAACTGTTATGATCATGCCATCAGTCTGGCTCCCTTCTGCATTTTGAAGGAGGAAAAAAAAAACCAAAACCCACAAAAAAATTTCCACTTAGTAATTTCTGTGTGACTAAAAGCTTTTAGGACAGAAGCCTAACTTCAGAGGCTATAACTCAGACACTTGTAAAACTCTCTCTCTACTTAATATCAATAAAACTTCAGCTCCATAGTATTTGTTTAAATGACTGCATATCTTCAAAAAATATTAAAAAACAGACAGGCTAATATATATATATATATATATATGTATGTATATATAAGGGGGCATGGCAAGCGATGGTACATCAGAGTTACAACTTGCAAACTGGTTATGGCACATTATTCCTTCCTAGCAGGAACATCTGCAAATGCAAAAAGTTTTCTCAATACAGAATGCCAACAGTATGTCTCAGACACCTAATCTACATGGAGGTACTTCTCTTTCCTCATTAGTGGATCTGCTTCCTTCTCTGTAATCAAACCCTTTTTCCTGGAGAGGGACCAGGCTGTGTAGAAATCAAAACGCATACTGTATAATACAGCTTATAAATGATAATGTGGTGAAGTAATATAAAGCTACCAAGTTGTTACCCTGGCAGGTTTTGTTTGTTGCTCATGCTTGCACTAGTTTTCACTTTTGTCTCACAGTTGTTGGGAGCTACTTTTTTTTGTCATTGCTTCACATAAAATCCACCTCCCTAGTCAGAATGCTAAGTGAAAAGTCTACCTTTTCAAAGGCTTTCCTTTCTCTATATAATTAAATTATTCATTATTCCATAATTATACCCTATTCCTCACAAGTGTGCAACTAAAGCACCCACAGTCTATATTTGCTATATTTTCTTCAGAGTAATAAAAGTTGAAGACTTCTGAGTCCCACAGAGTGTCTACCTACCAGCCAAAGGTAGCGTATATATTTGCAGTCTTGAAATGTAAGAGCTATACTGATGTTAAAAAAAATTATCCTGCCTATTCAGTATTTGGAATAAACTCTGAAACACGGAGATTTTCCAGTTCAGACAATTGACCAAAGCAAATATTAAATTGCTAAAGCACAATAGGCTTAGTATGTTCTTCTCTACATATTCAAAATATTATAAGGAAAATGTTTGTGAAAATTGATAAGCTTGGTTTATGCATGGGGAGGACAATCTGACAGCAATAATTCAGAACCTCATCAGACTTTCTTTTTGTTTCAATGGCAGGGCTGAAGGTGATTAAAGAAAAAGAAATGTCATTTGTTGGCATCTGCTGTACCATGAGTCTGCCAAAGCCACAGATAGAAGCCCTTGAATTTGTTTCCTTTTGAACAAAGAACACAGAAAAGATTAAATTCATATGAAAGAAGAAGTCATTAATCAGGTATTCTGACTTATTCCAGTGGCAACCCTCCCCAATGTTTTAGCAGAAAAAAACTCTGCAGTCACAGTGTTGTGAGTGGAGTTTGCACCATCTATGGCTGGGTAAATTAAAAATGTAACTTGTAAAGATTTGCTTTAAAAAACAGGAATTTTTTTCTCATTGTTTTCTGCAAGTTTCAGCTAAGGGTTTATATTCACATTTTATTCCTTGTGAATGTTCTCACAGGATAGTTTTCAGTAGTGTTTGCAATATTTTTATTCCTTCAATACAGTCACTAAAATCATGATTTTGTCGTGATTTTGAAGGCTGTTACCATGTGCCCAGCAACATGTGTGAGCTATTGCAGCTTGCAGCTCTGCACTGCAATTCTGCAGCTATTGCTGAACAGTACACGTCTGTGCAAATAGACTTATTGACTGGAGTGCAGATCCTTGGGTTTATAATGTCTATTAAGTAAATATTTGTTAAGTCAGGACTGTATAAACAGACCCTCCAGTAACTGGCATCTACTGAATCATTAGAAGAACAAAATAAGATGGCTAAAGCCTTAGCTCTGAGCCTGTTTCTACACAGTGATAAGCAAGAGGAGCAAGGGTTGTTCCCTGCCACTGAAACCCAGCAGGATGGATTAGCTTCCTTCGGTAAAGCCGACTGCTAGCCACCTCTGAAGCCTTTGAAGGTGAGTTTGGGAGGCTGTGTAAGATGGAAGGAGTGAAAACAAGTACAGCTTCAGGGAAACTGCTCATTTGAACTACACTTTGCAGCAAGTGCACCATCTTCTGAACCATACCAGAGAAAAAACAGTCACTGTGGTCCAACGAAAAACCAGAGGAACAAGCTAAGATTTAAATGGTGTGAATGATCAGGGACCTGGTGGTTGAGCCTTCCTCTGCCTCTTTTTGTTTTGGAGAGGACGTGTACCTTAAGCAGCAAAGCCATCTGCCTCAGATTGCTGTGTACTGATCCTTCTCTGAGAAAGCAGGAAAGTTACAAAGGATGCAGAAGCCCTCCAAAGAAAAACCAAAAAACCCAAGAGAAATGTCTTGTCATGACAGTTTTCACTATGATCTGGGAAACTGAGTCGCATCATTTAGGAAAAGGAAGAAAGGTGTTGCTGCACAGTGCTGGGCAAGTATGGCATGTTCATGGAACCCTGCAACTGGGTGAAATTATGTTAGAATTAAGGACCTTCCGAAAATAAAGATGCAAAAGCAAATAAACAAACAAACAAACAAAATTCAGTATATCAACAGTATTGATTGCCAAGTGGTTAAATCTGTAAGAGGTGAAGACAGTTGGTTTTATTTTCTACAGCAGGGTTTCATAACATTTCCAGTGTCATGTTGGTGACATTTGATCATATGGAAAGATTTATGAAGAACTTCACTTGTTATTCAATTCACCACTCAAAATACATTCATCTACAAATTACCATCTTATTTAACAAATACTTTTTGTTTATTTCTCTTAATGGTGAAAACAGGCTCTTCTGCTAACTTAGCAACATTTTGCTGGTTCAAGAGACTGTTTGATTACTGTGCATCATGTCTTCCTAAGCAAAAAGATGTCACAATGCCTAAAATTAATTTTTGGTTTTTATACCAAAAAAATGTACAAATCAGTTAAAATGCTCTGAATAAATAACTGTTTAAAACATCCATTAAATATTCAGGTTGCCACAGTAATTGTGTATATGTGATAGACCCGAATATTATACCAACACCTAAGAATACTGATGTATGATAGTCTTAGAAAACCTGCTTTTGACCTTTTCAGTGAGGTGAATAGCATATTGGTTTATAAGCAGTTTGATGTGAATTTGGTCTAGCTTAATAGGATGCAATGGGAAAAACAAGCCTGAAAGTAATATAGGTAAGCAACCACACAACAAACTTCAAGGAGACAATTGCAGGTTAACGGCACATTTCCAAGCCACAGGACTCAGCTGTTCTGCTGGCTGGGACCAAGAAGATCAAAAAGATAGTCTCCTAAAAGAGGAGCCAGCTAGCAAATGGCCCCTATGCAAGAGAAGGGAAGCTGACAAAGGTGAACCTCCCTACCAAATAAAGCTACTCATGTTGACTTGATGATTTTAAAATGTGCTTTTTTGCTGAAGTAATATCTTAGTAAGTAGTGCCTTCTCTAAATAGATAGCTCATTTGTGATGATGGACTGTTATCAGAGGAGAGAGAGAAACAGCCTTCATTCAGCAATGTTTTAGGGAGTTCCATCTTCCCCCGCAGGAGACAGCTGGGGTTATGGTCACTTATGGTGTGGTGCCTCTGTGAACAAAAGGGTAGGTGGCTCCAGATTATGTGTCAGGTGTGAAGGGGATGGCCCAGAGCAGACAGTGTTAGGAAATTCCACTTCGACCAGAGGTACTATCTCCCTTTTAGTAAAGTCATAAATGTCAGTTTATGTATCCAAGCAAATAATAACTTAGCCTTAATTCCTAACAGTACCAAAAAAACTATTTCAAATAGAACATCTGAAATGAAATACTTCTCAAGGGCCTCAAGAACTGTAAGGATGAAAAACACAAAATTAATAGATAAAATGCTTTCTTCATGCCTTACTTGTTTTAGGTAGGGTGAGAACCAGCCTAAATCAAAACTTAAGTGCATATGTTGCAGAAATCCAAGACACTGCTATCTGAAACGGGATGTTTGACTTTTTTTTTCTTAAAATATTCTTTAAAATAATTAGTAAAACTATCTTTCAGCAGAAACTGTGTCCTAAAAAAGATTTTCTGAAGTAGTTTTTATCCTGTGAAATGAGAAGCATGAGCCCCAAACAGGATACAGCAATTTTTCTTTTATCTAATGAACAAACTTTTATTTTCTTCTAGTATTTTTTTTTCTGATCACAAGTACTCATTAATTCAGGATGAACAGAGAAAAACAGAAAGGTAGAGAAATTAGGATACAATTCTCAAAAATTCAAGAGACAGTGCTCCTGCTCTTATGGCCTTTCACTGGTAGCACAGTAGATTTTCCTCTCCGCTGAGACAGGAGACCTGCTTCCAACTTTTTCTGTGCAGGAAGTTTTAAAGTATTTCATGATGTCAGCTCTCTGTGAGTGCAATTCTTTATTTTTATTAAAAATGCCTAAAAAGATTAAAGCACAGACCATACACAATGCTTTATTTGAAGTGGTTTATTTATGATTGCTTTGTTTCCAGACTTGTTTAAGCCTGACTTGAATTTTTTTTTTTCATTCTTCCAACCACTGAAATAAAGATGTATAAAAATATATATGTATAAATTCCTGCAGAGAACAGTGCTCCGAAATTCTTTGTTTCCTGGAGTTTTTTCCATTGGCTCCAACAGCTGTTGGTTTGAAAGCAGTTTTTTGTTTTGGTTTAAAGGTTTGAAAATGATATCTCTATAGCTAACTGAAATGATTTATTTGTTTTATCTTTCATTCTGAACTTCAGAAGCTGGTAAAAACAACTCTACAGGGGCATATTAGTGATACCTATTAATATGTTATGTGGAAAATATACGGTTTAATCATTTGATACAAACATATTAATCATATTGGAATATGCATATACTATCTGGCACAACATGTAAAGTCTGAGAGAAGAGGGTGTGATACTGTTACTGCTAAAACTCCATGCATGTAAAAACAAAAGACTACTTATACTCACATAAATTAATGCATCTCATGACACAAATGACTGAACTATACAGCTCAGTGATTTTTCTGTGTAGAGGTGTCCTCAGTGAACATTGCATGATTTGGGGAAATATCACTGACTGATTGTTTGCTGTTTCACTTGCAATGCTAATTTCATGAACATGACCGCTCTCTCCATGATGGATAGAAAGTTGTTGACAGGAAGCCCTTTTCCAGCGATGCAATACCCGTTCCCCACAGAACTGATTTTTCCTTTGGCGTTGCACTCATTAAACCGACCTCATCTAATGGCTTTTGGTAATTGCAATAAAAAGGTTTCAAAACAAATTGAAAAAAAAAAACCCAAAACCCAAAATCTAACAGAGCTTTGTGGACCCTGATATTGTTTTTTAGATTTTATGGTTTGTCTTGGAATCATAAAAATAACATAGATATAAACACTCAACAGAACCCCAAAAAACAAAATGAAACAAAATGCTGTCCGGCTGACAAAGCAAACAATTTTCCTACCAAGGTCAGGTTTAATTTAGTGACAATACAACAAAACAGACTGTTGCTGTGATCTAACCACCTCTGAACAGATGTCCAAAATATTTTAATTGCAGTTAACTCTGCATTGTGATGAAGAACTACTCTAGGCAATACCTCCAAGATCCCATTCCAGCCTGATTTTCTATGATTTCTAGAAACTGAAAACAAGCAAATATTTAACGAAGTTCTGCATGTTCTGAGCCAAACACATTTTATTTTGCTATGTTCTCTAGATGTTTCAGATATTGAGTGGTGATGCAAAAAAGACATCTGCACCACGCCACATTTTTCTCTTGGATAAAACAATCTCAGAAGTGGAGCCAGAAATCTTTTTTTCTCACCCACCTGAAGCTTAACTCAATTTCTCCCTCTCCTGTTCACTTTTTAGTCAGATATTTCTGGTATTGATGGTGGAGAGAAAGTACTTCCACTGCCATTATCCATCAGCTGAGTGGAGACGTAGAGCAGGGCTCACCTGGGCTAAGTACAGAGTCTGTGGATCAGGTGTTTTAGCAGAGGTGACAGTCACTACAACTTGCAAATATTTGATCCTGGGGGTAGATGAGTAGGATGACACTCCACAAAGTTAGATGGACTGCATACTGTTTTCTAGTCATGACCTTGGCATCATTACTCACTCAAGAAAGAATCAGTCCTTGGTCCTGATGTTTCACATAAGCAATGATGATATGATGCAGTTTGTATAGTAAACAAAACCAGCAAGCTGCAGTATTAAAGCTGGGATACAATAAATGGTAAGCCAGAGTGGTCGAAGTCCATTGATGAGCGTTTTGCCGGCACCTTGTTAAAAGGGAGTTTTAACAAAACATTAGGAGAGTAGCTTTGTTCCTTCCAAATATCACCAGGTGGTAAGCCAACACTTCTCAAATTTTAAATGAAAAAAAGACTGTGTTTCACTGCAGTCATGCTCTTTCGATGAGCTGTCTATGCACAACCAGTTCTACAGCTGTGATGCCAGAAGACCCTTGCAGTGTAGATTTGCAAGAGAAAGCTTTTTCTGTGGTCAAATGGAGAGTCTAAACCTCAGTGAAACTAAAGGGAGCAAAAGTTTTCTTGTAGTGTCACCAGGCAGTTCTTCACTTTCATCAGCTGGATGCCTGTTAGAGCACAATCTTTTCATGGCAGAATGCAGGGTACGATGACACAATTTTCCAAAAATCAGTGGTTAGAGATATGTGTTTTTTACGTATTAACTATTACAATACTGCCTGCCATATATGTGCTTGAATGCAGCGTTTATATGGGAAGTGAATGGAATAAACAGCATGATATTTATTCAACTATTCTGTATGAAAGGTTAATTCTATAACAAAGGTGAGTTGGAGAATGGTCCTCTAATATCGGTAAAACCAGACATAATTGTAAGTAAACTCATTTTTTAGAGCAAGCTAAAGTAAATGCACAAGTCATTGCCTTTGGTACAAATGGTAGTTTCAGAACATTGCAGTTAGTGTGCTTTGAACCAGTTAAGTCAACAAATATAATCTTTTTTTCCCCTCCCTTCATCTATTAGCTTTGGCAGCCTTTGCAACACCTAAGTTGAGTGTGTCATCTATGCCTCTGTACACATTCTTGCGCACAGCCACATATATACACATCAGGCATGCATAGTAGATTTGTGTTCAAGGGCTGGAGAAAGACAGAAGTTCCATACATTTTTTCACACCGTCACATTAAATTTTTTCATCACCAAAGAGCTCCTGTTGCCTTTTACAGTGCACATTTTCCCAGAGATTCAGTGGTAGTTTGTTTGCTTCAAATACAGGAGCTTTATTTCTCCTGTGGGTACTTAACAGTTATTTGAGAACATTTCTGTGCAGCGGTACTATGACATTACCAGCAAACTGATTCATACTGTTGGTTTATTAACTTTTTGTGCTCTCTTTCAGCTTCAAACTACTCCGGTTTCAGATCTATTCACAGTCAAAATGGCTATTTATCACAATTTTTCAAATTAACGTCAGGGGAATGTTGCTTTCAGTCTTCAAAATGAGAATAAATTAAAGAAAAAAGAAAAGGAAATAAAAGGAAATAAAAGGAAATAAAAGGAAATAAAATAAAAAATAAAATAGAAAATAAAATAGAAAAGAAAAGAAAAGAAAGAAAAGAAAAGAAAAGAAAAGAAAAGAAAAGAAAAGAAAAGAAAAGAAAAGAAAAGAAAAGAAAAGAAAAGAAAAAAGAAAAGAAAAGAAAAGAAAGAAAAGAAAGAAAAGAAAGAAAAGGAAAAAAATCTGAGTTCACTGCTCAGTTCAATCTAATACATCTAGTAATATAGACCATCTAGAAACTGAAAAAGGAGCTATCTCCTTACAGAAAATGTTAGAAGAATTTTTTCCTTACTGACTGAATCAGTAAGGAAAGACATTTATTCTTTCAGATCATTTGGGATTGAAAAAGTTCAGCAAAAACTGATTTTGGGAGTAAATTATTTGGTACCACATAGATGACTGATTAAAGAAACAGAATTTACAGACAATCTTTTTAGTGAAAATTAGAGGATTGAGACTAATTAGACTTTAGACTATTATTTTTAGATGTTCCACATTTGAATGAACTTTTGATTACCTCTTTTGTCTGTGAAAAAAGTTATAAATGCCTTAGTAGGTGGATAATAAATTACCAAGCTTTATTTATCTCAGTAGAAGTTTTTTCCATGTTTCTTGAAATAATACCTTGTGACTCCTTGGTGAACTGCAGCAGATAATTTTTCAGGCCTTTAAGTGAATTAGAGGGATCATGAGATCTTTCCTTCTACCCACCAAACAATGGTGAGTATGCAACACTTAATAGCAGAACGGTTGGTTAGGATCTGCTCCTCAGAGAAAATCTGTCATTTCACCTTAGGTAGGATTTTACTCTTCCATTTTCCTTGAAGGTCTCTGTAAAAGGGCACCTCACCTTTTAATTATTTACTCTAAAGTCTTGATTTGCATTTAATGGAAACACATAGCTCTTCAAAAATGAATGAACTCTATCATAGACTATAATGAGACCACTCTATGGTAATTAATTTTAGAGAATAACATTCACCTGGCATATACTATAATTATGCTTTAATATTGAAGCTGATCTTTGCAATTGACTGAAATAATTTAATAAAATATGTTTTGTTAAAGCTAAACAGGCTATTATTGTTGTTATTACTGCATGGATTTCAAAATCTTCTAAAACAGCATCTCTTTCTGGTGGCAAATACATGGTTCACTTTCACATTAGGTGTTCTTAAGACCATAGTGGTGTCAGAATGGTTTGTCTGTGTTTTCAAAATTAAAAAAAAAAATATCAGAAGATAAGCTATAGTTGACTGCTGTGTGTATTTTTTAAAGCTGCCTAGTTATTGATATATAGCAGTAAACTTTATTATGCTAGTTTTACAGACGGCAGGTTAATGATCTCTCATCTCTGTGTTGATAGCATGGGACTGAGATGTTTTCTTTTGCTGTTTCATATTCTAAACACAAAACAAAGTATCCCTTCAGACAAAAATATCCTTTGTTTCATCGATCTTGTTTTTCCCAGAGCCTTCCCCAAAGTAGGTGTAATGGGCTTTATTAGTCCATCAGGATCTTATCCTCAATTGGTTGCAGGCAGTTTGGGTTGATTCCTTTGAGTTCAAAGAGCTGGCCATAGGCTTAGTTTCTGTCTCCAAATTCTTTACTATCTCAGCAATTCTGAATACTGCTCCTTATTCTTCTTATTAACTGAACTACAGCCCAGACTTGTAGGTCTTGCCTTGCTCTCACTAACCCGGTCACTATTTGCAAGTACACACAATGCTAATTATATAATTATACTTTACATATGCACAAATATAAAACCATACGTATCATATAGGTGTATATAGTTATATGTGGACAATTATTTAAAAGCATGTATGCATATGCACATGTGCATACATGCTTACAGGAATAAATTGGAGACAGCATAGATAAAATTCAGCAATGTTAAGATGTGTATTTATTGAATATAAACTATAGAGCTATATTTATAAAAAACATTTTTATGTAATTAAAACAAAAACTTGGGAAGGTAATGTTTTAGACATACTAATTTGGCAAATCACAACAGTATTTCAAGCAGGTTTGCTCAGAGGTTTCATCAGATACCTCTTTCCCAAAACAGGGTTGCACACACTGGCAGGACAAGCTGACGCCACTAGAAAGCTGAGCAACTCATGTTTTGTTAAATCATATTTCAGAAATAATAATGTGTGTTTCACTCACTATTCCTCCAGAGAAACTGGAACAAACCCCCAAATTACTACTGGAATGGTACTCCGTTCCCAAACAAAAGATACACACAGACATGTTTAAACAAACCAAGGCCTGGGTTATGACGTCGTTATGATGATTATAATTTCCCAAAATCAACTATAAAGTCCATGACAGTAATTTATAAGATTTTTTGTTTATAAAACAACTCTGGATCTTTTCAGAAGAAAGCTAAACTAACTGTGTATTTTGTGTTTAGGCAAACATGGTCCATTATTCCTGCGGCGCTGCATTTACTTTGTACTGGTTTTGCACTGAGGCAGAAGAATAGCATTAGACAGAACAAAACATTGTTAGCTGTAATATAATTTCCATTTTCTCCACAGATGTGTATGTGCTTTGGAAAAACTAGGTTTTGAACTTGGTATTCTGACAGCCCATACAGCAGACAAGAACAAGAAGTGGCTGTAACCAATAGCTGAACTTATTCACAAAGTGATAAAAAAATGGGATTTGTAGAGGATTCCTGTACAGATACAATATGGGTAATTTTAATAACTTTTTCATTATTTCTATAGCAATGCTGTTTTTTACATCATACAGTAGTAAGTGGAAAACACTTATGATTAACTATTCCTTATATAATTGCTTTCATAATTTTTCATAGCTTTTATTACAGAAAATGCATTTCTATAATAAACTAAAACCAACTATGAGCTACTACATGTTGCAAATATTCTATTCTTATCTTCCTGGACTGTTTATGGTACATTCTTCCTTTCTGTTTGTTATATAAATATCTGTTTGCTGAAATCTCTAGTAAAGTGAAATGGGTGATTGCCTGAAAAGAACATAAGAAATAGGATATTTTGCACCATACTCAAAGACTGTTTATCGGCTATTCACTGTCAGACTAAAAGGACATTTCCTGTAAGTACCATAGAGGCCTGTCTTGGTGTGGTATTATTGAATAATTTTGTTAATGTTGTTGACCTCTCATTAGAAGTGATTTGTAAAATTTATGGATGGCTTCCTGCCTCACAAGTACTGAAAGACAGGATGAAAATCCAAAATGTCTGTGTTAAATTAGGGAGATGGTTTGATAATCAACAAGAATAAAGTAGTGCAGACAAAAGCAAAGTGCTTTACGTAAGAAAGGAGAAATGGAACACATAAACACAAAATGGGGACTTATTGTCTCGGCAGCATTACTGCAGAAAAGGATCTGGGAATAATAATTACCACAAATTGAACAAGAGTCAGAAATATAATGCTGCTGTAAAAAAGCAAAAACAAAAGACACACACACACACAAAAATTCATATGTCAGTCCAGGATATATTAATAGCAACGTAAACTGTGTGAAGGAATAATTTCCATTCAAATGTACCTAGTACCAGAGAGGCTTTGTGGAAAGTACTGTGCCCAGCTTTGGGCTTGCTTCCCAAGCAGGTTCATGTGTTGGAGATGGGCAACAATAAAAAGGAAATCAGTTCAGACAGCCATCCAAAGACTGGAAACTAGAAAAAAACTGAGCTTCTTTAATTTGGAAAAGAGAAAGCTAATGGAGAATATAACAACTTCAAAACACAATTTAAGAGGAGAAGGTGCTGAGTTGTCCTCAATGTTCACTGAATATGAAACAACAAATACCTGATGTAATTCACCTCAATAAATTTTCAGATTAGATATGTGGGAAATTTTGACTGCGAGGTGAGTTAGACGCTACCACAGCCAAGCAAGAGATACAAGAATAAGGAAGAATTTAAAAGACACAGATTTGTGTTGAATGATGTAGGTTCATATGATCCCCTTGTCTTGCCTTAAGGTAAATGAGTTCATGAGGTCTCCTCTGACTGTATCTTCTCTCTCCAAAAGACATTCAGGGCCACCAGAGGAAGAAAGTAATTTTGACCTCTCTGTGCTGATGTAAAAAACTCCCAAGACCTAAACAAGCAATTGACTTTTGGGCCTCCTGAATGTTTAGACGAGTTTGTAAGTAGGAATTTAATAAGCAACATCGAGTTGCTTCTTTGTACAACTTTCATGAGTTTTCATATAAATGGAATAATTAATGAGATCATTCAATGAGATGGATATATATTTCTGATACTAACTAAATTAAAAATTCCAATGAAAAGCCAAATAAATACTCCCTGGCTTGGAGAGAGGGAAGTTGTGCTCAAGTATTTCAACAAATTCGTCTTATTAAAAAGGGGACTTAAAGACAACCTGATTCCTGAGTACATGTACCTCCACGGAAAAATATATGGAGTTCTGGGATGTGATATTTGCACAGATTAATCCTCAGCCCAGGACCTTGCTTCTGCAGGCTTTTTCTCCAATCTGTATAGAAAGATAGTCTGCTCATGGGGACAATCAGAGCAGAAGACAGACAGACTTCTGGTGCTCTGAATTGCTCCCAGGAGGGTCTTTGCCTGGAGCCAGAGCCCATGGACACTGCTTCCCTGGGGTACAGTCAGACTCACTGACTACCAGCCTGAATGCCTCCCTAATTTAGCAGCTGACGGCTAAAAGCAAGAGACAGACAAATTCAGAGTTTCAAGCTTTAGAAGATGCTGTAAGCGAAGTGGCATATCTCTTTCTATTTTAAAATCAAAGCTAGATGTCTTGGAAAGTTTTACATTAATCAAACACAAGGCATGATTCAATCAAACAGAAGTTACTGGTCTCACTACAGGAATGAGTAGCTGAAATGGAAGGGGCTATGGTTTAAGAGGGGGATCAAATGGCAGCTTGAAATTGTTTTACATGAGCAGTAAGAAACATGTAACAGCACCTGCTACTCAAAAATAAGATCATTTCAGTCTGCTCTTTGATCTACATTTTTTTTGTTTCTTTCTAGGCCTAAAGCAGGAAAAATATCTCTTTGTTGACAAGCTAAATGATTTGTGGTTTTAAATAGCACTATAGTGCTATCGGAAGCGCTGATGGGACCTGATGAGAACAATCCATGACATTTTGATTCCTTAGGTTCTCTTTGTCTTCATTTATTGAACTGAGTTATTTGCATTTCCCATATTTCTATGCTTACACCTACTAAATAAAACTTTGTAAGAGGTTCAGTATTGTAACAGTATGTGTTACATACAATTACATACATACATACAATTTTTTTAAACTCTTAAAGGAAAGAAATGAAAGCACAGTAATCTATTAAGGTTTGCCCTATCTCCCTTCCCACCTTGTCTGCTATAAACTTTCTGCCCTGCAGAAACCCAGCCTTGGGGGTTGTAAGGGTAACACTGCAGAAAGAGCTTTTCAACACGGACGCTTTTAAAGCTGTTATTTGTCTGCTTGTCCTTGCTTATTAAGCAAGCATTCACATAGGTCATTTAAAAGAGAAGGTGCATGTACAAATGTACCTGTGACAGACAGAAAACTCAGCTTGGACCATGATATTAAGGTGATGATGCTGGTTGCGGTCTTGCACCGGAACACTTGTTCTCTGACACAAGATGAAACTTGCAGTCCCACACAATGTATTTTGTGGTGTAAAAGAGCTTGGTATTATTCTGGGCAATGGAGTTGAAAAGAGGCTTCCCTTCTTAAATCAAACTGACAGTACTTGTGAAAGGAATGTGTTGGAGAGTACTAGGAATATTCATGCTGTGAAAAGATAAGAAAATGAGGGAAAACTGAATAACCAGTTGTCAGCAAAATTCATGTTCTGTAAAAGAAAATTCAGTGTACAGATTTTCTTCCTTGGTTGGAGCTTCCTGTAAAGGGGAAAATAATTTTAGTATACTGAAACATAATGAAAATATAGCAAATAGTTTTAAACCCCATTTTATTTGCATTGGAGTTTTGCGAAAATATTCAGAACGTGCTTTTAGTTTTAACTTGTAAGATATATACTCTTTTCATTGGTACTATATTGTTTCACTTCGTAATTAAAAAAAAGAAGAGTCTCAGACTATATCCAGATTCTTCCAATCTGCCTAAAGGTATGCACAGAAACCCAAGCTTTGGCAACAAAAAGTGAGTAGACTGATGAATGTGGTGAGCACTCACAGCTCTTACTTGAACCTGTAAAAGCTGGAGGTATTCAGCAATTCTCAAAATTAAGGCATATAGGGAGATGTCTGGCTTGAGTCCACGAGCCTGAAAATGTTCATGTGAATTCCTGATTCAAGTTTTCCCTATATTCTAAGCAAAGTTTGCTATTATGTCATATGAGAACTACTATTTTAGGTAAGAACTGTGTTAACTTTTTGCCAACACTTTCCAAAAATTTCTGTGATTTTTATCAATGCCTAAAGAAAATATTGCTTTAATAATGAGGCGATTAGTTGGTGAGCAGTGACTAAGACAGCTGGTTACTGTATTCTAGATAATGTTCTTAAGAAGAAGTCATAAACCACTTTTTTGTAAATGCAAGTGTCACTGTATTGTAGTTATACCATTTTATATAAGTAAACCTTAATGGAGTGAGGAAGTTGCTGCTGCACATTCCAGAGTGACAACATTCACTGGGACCCAGTAAATGTACAAAGCGGGAATGTGGCACAATAAAAGAGATCCATCCCACTTCATGTTAGTAAGCTACACGGAGATGTCATCTTTGGAATTCCTATCAGGTCATCACCCAGAAATATGCAATTCCATCTGACCTTTTTGAGAGATCTATTTCAGATTTTGATGAATTCCTAGTAGTGCAAAGAAAGTAAGAGAAAAAGTAGCTTCAAAGAAAGGTGGGTGTGAAGGAACAGCAAGCATCTTTCCCTCAATTTTTCTTTGTGCTTGAAGACAATTATGAGTTCATGGTTGAGTTTTCCATTGAATGGGCTTCCTATTTGTGTCCTCAGTCTCATTTCTCTGAGGAACTGGCAGTTCTTCTTGAAGTCCTTTGCCCCTTAAACTTGTGCCCTGTGAGGTTTATCTACTAGTTCTCAGTTTATTGAAGTTATCTGTCCTGGTATCTGTAGCTCAGCTCTGCTCACAGACTCATTTTTCATCTGTCTGCTCAGGAGTACTTCTGGCTATCATTAGTGACAACATGAATAAATAGTGTTTGCTAATTTGGCAGACAGGCCTTGGTAACCTGTCAGATGTGGGCTTCTTGGACACAAAGCATGTTGCATGGTGACAGGTCTGTTTGGCAGATTAGTTTCTCCATTCTTTTCAGAAGGGAGTCACTTTGTTTCTACTAAGGGCTGTGGCACTCATCTCATAATCTTTAGCACACACGGCTTTTCCTGCTCTGTGACAGGTCACAGTTATCCCTTGGACCTTTATTTGTCTGTGGGTGCTGCTGTGAGCCTCCTTTCCCCAGGGTTTCAGTGCTCTTGCATCAAGGAAACGATGTCCAGCTGTGATATGGCACAGCTGCAAAAGTTTGACCCCAATCACTCAGAATGAGCAGAGCCTGTGACGTTGTTAGCAGTTCAAGCGTTCAGGCGGGAAAACAGCATCATGGGAAAATGCTAAATCTTAAAGAAGGGAACAGGGAGGCTAGTCAGGTAAGGAACCTGTGGGAGAAGTTGTTGGTGCTATCAGCACTGAGTGAGCTGGTGGAAGGTGATGATTCAGTGACACTGGAGACCTGCTCAGTGAGGTTTCTGCGTTAGTCAGAAACAACATCAGGAAGCATCTGTGATCCTGGATTTTTTTACCTCGGTGATTTTCACAGGTAGATAAATCAAACCATAATATTTCCCAGCTGCTGCCCTTCTTGTTGGTTAATTTTACAGCTAATAAACCCTCTAGTCATTGCTATGTAGTGAACTTTTTAGGTTATGATAACTAATAAAAGAAGGCAACCTGTTCCAAAGGAATGAATATTTACCACCACTGTCACCTGTTACATGAATTTGTTGTTATTGCAATTATTAATTGCTGTTGCTATTATTATGCTACCCTGCTTCCAACATACCTCTAAATGGAAAGAAAAAATCAAAAAGCATAAAAAGAGATGGAAACTTTGAATTCTGTTCCAATGACAGATAAAGAAAAGATATAATTTTTTTAGGGGTCAGAGTAAGTTGTAAGTCTTGTATAATCTCAAGAAATATCATGATATTTCTGGTTTTCAAAGTTCTTCCCATGATTTGTTCTAGTTAGAACAGCCTTAAATCCCAGTTTGTGTTTAGCTCATGCCACCATAAATTGGGAAAAACTCCATCAAAGTTAATGAAATACACAGCTGTAAAATGCCCTGTGATTGAGGCTTTTCAGTCAGAATCCAAACCTCCATTCATCTCTGTTTCAACAGAGATAAGATTAGCGGAGAAAATTATCAAATTACATCATCAGTCCTTCCTTCTGTTGCAGCTGAGTCTGTGATTAAACAAACACTGGACAAATATAGATTTTTTTTTTTTGTTGTTGTTCTGGAATTATTACTTTTTCCTGCCAAAGGTATTTTATTCATAGTTTTTGCTTTCTTTGCTATCAAGTATAGTCAGTTTGGTTAACTGTCATCTTGGGAATTATGAATTCATTGTAAGTGTTATTTTCTAGTATTAAGCTTAAAGTTGACCCTATATCTTATTGAAGAATATTGCATTGAGAATATGTATCCACTTGTTGTTTTCTCTATCCGAGAAACCAGAATATATTATTTTTTCCTAGTAGGAGGTCAAAGTATGTGTGCCTAGTGTGGAGGTGGAAGACTAACTTCCAGCATTCTTTGCCAGTTCATCTGCTCTTCACGGGAGCTAAATGAATTAGAGGCTGTCGGTAGAAGAAAGGACTGTTATCAGCTATGGACTAGCTCTCGGTGTGGCTAACTTCCACTAAGACCAGAAGAAAGTCTGCTTGACAGTAGCTGTTACTTATTGGGTCAGACATTTATTTATGCTTCTGACAAAGTTCTGACATCATGAAATAGCCTGAAAATTAGTGCAGCTGTGGCAACTCTAATGCCCTTTCACTTGGACAGATACGGTGTAATATCTGCAGGTGAGATCCAGTCTCTTCAATGGTCCATCACCTGCCTTTGGTACTCACAGGAAACCAGGTTTATGTATTTTTAACATCTAGTAATTTTGATGTTTTTATCTCATCTATGGAGCTAGAGAAGTAATTTTGCTCCTCATTGTTAAATAAGCAAACGTGCTTCTCACAGGTAAAATATACTAAGGTGATGTAAAAGTTGTACACAAAAATCTATATTGAAGGAAGAAACATAATTTCAATTTTCCAGAGTATGTATGGGTGTGTAATGGATACAGCCCTAACATAATTTCCATGGTTGCTAGTTGAAAATGTGAAAAAAACCTCTGACTGAGGAACTATGTCCTTTATATGTGTGGAATTCTAATGAATTAACCATGTACATCTATTACAATTTCAGTAGGTACTAAAACCATCTGCTTAAATATTCAGCTTCCATTTTTTTATCAAGGCTGAAGCCGATTTAGAGGATAATGCTTATAAGACCTCAAACAGGATAATGAGAACAGTGGTGAGTACTTGAAAATGTCATCACAAACTAGTTTAATGTACAGATTATCAAGAAATGCCATCTCTTCAGGAAAAACTGAAACACTGTGATGCAGTGCACACAGGATAAGAGATTTTTTTTTAAAAAAAGGGTAAATATTTCTGCTGAATTAATAAGGATGACTGAAAATTTATAAAGTGGTTGTGTGAGATAAGTACACCTGACTGAATGGGAAAAACAACAGGATGGTTAAAAAGGCGAGGGGAAATCCCCATAAAAAACATAGGATAATGCAAACAGAAACTGAGCTAAGAAAGAGTTTGAACCTCATTCCCCCTTCAACTTTTTTTTTTCTTTTTAATTTATCAGGAGAAGTTGTTAAATGTTTTTGGGATAATTTTGAAGTAGTCTGATATGGAAAAGAAAGATGGCTCTAAAATATAAAAATGTTTTAAATATCATCATTGGCATAGCGGCAAAACAAAGGAGGCAGGAGAGAAGTTTTGGTTATATTATTCTCGGGTAGGTAATAATATTGGGTTCCAGACCAGTGTTTCCAGAAAGTTTTACCTTATTTAACTAGTTAAAATGGGAAAATTGTAAGCTGTGTTTTAGAATTTGTATTGTCTAATAAAACAGCAGGTTCCTTAAATAAATATTAGTAGAAGACTACATTTTATATTAGCACCACTACAACAAAAGTGAAAAATGCACCCAATGCCACATCTCTACGTTGAAATATATAAACTGTGTTGCAAAACAGATGTTGAAGAACAAAGATAAAAGAAATAATAATTGTGCATTGGTGTATAAATAGTCTAGAAAATTAATGTCATAACATTGGTAGGAGATCTTATTTTGGTGATAACAGACATTGATATTCTGAGCGAATAAATTTAAGAAAGATACCTTCAGTGATATTTGCTGAAGAAGATTTGAACTGCAAAACTTTTAAGAAAAATATACTGCAGGCTCAGTCTTGATCTTGAAGATTACAATGAAGTCAAGACCCAGTGGCTGGAAAAAGAACTAAGGCAGGTTCAAGCATGAAATAACAACTGTGTGTGTAATTAACCACTGGAAACATTTACTGAGGGGTGTGGTACATTATCACAGGAAATCATTAAACTATCATGGGCTAGGATTTAAAAAATATAATTTTTAGTTCAATCATAAGTCACTGTGTTCACTGAAAGAAAAATTATTAATTTATGATTTTATGACAGAAAATCAGTTTAGACTATTATAATGGGCCCTCTGGCTTTAAAATCTATGATCCAGATGAAAATGCAGTTACAGAAAGACACATCATACAAACTCAATAGATTTAAAAATTATTCATAATTTGGACCAGGTATCTCAAGACACAAGTTTCATGCTTTTTTTATCCACAGAGATTTCTTATGCAGTGTAGTTAATACATTTCACTTTTTTGTACTAAGTTGAAAACAACAGGGAAATCGCCAAATTTGATCAGCTCACTCCACTGCTGCCTTTTGGACATGACTGTGTAAGATTACACAATAAAAAAAGGATTTTTCTTCCAGTTGACTATACCATGAATTTACCAAATTACAAGAAGCCCTGTGTGACAATTGTTATCCATAAGCAAGCAATGAATTAAAAGTTTATTGTGCTCTTGGTAATTGTTGACAAATTATTCTGTGTTTTTTTTTTTTTTAAAAAAAAAAAAAGTGGGTTTGAGCACTTAAAACAGCTCTGGTGAGCAATTGACTTCATGAATAAGTGTTCATGCAAGTTTTCACAGTTATTTTTGTGCTCTAAGAATTAATGGTGATGAAATTTTATATCAGTTTTCATCAGGTAGTTATTTTTTAAAGTAATAGAGTTAAGACAGTGCAGCGTTGGACATGCAATCATGTCTCATACATGAATAGAGTCTGGAGCTGTGCTGTGCTGGCTGACTCCAGCAGTGCTGGGCTCAGCTCGCCCAGGGGCTCCCTTGTGCATTGCAAGGTTTGATGATGGGATCCACAAAACCC
This sequence comes from Falco punctatus, assembly GCF_963210335.1. Classification (NCBI taxonomy): domain Eukaryota; kingdom Metazoa; phylum Chordata; class Aves; order Falconiformes; family Falconidae; genus Falco; species Falco punctatus. The sequence goes on along the minus strand of NC_137581.1, from coordinate 28,046,255 downwards.
CAGTTCAGCATACCAGTTGCTACCCAGTAAGACATGTCACTGTGATGGATGAGCTTCAAAACTAGCATTTTCAAGGATGTGAGAGCCTAACTGTGAGCTGCAGGGAGTCACTTTCTTGGAGTGCAAAAATCCATGAGTTTTCTGCTGGAATTACTGGTGGAAAAGGAGAAAATAGTGTCTGATGTTTACTCATTAGGGGTGAGGGTCTTCTCCTAAAAGGTGAATTCAAACCTTTTCCAAGAAAGGACCAGTCTGATCCTTGGCCTGCCACATCCCAGGCACTTTCCTCTTGCCCCTCTCAAGGCCATTAGTTCCTTGAGGCTTTGCTGCAGGGTAAGTCCCTGAGCATCCCAGAGCTGCTGGGACCTGCTTGTCCCAGGAATGAGAAATGGCCAGTCTACCGGGTGAGTGTGAAATGGTGCAAGGAGGGTATGATTCAGGCTGAGGTTTAAAGTGTTTAAACATATAGAGTTAGGTAGCTGGGCCTGTTTCTTGAGATTTAGAAACAAACCGAAGAAGGCTCTAGCTGAGGTGCAGGAATGATTTATAGTGAAGCAGTTCACGGGGTTGCTGTGTCTAGTCAGCTGCGCTTGCCCTGCTGTGCAGATTGCCAGCTATTCATGAAGTAAGCGCTAAGCTATTGCCATTTGCAGCCTAATGTTTAAGGTGAAACCCTAAGACTCCCCAAAAAAGTGAAACTTTAATGTCAGACTGACACCAGGGAGAACAAGTGCTTCATGGGGTAAAGGTAGTGACTGACTTACCTTGAAGAAAATAAACTCTTTTAAACCTGAGCCTGTAGTTAGTTTTCATCTTTTCTTAGATACTGGGAAAAACTGAAAGGATGTGAGGGAGTTTGTTGTAAATCCTACAGAAGATAAGCAAGTTCTGTTTTCTTAGTAACTGCTGGTTGAGTTCAGATCATCGGACATTTTGTACAGCTTGGTAGGTGTAACTTTTATGTGCTGTTGATGGTCGCAAAGCTATTTGTGCTTTTAAAATCTAGCTACAGTGTTTAATTGCCGCATGTGAGTAAGACAGCAATTGTTGATGGCAAATTGCTAAATTGTATAAAAGGAAAAGGCTACGGATACTGGAAAAGATCAAAGCCGCAGAGAAAAAGCATTTGCAAAATCAGATGTGCATGTAAGCTGTTCTAAAACATAACATTAGCAATACCTCTCTAATTAGGATCGAGTCCTATGCATTTATTCAGGTTGCATAATTGTGCATTCTGTTGCTAGTCCCTGTAGTTTGCTGGAGTGAGGTTAAAAGAACCAAAATCCAGCAGCTACCTAATTTACCTGCTGCTCTGGTGTAACTGCAGCATCTATATTGAACACCAGTCATCACTGCAAACCTTAAGCACACTTGGACTCGGGTTCATCCTATGTTCTGTGGTACAGCTCAACAGGGGGTGAAGCTGCTGCTAAACCAGCACGTGGAACTTTAGCCTGGCCGAGGCTGGGCAGTGCTGTGCAGAGGGAAGCTGGGAGCAGATTACATTTGTGGTAAGGGCTCTTCCTTTATTTGGGAGGTAAAGCAAGGAATTAAGAAAGGACATCTGCCCCACAAACTTGTCAGAAGGATCAGGCTAGTCGTTTTTTTACCTGTAGACTACATTGCCCCTATCATCTGCCCCAGGACCTTTATCTTCTCCTATGGAAAAAGATTTCTTCCATGGCTGCTCCAGCAGCCCTCCCCAGACACATGGGAATGAGTGAGGAAATACTGATAACCTGGCAGTGAAAACCTACTGGAAATGGTCCAGTCACCTCCAGGTGAATCCTCTGTTCAGCCCTGTCCTTGGACTTCTTTTCTGTGTACCTGAGCAAGAAGCAGAACTAATTACTTGTTCTTCACCTAACAGGAGGATTTGCAAAGAGGATGTTGCCCTGTCCAGATACTTTGCCTGCTACTGATGGCAGTGCTTTTGGAGTGAAATCAGACTTAATTCAGGCTCCTCCCTGGAAGTGCGCTCTTTGGGCTAGTCACGGTGTTTGTGACAGCTGCACAAGAAGAACCCAATTGCAGTTAAGACCTTTAAGAACTATAAATATTTTACAAAGTAACACAGACTACATGGCTTGTCTCTATGAACACAAACCATGAGAGTCCGTGCATCATAACACAGGACTGTGCTGGTTATCCACACCCCAAGTGGATGCAGCTGGGTTCTCATGGCAGATGTCCCTCTCAGTCCAGCCAGGCACAGGCACTCCTGTAATACCACAGCAGCATAGATTTGCCTTCCATGAGGATTTCTTTGACAACTAGCCACTATGATGCTGTATACTAGATACTGACTGAAGCTAGAGAGGCACTGCTATGTCTTTGTGTGAGGCAGCTATGCCTATGAGGAAACATCAGGGACAAATGAATAAGTTCTGTGCTCAGACTGAGTGTCTACAGGCGTATGTTTTTTTGAAACTCGTCATGATTTCTATTCTGAAGTTGTTGTGTTAAGAGGCAAACTGAGAAATGACATCAGGCAGACTGTTAGATTTCACTCTGCTAAGCTGAGAAAAAACATCATTATTTGCATGGTGGGAAAAGCAATGGTATGAGAAATTAAGTCCAAATAGATAATGCAGGGAAAGTTGGGCATATTTTATTATGGATTTGTGGCATTTCTGCTTGTCATTATTTGTCCATGTACGGAGGTGGAAAAAGACTGTGGATTAAGTTTATCAACAACTGACTTGGAAAAAAAGATTGAAAATTTTTCACACTTTGAAGTCCAGTGAAATATAAAGATGCATTACCTTCATCATTGATACATTTCACTATGACTCTTAGCCATATAACTTGTCAGTACCCTAGTGATCTAACTTGTATTTTGAATAAAATGCTCGCTTACCCAGAAACAAATTGGTCATCTATATGAGCAGGTAAGGTGTGCGTTCCTCTGTATTTGTAAACATAATGTTGTAACTTATACATTTGGACTTCTGTTCCTTGGTGGACTCCTGTCATTGATTGAATTATACCATTTACAGCTGTGGTTATTGAAAACTAAAATAAATGCTTTTCTTGTAATGGAGAAAACTAGAAATGTTGTGGACAAAATGTTTCTTAATATAAATAATAAATTATATTTTTGTTTCCAAGGTAGAGAACCATAAAAGTAATTACTCATATCCTGATATCTAGCTTATAGTTTCTATGTTATAGAGATTAAACTCTCTAAAATCTCAGAATTATGTATTTTGCTAATGGGTTTACAGAGTGATTTATTTCAGTGTTCAAATAAGTTATAGACAAAAATTTCCTTAGAAAGTATAAAATTCTATACCTATATGTGTGTGTCTGTGTCTTGGAATGTATGTTTGATTTTAATTGATTTTCCTTACAGAAGGCTGGATTTTCAGTGTTGTCGTGGCTTAACCTCAGCCAGCAACTCAGCCCCACACAGCCACTGGCTTCCCCCTGATGGGATGAGGGAGAGAATCGGAAGAGTAAAAGTGAGAAATCTCATGGATTGAGATAAAGGCTGATTAACAGGTAAAGCAAAAGTCATACATGCAAGTGGAACAAAACAAGGAATTCATTCACCACTCCCCATGGGCAGGCAGGTGTTCAGCCATCTCCAGGAAAGCAGGGCTCCAATATGCCTATCGGTTATTGAGGAAGCCCAATGACATCACTCCCAACCCTTCCTCCTTCTTCCCCCAGTGTCATATGGTATGGAATAGCCCTTTGGTCAGTTGGGGCCAGCTGTCCCAGCTGTGTCTCCTCCCACCTTCTCATGCACCCCCAGCCTGCTTGCTGGTGGGGTGGGGTGAGAAGCAGAAAAGCCCTTGGCTCTGTGTAAGTGCTGCTTGCAATAACGAAAACATCCCTGTGTTATCAACACCATTTCCAGCCCAAATCCAAAGCATGGCCCCATACCAGATACCATGAAGAAACTACCATGAAGAAGATTAACTTTACCCTAGTCAAAACCAGCATGAATGTATGTTATTGACTTGCCTTGATTTGATAGACAGATGACAGACAATCCCTACTTACTTCAGCACATCCTTTTATCCTTTCTTTCCTGTTGTTGAATATTATGAGATGTATACATGTCTAGAAAAGATACTGCAGGTAACATAAAATGTTGTGGCCTTTTCTTCAGAAGACTAAAAAATCCTAGCTATACTATGCATCTATGTTTAAGGTAAAGTAAGAGGTGCAAGATAAGTATAAGGATGAAATATTCAACTCAGGAGGAAGTCCTTTACAAAGACAATGACCTGGATATAATCTCAGTCGGAAATTGCAATTTCACAGAATGCTTTTCATGGAATAATGCTGCAATATGTCTGATGTCAGCAAAAATATGAAGTCTGTTTCAGACCTAAGTATGTTCAAAAGACAGTCCAGAACTTACTGAGCAAGTAGGTTCATGGTGAAGACAGCAAATGGGAACATGTTTATTATGGACCAAGGGAAGTAGATATGGTATCAGCAGCGCATTGCTACCATTCATTTTTCTTTATTCAGGAATCTAAGCAAAAGCAGTTTGCAGTTGTTGGTATACCTCTCAGTTCAGAGATTTCTACTGAAATTGTCAAAATTCAATGAAATCTAAAGATAAGAACAAACTGAAAGTAGTGAAAATCAATGGTACACTCTTAACTAATTTGAATCTGAATGATCCTGCTCAGGTACAGTTTCCTGGCTAATAATCATCCCAGAGGCATCCTCGGTATTGGATATTCTTTTGGAAGGACAGAAATCAAAGTATTGAACTGAAAATGAGTAATTGGCTGTGCAGAAAGTACAAGGCTCAGCACTTGTCATCCTACAGTGAAGACGGAAATAAATCAGTTTCATTTTTTGCCCTTAAGACCATGACTGTGATGGGCATAGCAATGTTTTCCATCATTCAAGCCCTGTGCTTTTATTTCAAATGCACTGTGCTTATAAAACCTGAGAGCCTAGTAGAATTATTACTTATAGGAACTGGACATCTGTGAAAACAGAAAAATGGCAAGTCTTTTCAACAACTGCTCTCATTTGCAAGTTGGAAGGAAAGTGGTGTTTGCAAAACTGGCTCTTTTAAATGCAGAGTCCTGTGTGTCTCTGCCTCCCACATGTCTCTCTGCACACCCCTTAGGACATGGCATTTTGAGGAAATGAGCAACTTATTAGGCACATGCAGTCAGTCCTGACCTGTTTGTGCAGTATGTACGGCATGCCCTTATTTGTGCCTGGTAAATCAGACCTACCGCTCACATTTACCAGCTCTATGCCTTAGTTCTTCTGGTAGCTCTTCCCTGGCTGCATGAGGGTTGCCTGTACCTGTTAGTGGCTTGAGGAAAGCTACCGCTTCTTAAATTGTAGGAGCTGCTAAAACTGCAAAGTTTTGTGCATGACAGCATGGTCTGTTTCTGAATGTGAATTCTGTGCCAATGTGGCACATTTCACAAATGGAGAAAGAATTCAACACTTAAGCAGAAAGCAGGGAGAGGACAAGAAAGAAACTATATATATTCAGTAGGCCTAGGACTCAGCAGTGCTTGGGGGAAGAGGGGAGAGGACTGTTAGTTAATTTAGCAATTAGGAAAAAGCCAACCCACAGTAAACATTGCTGCTCTCTAAGTGGGATGAAGATGCCATCCTTTGCCCAGCCTCGTCTATTCTGGCAAAGACCAGACTTTTCATCAGGGAAAGACTGTGTTTAACTGATATCCGCAATTGTAAAATGCCTATAAAAGGGAAAAAAATTATATTTCTCTCAATCTTTGTGTGCAGAATAACTCTCTGTCTGTGGTAAAGGAAACGGGCCCAGCATTCTAGAGGGGATGAAAAGGAGGTGGGAAATGGGGTGTTTTCTTACTGCTGTCATCTGAAGGAAGTTATTTCACTCATAGGGACTCCATCTTGATATCAGTTATGAAGATTCATCTCATTTTACATGTCACCCTCCATCCAGGCTGCTAGGCCTCATGCAGAGACCAGAGCAGCAGAGAGAGAAACTGATTGTTTCAGAAAAGGACTGATTTTTTTTTCTTTATTCATCTGAAGTTTTGGAATGCATAATTATTTTGTATTCTAAACTGAGTAGAGAAATCTTTTCCCCAAGGTGAATTTAGGGGCTGTGTCATGAAAGGCCATAAGGGCAGGACAAATGTTCAAATCAGTCATCCTTACTCATGCTTCCTAATGCCTAGTCAGGGATGCTGACAAAAACAAACAAGATTGCCAACGAAGAGCCATTGCGGCCAACTAACAGATAGCCCAGTCCTGCAGCCTATGGTCTTGTTGGACATCAAATGATTAAGCACTAAGGGATAATATTTCAATAGTAATAAAGTGAGATGGAGGAGAATCGTATTGCATGTATGCCCCGAAAGAGCTGTTTTTCCATCCAGTCCCTGTCACCTCCTGTCTTGATGTTAGCTTCAGTGGTTGCTCTGAGATACACAGCTCAAAGATAGAAGTGTACTAGAAATATGCACTGCTTCCAGAGGAGAGAGCTGCATAGACACCTTTCTTGCCTTATGAGATTCTCATCTGGCAGCAGCTTGGCTTGACTGCCTGTTTGCTCCCCAGGGAGGGTCTTCTCTTCTAGAAGGGGAGTGGTTGACAAATGTTTAACTGAGCATCAGTCACTCTGTGAAGTAATCTACATGGTTGTACACTAAACAGAGTAGAAACCTGCAAAACCATCCTTCCACAAAGAAAAAAGAGCAAGCAGAAGGGCTGTTTCCAGTGTGTAGTATTTTTTTTTCCAAATAATTCCTTTTTGAGGATAAAGATGTTTATTGTGAAGATATCTCTACTGTTGTCCAGAAATAGCCCATATATGTGGAACTCCAGGACTCGCTGTGAGAAAAAAAAATCACTTCTGGTAAGGCTTATAAGGAAAATTGGGATCATGTGTTTTTCCTCAGACAAAATGTCATTACCGTACTTTCCTGCTTCTGCAGAAATTAGTTGAGCAATATCATACATTTTGGATGCTGCTCTGGGATTATGAAGTTACTGATATGGTTGCTGGCAGGACTATCAAGGGCTGGTGTACACATTTAAAAAAATCAAATCCAACTCAATGACAAGTGATTGCCAGAGTTGCTTTTTCTTAGCTGAACTCATAATGCACTATATGGATGGATGAGGTGCTGGATGAATAGAGAGAGGATAAGTAACTTGCTTGAAGTCATAGAAGATGCAAAGAAACCAGGTAACCTGGTCACTATGACCTGTCCTAACCCACTCCTATTTTTATTTCTTTTACCAAGAGCTGATTGTATATTAAATCTTTTTTTGCAGGCAGACGTAGGCTATCTGTCTTTTCCCTCACCACCTTGACGATCTTGATAGTGTTAAACAAGAAACAATCCGTGCAGCCTGTAAGAGTGGCAGGAGTCAGCTCTCCATAAAGCTGTATTCCTTTTGTCTTGTTCTGTGTGTTCTCCAGTAAGAAAGGAGGAGAATTTTGGGATGACTATATACTTATGCAACTGTCCTTAAAAAAAATCTTTTTGCAAAGGAGGAAAACGTGAAATAAAAACTTCCGCTAAATGAATATTCAACTGCTTCCCCAGCCTAGTGGAGAAGCAATATGCTCAGTCTTTTGGATTGTGCAATGGTTGTGAGACCTGAGCTTCTTCTCAGACTTTATTCTGGAGACAACAGGCATCATCTCGAGTGCAGGCTTTCACTGGGGTAACGCCACCTTCCATTCAAAAGTTTTTCAAGGCAGGGAAGGAGAGTTTAGCGAGCCTGCATCTTCAGAATTTTGACACCATATTTTAGCATGTATAAATGTTGTAAATCCACCTTTAAGCCTAATGTGAACATTTCATTATTTTTTTGGGGGGAGGCCATCATCTGCCATTAGTGTTCCAGATCACTATTCCCATACTGGACTGCAGAGAGAAGGAACTAGATGCTAAAGTGAAGCTGCTCAGTAGGAGAACACAGAAAGGCAGATGGACATTTTATCTGTGAAGCCCAAGCATAAAATAAAGACATTTGACTCAAGTCAGTGCCCTGAATAAAGCAAGAAAACATCTGAGGAAACACAGTCTTAATGGTGGTTATTTTTCAGTTTTTATATATTGTGTTCACTGAATTTAATTGTTTTAGTTTTTATTAATAATTTATGTTGACGTGTGTGTATCAGAGATTCTTGGCCTCACATCACTCAACACTAGGTTTTTCAAGGGTAACACATCCTTTATAAAAATTAGGTCCTCTAAAGAGAGGCTTTGGCAAAGAAGTCATCCACATTGCTTTGTCTGTCCAGAAGTAAAAGAGAAAATAAGAAATTTCTACATTGTTCATACTTCCATCCTCCCTCCCTCCCTTCCTCCCTCCTTTCCTTCCTTCTTTCTTTCCTCCCTTCTTCCTATTTTTCTTTATTACTCTTTCTATCTCTCTTCCTTCCTTCTTTCTTTCCTTCCTTCCGTGCTTGCTTCCTTCCTTCCTTCGCTGTCTTTTTTTTCTCTTTCTTTCTTTGCTCTCTTTTTTCTCTTTTTTTTTTTTTTCTTTTTTTTTTTTTTGGAGGGGGGGTGGAGCACTGTGGGGCTGTTTTTTGGGTAGAAGGACTGAATTATTAGCAGTATCCTAATACAGCCTGTTTGGCTTGTCTGAGCATCTTCCTAGTCATTAAATGAATCACTTGTCAAAAGATTACATTTGACAGCCTGCCAGTGAGTTAAGTGGCTAGTAATCAATTGCTATCTAGCAAGCAGCGGTACTACTAATGGGCAATGATTTAAAAGGTATGCACTACCACAACTGTTTATAGAATGGTTTTCCTTGTAATAGTGGTTGATCCTGATCTACTGGAAGGTTTTGGGGGTTTTGTGTTGGTGGTTTTTTTAAACAACAAAATGAAAAGCACCCCTAGCAGGTAGTGGATGACTTCCCTCATTTCCAAATCAGAAGAACTGAAATTTGTCAAAGATTTCAAAAATGTAAAAAGCTGGTAATATATATAATTATTATTTAAAATTAAAATTTATATATTATATAAATATATTTTACATTATATTTTCCATGTGTAGCTGTCATGTGCAGTTTGTGATCAGTAGAGGTAGGGGAGTAATTGTTTTGAATTTTGGCTGCATTTAAATAAAATCAGTTTTTCTTTTCTTGTTGGTTTTTAGGATTACAGTGAACAGTAACCCTGGGATTTTCCATGTAACTTTTTCTAAATCCTCTGTCCAGTAGCACTTCTCAAGAGATCTTGTCTATTTTTTATTGTAAGGAAGGTAGGAAAAAGTTTAATTTCCCTTTTAATCTCTATTACATGATGTTTTACGCACCCAGCATAACAAGAAGAAAAATTATATTGCATGTGATGAAATCTGTTTTAGTGTGGCAAGTGGCAGGACTTCCATTTATTTGAAAGGGTGGATTTTAACAGGTGCCAGGCTTTAAATTATTTTTTTAAATTTAAGGATCATCCCAGTTCCTTGTCAGCAGAAGGATGCATATATGAGGATGCCCTGCAATATCTGCAGCGAAGGGAGTCTATATATCTTTATGCAAATCCACATCCACATCCATATTCTCTCTCAGAATCTGGAAGAGTTAAGGACAAGAACAGAAGAAAAAAGCAACAGTTTCTAATAGTGCTGTGATGATCTTTGTCTCTGCCTCCCACCTTCTGTCCCCAGAGAGAGCAGCAATAGCACACACTGCTATTGTGAGTGATTTATAGACAGAGGTTTTGCCCTGTGTTATCTTGTCAGCTAGCCAAAAAGAAAGGGGATTTATGTGTCCAGGCAGTCAGTGTTGGAACCCAGAGCACATCCTCCTCCAAGGAGTGTCCCTGGCTGAGTTGGGGAGTTGAGTGGACTGAACCGTTGTGGGGAAGGGTAGAAATAGTGGCATGGCTCTTCCTCGGGAGCTGTTTTTAAGCTGAGGTGATGCAGCATGAGCAGGAACCAGCTGTGCAGCAGCTGTGCCTGCACCTGGCCTCCTACCTCCTTGATGCTGAGCCAAACCTACCGGCTTGGCTCCCCAGGGCCTGCCGCAATGCTGCAAGCTCAGTGGGACATCACCAGCTGGCAGGTAACTTCAGATGCTGTCCCTGGCCTGATCTTGACCCAGACTCGCTGTTCCCCATCCAGCTCATTGCTGATGAGGTTGCGCGAGCACCAGCAAGGCTGTCTCAGCTGTGCTACGTGGTTGTGGTCCCCCAAAAGACTCAGAAAATAAGAGTCAGCATCATAGGAAAGAGAGTCACTGCAGTCTGTACAGGGAGAGACCCCATCTAGCACCAGGTCAAGAGTTGGGATACTGCCACTGCCTGGTGGATGATGTTTGTCAAGTGGGCACCATCCACGTGGTAAAGAAAACCAAACCCAGTCCCTGCTGCCTCCCCTTCTTTGGTGTCAGGGGCAGGCTGGGTGGCACAGGGACAGTAAACAGCCAGGGATAACACACCTGCTTCTTTAAGGTCCAACAGCTTTGGTTGGTCTCCAGTGGTATGCAGTGGCATTTGAAAGGTTGGCATGCTGGAAGGAGGAGGAAAGAAACAGCATAACCCTCAGGAGAAAGGCTGGCAGGTATTACTGTGACAAAGCATCTCTCATGGCTGTTTTCCTTCTGTTTTCCTTCCTCCTACCCTTGCCCTCTCAGCATGTCTAACATTTGAAAGTTTGAGTTGAGCTGCTGGATAATGGCTTGCAGAACCTCCCTCAGAGGCAGAACATAAAGAGGTGGAAAAATGGGAATTACAGAATTGTGTAGGTGGTTGTAGCAGGATAATGCTACAGAGAGACATACCAGGGGCAGAAATACCAGAAATACCTCTGAGACTGAGGAAGAAAAGAGGTTAACATTTAGTTTGGCTCTTGATTTAAAAAAAAATAATTCTTCTTAATTCCAATGCATTGTTATCTGGTTTTTTTATTCTATATTTGTTTGTTTATTTTTATTTCTATTGTAAGGTAGGCCAAGATGTCTTCACACAGTTTATCATTGTTGCTGAAGTTAGGTGTTGCAAGGATATTTTCTAACCAGTTGTATACAGACCTTAAGAAGCCTGAATGATTTATTTAGCATCTCAAATACAGAGATCACAAGAGTTGCACTTTCTGTGTTCACAGATGAGGATGACTAGCACAGCTCTGTGTTCAGCTGTTTTACCACTTTTCTTACAGGGTTGGGACAAACTAGTTTTGAAGCAAGAGTTGACCTACCACAATTTTCAACCTGGTATATTAAAGTAAATGGGCACTGACTTTGGTTTTCTTTGGCAGTCATTCTGTAAATAAGCTGCTGAATGGTCCTTGCTGGTGGCTCAGGGTACTATCCATTACAGTTGCTTTAAGATAAACTGTGCTTGTTCATGGCTCAGCAACTGGATCTGGGAATATATCTACAGAACGCCATATATGGCCTCAAAACCACTCGTGTCAGAATTATTCCAGTTTGGTGAGCAGGCTGGAGGAGGGAGGAATTTTAGTGATGTGCACTATGGGAGCTGGATTTGTAATATTTTTTGGTATAACCTGTGCTGTTTACTTACACTCTAGAGTTACTCTGTTAAAACAGGATCTTGCCGTTTGTCTTGTCTGTTCACAGTTGGCAGCTATTGGGTCAAATACACTAACGTGAGACAGTACTAGAGATCCGTGTTGTTGGAATGATGGCTGGCTGTTGCCTCAGTTCACAAAAAATACTCCTTTCCCCTGTTTTATTTTTTTATTATTATTATTTCTGCCATAGTAAGATCTACCCTGTTAATTGTCATTCTACTATCAAATATTCAGTTGAGAAAATTACAATTTTGAAAGATTTGTATCACCTGTCCATCTTTCACAGGTATCAGCCTCTTTTTGTGAGTGAACATTTTTTTTTCCTTTCCAGTGAATCACATTACATTCATTTTTCCTGCTTTCTGTCTTAAAAAAACCCCTTGTTTTCATCTCCTGTTTCCAAACTCTTACATGCAATTTAGCAAAACAACCTGACTGTTTAGACTGTAAAGTTTTCACAACTTATGTTCTAGCATCTGCTGTGGGAAACAATGACCAAAATAAAGTATCCTGCTATCAGAAAAGTTTAGGCCTGTTTAGCATTCAAACCAGTTGATGCCTTTTGAAATATGAATGCATGAGTTTTCATCTGACACTTGTTCAGAATGCAAATTGATCCACATAAACCAAGACATGTCTGAAAAGCATTGACAATATTTTTGCTGTATAAAAACATATTTGACAGAGAAGTTCATGAAAAATGAATAATGCTTGAGAATAAAGACCACACACACAATACCGTGGCTGATCTGATGGCAATCAGGTACGCTGAGTTATGTAGGCTCTGTGCATTTACAACTCACTTTTATAGCGCAATAATATTTGGGGCATAGCAAAGTTGTTAGGACTGACATAGAGACAAAGACAACTGTATTGTTGGAATCACATCCTGAATGAACAGTCAAGGAAGACTATATTTAAATCTTGTAGAACAACCTTTCAAGAACTAGGTGTGATAAATGCATTGTGATGGTCACACAGACTTATTTTCTAGCACCTTTCTTGCAGTTTAAGGGTGACTTATGTTACATGAAAATAAGAGATATTTCAAGATCCTTGACCACTGGCTTATAACTTGACAGGAAGGTAGATGTGGCTTTCACGAAAAAGCTTCTCATTAAAATCCCCTCATGCCATCACTCATCTTTCTGCTCAAACTAGGAAGGAAAAGGATAGTGCATTCCATAACCTGTTGTTTCTAATATGTATCCACTGATCCACAGAAATCCCCATGCCTCTGTGCTACATCTGAATTGACAAGCACTATACTTGGTCCTATATCTTTTTTCCTCTTTCTGCTGTATGCCCAATTCCTTTCCTTAACAGTGCTTTTGCTGCTATGGCTTGTTTTAGTACCTATGCTATGAAGTCAGTCACAGTGACCTAGTAACATCACAGTTCTGACCTGCAAGACTCACTCATCTCTTTCACACATTCTTCCTTGAAACTAATATCTTCCCATTATTAGCCTCAGCATTAACTTTTGCACAGCTTATCCTAGCTGGCTGTTCTATTTTTGAGCCAGGTTATAAGCTGTCTGCAACTGTGATAGGTCATAGTACTTTGGAAAGCACTGTGTGGTTTTATAATACTGCATGAACATTGGTGCTAACATGAAATCCCATCTTGCTGTGTAAGAAGTGACTGTCTGATTTGTTTTTTCTCTTGCTTTCACAGGCTGTCTACACCCTGACTACCACCACAATAACCTTAATTCTTCCAGTACCACATCCAGAAATGACAGAACAGAGTAAGATCCCTGGCAGTGGACTACCATATACCCTTGTTGCTTTAAATTGTCTTTATTCCAGCTCCATTACTACTACATAAAACATGTCCATGCTATCTTTGACTTTATGTCCTCATTAACTCATGCATGACAGTGTCACCAGCTTTAACCACTGCTCCTTTGTTTTTGCTTCCCCATGACAGAACTCCATTGATATTCTGCTAAGTGGTAGCTTTTGCCCATTTTCTGTGCACATCTCCAACATTTCATATTTCCTGAAAGGTTTTCAGAGGGCATCAGGGAACCCTCTGTTGTTGATAACCATAGTCTGGCTGTTCTTTCACTGTCACTTTTGTTCTACCAAGCATTTGAATCTTGCAATTCTCTACCGATACATGCCATGCACACAATTAAAGTTTTACCATTCCAAGGGAGCTTCTCACTTGAGCGTATCTTTGACTAGGTTTGAAGGGGGTAATTGAAATTCAGACACCTATGTGTAAGTGTCTATAGTGGAGATGACCACATGTGCTTCAGGCCCCATAGTAGATTGTGGACCTTTGGTAAGCAGCCCACTGAGTTGAGAAAACTTTTTGTCTGGAGTAAGCACCTACACTTGGTGACCTGCATAATTTCCCAAGCTCCACTGACTTTACTGTTTGAGCAGAAGTAGGAATGAATCGTATTGCAGTCAGGCAACTGAATGGGTTTCAGCAGGAGTGGAGAAATCATAGTTTAGTGTATGCAGATTTGAGAAGTCTACAGACGAGCTGAATACTTGTTTTATTTCACCTACTGATGTTCTAGTTAATTGTGGATTAGCTGAGAGTATGTGGAACTGCTGTTGTGATATGCTGGACTAGACGAACTGCTTCCAAGCTCCGTCACTGTATGTACTGATTTGATTGCTGGAGTCTGATGTTCTGGCATATGCATCAAAGGAGGTGATCTGGGAATTGCTGAGGACATGAACTACAACTTGAAGTGTGCCTAGCACTGAAAGCTCAGGGATCTCTGTTGATTTTCAACAGCTGAGAAACTCGTATTACACTTCTCATAAAGACTGTCTTTCCGACAGCCCTGACAGACATTGTTGATGCAGGGTTACAATAGTCTGGCTGAGTCATAGTAACAGATCTGCCAAACAGCATATGCAAAATGCTTATATCCTCTGATGTGGAAAGAGATTGTATTGTCATTCAAGTTATTATCCCCAAAGAAACCCAAACATTGGGAGAAATCTGCCTCTCTGTACTACTTGCTTCAGTCTGGCTGAAAATTAGCTCCTTTAGGATTGCTAATAGAACTGAAGGTGTTCTACTGACCCCTGTATAGGATAGAATATAATTTATTAAGTGTTGTCTAATTAGTAAAATAAGACATACTTCAAAACTATTAGCTAGTGTTTTTTACTCCTCCTGTTTATTTAAATAGTGCCGATACCAACGTTAGCCAAGGACTATATTAATGATAATTAGCTAGTATTTAATCTCCTTAGTTTGAATAGATTTTTAGAAAAAAAAAAGCCTTTATATGAGCGGTAGAATTACTTATTGCCTGTTGTATATTTATGTGCAGTGGTTGACTTTGTGGTTATCTAATACTATCACCACTCAGAATTAAACTGTTCAGAGGGCTTGGGATCCGTATGATCAATGCAGGACACAGAGAGACCTCCAGCTCCACCTTCCTCTCTGCCAACGTACACATAGTGCTTTGGTACGCAGCTATCTGTAGCCATGAAACTTGCAGGAACTATGAGACCTTTTTGCCTAAAAGTGTACAGAACAAGAAAGTGTGGGAACACAAGCATACGCACATATTAAAATGGGATGATTGCCTAAAACTTGCTTCTGTAAAGCAGCCTAAATAGAATCATAGAATTGTTTAGGTTGGAAAAGACCTTTAAGATGATCAAGTCCAACCACTAACCTAGCATGGCCAAGTTCACCACTAAACCATGTCCCTAGGTGTCCCATATTATCTGGAAACAACCTCTCCCATAAGCAGGCACCCCAAATATTGCTTTTGTAGTGAATGGTACAACACACACGCAAGAACTACTGCTTGGGTAAGGAATTTCTGACAGGACCTGCTTCTAATGACTCAGTGTTTTATATTCTTTGCTTATGTACTGCAATAAGCAATAGCAAGACATATAAAGGGGATGTAATACATGGAACCAACCCCCAAAGACCATCAGTCATACTTCTGCCTGTGAAGTAGAGGAACATAACAAAAAATGACTCCTTTTACATTTCCAGAAGGATGGGTGAGTGAGCAGGCAGCAGCAAATACAGTAGCTAAATTAGATGGTCTAAGCATTTTCTGTATTCATTGCAGTTATGCCTCTGGGTGTGCTTTTTTGATGAGGTGTTTCAGATTTTGTTCACACTTCTATCCACTTTGCCCCCAAAGTACAAGAGTTCTCAAATCAAACAAAGTAACAAATTGTTAGTGTAACTGCACTTTTCCAAAATGAGCACAAATGTCTCTCAAGAAATCACTGTGTGCTCTGTGCTTCTATACAGCATGAGTGGAACTGCAGGATGCAAAAGCTTTGAATCTCATGGGAAGAAATACTGTACATCTTACAGTTCCATGAAAACAGTAGTCCTGTTTATAGCTAGGAAAAGATCTATGAATCTTACCCTGTTTTTGATTAATATGAAGTACACAAAAATGGTCTGTTTAACAGGGACTAGAACTCCTGTTTCCCCTCTCTGATGTAGTACGGTCCTGCTCACCTTCCTAGAAAACAAAGATCCCACTCACTCCTTATGACTGCTTCAATAAATCTTTCCTTCTGCTGCTCACAGGGTAGAATGATCAATAGAAAAAAGTAAAAAGCCTCCACATCAGAACACTCACCTTTCTGGTACTTTCTAGGAGGTGAGAAAGAAGGCCAATGAAGTCTAAAAAAGCTGGTGAAGGGTCTGGAGCACAAGTCTTATGAGAAGCAGCTGAGAAAAGGAGGCTCAGGGGAGACCTTATCACTCTCTAGAACTGCCTGAAAGGAGCAAGTGATAGGACAAGAGGAAACAGCCTCAAGTTGTGCCAGGGAAGGGTTAGATTGGATATTAGGAAAAAATTCTTCACCAAAAGGGTTATCAGGAATTGGAATAGGCTGCCCAGGGAAGTAGTTAAGTCATTATCCCTGGAGTTATTTAAAAGATGAGTAGACATGGCACTCAGGGACATGGTTTAGGGGTGGGCTGGGTGGTGTTTGGTTTATAGCTGGACTTGATGAACTTGAGGGTCTTTTCCAACCTAAATGATTCTATGATTTTATCAACTGTAACTCTGGTGCTTCCACAAGCAGAGGAGGTTATTGCACCGGAGCCTTCTGATCTGGAGAGACTTACTTTTAACAACTGGGAAATTGTACAGGAGCAGCACATAATCGTTGCTAAACTTAAACAATGTGTTTTTGCAGATTAGATGTTTGTAAAAAGTTGGGGGCAAATTCTAGTTTTGCTTACTAGTTTGCACCTTTCAAGGGTTATAAATGAAAGGACCTACAAGACACCCCGTGAAGGCTTGACACAGTTGCTGAACTGCCTGGGAGAACTTTTAGGTTAGGGAATTATACTGAATTAAAAAAAAAAAAAAAAAAAAAAAGAGTGTCTGTGGTGTCTAAATTCCACTTAAGCCCCAGTTTAAGTAGCATTATGGATCAAATCTCTTATGTTTTCTCTATCAAAAATAGTCCTATATGCAGCTCCCTTATAAAAGGCTGCTTAATTTAGGAATTCCGACCACACTGCTGAACAATAAGAAAATGTTATTCCTTATATGTCCTGTCAGAAGCACAATAAGACTCTAAAGAGGTAACATAAGGCAGTTATTTTATGAAGATTACACTGTGCTTTACAGATCCACACCTTCTTGGACCCAATTAAATTCCCTCATAAATAAATAAATAAATGTAGCACCTTCCCTTCACTTCTGGTCGAATGCTTTAGGTTGGAGTTCAAAGCAGCTACTGCACAGTTTGTCCAAAAAACTGCTTTATGGATTTTTTGATTCTGAACTCAGTACCTGTAATCTTCTATGGCGAGCATATTTTTCTTTTGAGATCAGAACCACTATTTCATATTGATGCTTCAGGATTTTGTCTCCAGAGTTGAAGGAGTTTCTTTAAGTTTTAAGAATTCAATTAGGATCGTAAGCCAGACAGAGCCAGCTTTGGCAAAGCTTCCTCTGCTCTTTTTTCCTTATTTAGTAAATAGAACCTGCAGAGTGTGGGGACACTGCTATCTCCTCTGAAATCTTTGGCTTTGGTGTGCTGAACTGGAAATGAGATATATAGATCAAAAGAACTCTAGCAAAACAAGAGAGAGTGCCTTTGGAAAGCAGCAAATAATTTTTTCAAACCAAGAAACTCTGCCTGTTAATAGCAGCATTAAAGATCTGCGAAAGCTTTGTGGAAAGCTTTGCAAGATATTTTGTTTAAAAAATAATAATTTAAAAAAGTAATTTATATGCTTACACTATTTGTCTTCCTGGGAAAGATAATACTAAGCAAACAGAAAGACAGGGTTGTCTACACACAGGAAATCTTGCTGTTAATTGAGGTGGCTGAAGTCGCGTGTGTAGTGCATGGTACAGTGCAGCATAGTTCATGAATAAGCACTTTAGCAGCTGTAGTCCTTAGTTCTGCATGGGGTAATTTGCCCAGCCAGATGAAGTATTTCCACCCACACAGAGGTACATGACTTAGATACACAGTCCTTCCATCTGTCCTTTCACGGATCTAGCCGTTGGTCCTTGGTTGCCTGAACGTTTTCCTCTACCAGTCCTCACTCTGACAGCTGTCTCTGGGTTTGCTTTTCGCTGATCATCCATTTACACACCATTAAAAACAGTGATATGCACCTTGTGTATATATTCACAGCATGTGGACTTAGAACTTTAGGGTTTAGCTAATTAAATTTATAGGTCTCCACACTTCCCTTCTTCTAAAGCAGGTATAAAGATACAAACATGTTGACACTGAGCTTGCTTCTTAGTGACCTTTTATGAATCTTTTAGAAACAGGCTGCAACAGCCAAGGAACTCCAAATGCAGGTTTACGGTAAAAAGCACAGAGGGAATAAGGCTTTTTTCCATACTAACAACCCTGTGAATAAAATGCACCACAACAATTTTAAGTGTCCTGCTGTTTGATGGAATGTTAGCAATACTTTTTCCAAATTCAGCAGGACAAAAAAACAATGACAAGGGAAGCTATAACTGTAGGATGATCTTTCAGATCCTACATCTTCATATCCTATCCACAGAACATCTGCAAGTGCCCAGTATAAAGGTAGAAGGAATATTTCATTTCATTGAGGTTTATATAATATTAATGTGTGTGGCTGTTCTAAAAATACATGTCTGTAGGCAATTCTATCTTGCGTGTGAAATTTTTCCTGGAACTTAAAAAAAAGGGGGAGTTGAAAAGATCATGTAACTTTACATGTAAACATACTGGGAGCAAGCATATGCTGAAGGAATAGCTTGATGTTACAGAATTCCGAAATAATTTCAATTATATCCAATAAATTCAGAAAAGCCCTGGAACATCAGATGCAGTATTAGTCCCTTAGTATGGTTCTATTTTTGGGTTTTAGCAGTTATGTACATTTATAGAGATCTATTCTTGTAAAAATAGTTTTAAAATTACACAAAGCAGAACCAACCAGGTGGTGATTCAAAGCTCTTTGGAGTAATCTATAGATTAGATTGGCCAGCAGTTACAGCTGTGAAGCAAAATTGTTTATAATCATTTAGTAAGGCTTTTATGCACTGACTTAAATCAACCTTTTTAAAATAAAGGCCTAGAAGACACACAGATCAACTTTAAGAAACTGAAGTCCTGACTCCCTGCTTATGAATCAGCCCAGTACCAAGGAAGAATATTTAGATGGAAAATGACTCATGAAAAATCTCTAAGGACTGACTTCACTCACTTAGAAACTATGTATATAAGTGAGAGCCAGAAAGCCCACGGATTGTCTGCATAGTTTAAAAATTGAGTCAGCGATCTCTGATAAGATGACGGTGTGTCATGAAATTTCAGGCTTTGATCTGTAGCCTTGTGAATGGATTTCCTTCTCCCCGCCCCCTGAATATTAACTCCAAGATGGAAGCTAAATAGTTGTAACATGTGCCAGTGGAAAGCTGGGTTGAAGGGTAGAAGGAAAGAAGAATTCAAATGCCTTAAGTTTTAGGATTTCTAATGCAGCTTTTGGTTTGCCTGACCTTACTGCAACTCACTCTTTTCAAAAGATCACATTCCTGGAGATATTGTCTTTCCTTGTCCCCTGCTGAGATTTCTCCCATTGGTGGGAAATTTCATTAAAAAAATATCCTACCTTTGAATTAAATTCTTTCTAAATATTGTGAAATTCTGGCAGTGGTGTGGTGGGCTTAAACACCACTTTGGAAGAGTAAATATTTTGCTTTAATAGAGCACCAGATTACACCAGTCTCAGAGATGTGTTGGCTTTTAGGAAGCTGACCCTTCCTGAAGCAGAATCAGCAGGATTTGCAGTCTTACTTCCCTTTCAAATTAGGTAGATTAAGCTTTATGGTGCCTGTACTTAAAGTATTTTATTTATTACAAATGTAATGAAACATATGAGGACTAGAGGCCAATAGAGTGCTTACAGTCCTAAATCCTTGGATTTTCCATAAGGATGTATTTAAGGCATTGAAATTCATGGTAGCAATGCTAAGAGTAAAACTCTCTTGAATCTGTGCCTAAAAGTATTTTGTGTTGATTGAAAAGAAGTATATAATTTATGTGAAGAAATACACTTGGAGATACTCAAGTCTTTCATTTTTGTGAAACTGAACCTCCAAAATCACAAGTACCCACACACGACTGCTTGGAATAGGCTTTGGTTCAGGCTTTGTGCAAAGGCAATTTTCCTAGGAAATGACTTTTTAAAAGACAGTGGTAGAATTTTGACTAGAAATGTCTTCTGCTGCTCGGTGTTACTGTACTGATTTAAGCTTCTTTGAAAATGCTGTGCTAGGAGACTTAGGTACCAATTTCTGTTATTGGTAAGGTAGGATTAGACATGTCTTCCTGTAACACTGCCATCAAATCTAGGAATCTACAAGGAGCTTTGAAGCTCCTTAGAAAATATTAGCCTCCATTATTTAAGTCACTAGACTTTCAATTGTGTTTTTTATAGAACAATAAACACAGGAGTTATCCCATCTGCCCTGAGCCTGTATATATGTCCTAGCTCTTATAATACTCATGTTGTTCTACTTTTAATTTCATTTACCTTTTGAATTCAATGTAATGTACCTAGCTTTATTGGTTTAGGTAACAGGTGTCAAACTTTGTGTGATCCTGTTGATGGGATTCCTCTTATCTGACTGCACACGTGCACAGCTGAAAATGTAAATATCTACATCTGACCACCTTCCCTAGGCTGCCTTTATTGTCTGTAGGAAGCAGAAGTATATTACTCTGGCCTCTTTCAATATCCATTTTAGGAAGAAATGATTCACTCCTTTTAAGGTCTTCTTTCTCTCTGTTGTAGATAACTATACTGCCAACATTTAATTTTAGCATCTATCCTATGTAATATATGCATGGTTGTTCTTCCCCGCCATGGGATACAGTATTTTTCTTACTTTTAATGATGGATTTTCTTCCTCTTGTGCCAGGCAAAAGCTTTCTTTTTTTTTTTTTTTTTTTTTTTTTTTTTTTTTTTTCCTTTCTCTTCTGTTTACTAAGCTTGCCAAACATATTTTACTGTAATATATTTTGTAAAGTGGGGTCTTGTCAATATGAAAGCATTTTGTCTGGGGCAGACTGTTGTAAAACAAACAAAACTGTGAGGTTTTTTCCAGATGCCAACCACTTCAATTACAGGTTCAAAAGTGACGGAAATTATTCCAAGACATCAGAGATCATAAGATCTCTCAAACAACACAAACCTTCCTATCTTGGCAGCAGGTTGTTGATAAATGCTATTCAATCCATTGTTTTCTTTCTTATATGCAGATTGTATTCAGAGATTTTATTAATGATTTAACACATATTAAAAGTTAATGACCTGACCTGAGATTCTAGGACTTGTTAAAGATGTATTCCACTTGTTAAAGTTTTATTGAAAATCAGCTCCAAGATAACATTCTTGATCATGCATTGAACCATTTCAGAGTATCTGCTTGCACAGTTCTGTGCCTCTTACAAGGAATCAGTTCTACACCTTCACTTGTTTGCAGCCTGATGCCAGGAACAGTTTTTCATAGACAATAGGCAGCTTGATTAGCAAGCAACCAGTCGAGATTTAAAAGTGCCCTTATGCTTCCTGATGGTACTCTTGAACCAAATCATAGGCTAATAGGCTATAAATCAAAGAAATATAAATAGGAATATAGAAGCTCTATGTATACTAATTATCCCTATAGACAGGGGTATAGAAGCCCCGTGTTTACTAATTACTGTATTATGGACTGTGGCTGGGCAGAAGAAAAGGAAAAATGAGAGGAATACTGTGAATCACTCCTTTGTACTGCTTTAGACCTTTGTTTGTCACGTAACAACTATGAATAATTTTTCTATAGGAAGAGAATAATTGGTATTAATGACAGTAGTTGAAAGCATAATAAAGTGTGATGGCAGGAAAAGCATTGTGATCATGAGAGAACTGTCATTTTTCAGAAGCTACTGGTTTGTTCATAAGCTGACTTGGCTAGTCATTTCAGCATCACTGCAGCTGTAATCGTTTGTCTTAGCCATGGTAAGGCATATTTGTAGCTAAGACTGAGTGGACTATGGAGCAGCTGATGTGGTACCATGAATCAGGCCCTTGAGTGGATAGGTGGCACACTTTTATCCATGATGCTTTCTGTTCCCTGCTTATACCAGCACATCTAAGAGTGCTGGGAAGCCAGTTACAGAGCTTCTATTACCAGTATTAGTTTCTAAGATTAAAAAAAACCTTTTGGTCTTTGACAGTGACTGCTTCCATTTTGTGTACATCCCTGATTCCTCTGCTACTTCTAGATCTAGAACATAATTTTCAGAAATTGGCCTTGCCATGCAGTGCCTTTCAAGAAGCATAATTTGATAATAGTAATATTATAATCATCATAAAAAATAGTAATGAAAATCATACTCGGAGCCCTTCCAGACCATCCATAGCATCAAAAGCCTAAACCAATCTTGACTGATGAATGTAGAATTCATACTAAAATTTTAATTTGGGTGCATAAAAATAGTGAAAGAAATGTGCAATCATGCGTTCTTTCACAGTATATTTCCATGCACACACACCCACACAGAGTGTATATAAAATATCAGAATAGCAGCATATGAGCTTTCTAATCATCTTAAATTTAAGAATTATTTATAAGTGGTGCTCTTATGAGAAGATGGATTTGTTTAAAGTTATACTTAATTTAAAGACATTCTTCAGCATGTGTTTTCCATCTCCAGTTTCCATGAATAAGTATTTTGGGTGGGCCAAGCTTTTGCAAATCATGACTAGCAGCTAACTTATTTAGCTAAAAGCCACGACTAATTAATTTTCAGCACTGGAAATGAATATTACAAACTAACAAACAACATTCAAGGACTATATCTAAAGATAGTATATATGTCTGTTATTTTAATTTTGTTACAGCTGAGGTTAAAGGGGCTTTTCAGGGTCTGCGTCTCACAGAATATGCCCCTGTAGATAAACACACTCTATATAAAAACCTTTAGAATTCCCATGTTTATGTTAAGGATAAATCTTTCATGTATAGATATACATGTTGGCTTTTTATATTGATTAAAATGTGCCATGGACACATGAATTAGTCCCTAAAATCTATATTCTTTTCAAATTAGGCTTGCAAAAAGCTGTTAACCCAATAGCTTGCTCATGGCATACAATTTTTATATTTGCCTTTAAGAAATTAGTTTAGTGATTTAGTGTTAACATTCAGTGAATTAAAACAAAAAGCACCCTCGTCTTGCAGTACTGGTGAACTGATGATTGCTGGAAGATGGTATGAAGGCACCAGAACCTTTTCATGGAGATAATCTGTCTTTCCAGAATCAGAGTTACTTTGAACCACATCACCAAACACAGGCAACACAGAGGATGCAGAAGAGACTTCCCAGCAAGCCATGGTCAAACAGCATGGGGGGGCTGAAGTTCTGAACAGGCTTTTGAAACAAAGAGTTTAGTTTAGGGAAGAAAAATATGCTGCACTTACTGGATATTAAAAAGATTGAAGGTTACTCAGGTAAGAACTTTTTTAATATTTTGAAAATAAAATGGATTCTTCCTTTAGTAAAAAAATTACTCTGACTTTGGGGTTAAGTGTTTTAAATTTAAAACTGCATCTCTGTGATGTGTTTAGTGACTATAACAAAGTGATTTCTTGGCATTGATTTGGCCTTCAGTCTGATGGTTTGGCTAAGTGTATGCTAATTAAAATTTATAATATTTGTTACAACTGAACTTTAAGAAAGATATTTTTAGACTAGGTAATGATACACTAGCTACAGAACTACACATGCAGCTGTTTGCTGTTTTAAATGTCAGTAAATCTGCAAACATCTCACCTTTTTCCCCTGTCTTTCAATTTGCAGACAGGTTTTTCAAGGAAAGTTGGTTTGTCATATTGATCTGTAATAGGACCTGAAACAGTGAATCAATGCCGTTATACACAGAAGACATAAATACAAGCAGTCTGTTGCAGATGGAGTGGTGCAATTCCCTCATAAGAGAGAAGCAGCAAGATGTTTATTGGTATAAAACAGAGCTTTAACAAAGTTTGATAGCAAACATGACAGTGGTTTAACAAGATTCGATAGCAAGGTTCACTTGAGTGTTTACTGCACAGAGGACAGGGTCAGACAAAACTGTCAGGGAGACCCTCCCATTGAGTCATTGCGGTTCAGAAAGGACCCCCTTGCCCTCCAAACTCCTCAGATGTGGCTAGATCCAGACTTAGTCAATGGTTTATTTCTAAAGGATTATATGTGCACAATCAATCCTTTGTACCAGTTAGCTAAGATTTCAGTTTAGCATGCTATTAACCACTTACCAAGAATCTGTTGCAGCAAGGAATCTCTCAGCCTCAAGGTGTATCCTTGAGAGGCATCCCTACTCAAGGGGAGATCCCGGAGTGCAGCCCGCTGCCATGCAGGAGGGCTCGACTGGCTCTGGGCTGTCCACTATTTATGGAGTAAGATAATCGACTCGGTCATATGGGAGTATCGACTACAGAAGTTAGGTTCTTCCATGCTTAGCTTGAGTGGGACCTTGACCAGCACCTTTAAGTGGGCACATTGTTCACAGCAGTCCCTGGCTATTGTGTCTTTATCTGTCTCCTCCAAATCCACTTTAAGTCAGATGCTGGTGGTGATCACTGAAGCATTGCCACAGGAACAAAGGTCAGGATGAGGGGTGAGGAGCCCACCACCACACAGTCATATGAGACCTCAAAAGAAAGCAATACCTGGAAATCAGAAACACAATTTTTACTATGCAAATTAACTTAGAAGAAAGGGATGAAATGGGAAGGCAGGCCAAAACCAAACAGATGAACACATGAGACTTAAATGTTTTACTTAATTGCTTGTTAAAGGTCTGAAAGAAGAAACAGAGTTCAGCAGCAGTCAACTCCAACATCATCCTTGATGAGTAGATGGGGACCTGCCCCCCAGTCAGTGAAACAGAATTGTCCCAAGTCTTGAACAATCAAGAACACTGAGAGATTCACGTGTGTCTGAGTCCGTAGTCAGTTTTCTCAGGAAGGGCTGCAACCCTACTGTGTGTCACATGGGCAGAACACAGTTGTTTAAGTTGAGGAGGAAGGTCCAGGAAGACCCTTACTGAACTGTTCAGGTGTGCTACTGTCTATGCTTGCAGAGCCCGCACTTTGTTAACTGGCTCTCTAGATGTCTCTGTTAGTGATGGAGGAAGGTTCCTCACCTCTTCCTTTCCTGAAGGCAAATCAGCATGGGTAGGGATGGCAATACTTAGACTTTTCATATCAAATCTTTGCGGTTAGGGCTCTTAATGGGGCTTTTTTCTGGAACTCAGCTCTGACAGGGAAGGCAGTGGGTGTCCCACTTTAGGTTTTTCTGCTGAGCAGCCATAAAAAACTTGTCATAAGAGGAACAGGAACTGCACCTCCAGGCATTGTTTGCTGAGTGCCTCAAGCTTATGGTGTCAGGATTAGGTTGTTTTCCTCCTTGTCCCTTTTTTATTTTATTAACTTTTAGCTGCAGAGGGGCAGAACAGAATGAGTAGTAACAGCTCATACCAAGTCATTCCCAAAAACTTGAGTGCACCAACAGGTTCTGCAGAACCTATTGCACCCACTCCAGCACTTTGGCTGTGGGTACTTCAGACCATCTCTGGCACAGTGTGGCTGTAACCTTGTGTCCAGCTGCTGGAAAAGAACTGTGGGAGAAAGAGCCAGGAGAAGCCTCACTGGGGCCTCCCCTGGGCTCAGGAGCTGCATTTGGGCTCAGACCTGGCTCACAGCCCCTGCCCACGGCCTGTGTCCAGCCTTGTGACATGCTGACCTGTTGCTGACTTGCTGTTCCACCACCACAGGCAGTCAGGGCCATTAACTGTTCCTGGTTGCCATCACCAGACCTACTGTGCTCCTTTTGCTTGAGTAAAGTGTGACAGGTTCTTTGTCCAAGGGCCTCTGCCCTGCTTGCCTTGGTGCCCCTTGGTTCCAGGCTCACCTTCCCTTGCACAGCAGCCTTGCTGCTGCATCTCCCTGCTCCCTCGTGACCAAGATACTTGCCCACATTATGAGAACTATGTAAATTGTATGCTTTCAGATGGACATGGTCATAAGTCTCAGGGTCCCCATTTATAGGGAAGTGACAACCACTATGATCTTGACTTATAAAAAAAGTCAGCAGGCAGCAACTCTTCCTCTTTTGAATAGGAAGCCTTAGGATAAAGCCATAAACTTTGGAGTGAGTGTCAGGAACTAAACCCCTGACAAATAAATGTACCATTATTGACAGAGAAAGACAGTTTCCTCAAGGTGTGCACCTCAGCCCTGCAAGGGATCCCTTGACACTTCTACACCTCCCCTCCCATGCTGCTGTTGTCCTACTGCTGATCCTCACTGCTGCTATGAATCCCAACATTGTTCTCACTTCGGCTATCCCAGATCTAAGGATTTTGGCTACTGCTGTGAATCCTACCCCTTCAGCCCATGTCCTCACTTGTTCAGTCAATTGTACAAGTTTCACGACACGTAGGTAATCAGGACATCAGAGACCCAAGAGTTTTGGAAGAGATGAGATTAGGAATGTCTTTTTAGTTGGATGACAGTACTAGAAGTTTTCTATGCCTGGGAGACGGTGAAGACCACCTTGCCTTTTCTACCTCTCCTAGAGGTGGAAAATTGTTCACTGGAAGACAGTGAAAATGTTGCCTTAATGTAAAGCAGGTCTTGGCAGCACTGGTGTTACTGCCGTTGCATCTATGGCTGATCAACACCCACAAACATGGCTCAGCTAGAAGCAAGGACATGATGCATGCACGGCCAGCTGATGCTTAAACTCATTGTCTGTTAGCAGCTCAGGTGGTGCAGAGCGCAAGACTCTAACCTAAAAACACAGATCCCATATCTATGGAGTAAATGACAAAAGCAGAAATGGGCTTTACTAATTAAGGGACAAAGCAGTGCAAGAGGGCATATTCACTGTGACCAGATCTGGACAGAGGAACTAAATTAATATCACAAGGTCAAAACTCAGCGAACTTGCTGTGTTTAACTGAAGGTCATATATGCACCAGAGTAATTATATGAAATAATTCCTCTGTGTCTCTAAATCCAAAGAGCAAAGCATACCTACAACCTGGATTTAAAGTGTTAAACTTAAGAGATAAAGTAAGGAATTTTTTCAATTATTATTTTTATTTTTAATTGCTGTAATAAGCACTTTTCTATTTTATTTGCTTTGACTTCCATTTCTTTTGACAGATATTACATACTCAGGATTTTGTTTATTTTTTTTTTTAATGCACTGCTTTTCCAGTCAGTAACACTGTGAAACCTGGAACACTAGAAGGAAGATGCTGCAACATTAGGAACCAGTAAGAAACAAAGCTATGCTCTATGCATGCTCTGTGTCATTCATGGCATCACTGTCACATCAAACTCTCCTGAGAGTTCCCTTTCGCATCAAACCAGAGAGAGTGGAGATACGCAAAAGAAGTGCAGTTGGTTTTGGCAGCCCCAGCGAGAAGACACAGCTTTGTTCATGTGTCCTGCCTAACCCTTTTCAGCTCCTTTTGGTGATGTAACCAAATTTCAAGGAATAGAATTTTAAGGAAATACAGTATATCAGGATATAAGTAGAATGTGTCCTTACTTTATACCTGCTAATAGAAAAAAATATTCACTGGTAAAACCAATGACATTTTTACACCCCATCAGGCTTTAATCTGCAAAGAAGGTTATGTGAGCAACAGGAGTTCCAACATTGCAAAAGAATAAAGGCTTTTCATTGCTTTCCATATATCCTCCCCTCCCTCTTACTAAGTTAGCAAGAGAGTGGTAGCTAATAAGAAAAGTCTTTTCAGTACTAGGCAGCACGGAGTTCTCCAGATTAGAGCCCCTGCTTTGTGTCATGGAAAAGACACAGAGATGCTGCAATTTGTGTTGGTTGAAGGGCTGGGTTTCAGTCCGGTCGTGTAGCTTGGGGGTATGCATCACAACAAATCCCGGGTGAGATTGTATTTCTTCTGGAATTAAAAGTGAGATGAATCCATTTTGATATACCTACTTCTACATCTGAAGTAGGTGGAGAATGGGAAGCAGAAGCAGAGTGTCAGTAAGCTAAATTAGGTGTTCAGTGAGCTTCCTGAGAATTTAAAGGATAATTAAATTAAGCTTAGCTCTGGTTCATACCATTTGCAAACAATTTAGATAATGCAAATATGCACAAATAGCTGTGCCATTACATGCTGCATTGAGATATTGCTTCTCAAACTTGCCCTGCACTACATTTTTCTTAGTATATCATCGCTTACATTAACAGTAATGTCACATCATGCTCAGAACTAGAGAAATATAAAATTTTCTACTTTATAATGAACATTTGCTTACAAATGTTTATAAATAATGTCTGAAGGGTTCACAATGACCAAATGTCTTGGGTAATAGCATGACATGAATTTGAAGGAAACCTTTTTAAAGTACAGTTGAAATGGAACAATTACACCATACCATATCATACTAGAAATGTTTGCATTGTGAATGTAATTATTGCTGTCTATCTCTAATAAATGAAACATTCCATTTCTAATTGTTTTTTCTGCTAAAATAAACTGTCTCAAAATAAGCATTATATTACGCAATAACTGCAACCATGTATCTTTTTCTTCAAGTTACATTTATGCTTTTAAAACATGCCTCTGTACACACTGACACATGCTTTCCTATTAACAGCTATAAGTTAAGTTTGCCTCTATTTAATGAACTGTTGAATGTGGTTTAATGAATTGTGACTGAATAGTAGATTTCTGGGGATATGCTGAATGTGATAACACATTCTGTCTCTCTGAGACGTTATCGTCAGTGATCGTGCATATCCTGAAAAGGAGTAGTCTTGTGTTCCTTTCTGACACATAATTACTGATCTGATATGCAAAATTATAAAAAAAATTCAACATATAACAAGTAAAAAATACTAGAACATTTGCTAGTTCCTGCCACCCTGTTCTGTGCACCCCAGTTCCTTCTCCTGACTACCCAGTTGTCAGCACTGCTGATTTCCTCTAATTTAAATTATGAGGTATCTGATATGTGAAACATGAGCCTACTGTCTGTAGTTAACTGAGGCCCTTTATAAATTATAGATCCACTCTGAAGTAGGAAAACATCAAATAGTTGATGCTAGTAATGCACTTGTGTGGTTTATTAGATTGTTGCTTGTGTATCCACAAGAAAATTGTTAGAGGTAGAAAACATCTATTGAAGTCAAATATCTTTTTTTTTTTCTTTTGTTTTTTTCCCAGGTAAAATTGGTTTTAGGTCTAGAACAGAAATGGTGTCATATTCTAAGAGACGTCTATTACCTTGTGCTATCCTGTCACTAGGGAGCAAGCCCACTGACCAGTAATCTGCTGGAATATAGTCAGATTGAAGTCTGAAAGGAAAAAAAACTCCACACAATTTTAGTGAGCATATTTGGCCATTGAAATTTCAGATTTCCATGTTTTCTTTTCTTTCTTTCATTTGTCCATCTTTAGGAAAAAAAAACAGCAGTTCTACAGCCATGCCCCCAACTCAGACAGGCCTGCTGTCTGGAAGAATGACACTCCCAATTGCTTAAAAATTATTAAATCCTTACTGTATAACTTTTTCAAAAATACAGAATTATTTGAGAAAAAAAGCATATCTCAGTAAATACACCAGAGTGTAATCATTCTGACTCCCACAATTATTCTCTCCTTAGGACAGTCATATCTTTGGCCAAAAATAAAATAAAATTATATAATTATTTTTTAAATTTTTGAACCTTTTAGCTCTGAAGAAAGAGAATCTATAAAAGTTGTTTTTCCAATCCATTAAAAATCACTAGTTGAAGACCAGTGTTTTGATAATTCATCCTTCTAGACTAGGATTTTCAGCCTTCAAAGATGAAATTTGCATTCTTAAACCAATATTTAAGTTCCTGGTCGAATATGAATTCTTTTAAAAGGAACTCAGCTTCCTCAAATCATATTGGATTTGTAGACTCTCAGTAGCTGAGAAATTAATGGATTTCTCTGAAAATTTTATTTGCAAAGAATTTTTGGAGTACTGTTTTTTCAAGGCTTGTGGTTTACATGTGTTTTACAAGCCCAGAAGATAATATGGAAGAGAACACATTGATCTCACACAGATTTCAGTGAGACCGCTCCATCACCTACAGTGAAATGTTTCTGATACCGTCAAAGCAAGAGGTGAACGGGGGTGGATTTTCTAAGTCCTTCATTGCTCATCATTGGCCTCCCAGTGCTTCTGTTCCTTCCTGTCTAGTCAAGCATCTGCTACCAGAATAAGTTCCAAAGCTTTAATGAATCACATATTTTTTGCATTATATCCAAGATTTTCATCCTCAAGTTTTTGGCTTGATACTTTCTGTATGCCTGTTATTATTCCACCTGATTTTCTAACACAGGCTTGCTGCTTTTGTCTGACAAAGACTGCAAGATGCTTGATCAGAACAATGATGGAAATTAGAAAGAAGAAATCCTGGCATGTAGGGATGATGGATTTAGAAAAAGCCAGAAAAGCTATTAAGAAAAGAAAAGAAGAGGGGAAAAAAAAAGGGGGGGTGGGGAATTATTTTTAAAAAGAGAGGGAAAAAATAGCACAAAATCTTCCAGGATTTTGCATTATTATATAGTTGGGCCTAATCTAGCAGTCTGGTCTTTTAATGAATATCGACACACCCAGGAGCAGACACAATGCAGTCAGCTAATGAACTTTATTGCCTTTTCTTTATGGCTTCTGGTGTGATGCTCTCAAAGGCAAATGACCATGGTGTACAGCCTCCATTCTTTTTGCATACATATGGCTATCTGGGCACGGCCTGGAGATATAAGATCTAATTATGAGCTCGGGTTCTTTCATTTCAATAAGGAACATTAAAAGTCTGAGGAGCAGAGCTAAACATATTATTTTTTTCTTTGTAGTATTGGGAAGCACAAAAATTCAGAGTCATTTAAAAACTGAAAAAAAAATTAATATTAGAATATCTTGTCCAAACTTTTTGCAATTCTTGTTTTAACTTTTTTTTCCTTTGTTTTTGGAAACAGCATTTTCATTTGAAGATTGACCAAGCTCTTACTTTACTTCATGTTTTAGTGGGGTTTTTTTAAAAGGTAGAAGTCTAAAATACTTGGTAGTGCATGGAAACATAAATCACAGAAAACATCCAATATAACCCCAAATACCTTCTTCATTTTTCCAGTTTGGTTATGAAAATAGAAGGCAACTCTGTGATTCAGAAAGCTATGTGTTCTGTTTACAGACAGAGAGCAGGGGAGCAAATGTTTTGCACAGCTTGGCAAGAAATAGGAATCACAGAACAAAGGTTTGTGTCTTGAATTATGTGGAATGTGTCCTGGAACTATTTCTTCATCAGCTGACCATCTGACCCATAAAAATCTGATGGAACAAGATAAGCAAAGTGATTACGCAAATTGTAACACTCCCCCTCCCCCATATTTTGGCTTAAGAATAGATTTATTTTCTTTTAAACACTGAATTATTCACAAACCAGTTGATATTGTGACTGAAGTCTAAATAAGATTATTAGATATCCATTGATGTATATGGAGCCAGAAAGTGCACCCTCTGGCAATATCTGGTTTGAATCACTAGTCTGAATTTAAACATCACAGAAATCCCAGAAATCTATTTTAGGTACTGTCATGAGTAAACTGAATATGGTCTTTAGATTCTTGAACTTATGTCACCTATAAATAATAGTGTGCTTAGGCTGCCTTAATCTGACTGAAATGGAAATGAGTGTAATATGTAGTAAAACATATGCTATATAGTGAGATCTGAATCTTGCGTTGACACAAACTTTGATTTAAAACATCTTAGTGAGAAATGGATGTTTAAACAAACACACCCCAGCATGAGAAAAAGAATCTGTAAATAGCCCGTAGGAATAAAATCAATATATATAAATAGAAGTCCTATGTAATACTTTACACAAATATTTCTTTGAAAAATAATTGCACTGGATGGCTCATGAATGTTTGTATTTCATGATTTACTGATTAGCTGTTGTTAAACTGTACATTTGGTTACAGCGGACCTTTCATCTCTTCTTATATCTCAAAGGTACAGGCCACTGTTTAATCTGGATATACAATATGATTAAACATTTTTGCATATAGTCCAAACATCCCATGACAGATAATCTTTTTAGATTGTGGTAGGTCATTTTGCTGCTATGTGCTGTGATTCAAACTTACACATGAAGGATTTGAAAGAGTGTGTGTGGATGCTTTGGGATTACAAGGAAGTAATTTTGTAATAATGCATCTCATGGAAGGTTCTGTGAAGCTTCAGAAATTGCCTGGAAGTAGTTATCCTCACCATTTTGGTGTTTGGGGTGTGTGGTGTGTGTAAGAAAGGGTAGGAGAGAATTTTCCTACTTTACCTGGGTTTAGAAATAGCCTGTATTTTCAGGACAGTGTATTGAAAAAATGAGGTTAAAATTTTCACAGGTCTTTTTCTTTGGTCAAACTTTGTTCCCTCTGTATTCTAAAATAAGCATTTTATCACTGATCCCAAGGAATGCTTAATCAGATGACGCGTGAGTGCTTTTGAATATTGATTCGTTGGTAATTTAAGAAAAAAACAGTACTAAGTAACTGCGTATTAGAAATAACTTAAAGGACAGACAACTCCTATAAAATAATATGGTCTACCTTGAAAAGGCATGGGTCAGCAAAATCAAGAGAAACTGACCATCTAAACACAGATATTTACCTTCTTCAATCTAAAACTGAAGATGTTTGATAATTACTTCATTGAAGTTTTCAGATGCATGCATGAGAAGTACAAGGGAAGTGGAGCTGTAGTGCAATTACAAGAGCTAAATTTCATCTGTGAAAAGAGCTGCTGAGAGTGGACTGCTGTGCAGTTCGTTACCAAGGAAGGGTGGGTGGAAAAAAAAGCACAGAACAGAATTTCTATGAGGTTGAAAAAACTCCTGTTGTGTCATAAGAATGATCACTGGAGGATATGGACTGTAATGCAGCTGAAAGGGATTGCTGTGTACTTGTAAGACTCAGATAAACAACACATAAGGCAGAAATTAGTGGCAAATACATGCTGTTTATTCAAGTGCATGGTGATATTTTCAGTAGTTTCTGCTATACAGATCATTTATCTGAGTGTTACATGCATTCCATTATTTAATCTGCATATTTGTTTCAAAGTGGTATTAACTTCTTTGTATAGCTTAACAGCATCCCAACTTTATAGTGCCATTATCCTGATCACCCCTCGGTCTGTGATCACTTCAGAACATGGAACAGCTGTGTTTTGTGTGAGTGCTTTGGAAAATGAGGGGCTGTGAGTCCAGCCTGTGAAAGAGAAAGAGCATATTCCGTATGTAGAGGCAGCCATAAAAATGGTCTGGCAATTATCTTGAAAGAAACATCTCATTTAAAAAAAGGTGAAATGAAGTTGTAATTTTAAAACTTGACTTTCAATTCATATTCTTAAAGCCGAGGTTAAAAATTAGTTAACTTAAAGGATGTGGTCCTCCAGGGTTTGAAGGAGGGAAGAGAATTATATTACAGATGAGGTTCCTCTTGTCTCATGATAAATCTAATAGCCATAATATCTATCCGGATTTTACAGTAGGTAGACCAATATATTTAAAGCTGAAAATCTGGAACCCCCATAATGTTAATTATTTATGATATCTATACACTTACATCTTGTTGTGTATGGGTTCTGAAAATAAACTACTTACTCACAATTTTGAACATTCTCTCTGCCATGAGCTGTTACAGTATTGCACCTTTCTAGGTCTGAATACTGCAAGGGATATTTGAACTGGTAAAACAAACCACTTCGTTATAATTAAAGGTAGTAAAGCAACAGTAACCTATTGTTCCACATTACAGACCTGAATATATATGATTAATTTTAAGCTCAGTATTCTTCAAATTCATATAAAACTGATTTCTTTAACATTCAAAAATTAATTCCTAGGAAAAAAATTCCTAGTAACAGGCAACAGATTGATTGTCTCAAATTAGACCTTCAAAGTATATGGAAGGAAAAATCCATCAGGAGTTTTGCCTGCAGATCACACAAACTCTACTTTATCTGCAACTTTTACAAACTTGTAGTAAACTTTGTGTTATCCTCTCCTCCCCAAGTCAAATTGGGAAAATATGCAGCATATGCCCATCCGAGTGACTTGATGTTTATGTAGTGTGTCATACGTCATAACAGGCAGCTATAAATAAATTGGTTTTGAAGGAAATCTGGATGAAGCTAAGAGCCAGACCCAAAAAAGGACTTATGTGGCTTAAGAAAGACTTGGAAGTATTTAGGCTCCTAGTGATCTGAAGAACTGCTAAACTGCATCAGCTTAACCCTAGAGATGCTTAAAAACTATATTATTGTCTATTTTTGAACATTACATTTCCCTAGGTAACATAACCTGCTTCTGTATATGCCCAGAATTGCCCCAGTGTGACTTAATGACTGTGCCCTTAAGCACTTAACTCATGCTTAGTGCATGATGTCTGCATCATAAACTGTCCCTAATCCCTTCCAGCTAGGAAAATAACTCATGCCTCTCTTTAAGGGGAAGCACCTGACAGAGGATAATGTTCCCTCCTGCTCCCTTCTCTGCCCTAAGCCATGTGTTTAACTAGTGTCTCAGTTTCAGAGAAAAGTGAGGAAAATGCTCCTGGGCCAGGTAGCCCGGTGAGGAGATCAGTCAGTGAGGAGGAAAGAAAAGTGAGCTGAAAATATCTCGGGGAGCAGAGGGAATCGGTGCTTCTCTGCCCACCTTGTCTGAGGGCTGTAACACCTGAGCTACTGCTGAAAAGGTGGCTGTGACATTTCAGAGAGGGTTTTCAAAGAGCGACCTTTGATTCATTTGAAAAGGAAGGGTGCACACTTTAAGCTCCACAAAAAATGTCCAAGGGTGAATCACCAAGACAAATAAAATGTTCCTCATGCTCCTGAATCCCGCACATTGGGCAGGAAAAGTGGTGGCCCCCCAGCCAGATCTAAGGCAGCCAGATCCAATTAACTATAGGGAGCACCGAAACACCCACATGGGTGCAAGATCCTGCTTTAGTACTTAGGAACATTCTTTCTTTTTTTTTGGCATTGGAAAGATCAATATTTTGTTTTTTCACTCCCTTTTTATCTAGGGTCTAATGGCAAGCTAAAATTCAGAGCTTTGTCTTGCTTCACCTAGGGTCTGTCCTTTAACAGAACCTGTGAAAGCCATGTGCCATTTCATGTTAACCCTTCTTCTCAATGACATCTTTTCTTCCTTAGTCACACTGATGCCTGAAAGGACATCCTGTTTCTGTTGGATTTTAATCATAAGGTAAGAATGAGAAATTTGACATGCCATGTTTTAAAGGACTTTTATTCAGGCTCCCATTTTTCCAGTGCCTAATGGTCCTTGGAAATAATGGTGAATGTGTAAAAGATGGCTGTACCATTTCCTAAGGAAATAAACACAGATAAAAGTATGCAAAAAAGAGATGTTATATTTTTTTGTTGCAGTTTGTCTATCTAAAGTCCTTGGCAATCAGAACTCCATGCCAGATGACTTCAAAATGACCCCTTGTCACAACAAAAGATTTATCAGGAAAAAATCAGCTGGATTACCAAGTGCTTTTCCCCACTTTACTTTCCAGCACATCTGCATTAATGGAGCTCTCTCCAGCTTCCATATCAGTTTCCAGAGGCTTCATTCATTCATGAAAAATCACAAATGATGTGAATCAAACCACTAGTTCCATTTAATTTGTCCAATATGTTTCAGAAGAAATAGAGTGTAAGATATACGATGGACTTTGCATTGGTAAGGTGTGCTTATGTTGACAGTGGCGTAACAATCATCTTACCTACATTTGAGGAAAATAACTTGCAACACAGTTATCTATTTAAACATAATGCTTCCAATACAGAGAAATAAACTCATAAAGGATTCTGGTCATCGATCCTGTTCTAAACTTTTAACTTAGAAT
Organism: Falco punctatus; assembly: GCF_963210335.1. Lineage (NCBI taxonomy): Eukaryota > Metazoa > Chordata > Aves > Falconiformes > Falconidae > Falco > Falco punctatus. The sequence goes on along the minus strand of NC_137581.1, from coordinate 28,010,298 downwards.
TAAATCACTGCCTCTCCTTTGGCTATACAGGGAATTCAGGAAATTTAGGAACACTGACTGAGATTCAAATACCTACTTCACAGACCTTTAAAACTCAGCAGCTCTGCACTCATCTATACAAAAGAGATGCCCAGATCGCAGCCTGAGCACACCACACCCATGAACACTGGACTACTTAGTATGATAGAAAAGCATAAAATACCTGAAAGACCAAAGCTTTATCTAGTCAGAAATGTATCTTTGTGTAAATCCAGTTTAAAGGCCGTCTTCAAACTGTGGGGAAGCAACAACTAGATGATGAAAATAAGATCTTCCACCTCTGAAGTACACATAATTAATCACTTCATTTCCTCTCGTCTGTTGCTACTTCATGTGAATATTAGAATAAATCAATCTCATAAGTATTTTTAAAGAGTCCATTATTTCTTACACATTCAGCCTAGCTAATAGCTGGATGGCTAGGGGCATTTCACAAAGCACTACAGATACAGAGGTGATAATAGATCGTGAGAGTTGAGTATGAAGTATCCAATTCTAATACTTGAATTCCCTCTAAAGCGTAGGTGCCTTTCCCTGATGCTGGACTGCTATGCAGTGAAGTCAATGAGATGAATGAATTTCTGACTGCTGATCAATCCTTACTGCAAATCTAAGCAGTATTAAATAAAGTATTTACAGAATGTCTCATAATACACAACACAAATGTATGTATATGATCACGCCATGCAAATTCATGCAAAACCAGACAAAACTAGAATGCATTTTCTCAAAAGCAGTCATTGCTTGTCCATTCAAAAGAAATTGATTAATTCAGCATGTTACTTCACAAAATTAGAATGACTATCCCTTGACAGATAAAATGAAAATACACCCAAATAAAAGAAGAAGCTTATTGGGCAGTTTCTCATTAAGTCCCAGTTTGCCACACTTGGGAATGGCTGAGCCAAGAGTTATATTTAAATATTAAAGTTTCCCGTGATCAGATTTTCAAAGACAGCCTTGCAGTTCTGTGATCAGATATGCCTGGCTCTCTATAGATGATTGAGTTAGAACATTTAAAGATACCATTCTGACTCTAGTCCATGGAAAATAAACTGTTGCAGCTGGATACATATGTATGTATATATGTATATTTCTGTATGTATATGTGTATATATAAGTGTCAGCTAGGGAGTTAGAGTTCTTTGAGATGGGAATGATTAGATATAGTTTTGAACTCTAAAATAAGCTTTGCAAGGCTGAAAATCCTTAACAATATACTCTATTGTGGTTTAACCCTGGCCAGTAACCAAGCGCCACGCATCCAGTCGCTCACTCCTCCCCGAGGGATGGGGAAGAGAATTGGAAAGGAATGTTATACTTTCAAGTATAACAACATAATAACAACAGCAGCAACAATGACATTTATAATGAAAAGGAAGGAGAGGGGGAGAGGAATGAAATCTAAAGGGAAGGGAGGAAAGAAAACAAGTGATGCACAATACAGCCGCACTCCCTGCTGACCGATGCCCCACCAGACCCCGAGCAATGATCAGCAGCCCCAGCCAACCACCCTCCACCACCACCACCACCACCACCACCACCCCCCAGTACATGAGAATGATGTCTCATAATATGGAATACCTCTTTGGCTAGTTCAGGTCAGCTGCCCTGGCTGTGTCACCCCCCCAGTTTCTTGTGCCCCTCCAGCCCTCTCACTGGCAAGACCTGAGAAACTGAAAAGTCTTTGACTTAGTATAAACATTACCCAGCAACAACTAAAACATCAGTGTGTAATCAACATTGTTCTCACATCAAAGCCAAAGCACAGCACTGCACCAGCTACTAAGAAAATTAACTCTACCCCAGGTGAAACCAGGACATCTATGAGCTAATGGTTCTTACTCATTTTCACTCATTATTGCTATGTAATCAAAGCAGTCAGCCCTTACCAACCAAATCCTGCAACACCTCGAGGCTAATCCTGTATTGTTAGCTCTGATGGCAACAGCCCTTGATGGTTTTAGCTACTGAGGTCAAGATTATCAGGTTCACAGGCATGTCAGTAAAAGAAGCCAGATTTGAAGCCAGTAAGTGCATAGGTGGGTGCTCAGCTCTACTCACCTTCTCAAATATGTGATCTTGTCCCTTTGTGAGATGTTTCACTTTCTGGAGCATTGCCAGCCTTTGGCCTCCACCCTGGACTATGCGCTGCACAACACTTGGGGCAGAAGAATAGTTTTCGCAGGTCACAACAGGTACCTCATTCTGATGTGGGCTGGTTTATTTCCATTGCTTTGTTGTTGCTGTGTTGTTTCGGTTTGGGGTTTTTTTTAACAGATATATTTTTTTCTCCTCCATCTCTCATGACTGTGCTTTCTCAATGTTTAACAGCTGACCATCAGCAAGTTGTAATTCTCAGGTGTCTCCTTGCAACCTGTGCTCATAGTTTCAAAGCTTTTGTTGTTATCCCAGGTGTAAATTGTACATCTTAACAAGAAAAACATGGTATCAAGGTCTCTCTCGCACAGCAATTTCTTATACCAAGTTGGTAAGAAGCCTGCAAGTCCAGGACTGGGGTCTTGCTAACTTAGCATAAAGCACAATTAGCAAAAGGTCTGTTGCTAGCATGGCAATACTGGTTTTATTAGCTTGTATGGGTATGTTATATTAGCATGTTTGTCTTTGGGTTCAAAAGACGATAATTTTAAAGTCTTCACAGTGCTGTTGTACATTTATGAGAACAACAGGCCTCCGTTGCAGCTGTACAATTATTGTAAAAGGAGTTTTCTTATCCTTGGTGAGTCTTGTGCTCTGCTTGCTCAGTTTCATGCACCATTTACAACCCAGACTATGTAGCAAGGGAGAGGTAAAATGGCTAAAGTGGTTGTCAATACCTAGACAGTATTTCCTCTGGAGGAAAAAACTCATCAGCTTGTTTTTATGAATTCCCTGACTGCAGTAATACAGTGAATTTTCTGTGGGAGAAAGAATTATTTTTCTTTCCACCTTAAATTTTCTAAGAATCACAATGTTGGAAGGGTAAGATCGGTTGCGAAAAAGAGGAGATAGATCAGAGATTTTCACAAATAGGACTACTGTATATCCAAGTATCCATGAATATAGTTTTAAGGGGGCTTTGGTCCATAAAGTCAGTTGGGACATAATGTAAGGGGTTTGTATATTGTAAGAGGATTGGAGTATTCATTAGCCTAGTCAGATTTGAAGTGTGGGCAAATAAACTCTGTAGCACAAATAAAAAAACTCTAAGAATGAGATAAAGCAATAAACTTTTTAAGCTGGCAGGTTGGTTCATTTCTATAAAGAAAAAGGATCACCAGGATGTGATAAATTAATGATGACGTACAGAGGCTGCTGAATTATTGCCCAAGCTCGCTCCTGCCTGTCTGCTAGGGAATTTGTCCTGTTGCTATTGTCTGGAAATTTATTACCTTTATGTCAGAAATAGATTTGTTTGAGAATACGTTCAGGTGAGTTGAATAGGCCTTCAAGGTCAACTAGAAGAATGCTATAACGATGGGCTATATGCAGATGATGGGTATATCTTAATGGCAGTCATTAATCATCGACTTACCCACTGCGACGTTCTCTAGAGCCTCTTTTTTCATATAAGGGACTATCTTTGTTCACTCTGTGAAATATCATTAGGTAACTCTTTCTTGATAGGTTGTTAATGCTAAACCTATCCTAACACAGTTTAATCAAAGACTGTATTCTACATCTTTAGCTAAAAGCAAACACAATGGCAGTTCCAACCTTTGCTTGCACACTAAGGGGTACAAGTCATAATGTCTGAATAGGTTCTTTTTTAATCAAATATGACATTTTAGTTTGACGTATAGTTTATTCACATGGTTTAGAAAATACAGGTTACACTATAACCAGAACTCAGTAGGATAGCCCAAAACTAAAGCTAAATAAGAAATAAAAAGAAGTATACTGCTCAGAAGTCTTTCTTCTCATCCCAAAAGTGGGCGGACTAGAAAATACAGTTAATTAAAAAAAAAGTGAAGTGTTACTTTTTTATGAGTATAAACAAATCACTTCCTCCTGAAAACCACTTTCAATCACCTAAATGGAAGATTTCATAAGAAACACTTGTCAAATAAGAAAGCACAAAAGAATATTTTTTAAAGGTTTTACGTATAACATTCGTACATACTTAAAAATAGTTTGAAATACATAATACTGAAGAACGTACAGTGCAGTCAACATAATAAATGTTTTGCTGCAAATTGTACATCATTACACTACCAAGCACAAAATACTAAATAATGAATTTGACAATAAATCAGAATCCTAAATTCCATTTAGGGGAAAAGAATAAAAAGAATTGTGAGAATAAATGCTGTCAAATGTAAACTGAAGAATAAGATCTGTTATAATTCTTTGTATAAGATTCAAACCATGAAAAATAAAGTGAAATCTGTTCTAAAACAGTGGTATATATTTAACTTACTATTAATAGAAACCAAGTTTGGTAGTTTTTTTTGGGTTTTTTTTCTTTTAGTTTTAATCAGATTCCCATTGTGTTCATAAAATAGAAATATTTCATATCAATCTCACAGTGTCAGACCAGAAGAGGTGCTTAATTAGTACATTGAAACATTTGATAAATGTATTTTTCTGAACATACATATGTTTGAAATTCTTAAAAAAGTTAAGTGAAAAATTCAGGCAAGAAACCATGTCATTTGTTTGAAAATGCAATTATTTCTTGTCTTTTAAAACAGATGCATTTTTTTTATGGTTCCTTGACAAATGCTTCCTTTCCAACCCCAGTTTCCAGGATTCATAGAATCATAAGATATCCCGAGTTGGAAGGGACCCATGAGGATCAACTCCACACAGGGCAATCGACAAGTTAAACCACACATCTAAGATCATTGTCCAAATACTTTTTGAATACTGATGCCACTTCCCTGGGGAGCTTTTCCGAGTGTTTGACCACCCTTTCAAAACTTTTTCCTAATGTCCAGTCTGAACTTCCCCTGACACAGTTTTAAGCCATTCCCCACATCCTATCATTGGACACCAGGGAGAACAAATCAGCGCCTCCCTCTCTGCTCTCCCTCGTGAGGAAGGTGTAGATGGCAATGGGGTCACCCCTCAGTCTTCTCTAAGCTGGACAAATCACGTATTTTCAGCTGTTCCTTGTATGGCTTCCGCTCTAGTCCTTTCACCATCTTTGCTACCCTCCTTTGGACACATTCTAGTATTTCTATATCCTTCTCATATTGTGAATTCCAAAATGAACACTGTACTCGAGGTGAGGCAGCACCAACGCTGAATATAGTGGGACAATCACTTCTTTCAACTGGTTAGCTCTACTGGGCCTAATGCACCCCAGGGTACAGATGGCCCTCTTGGCCAGCCGGGCACATTGTTGGCTCATATCAAGCTTACCATCAACCTCAACCTCTCTTTCTGTAGAGTTGCACTCCAGCCTTTTGTCTCCCAATGAATACACACGTCCAGAATGACACCATCCCAGGTACAGAATCTGACATTTGTCCATGTTAAATTTCACATTGCTAGTGATTGCCCAGCTCTCTAATCTGTCAAGGTTTCTCTGTAAGGCCTCTTTATCCTTGAGGGAGTCAATTGCTCCTCCTAGTTTAGTATAATTGACAAATGTAGTGTGCATTCAACTTTTGTGTCCAGGTCATTGATAAAAGCATTGAAGAGAACTGTGCATAACATTGAGCCCTGGGGAACACCACTAGTGACTGGACACCAACTAAATGTTACCCCATATAGTACAACTTTTTGAGCCTGACCCTTAGCCAATTGTTCACACATCATATTGTATACCTGTCTAGATATGTGCTGGACATTTTGTCCAGAAGGATGCTGTGAGAGACAGTATCAAAAGCCTCTCTAAAACAAATTTTAGCACACACACACCACCACCACCACCACCACCACCCATATTCAGTGCCTCCTCTTCATGCATTAGACAGGTAACCTTGTCATAAAAGGAAATTAAGTTAGTAAAGCCTGATTTTCCCTTCATAAACCCATGTGGGCTTTGACTGATGACTGCATGGTCTTTCAAGTGTTTTTCAATAACTCCCAGAGTAATCTTCTCCATAGTTTTACTGGGTACCAAAGTGAGACCGATGCTTATAATTACCAGAGTCTTCTTTCTTGCCTTCTTGAAGACTGGAATAACATTTCCTAGCTTCCAGTCAACCGGGACCTCTCCAGATTTCCAAGACCATTAATAAATAACTAAGAGATGTCTTGCAATAGCATCTTCAAACTCTTTCAGTACCCTGGGATGAATCTCATAGACTTATGTGTATTCCGTTGCAGCAGCAAATTCCTCGTTATATCAAACAAACATTAAGAAAAGTTGTGAGTAAAAAGCTGGCAATACTAGATGCAGGTAATCTGAGCTTTTTACGGTCTTAAAATGTATACTACTTGCACAGCAATGAGCTCTGCTACTGCCTGTAATGACTGGGGTAAGTAACGTTCCTGGTCTGTGTCTCAGTTTCCCCTAACCCTCCTTTTCTTCTTCACTTGATGAAATTGGAAAGACAAGGATCATCCCTCCCAGTGCATGCTGACAGTATGGCCCTGTGAGACCTGCACTTCAACTGAGGCAATTTTTAAATTTTTTTTTAATAGGGTATTTCTTTCTGTTAGTTGAAGTTATTCCTACTACCTCACTCATCTTTTGCTTATACCCTGAATCTGGTGATGCTTAGGAGAAAACAAGAAACTGGAGGCATGACAGAAGTGGCTCTTAACAATACAACTCTATTCAACAACATAAAATTAATCTAACTTTTCTTAAATGAACCTTTTGTAATTGTTTGTCATTAATGATGAGACACCCAGAGCACAGCAGTGTAGGGGAGCTTGAAATCTGGTAGAGTGCCAGGCTAGAAAATTCAAGATAAAGGCTCATCTTTTGTGAAAACCAATTAAAAATTCCTCACAGCTTTGCAATTGCAAGTTAACTGAAGGAGGAAAAGCTCACACAGGCAAATGTCCCAGGTCATGTGCTTTCTCCTGGATTCTCTGGTTCTTCTTTCTGTGAAACCAGTAGAAAGGAATTCATGGCACAGTGGTCTCAGGCAGATTAATTTTCATTACCTTGGGTAGGAGTGAGTTATCAGTTCTCACTGATCAGCTAATCCAAAATGACAAGATAAAATGACTGGGAGTATGCCCTTAGCTATCTGCAGGTCATGACTCATGCACAGAACATGGGGCATCGCTCAGGCTCTCAGAGCCATCATCCACAGCTCATGTAACCATTGTCCCAGGCTGTTCCTTTGGAAGAGGAAAAGGAAGTATTTCATTGGAAAGGGAGGGAAGAGAGCTGCAGGATGCAAAGAAATAACGATTAGAGAGTTTTAATTGTTCCGGAAAAAAACCCCAAACAACCAACCAAAAACCAACCACAAAACCAACAACCAAACCCACCAAGGATTTGTTATTGTTTTCTTCTTCATCCCCTCTCCTCACAGAGTAGAAGCTGCTCTGCTGGGAAGTTCTCATTTCTGTCTCTTCTACAGGCAGATGCTGGAAACTTTAGAGAAAAGACATTCCTAGCACAACAGCTTGATGAGGGGGCCACAAACAAGGCAAGTGTGGCCAGGACAATCCACATAATTTGCATCTTTTCAAATTGGGTTGGTGGAGATGGAGATACTCACAAGTTCAGGTGAGAATCACTTCTCACTGTGAATGCCAAAACTGACCAATAGAATATTCTCTCAGAAACTATTCCTATTCCTTTTCCCATTTATTATTTTTTTTTAATATTTTTTTTCTCCTTTTATACAGAACTAGCAGTAGATTCATTTATTTCCCTTTTTGGGCAGAACTTCACTTCTACCAATCTCTTTTGCAAGAATTACCTTTGTCTAAAACCACAAAAATACCATGAGGTGTATGAAATCTTTATTTGTAATTATTTTGTATACCCCCACTAACTTTTAGAAAACTATTCTAGCTGTGGTCCTTTATCTGATCTTGCCAAGGAAGCTGGAAGATTCTACTCTTATGCCAATTTCAAATATTGATTTTCCTATCTGTAGAATTATAAAGCTGCTGGGAATACAGGTACTCCAGGTAATCCAGTCCAACCCATCAGGATACAGCTAAACCATTTGTGACAGAAATCTGTCTAACACTCAGTGATAGAGATTACCTAAACTCACCAGGCAATCTATACTCTTACTGTGGTGCCTTTAGGACAACTTTTCCTTTGTATCACCCACATTTTTCTGCTGAAATCTAAATATATGTAAGAGTTCACATTCCTCCAGCATTTGTCTGAGTAGGCAGCTATCACAAATGCAGGTCTTCTTGTAGGCACCAAAGAACATCAGATGCTGAACATGTCTTAAAAATCAACCCATCTTGTGTTCAAGCTTGGGTGACATAGATTTCAGTAACCATTTGTAATCAACCAAATAAGTGGTTTGGATTTTGACTTTATTAGGATTAACAAATCACTTAACATATCTAAAAGTAAGCCACCTCTACTAAGGTACTGAAATATTGAAAGAGATCCATACACACTCAGTTTTGAAAATGTTGACTGAGGCACGTATCTTATTAATGTTGTCTTTTTACTCCTAGGAAGTTATTGGATAGTACAAAAGTTGGTGATAACTAGGATATCTGATATAGGTATTGCTCAACCCATTTTTTGGAAATATTTCTTTGAATAATTGACATTTAAAAAACTAAATTAGCATACTTTGAATTATTTAGAAATCCTCAAGTGCTAAATAATATGTTGGCTATTGTACCACCAGCTTTTTGGCATGTACACTGGCAAAAAAGCTCTTATGATACTCTCAATTTTATGTTGTGTTTCCATTCAGATTGTCTGGTGAATCTTGTTGATAACAGCACCTAGCTTGCACACAGAATTGTCTTTCAAAGTATTAGCACATGTATAAATTCCAGTAAGCATTTGATCACACATATTGGAACAAAACTAAGGGACTCTACCCGAAGTGTGTGGGAAGTGATTCATCATTCCTTTTCTATTCTGGCTTCTCCATCATGATAGAACATTGAGAAACAAGGATTTAAGTGTTTTCCCCCCCTTCTTCAGAGCACTGATGTTAGTCAGTCTTCCCTGCCCTAGGAGCTGCCCAAAGCCTAGCATAGGTTTTTCAGTGAAGGGGCTGCTCACTCACTTTCAGTGAGGTATTGGCAATTTATGCAAATGTTAGCTGCAATGGCTGTTTAGGTCTGTGATTATGTGAGTCCTGAAATTACTTTTGAATAGTTTATGTTGAAAAAACAAGCATTTTTCTCTAAATGAAGTGTTAGTTTAAAACACAAACAAACAAATGAAAAGTTGTTTAGCTCGACATCTGACAGCAGTGTGCTTATGAACTTGCTATAAACATCTTTCCAGAGACATGGAGAAATTCTGAGTGGACTCATACTAAGGCATTATTTATGTGTCTGTTTCAGTTCTGTTGATGGCAATAGGATGTAAATACACATACACGGCAAGTCTCAATGTGTAAATGGGGTCTTGGAGCAAGTTTCAGAAACGCAGTGGCACTGATGGCCAGCATTTATGCTTGCAGCAGACACAGCACAGGAGAAAGGCTGTACTTGTACTACACTACACATACGCTTTGATTCCAGCCTGGAAAACCTACACATGGGCTGTAATGGCTCCAGCAAAGCCAGAATTTCACCTGGAGAATACAATACTGTGCACACCCTTCTGAGCCTTGATCTAAAATTAAAATTATTATTCTATGTTTACTTATTAATGGATAAGCAAGTTACTATGACAGATACTATTTTCTGTGAGTCAGACCATTAGCTGATGTCCTAAAATTATATGTTTTAAAACTCCTTAGCAATTTGGTAATCTTTTATTTCTTCTCCTCCTACCCTAATGTAAGAATATTGTATGTATACAAGAAATTGTGTACAAGTTCTAAGAATGATCTGTGTTTTTGTAAATTAACTGAATGTTTCTCTCTCTCACACTGCATATTATTCAAGTATCCCAATAACTGATGCTTACAAAGTAGTGTGTTTTGCATTACGAAGAAAAATAATCCTTCTTCTAAGATATAACACAGCAGTATCACCACAATTTCCACGCTGTTTTACACAAAGTTATGTCTGTATTAAGGTAATATGGACACAAGACACTGAAAATTGATTTTCAATTAAATATATTAGTCAGATTCTAACTCTAGGACATCACTACGCAATCATCTTAGCTCCAGCCTCTTTGAAAGGATCTTTTTAAATTGCCAAATTTACATATAAGTGCATTTTCAGTGAGTGTACTGTGTTTCTCACAGAGGAGCTGACCTAAACTGGTATTTTCCTTTTCAGGATGTATAGTTAGATTTAAACATTCATTATTTAAAATTTTAAAAAAATATATAAATTCTTTCAAGTGAATTAAGTGATTATTTTTTTCCTTTCCCAAAAGGAAAATTTAAAAATGAAAATTAAATATATTTTATTTATTTATAATATAAATAAATTAAAAAATAAATAAAAAATAAAAATGAAAATAAAAATTAAAAATGAAAACAAATCAGCATTTTGTTGCTCTCCAGCATCAAGCAGCTTGTCTTCTCCATACTACTAATAAAGTTCAGATACTTGCTTCCTCCCCCTCTTGTCTCAGTACTTTTCAAATACCATACCTCAGAGAACACATGTATGAGAAAGCTGTATTTTTAAAAGCATGATTCCAAACTACCCCATGATTGCCCTCATCATTTGGCTGCCTTGCACAATTGAAAATATTTTTTTATATATATATGCATTTTTGATAATGTGTGAGTTACCTGGCAGACCTAGAGACAGAAATCAAACCTTTGGCTTCAGTGCCATTTTGATAGAGTTTTACATTATTTTGCTTCCAGATTTAATATGATGTATACCTCCCAGGACTGTCTTCTTAGTGGCTCCAAGCAAACAAATAAGGCATATTTCATTGATTATTGCTTTTCCTAAAAATGCAAATCCAATGCTGTTTATTGATATGGGCACAGACCTAATGCAATATTCTGGTTCCTAAGAAAGATTAAGTCAGATTGCACCTCATGGTTCCCTCTCTACTCCTACTGAGTGGTCAGTAGGTGTTTATTTCCAAAAATCTGTGCCAGTTTAAAATATTGCCGCCTCACACTATTTTTCATTTTCCCTTCCCTAGGTACAGCTGTTGCTACAGCTCTGCTAGGGAAACATATAATTAGGCAAAAAAAGGGAAGCTGTTTTGAGCATGTCTGGTGAGTATTAGAAAATACTTCTATACAGTCCTTGATATCAGCAAAGCTATAGAGCTGGAAATCTCCAAAGGGTGATAAATGAGGGATAGGTAAAAATCTCACTGCTTGATCCAGAAGACAACATCTATCCATGCTATTTTGAGCCCTCCGGCCCATGATTCTTATGGAGAAATCATGACTATTTGCTTGATTCAGCTTCTAATTAACCTCCCAGCACTGATAGCTCAGCACAGTCATCAGCTGTGGGATGTTCTGAATCAAGTAGCACAGCCTGGACTTCATTTATATCAGGATTTGGCCTGGCTCATTGTATTTGAAGAACTGAAGGAAGAAGATAAGTGAATACATTGTCAAATGCAAATTGATTCAGCACTCAGCTACCCTCATTCTTTTAAAATCCTTTGACTAGAAATTCATTTAGTCACGACATAGAAGCCCTTGGTCTGCTTACTGACACCTATGGAGAAGCTGTAGCATGAAATCTCTCATTACAATTTGTTCTTAGCACTGTTCCAGGCACTGGAAGGCATGAATGACAGAACATGATTCCCATGAATGCAACAGTTCAAAATGAGATGAATTTACCTAAAAAATCTATTCTTCATATTCAGATAAATTGACTTTGTTCTATGAAGAAAACTTCCAATGACATACTATAAAAGATACAATAATTCAATCTCACTGGTTGTTTTTTGCTTCTTGTCTAAAATGATGTCTTTTAAAGACCTCATCTCCTCTGTTTCATTACAGCATTCAATATTTTGAGAATGTAATAAATGCTAAAAGAAATCTTAATACACAGCTTAGCAGGAATCTGACAGACTGAACAGAAAAATTTACCATGAATTGTGTCTCACCGTGCAGGGTGTATGCCTGAACCCAGCTGACTGGAGGTGCAAGGTTGATTAGGGAGACCTTGATATGAGAAGAAGATGCACAACCTGACTTTGTAATCCCAGTTTGTAAATGAACTATTGAGCCTGCAGAGAGGCTTGATTGAACGCAGGAATAAACTAACAAACCAGCTAGCTACTCCAAGATGCAGCAAGTACAGATGTGGAAGGCAAGGTTGTGATGCTGTTTGTACAGGGTGACTGTGTATTAAAAGGGAGTGAGATCCTGAGGGGAGGACATGCTCCAGTGCATATTATCATCTGATCTGTAATGTTCCAGCATTTACTATCACAATATTGCCTAAATAAGGTAACAACTGATAAATTGAATAGATGTCCTAAGGGCCTATGTTCCTGAATGATGGGAAATACTACCCTTGGGGAGAAGATGACTGTAAAGTCTTGAGGTTTGTTTTTTCTTCATTTGCTCCCCACCAGACTTGTCTAACACATATTTAACTGTTCTGAGTTGATCTGTTTAATACTGCACATATAAAATAACAAGTATATTGGGTCACAACAACCCCATGTAACAGTACGGGCTTGGTAAAGAGTGGTTGGAAAGCTGCCTCACAGAAAAGGACCTGGGGGTGCTGACCGACAGCCAGCTTAATATGAGCCAGCAGTGTGCCCAGGTGGCCAAGAAGGCCAACAGCATCCTGGCTTGTATCTGAAACAGGGTGGCCAGCAGGACAAGTGCTGGGCACTGGTGAGGCCGCACCTCGAACCCTGTGTTCAGTGTTGGGCCCTCACTGCAAGACAGACACTGAGGTGCTGGAGCGTGTCCAGAGACGGGCAGCGGAGCTGGTGAAGGGTCTGGAGCACAAGTCTGGTGAGGAGCAGCTGAGGGAACTGGGACTGTTTAAGTGTTGGTGTCTTCCCCCAGGTTACAATAGAACAAGAGGAAACAGCCTCAAGTTGTGCCAGGGGAGGTTTCGATTGGATATTAGGAAAAAATATATTCACTAAAAGTGTGATCAAGCATTGGAACAGGCTGCCCAGGGAAGTGCTTGAGTCACCATCCCTGGAGGTATCTAAAAGAGATGTAGATGTGGCACTTCGGGACATGGTTTAGTGGTGGACTTGACAGTGTTAGGTTTACAGTTGGACTCGATGACCTAAAAGGTCTTTTCCAACCTAAACAGTTCTATCATTCTAAGATTCCATGATTCTAAGTGTATGAAGGTTCTTGCCTAACTTTCTTTTGAGCACTATGGCACATTTTAAGCATTTGCCTACTTATCCTTTAGATCTAGGAATCTGTGCAACACAGGATTTTGTAATCTAAGGTAAACAGCTACATTCAAATTCTTCTCTCATTTATCCATGTGTAGCTAGGGACTAAATTCCCTGAAGTGAATAGGATAATCCTGGTGTAAATAGGAAGAGAAGTACGCTTCTTTAGTTCTTGTAAATATTCCCTTTAGAAAATACTTTTAATGTGTAGAGCCGATTGAACTTTGAATGCTAACATGTTTTCATTATGGAATAAATAGAGCCTTTGAAAAGGCTTTTTAACTTTTTCTCTGTAATGTTCAAAATTACTCTGTGGGAACTAGCTCTTTAAAAAACCCCAAAACAAAACAAACTGAAATCTCCTTCTCCCCCAGAACCTTAGGGGTTCAAATTAAGTCAATCGAAATCAAGACCTTCTGTGGGCTGAGAGTAAATGCTCTTTTCCTCTGTAATCTGTGACCTCAAATAGGCCATTTTCTTTCTAATCTCATGCTTTACATGCTGTGAAGAATGAAATGTATTTAATTCTTTGACTCAGCCTCCCTTTATGACTACATGAAAGAGATGGTGAAAACTGCAGGTGAAGTTTAGTAGGAAAGAATAAAGGAGAAAGTGCTCTCACGCATGTTCCTGTATTCCTAGGGCTGTTGCAAGTGTACACACAGCATGGGAGATTACCTACAGTGATAAAATTCGAGGGTTAGAAAGAAATTCAGTTCTGGAATGATAAGAAAGAAAGATAACCACATTTTATTTGTTTAGGATGGGAGAGGCTCTTTGCGTGACTCTAGGACTACCTCTTCAGTGTTTGTTAGAATAGAGTAGAATAGAATAGAATAGAATAGAATAGAATGGAGTTCAGTTGGAAGGGACCTGCAACAGTCATATTGTCCAATTGCCCAAACAGCAGCATAGCCTTTACTTCAGAGCAGTTACATCATTTCCCTCTGACTTGTGGGAAGCTGCAACTCTTTTTAATGCTGTTTGGCAAAGCAGATTGCTGTGTGCATGCAGTGACTATTTGGTTGCTTCTCAGGGAACCTGTCTGTTGGACCATTTATTTCATGTCTACCTGTGGCTGATAAAAACGTTTCAGGCTTTGGAAGAAATGCAATCACTTTTAGCCACTGCTGCTCTTTGGAACGAAATGGATCGGTTATATCTATACTGGTGAAATAAATGTGTTCGAGGAAGAGTCTGAAACAAAGCAGTTCATACACACCCAATGAAATATTTTTATCTCCAAAATAGGGCATGTGCATGAAAACAGCCTACTGGGAACAGTGCTTGCTGCATGCTAAGCTGCTAAACTTGGAAATGCATGAAAGCCATTTCAAGGATCATTCAAATAATTTTAAAGTATATTCTGTTATTGTTAGCACCCAGGAAAGTTTCTAGACACTGTTTAATTTACTAGTAGAGGTGTAACCACAGAGGACCTGGGGATTGTCTGGCTGCAACAACTACTCATTTGCAGCCTGTATTTTCCTCTTTTTATCCTCAATGTTTCTATGTAAATGCCAATCTGCTTCTTTCTGTTCTTCCACTAATATTCAACGTTTTGTCTCCTCTACCCTCTAATATTAATATTTTACCCCCTGTAGTGCTCTTAGTATAATTCTTTATCTCTTCTCACTTTTCTTGTGAGTTCACTCTTTTTGTAGGCAACACTTTTACTGTACTCCCACATACGTATGATTCTTTCCCTCACCTCTATCTTTTTCCTCCCCAGCCTAGAAGGAAGAGGCTGTTCCTCCATTTTCATCCTCTCCATACTTACCTTTGACATTGCTGGACATTTATATTATTGTTCAGTGACTGAGATGCATAATTGAAGGAGATTTTATAGAATTATGCTTGCTGCCTATGTCATAGAAGATAAAGACTTCATATGAAATGGAGAAAAATCTAATGGAAAACACCTTTCTGAGACAGTAAAACAAGTCTATTATGGAAAAATCTCATTTTTGCTCAGTGAGCTAATGCCAAAGATTCCACAGCAGTGGGATTTTCTTACGGTGCTAACAGCTGTGTAGAGTTCTGCCCACCACTCCAGGTAACATTGTCATGGTTCTTTTCACAATAATCAAACTATCTATCCAGTCTAATTTTCCTCCATCTTCCCACTAATATATTCAAAGAATCATGTAATGGTTTGGGTTTGAAGGGACCTTTAAAGATTATCTAGCCCAATCCCCTGCCATGGGCACAGACATCTTGCACTAGACCAGGCTGCGCAAAACCCCATCCAACCTCACTTTGAATACTTCCAAGGGATGGGGCATCCACAGCTTCTCTAGACAACTTGTTCCAGTGTCTCACCATCTTCAATGTAAAAAATTTCTTTCTTATGTCCAAGAGAATCCTGCCCTTTTCCAGTTTAAAACCTTTGACCTTTGTCCTGGCCCAGCCTTTTGACTGTTTTTGTGGCCCTCCTCTGGACCCACACAAACAGGTCCATGTCCTTCTTGTACTGAGAAACCCAGATACAGACACAGCACTGCAGGTGGGGTATCACCAGAGCAGAACAGAGGGGCAGAATCACCTCCCTTGACATGCTGGTCATGCTGCTCTTGATGCAGCCCAGGATAAGACTGGCTTTCTGAGCTGCAAGTGCACATAGAGATCTTTGTCTTCAGGTGGAAGTTTACAAGCCAGAACTGAACTTTGTACATGGAGGCATACAATAAGCAGAGCATGGGACACAGAAATTCAGAAAGAGGAATTTTTCCAGTGTCATACTGTCAGTAGGGAAGTAGTAGAGGTTTCCAGCACACTCGCGCTAATTTTTTTGTCTCTTTGGTGTTCTGCCAACACCAATCAAGTTTTTATTTGAGAGGCAGTATTTTGTGGCATGTGGCATCCCTATTTCAGGAATAATAAAGGCAGATCACAAGCTGGCTTTTTAAGCTATGATATGTCACCTTTTTCTAAAAATGATTGTGCGACATGATTTTCGCTCCATTCTACATCTCACAAAATGCCGCAGTCACCTCTGATTTATTGATTTATATATTTGTCAGTATAGTCAATTCTTCTCTGTCTAGAAAAAGTATAATATAAATTATGTCACATATATTAGCAGCATACATCAAAGTAAAATTCAAATACATTTAAAAAGAAGATTTATTGTAATTATTATTGAAAGAATGAACTGAGGGATGAATAACTCAGTGGCTGTATACTTTTGTTCTGTATCTTCATATCTTGCCTTATTTGTGCCTTTTTTTTTTTTTTTTTTTTTCTTAAATCTAGGATGGACCTGGAATTCCTTTAACTGAAAACCATGTTAAAGTTGTAAGACATGGTATTTTTCAAACAGTAGACAAAATAAAAGCCAAACAGATAGGTGTTTTTAATTTCATGATCCTTAAAAAATTGTTGGCCTCCCCACTGCCAATGCATCTGAATCTGCTCTTATGTGGTAGTCTTTCTAGAGTGAAATATGTTGCACTTATGACACGTGTCAAGGCTACAGTTACATTTGACAGGAGAACATAAGCTGAAAAGTAACTTGCAAATATTTATCTTTTAGAAAACTAAACTTTTTCAGGAATAGTTTTAGTAAATGAAGGTATAACGTCTAAATGATAAGCAAAGCAGTAACTGACCAGTATTTTTCTTCATGAGACACTTAGCCATCAAGCCCTAATGAGCAAGCCACTTTCAACCTCTGAGTAGTGTTACATGTTCAGTTTGCCAAGCTACAATGACAGTTTTCATTCAAAACTCATTTCACTTAGTTTTAGGCATTGACAGCATGGAGCAAATGAAAAAACCCATGTCATATCCAGCAAGAGATTCTCAGCTCTATCATGGATGTTTTAAGATGCCTGCTAAGGCAGCCTATCTTAACCTACTAACTATCAGCCCACTATCAGGAAATCGTAGATGGCCTTTGGCTAGATGCTTAACCAAACTGCCCAAAGACAAATCCCACGTGAAGCTTAGTGAGCAAATCAGAGCAGTTATACTGCACAACATTCAAAGTGTTTCTTACTTATATGCAAGTAATTTGAAGTATACATGAAGTACACATTTTTGTTCAACAGCAATGGAGGCTTTCAAAGCAGAGTTCTGTCAATATCCTCAACTTCTATTTTATTTTTTGTCGTTATTTCCTTTATTTATGTATGTATTTATTCATTCATTTATTTATTTTAACTTATAAAACCTAGATGTTTTGTTGTTTTTGTTGATTTTGTCCTTGTTTCTTAGTGATAACTTCCTGTTATGGATGTGATGGCGTGGACACTTACTTCAGACTAGAAAGAGACTGCAAAATCCAAATGTCAGAATCTCTTTATATGAGCCATTAACTAATACTTACAACAGAATCATGTCTGATTGTTGTCAACTCTCAGCTAGGCCTAGGCCAATGACAACAAAGGAAAATGTTCCAAATAGTTCCCAAAATCACACTCACTTCTACTAATATCTTTCATGTTTTATTTCAAGAAGGAATAATATGATACCCTGAAGCACAGAGAAAGTCTTGGGGTCATCTAAGGTGGAAAATGTAGTACCTTAACCAAAAGCTTACACCAGGCTCATTGCAGTCCCATATTGACAGCAGATGTCAGTATTTCTTAAAGGTTATATATATTAGAAAGCAAAAAGTGCCCTGAGGCTTTGAAAAGGATTCTGGGTGCTTGTGAACACTCTAAGTGATCTAATTTTGTAAGCAACAGATTTTGTTCTTTTCATCACCTTATTTTTAAACTGTGTTGAAGAAGGTGTTTGTCATTGAACCAAAGGACTAACAATTTAAATTTATGTATGGTCTCAATTCTGAGCAGTGCTGAGTAGCCTGAACTTAAACATGGCTTTAGCTGGGGTTGGAGGAAGAAGTTGCTGTCATTCCTAAGCAGCTCCCATCACAGTCAGTGGGGATATGAACTTGAGATATGGAGGAAGTAGTTAGGTCATGATACAAGAAGGCAGCCTGCTAATCTCAGAGTGGGATGAAAAATACCGTGTAAACTTTTAGAATTTGTTAAATATAGAATAAAGGTTGAATATAAACATTTCAGAGACAATGATGTTATTACCAAATAACTTTCAAATATATGTGTAAGAAAACAGATTTTCATCCAGATTATTCAATCCCTTACACCATTTAACTCAAACACGTCCATCTGTTGAAGTCTTTGAGACTACTCATGAAAGTAGTTGTGCATAAATCATTAAAATTCAGTGCAAGGATTATAGAATCTTTCCTCAGATCATATGACCTTGAGTGACCTGTTGGAAAACCGTTACACCTATACAAGCTGAGGAGCTGGCCCAAACCTTTGGCTTATCAAAGGAAGAGAGATTTATATTCACTTCAAAGATCAGCTCCAAACGTACCTAGTAGTTGTTAATGCTTTTTAACAGTAGGGAGTCAAGAGTCAGAAAACCTCATGTGGTGCTCACAACGAACAGTTACAGAATTAATGTTGTTCCAGCAACTACTCAACACTGAGGTAATGTCAGAAATACTGTGCACTCTTCCAAAATGCTGTGTAGTTACGAGGGCAGCTGTAGTCAATAGCAATGAAGACATGGTTACAACTTTCCCCAATGCTAAGAGAGAAACCTAGGCATAACAAAGGCAATGGGAAAAGTTTTAAGATATATTTGATTTAAACAACTATAATTGTCCATTGGCATTCCTAACGTGCACCATACCTGGATTCATGATATATAAATTCAGAGAACACTTTACAGTCTGAAAGATCCCCAGAAAAGCAAAGAGTATAGAATTATAGGCTTACTTTGATCAGATTCAACTTCTTGCAGGTGCAGAATCAGTTTGTGTTTTGTATGAATGAGATAGGAAATCCCCTGAATGACATTTCTGGCATTCCTGGAGCTGCTAACCACTATCACAATTATTACCACTGAAGGTAGAAATGGAAATTATACCACCTAACTTTAGACTACACCTGTCAGTCAAGCTTCTCTTTATAGTTATTGGAGAGAATTAAGCTGTTTTAGAATGTCATTCCTATGACCAAAGACAAATATCCTCAGGAACAGAAGACTCCACCATAGAAGTGCTTTTTCTTTCCAGTAGCTATAATGAAAAAGGTAATGGAAAAATAACACAGATGTAGATATTTTCTGTATAATCCATATTACCATGTATATTTGCTGTGATTAATTTCAGATGAGAGATTTTGTAACAGAATAGATGGTAGTTGTTTGCAGAGCAGAGACTGCTCCATTCCAGGTACCCCTCTATGGAACCTCTGTACTGCAACTGACTGAAAAGCCATATAGCTTTGATTTCAAGACATGAGGGATGGGGAATCTACTTTTTTTTTTTCCTTGTGATAAGTATTTTTGTTTCCTATGATTAATACAATGCTATAAAAAACCACTCACACTTAATTTCGACTTGGCATTTGCCTGGTTCTATGTTTTTATGTCATATGTCTTTTTTCCTTATGGATAAAGGAGCTGAGCCAAAGGTAATTTCATCTTTTAAAACATCTACATGCTGTAATCAAGTAACTACTTGGTCCTCTAAGCTAAATAGCTTAAGCTCTTTAAAAGTCCCAATGTAATTTTCCAGCCTTAACATAATTTTTGTGGCTTTTTTTAACCCATCATGTAATGCCCTTTTACGATTTGAAACCAGGAGAACCTAGAATCAAATGGTCTTGAGGGCATCAGATTTATTACATGTTCACTATGAAACAGGTTGAGTGGAGTTAAAATCTATAAAGTATTCATCAGATAAAAAACTTCTTAAAACCTTCTGTCCAAAAGAATTGCTTCAAAAAATTACACAAGATACTGATGTAGTATGCAACAGAAGGGGGCAAATTAGTCTCATCTTACTGTGTTTCAAAGTTGTCTAAACATCAAATGATTGAAATTTTATCTTGAACTATTTTGTGTAAACATGTGCAACAGAATGCAAAAAACCCAGCCAAACAAAGAAAAAATGAGCAAAAGTAGAGAGTAACATGAGTACAACACTCAGTAAGCTCTGAAATGTATGCCATCAAGGGTGCTCAACTGCAACAACCTGGCTTGATGGCTGCATCTACTCTTAATTCATAGACAGGGTGAATTAAAAAAGATGTATTTACTAATCCTTAAACAAATTCTTTCTCTGACTTTAGTCCTGGTGGCACTCCACTGACTGGTTCTATTTATCAGGTACAAAATTCGCCATGTGAGTTCAAGTGATAGAAATATTAAGGATTTCCACATTTAGATTAATTTTGACAGCACAGCAAAATATTTCCTCATGTTTGCAGATATCTCACCTCCATGAGCTACACTCAGTTCTGCTTACAAACTGTGGCTGGGATCCTGCTTCTTTTGTCTGGGAGTAGGATTAAGTCCCGTGATTTTTTAAGGGCAGCCCTCTAGGCAGTTTTAAAGCAAGTGGTAGGTATGGGAAAGGTTTTATAAACAATCCTGTTAGGTGTTAATAGGATCAGAATGATTACCTCTCCTATCATACTGAAAATGCACCCTCAGAGAGATTTTTCTTCACACTATTTATACTTAGGTAAGCCCTCTGCAGAAGTTTCAAACCAACCACAACTTTAAAGTAGCACGAGTCTGCACAGGCCAAAGAGATGTTATGACACATATCATTTGTGGTGGAAGAATAAGCTTTTACATAATCTCTCTGACACTTGGTACAGATTTTGCACCATCCCACAAAACCCCCTTCCTCTTTATAAGGAGTGAAAAGAAACAATGTTCAGAGAGCCAGGAGTTCTGGCCAGTTTGGGGTAGTAGAGAGTTGTCAGTTAAACAGCCCAGACTGGTCTAATATGTGTGTCAGAGCTGGTCAGCGAATCATGATAATCAGGCCTCAGCTTTCCTCCAGCAAAGCAAGAATGTTCTCCTTGAAGCATGCCACAGACTGAAGTTTAGCCAAAACGAAACTGTTGTTTCAGGAAAGACAGCAAACCCCTCAGTTCTCACAGGCAATTGTAAAAAGGTAAAGAAGTAAGGTATCTGAAGTCTTGCCAGCTCATTTGAAGCAGTGGGTAGTCTACCAGCTTCTGACCAGAAGCTCTTGCTACAGGATTCTCATACCTCAGAAGGAGACCCTGCTGATCAAAAGGCAAAGACATTTCTCACTGTGAGAATACGGATGTATTCAAGTGCACACACATACATACACCAATGCTTCATATGCACACACATACCCATCCGCACATATGTCAGGTGCCAGGGAATAAACCTTTCCTGGCGACTCAGTATGGCCATTACCACATACAAAAGTGCAATCCTTCAAATGTCGTTCTAAAAGTCGTCAACACAGACTTCAACACTGCTCACTTTACAAGTAAATAACACAGTATTTATGCAAAAATACAGGAGAAAAACAAGATTTGTAATGTTACAGTGATGATCTCTGAACACATCTAGAGAAATGCCCTTTGTGTTTTGATTATAAGACAAGTAAGTTAACTGATAAATTCAAGAATGGAGAATTCTCCTGCTACTCAGTCTGGACATTCATTCTTAAATCTCTTTGTGTTCTATTTTGTGTTCATTCTGATGCCCTTGATTACCATACAGTTTAAGGAATCTTTCACTGTAGCATGTACTACCAATCCTGATAATGTCTTGGTGTTCTTTATAAGACAGTGTTTGCTAATGACCAGAGAAAACACCCAATCAAAAGAAGTGGTATTTTATGTTATTATTAGTATTTCCACTTTGAGCAAACTAATTGGACTAGAGTTTAAACTAAAATTTAGAAAGGCTATGACAAGGTGGAGGAGTTGGGAATGAAGCAGTGAAGTTGAGCCTAGGAAAAAGGGCAGGGGAGAAAGTGCAATTTTAATTAATCAATTCTCACTATCCAAATCTATTTCATTTGGTGATAAATTAATTTTCCCCCAAGCCAAGTCTTTTTTGCCTGTGCTGGTAATTTGTAAATGATCTCCTTCCCATTATCCCAACCCATGGACTATCTCACCTTCTTTCCCCTCTGGCCTTGCTTGAGGAGGGGGCTGTGAGACAGGGTGGCTGGGTAGGCATATGGCAGCTGGCAGGGGTCAAGCCACCACACTAGCCATTTCCTTATTCCATACTCTATATTATTTTGGAATCAGACTTTTCTATCCCAAAGCGTCTATTTTTTGCTATAAGTTTCTCTTAGTCTTGTATTGTCCTTATAGTCTCTTTAAATGAATGTTTTGATACATGTCCTAGAAAAACACACAGGCATTACCTTGAGCCTTGGCTTCAGTAAGAACATTTCAGGCACATTGTTCCATTTCGATTGTCGTCTTCATTCTGTTTTATTTTATACCTCCTGTACTTCTTAGAATGCAGTATTTTCTATCTTTTTTCCGAATAACGTCTGGCTATGATGTGGACCAAAAATAACTTATCCTACGACATTGCAGATATTGAATGTGAATAGGCACCGCGCAGTAAAGACTATTGTCTTACTGCTGAGAAATTCTCACTCCATTTCATAAAAAAAAAGATCATAGAAAGTCTATGGTACTTGTCCTAACTCTATAAGACCTCAGGTTCCATGACGCCAACATAAGGAATAAGCATAACACTCGGATACTTAGACCACTTTAATGCAGGTCTTCAGGTCAGCAGCTCTCAGTGCCTTAAATACTACATTACAGGGAATAAGAGACCTGTGCAAACTCTGGAAATCAAGGAGAACAAAGAACTGATAAGCTTTATGATCAGCGTAACAGGCAGCTGTAAAAATGTTCTGGCCACTGTATTAAACCTAACCACTTGGTTAACTTTTCTCACAGTAAATGAGAACTTCAGGAATTGATCTGAAAGACAATTTTAAAGTTAACACTTCTGATTTGTAAAAAAATTGCAGAATCAAAGACTTTATGTCTGAGTAATGTCAACGGTATTATTAGCCCATGTATTAAATTAATATTGGTCTGAGATACTCAGAAGATACAAGCACCTGAATAACCAAAATGGTAATATATCTGTATATCTTTTTGGAACCAGACTTTTCTATGTATCATTTTCTTTTAGTCTTTTATAGGCCTTATAACTTCTTCAGATGACTGAGATAAATTTGCAGATATTAACATGGGAAGTGAGGACAGGAAGTAGCAAAAGAGTATGAGCTGGGTCTGCAAAATGTAATAGGCAATGGAGGCTGGCAGCAGGGGATGACTTGACATGATAGTTAACCTCTTGTAATTAAATGAGGTGTGGGTGATTGCTTCAGCTGAGGGACTGAAAGAGACCTGACACCATACAGGCCACGGAACTGAAAAAGTAATTATCTTCACAGCACAGACCAGGAAGCATAACAGTCAAACAATATTCTGAAGAACCTTTTCCAACAGAAAACACTGGTCATGCCAGGACCAACACTATTAAATTCTGCATATTTTCACAAATATATCTAAGCACTATCAATTATTTCAGGGTCCTCTCCCAATATCTGGCAGCTATTTCCCCTGGTTTTACTTCTGATTTAATCTTATTGATACATAGACATTTGCATAGAAAAGTTCTGGATAGCTTACTAGACCTTCATATTTTTCATATTTTTCATATTCACTATTCGCTATTTAGAGTCCAAACAGCAAGCAGACATATCTGTACAGTGTCTAACAAAAAGAGGAATTAATCTGCATCTCACAGTCTTAGTCTTGACCCATGACCTGTCCTTGTTCAACCCCTTTATATCAAATCCCCAGGTAATTTTTCCCACAAAAATTTGGATTCTGATAAAGTATTTACTTATGCCTTCCATTTTCTCTTGACTGTAGGAATGCTAAGATGTTTGGACTTTAATAAATATCTAGAGTTTGAAGAAGTATAATATACACATATAATTTGTGATCAGATTCAATCAGGTAAGATATTAAAGACTCTAGAGTCCATTTTTCACAGATGCATTTGGTATTTTATACAAGCTTTTCTGCTAGCAATCTAAGAGGGCATTAGAGATGTAAGGAAAGAACCATGCATTTGCCATGTTCTAAAACAATTTCTTTAAGTTAAAATGCAAAACATGATAAAACATTGTGAGAAAGTTATCCCCCCCCAAAAAAAAAACAAAAGAAAGAAAATCAGAAAACAAACAAACAAGTAAAGAAAAACAACCTAAAATGGGCCTTTCAGAAATGATCAGTATTTCCAAGGCCTTCTTTTAGGGAAATCAGTAGATTTACACTTCATCATAGTCGTAGAACAGATTTAAAATAACAGGTGGCTGTATTTTACTTCCCTGAGAACATCTTACAAATCTGGTTTTAGGAGGTTGAATAGATATGGTCTATCAAACCAAACACATCTTTCATGGGAAAACAAAAACACTGAAATCAGTATTTTGGTGGAGTTTTTATTAATTAGCTTGTGGGGCTTTTTTTATTTCATATGTTGATTAATGAAAGATATAAAATATCACAGCAGAAAATATGTGGATGTTTAAGGTCTAGAGTTAGGAATGTAAAAGTTATTATCTTAGTTAATATCAGCTGGTTACCTAAATAACCTTTTCTGATAGTAGCACAAACTGCCTTTCAAACATAGAAGAAATATCTTAAAAGATAATTAAAAGACCTGAAATTAAGGTTTACTTTTATGACTTTTTTCCTGCCTTAATAAGGGGGTCATGAATGATACGTGTGCTTGTGCATACATGTGTAAAAGTGTTAAAATTGTCTGGATTCTGTTTGTTCTGCTAATTATTGGTAAATAAGCATCCACCAGTACTGCCTGGAAATTTTATTAAATTTAATATCTCTAGTAAAGCTATATTAATTAATTTTTTTAAGTTAGCACTTCTGATGTAAAAAAACCAAACCCAGAGTTATAAACTTTGTATGTGAGTAATGCAAACAGTACCATTAACCCACATGTCAAACTCACGTTAGCCTGACATATTCACAAGGTCTGAAGAGCAGAATGATGAAAACAGTAATATATTTATGCTTATCCATCAGTACAGGATGTATTACTACTCAGAAATCAACTTCAACACTGGAACTTCCTAAACTAAAACAATATAAATAGATCCCATTTGCAATCTAAAAACTAATCTTAAAAATGTCAAAGTTCCAAACTTATTAAACTATTAAAAATTGCAACATTATTATATTGGGGAAAGACCATAAGTTTGCACACAGAGTCACAGAATCACAAGATAGTTGAGGCTGGAAAGCTTCACGACCGTGTCCAATACCCCCTCTCAGACAGGGACACCTAATGCTGGTTGCCTGGAGCCATGTTCAGCCAGGTTTTGAATACCCTGCAAGGATGGAGACTCAGCAACCTTGCTGGGCAACCTCTTCTACAGCACATTGTTTTTTTAAAAAAACAAATATAAAATTGATGACCTATTGTTTCTCTATTCTCCCACTGATTAACTTGACTAAGTTTTAAACCAGTCTTGGATTAGAGCTATACAAGGGACAAGGCCTGGTTCTGCCATTTAGCAGCTTCAGCACTTTACATTTCTTAATTCAAAATACATTTTCTTTAACATCATGCACCATTTTTTCTTGGAGTTAACCTTATACTAGGAAGAAAATGTTCCCAGAATTTAAAGCGGAATGCAAAACTTCCCTTATACAAGTACAGTTTTAAGTATGGTCATGCTGCAAGAGAAATTACATAGAAATTTATTGAAGTCAACATCAGCTAATTATCCACACATTGATTTAATACATCAGAATGAATGAATCTTTTCAGAATACCAGTCTTCCTTGATGTCACTTCCCCCCCGCCCCCCCCCCCCCCGGCCCCAAATCAAGTGAATCATTTCTCGGTCCTGTTCCCACACACTCTAGAATTCTTTGGTTATACCACATACTGACTTCCAAGAAGTATGGAAAGAGTCAAGACTGTAAAGACAAGCACTTCTTTATGAAAAAAAAACTGATTAAGAGCACTAGAGAGAGAAGTATAACTGTGACCAGCATTTGCACTGGCTGTTTCCCCCGTTCTTCCTTCAAAGGTCTCCTTCACATGCATCAGTTCCTGCTTCTACACTCACAGGTGAAGAGCACAATGCAGTGAAAGGCTCACTGTGAGAGAGATTCTTACTTCCCTAAACAGAAACCTTTGTCTTCAGTTTTCTTTAAGAAACCTTTTCTTAACTAAAGAGAAACATCTTCCGAGAGTTCTTGAAATTCCTCACACCTCTGAGTTCTATATTACCATGTACAATGATGCTGTTATTGCATGAGGACTCGTACCAAAACCGATAGATGGAGAGTTTGGAGGGATCAAACAGCTCTTAGTAACAACAACAAAAAAAAGATAATCAGCAAAACTAAATGTGTATTATCAGTAAGCATTTTTTTCGTGGCCCTTTGGCATTCAGTATGCCCTAATGAATCCATTTCTGTAAGATAAATTCTAGGATAATGCTTAAGAAACTTTGGGGAAGAAAGTCCCTTCTTTGTAATCTCTACTGCATTACATAACAACTGTGAGTTTGGTTAATTAGTGCAATTAACAGGGAGTGCTCAGCAGTCTGAGGCAGCTCCACTAATCTGTCACTTTACCTTAAAATGAATCTTTGCATTCAAAATAACACAGGCAGTTAGAGTCCTCATCTGTTGTCTCTTGATGAGCTTCCCACTCCAATATACCTTGAAGATAGTGATCATGTTTTAAAGCTGCCCTCTAATAACTGCTCCTTTTTCTGTCCTCTCCAGCAGTGCTTGCCCACCCCAGTTCCTGTTCTAAGCCATCATTTCACAGACTCACGAAAATGAAAAACCCTCCTTCTCTGCCCACTTGCTTCTACCAGGAGCTGCAAATGCCTCCCACATTCCCTACTTTATACTATAATTAGAACAAATATTTGAAATACAAATACTGTCTACTTCTCCTGCTGCAGTCTCTTGTTGCTCTCCTGTCACTCTCCTGTCACTCTCCTGTACTGCCTAGAAAGACTTTGAGCCTTATTGAAAATCATTTTTTCTGGTGATTTTTTTTTTTTTTTACATAAGGTTTTTGTTTAGGCACCTCAGCACAAGAAATCTTAAACTGCTTTGTTACACATGCTTAAGGGTCTGTGCAGGGCCTGTATTGCCTTTAGAGCCACCAGTAGGTCTTTTAGCTCGTTCTGTACCTCATCTTCTCCCTCAGTACTCACAACTTCGTAAGCCCTGGCAATCAGATATTCTTACACTAATTATTTCTTTTGAAGCAGACAATAGATGCTGTGATGCATTTCAGTCTAACTAAAACATCCTTCATTTATTGCTTTGTCCCTCAGAAAGTTCCCTGTGCTGAAGCTGGACCACTGTTCTCTCTGCCTTGCACAACTGAACCCAGTACCACAGCAGTGGGCCAGACTGAAGGTCAAGCTTTGGTAGAACAGTCTCTCTGGAGACAACCTGAGGTAGGCTAAAATGCAGCAACATAACTACCAGAAATGAGCAGAGAGAGAAGTTCATATTTTTCCTGTCAGTCATCTGTTTGCTTGAAAACAAATAGCAAACGAACAGCAACATACCATGCATCTACTAAGATCTACTAAGACTACATCTTCCCACCCCCATCACGATGACTCTTCTACAGACCTGCTGAAGTCCCACAAATCCACCAGACTGTGAGCTAGCAAGAAGATATTCTAGGGTAGCTGGGAACTTTTATTGTTAGGTGTGGTTTAGGCAATAGAGGCTTCTTTTCACTTCCATCATGACTATTACTCTTCCAATCTTTTGTTTAATGTTTCTGAGACTTTGACACCCTTGAATTGATAAAGGGAACTAGCCTAAGAATGAGAAAAATGCTGAGGCAGGAGGGAGGAACACCGTGGTTTTATTGAAAAGACACCTTACAGATCCAATTTTGAAATCACACTCGTGTACCTAGTTTAAAGCATCTTTGATTGGGGCAGCTCCCCAGACACTCTTCATTAAAAAAGAAAGTGTGGGTAGGTATCCTCCTGCCTTTCCTTCAGTGGCTGACACATCAGGGAGTGGTCTTGGAGCCCTGAGAAGCGCAACTGAAAAGCATTCCCACTTCCATCATCAACTGTCCCTTGACACCTCTTCTGTCTGTGTTTCCAGTTACAAGAAAAAGATTGGGCTGGAAAAAGAAGTCAAGGTGGGACTCTACCTGAACCCACTGTGAAAACAACAGTTCTTGTGAGGCACAGCTGTTAAGAATTACACTAAGATCATAGTCAGACTGCCTACTAGGAAATGTCCAGTTTTTTTCAGTTGGTGATCAGTATATAGGTGCTATTTGAATTCACTGATTGCATGAAAAGTGCAGGTTTGGAAGGCGTGGGGCTCTATGTCTTTGCTTTG
Source organism: Falco punctatus (assembly GCF_963210335.1). Classification (NCBI taxonomy): domain Eukaryota; kingdom Metazoa; phylum Chordata; class Aves; order Falconiformes; family Falconidae; genus Falco; species Falco punctatus. The sequence goes on along the minus strand of NC_137581.1, from coordinate 27,981,666 downwards.
CTGAGTCCACATAGACCCTTTATTGTATTGTATTGTAGAAACTGGAAGAGGTGGTGGAAGTACAGCCCTCTGCCTGAATACCTCTGTTTGTTCCTTCCTCCTTTCCTTGCCTTATTGGAATCTGAAATTCTTCCACTGCCTTATCTGTATACAACTGAGAACCATGGAGCCCTCATCTTGTTTGCCAGAACAGTGAGATGAATTCAACTGTACATGCATGCTTATAGCTGCGATAAAAGAACACTGAAAATTGAACATTAGAAATTAAAAGAGCAAAGTAGGATAGTTTCTGGGGTCTGGAATCAGTTCTATCTTGTGTTTGTATGCTCTGTAATTAGAGCTGCATTTCTGGTATACAGGAGATGTTGTCTTCTGAAACGTAGTTCTGATTCAAATCTGACCAAAATGTTTTTTTCTTAATTTTTATAGCAAGCAGAAATGAGAAACTGACATTATTGTCTATTTTCGTTGGAGATCTTTGGGTAAAGCTTAATGAGCCAGGTATGTTTCGAGAGAAATATCCGAGGCTCAGCAAACAGGGATGCTCTTACAAAACTTCTTGTATGCCCAGTGACAATTTTGATGCAATATTTTATTTTGTAATTTTGCACAGTCTTTTGTAAGCTATCTCTGGCTGATTCAGGCTTCATTTCCACAAGATAGTTAGTATGTGTCTTTCCATCACCACATGTAGGATTCGATCAGTGCGTTTTTCTTCTGTGGCTGGTGGTACCATGGTTTGTCCCCAGTATCAATCTGACATACTGTTGTGCTGTACACCCAGATCTGGAACCTGGAAGTATTCCCACATATGCAAGATTAGACTTAGCATTATAAAGTCAATAACAAGTTTTTTTTTATTTATTTCCACTAATCAGCACTTTAAAATGAATGATTAATTTCATTTTGAATTATTTTGGGTTGTTCATCCATAGATTTTGTTTGTTTGTTTGTTACAAGTGTACAGTTTCAGAGTAGACAGGAAAAGCTTAGCTTGTTTAGCCTAGTGAAATGGAATCTCAAAACGGTATGATTGCTCTCTATAAATACACCAGGAAAGTAAATATCAGAGGAGAAGAAGAGATGTTTAAGCTAAGGAGAATATTGGTGTAGACAGAAAAAAAAAAAACCAACTGATTGTGAATACCAGGTTTACAGCTGCAAGAATCTGAATGGTTTTCCAGTTAGTAAGAGAGGGGATGAGAAAGAAAAAACTGAAAAAAAATTAGGATTCTGTGACATATTTGCCTGAGATAGCAAGGTCAAAGACAAGTATCTAAGAGGTTCCCTCCTGTATAGTGTTCCTTTATTTAATGTGTTTATCTTCAGAATGATTGAGACATCTGGCTGAAAATATCAGCACAGTGCAGAAATACTCATCTTGCAAATATCAATCCAAATGGTTTATTCTTACTTGCAGTAGGAAATTGCCAGCAGTAAGCATCTGAGTCTTATTAATGAGCGGTACTACAAATCTCCCCCACACTATCAGTAAGTGTGGCGTACACAGGTTTTCCTTAAAATAAATGACTCAAGATTTAGGATTCTGTAAATGAAAAATAATTAAATAGCAACCACAGTTCCTCTCAGACACAGTTCTAGGCTCCCAACTCTTATATCTCCATATAGCTTACAGATCAAATTCTCCTCTGTAAGTTCACTGCTGTAAATACACAGGTATTTCTACTAAGTGACCCTCTTATTTTTTGATGTACATGTGGAGGTGACGTTAGTTGATTGTTAAGGTAATCAGACAGGATTGTGAAGCCTATTCCAGTGCCTCTAGAGAAGCACTGATTTTTATCTTTTTTTCTTCTCCCCTATAGGAGCAGAAATAACAAGGGAGTCTAACACCAGCAAAAATTAAGACCTGGTGTTACTATGGTATTAGTGTGGTGCAGACATACTAAAACTACTTTGGAAAGATCCAGTTTATTTGCTAAATTGTAGATGGTGCTACTATTGGCACTTTAGCTATGACTGAAAAGGGTAGATCACGACAAATTCCAGCTAAGCATTACTTTTATATTTAAGAGGTGCAATGGGGGAGAAAAGAGAAGTGCAGAGACAACCCATGAAAGAACCTAGCATTATGTCTTTACCAGCTGTCAATATGGTTTATAGATGGAAGATGACTAGCAAATTCCTGTATTACAACCCATAGCCCTTCTCAATTGTTCCCATGTGCAATAAGCAAGATAAATATGTTTATTATATTGCCCCTAAACTTCTACCCACACCCTGACCAGCTTGTTTAATGTTACCTCTGCTGTCTCACTGATAGCCTTCAGTCAGCAGCAGCATCTATTAAGGGAAGAAGCACGTGCTCGTCTTTAGTCCATCAGAATAATATACTGAAGACAAGTAGATGATTCTGTGTCTATGAAGAATGAAGAAACAATTATTTTCCTAAGAGTGAAGACCAGGCAATTCAGCTGATAACAAATAGAAACAGCAGTTTTGAGAGTGGCTGGTTGTTGCCAGTGAGACTCATCCTAATCTGCACGAAGGGCAGAGGCCAGTGGCTCTTCTCTGCCTGATTAAGGATTTGCCTACCTTGAATTTGATGAAGCATCTCAGAAGACTGGTGAATGTGGGAAAGCATGTGTCTTTTATACATAAGGGCTGCATTCAGTCTTGAGAATTGCTTGATAACTAACACTAATAAAAAGATAAATAGATAAAAAAGACTGCTCTCTGTGTGTAGCAAAGGTACCCAGAGATACCTGGCCCCTAGTAAATCAGATAGATAGCTTTCCACTGGACCTGCTGGAGCAGGCACATACTGAAGGAGAAAACATGAACCAGGTTTCTTGATGCTGGGTATGTTGCTTTTAGGAATAAGTTAATGCAGAAAATGCTGTCTTTAAAAACATGCCCTCCTAGTGGGGTGCTCTTCTCACCAAAAAAAACTCAAAGAGAGGAGTCTGCTCAGAAACACTGTCCTTAGTGTCATATTGTTTCCATTTCCGTAGCAGCGTACTGGCCAAAGGCCCCCACTAACCAAGGCATTTGAGTAGGACTACAGGAACAGTAATAAATCTTAAACTGAAGTGCCATAGATTGTTACCTCAGTTCTTCTGTAAATCCTTGTTTATTTTACTGTTACTGCCTGGAATAAAACCATATTGCAAAGCTGCTAGCCAGCATGTAACGTTGTAATACTGGGAGTAGAAGATTCCACCAAAGTCATTAAAAGCTTTGAGGTTTACTGGGAAAGCCTTACCACACTAGGAAAGGAAGCTTGTTCAACCAAGTCAGCTGCTAGATACACCATCATGAATTTATTGTCCTGGAAAGATGAAAAGGTCAGTGATCATGATTAGCTCTGTAACACTTGGCTTCCAAAGGACTGCAACTGGTCAGGTCTCCGAGTTGCTCATTGTGGTGATACTCCTGACTTCACTCCAAACCTTGTGAACTGAAACAAATGAAGAACAAAAATATGGCACTTCAATAAACTTTTTATACTCAAAATATGAATAAAATTTCACTGCTGACTGTGTACATCTACTTTAACAATATGCTGTGTTGAAAGGATTTTGTTCTTTACTCATCCTCTCCAGCATGCCATTTTTGTATGTAGGAGCACAAGCATATATGTACAAATTGTACTCTATGGGCTTAAGCATCATCACATGCCTCTTTCACCATTAGTCCAAGGGTGTGCAGATAGTTTTTGCAGTACTTTAAAATAGTCTTCAAGAGGTAGCTAGCTGATTCTTGATGGTAATCAAAGATGTTCTTGACTGAAGGGATGTTTTCAGAGATCATAACTCTACTGCAGAAGTATTGCCCTTCAGTTCCTCTTTACCGTTCTTATGTGCCACAGAAATTCTGTCACTAATTTCCAATTTTATAATTCAGTCTGAGTGACAGTATGTTCAAAGTCCCACTCATTAGTTCTCTTGGTGATTGAAATAGTCCTTACACATCAGGGTGCCTATAAAATAAGCTCCTGTGATCATAGAACCCTGAAGACAAATAGCTATATGTGCCTCTAGCACTGCCTTCTTATTAGTTTTCAAAAACGTAAAACATTAAAACAAATAATTCTAGAGACAGCTAAGCAGGGGACAGTATAATAAGGAAATACAGTCATTTTTTTTCCTTAGTACATTTTCATGAGAGACTGTGAACGGATTGTAAAAGCTTTGCTGTAAATAGGCTTCCCGATATAGCTGTCTAATAGCTCCAGGATTTTGACAGGACCCCAAAATGCATCAGCCACTGCAGAGGCATACAGAAATCAGTATTAGTATTGTGCAACAATTTGGGCCAACAAAAATCTGAGACAAAAAGGTATATTTAAACAGACAGTACATGCACTTACAAGAAATTGTTTTAAAAGCAAATTTATGAATGCATGTAATGAAGACCATGCCTTTTTTAGGACTGCGGCACCCAGCTTGTTCAGGCAGCTGAACCAGGACCTCAGTTGTAGCAGCTAAGTGCTGCCATCTCCGATTAGCAATGCTGCTTCTGCAGCTGCTTGCCCCAGGCATCTTTTCAAATGTCGGAAATATTCCTGGAGATTTGAGCAAGTTTAAATGATGAGGGGGGAGGGTAGCAATAGTCTAGAACAGAAATTCATTATGAAGGGGCAAATGGAAAATCTAGAATGGCTATCGCAGAAGTCTTCAGTGTAAGTCTGAGGAAAGTAATGATCTCATCCATGTCCACTGAATTCAGTAGGAATTAATTCAAGTTCATAAAAAAAGAGTGGTAAGAACTCCTAAAAAACTTCTGTGAATTCTAAAAAAATCAGTTAGAATGTTCTCATGATTTTTGTAATTTATGCATTTGTTTACATAATTTTCTGAACTCAATTTCTTTTCAAGTTACTATTCTCTTTCTAATATAAATAATGGATCATTTGAGCACTGTGTGTTTGTATGTATATAAATATGCATTATGTATATATATATAAACCATTTTCTTTCATTTATAAAAATGGGTGACTCAGAATGTGCCCCTAAAACCACTGAAATTCTGTACAGAGATGTAAGAAACTGCTGCCAGAAAACTCCTTTAAGTCCTTAGTCATCAAGCTTTTGTCCATTATTCTTTCTGCCAGAGTACCTCATCAGCTGACGTTTCAGGCAGTATTGTTGCCCTAAGTCATAACACAAAGAATAAATTTTTTATTTTGTGTTTTATTTGAGAAATAAAATGTAAAATCTCATTATCGGGTAGCTAGATGATTCAATGTGTGTATTTTAGATTTTAACTAATCTTAAAGTTTAATGTGCCTGAAATCACAAAAAGAAAACTACTTACTGAAGCAGTTTACAGTTCAGATGCAGTCTTGCATAGAAATATTTAAACATTTTAGGCTAGCTGTCTTGGTACATCTATTCCTGAGTCTCTGTACTATACAACAATCCAAGGGTTAATCTGCCATGGCAAGGAGCTGGATTTACCTGGTTATTTACATGATGGATGGATGTATCCTAGCCTGCAGCCTGCACGGTGGATAAGCTTATAACCAGTGAGCAGCCACAGCCAGTGTGTGTACTTTTTCCTTCCTAATCTTATAAGCAATGGTGAGCACAGGTTGGTTTGTGACGAAATGATTCATGTTGTTGGTAGTGAAGGTCATCTCCTGCTAGAGAAATTTGGCTAAGTTAAGCAATATCTTCCACAAATTGCTGGGCTGTCCTCCTGAGCTCACTGGCAGCACCCAGCTCTGGGTGACAACTCCTCAGCTGATCTGCAAGGTGCTTCCCCAGGGCCATCACGTCCACCTCACCTACAGGGGAAGATGCTGCTACTGCAGGTATGCAAATCTCTTGGGACAAGGCTCTGGTGTGCAGACAGCCATGATAGCATGATGGTCCAGACACAGTGATCCCTGCATTTTCTCTGACAGTCTTAGCAGAAGAAAGCCCAGGTCCATACAGATGCTTAAAAATATTGATTTCAGCAAGTGCAATATTTTTTTTCTGCAGCCTGGACTGCATAGGTGAACCGTGGAAATTCACTCCTGTCTTGGAATTGGTCTGCCTCCTTTTTTTTTTTTATACTTCTAAACATTTTCCTTGCTGCCAAGGAAACCTGGCGTAGGAAGAGCAGTTCAGATGGCTCCTGTTGCTAAGGAAACGACCAAGGATGCCTGCAGACCTCTGTGCAGAGCTCTTAAGTACAGCTGTGCACTTGGAGGGCTGAGTTCCATGTGGATGAAAAGGCTATGGAGAAAACAGAATTGCTATTTTTCATTTTGTTTGATATCATGAAGGTCTTTAGCATTTAGTGTCTGAGATGGATCTTCCAAAATCATAGCAGTGAGAGTATCTCCCGTATTCCCTTAGCACTATTGCCTGCCTGTACTTGCAATCATTTGTGTACAGAGCAAATAATCAAGCAACATCTGTAACTGCCCTATCCAATTCCCCTCAGTCTCATGTTGAGTTATTCCAAAGAGATAGACAGGAAGGAGACATAGACAGATGTGATCTGTTTGGAAATGCAAATGATGACTCTTCAAAAGTTTTTTGTACATCTGTCTAGTTAGTATACAAAAACAGCAGCAACCTTCTAAGAGCAGTAGAAGTTATATGTATTGCTAAATCACATGCTGGAAGGGTATTAGATTAATTCTTGAGAGTCCCAGTGATATTTCAAAAGTGTCTATTTTGTGATGAGTTTATGTATGCAAATTCATGTAGCAAATCCAATGACATTTCTAGTCTCCCTCAAGGACTTACACTTGCCTGCTCATTAGTTGACCTTCATGGGCTTCTTATCAGATATGCATAGGCTTGTTCAGCTTTTTTACTATAATAGTACTTCTCTTACTAATTTCAGCTCACACGACACAAATTGTTTGCCTTGTAGCTTAACCAATGGTCTTATAATAATAAAGATTCAAAACTAATTGCTGAATGAATTATTGACCAGAAATAAATTGAACACAGAAGGCAAGTAACAATTCAAGATGTGAAATAAATAAGATTTTATATGTCAGTCCGGTGTGTTCAGTGCACATACTGAGTGTCTCTCTTCTAACAGGTAATTTTTAAGCCATTCCTGTACATCATTTGCAGTATGTGAACTCTGGGTATATAGATTGTTATAGTCCTTTCTCTGCCTCAGTCTTTGAGGCCCTCAGTAAAAATGCTAACAGGTACACAAGCCATTATGCTCTGCATCTTGTGGAACTGACCAAACAAAAAGCAGCTGCATATATTAATGACTCATATGGAAAGTTGCAAGACCTTTGGGTTTATACTAGCAGCAGAATAGGAAGCAACAGCTGGAAATTAACTGAAAGCCCAGCTTTTACCTTTTGTATTAAAAATGTAGTTGAGGTCGCAACAGTAGAACGCTGTTTTTCTTTAGCATGTCTCCAGACACCAAAATACTGACCATATCATGGTGAAAAGAATATAGTTCAGCTGCATGTTCAGCATCTCTCTGTCTGCCAGCCACAAAACTAAGAAGCTAGTCACACTTTATCTTTGTGTTCATTGTGAGCAGTTAATTTGTGAATCTGACTCACCCTTAGTAGTTTTGGACACATCTTTGAAACACTATTTTGCTCTCTTCCATAACTGTCCTTCCAAAACCTTGCCAGTGTGTTACCCTGTTACTACACTGTAGTGCATGGGGGCTGTGAAGAGTCAGAAAAAAATTTAGACATTTGAGAGGGTTTTGAGAGGATACCTTTGCAAGTTAGGCACTTGTATCAAAATGAGATCCGTGGTGGGAACAGCTGACTTCTTTCCTCAGACAGGCTTTCTGAGACAGAAGAGTCCAGAAGAAGTAAGAAGAAACAATGTTTCTTTTCTTGCAAAGACATCAAATTAAGAAACATAAAATCACATTTTTTACTGTAACAAGAGAAGTCTCTTTCAGAGAATCATGAAAACTGAGAGAAGTAGCAGCTTATTATTTCACTATACCTCTTGAGCAGAGTGCTAGCTTGAAGAATAACACACTACAAGGTCAAACCCTTGGCCCAGATCAGTCTGACTATGCAGTTTAAAAAGCCTTGGTCTTCCATAACCTGTACAGGTGAACTAATGAGAGCGCAGGGTCAGGTTCACTATTTTGCTGTATGACCCTAAACTATAAAGTTTCATGGCAAGATATTAAGTAGAACTGGTACATTATAGTAAAAATCCGTCACAGAAATAAATCCAATATTTCAAGAAGAAATTAAGAAATGGTTTGTTGAAAGCAAAGCCCAGCTCTATAATCCAGCTTCTTTAAATATTGATAAATAGGGAATCATGACTCACATTGCCTTGCACTGAGATGTTACCTTCAGGAAACAAAGGGCTAGATGCAGTTAAAATCATATCCAAGTGTCATGTAAAGCTGTGCTAAAAGATTTTTTTTTGCTGCTGTTTTCCACTGTTCCAATAAAGATAGCTGAGTTCAGTGTTAAACTCCACACTTCGTACAAAGAATCCTCTGATCCTGCTGAAAGATGCTTTCCCGAAAAAGATAAAAGAAAATGTATGACCAGTGTGCTCAGAGCAATCCTGTGGAGAAGTGACAGTCTAGCAAGCAATGGTCAGCAAGGTTTAGGTGCTATATACCTACCAGAAATCCCAGGAAGACCCCTGGGGAATCTGTTGTTGGTCCATCTTTGTGTTTTTCAGAAATCACTTGAACAACCAAACTCAGTTTGAGTCTGATGGGGAGCCTGTTATTCAGTTAGTCATTGATTTCTAGTTAGTCAGCACTGTGAATTCACTGCAATGCCACTCTTTCTAACCCCGGTGATCTGTGAGGCCTTAAAAATGCAGTTTCCCACAGCTGAGAATTCATAGGATTGGGAGCTGACTGGCATTTATACCCAATGAAAGTAAATGCTCTTTTCCCAAGGGTACAATAATTTCTAACACATGGATAAATTCCCCAGTATTTCTTTAATGGTTTACCCCTAGATTTCTTATTTTCATGAGTTTACAGAAATGGTCATTTTACTTACCTATAAAAAATGATGTTTAGTTTTCCTGAACACATCTGAAATAAAACTCCATTTCCACAAAACTATAAAACTGAGATAAGTGACTTCAACAGCTGTAGAGAAAAACAAAATTATGAATTGGGAATATTAAAGCAGGTGGTTCAGAAGCCCCTGGTTAGAGGTAAGCAATAGTTATGGCTACAATTATGATTACTTGTGCACAGTTTATGTTAGAAACCTATTAGCAGGCAATGAGAACAGATCCTGTAATGGCAATACGGAAATGGTTTTCTCTAATGAAGCAGAACTACGATTCTGACTGGGAAAGAAAAAGCTGTTACTATGGCTGGAATAGGAGAAAAAATGAGCAAAATGTTTGCCTAGCTCATGATGATTTTCCTTACATGATTTTCAACTCACTGAAGATTTGAATTTTCAGGGACCTAAAGATTATTCACATTGAAACACTGGTAAATGTGAAGCTGTTATTATAAAAATACCAGTTCACCCATCTTGAAAAAACATCTGGAAAATGTAGATTAAACACATTAGCAGAGTGAAAGATACAGGTAGAAGCACACTACTCAGAGCTCCATGAGTATTACCACACCTTAGTTACCACTTACATTTTTTCAATAATCACATACCACTGGTATAGTAACAGTGTGTATCCAGGAGATCAATACCTCTCAAGCTCTGAGCAGTTCACAGAATCACAGAATGGTTGAGGTTGGAAGAGCCTCTGGGAGGTCCTCTGGTCCAACCCACCTGCTCAAGCAGGTACCACTTGGCCCAGGACTGTGTCCAGATGGCTTTTAAATATCCCCAAGGATGGAGACTCCACAGCCTCTCTGGGTGACCTGTGCCAATACTTGGTCATCCTCACAGTAAAATGGTGGGTTTTGATGTTCAGAAGGAACCTCCTGTGTTTCAGTTTGTGCCCATTGCCTCTGGGGCTGTCAGTGGGCATCACTGAAAAGAGCCTGGCTCCCTCTTCATTACAGCCTTTCATCAGGTATTTATACATATTGATGAGGTCCCTGCCCTGAGCCTTCTCTTCCTTCGGCTGAGCAGTCCAAGCTCTTTCAGCCTGTCCTCATATGAAAAATGTTACAGTCCTTCCATCATCTTAATGGCCCTCTTCTGGGCTCTCTCCAGTAACTCCATCTCTCTCTTGTGCTGAGTAGCCCAGAACTGGACAAAGCAGTCCAGGTGTGGCCTCACCAGGACTGAGTAGAGGGAAAGATCTCCCTTGACCTGCTGGCAATGGTTTGCCTAATGCAGTCCAGGATATCGTTAGCCTTCTTTGCTGCAAGGACAGTAGTTCTTCCATTAATGGCAGATGTCTCACTAACATTTGGGCAGGAGCCAGCTATTAACATAGTGTCTTTCTGGTTATTTGTTTAATTCCTTTCACAATGAAGAAGTTGTGGATGAGGGATCACAAAGATTCAGTTCTCCTTCCAGATTTCCTAAATGTGGTGAATAAACTTGGGCAAACTATCAGACCTCTATGTAGCTTTCCCTGAAAAAATAGGTATCAGTATTTCCCATGTGTGAAGTATATTGAGACTTATTCATGAAAAAGAAATTTAAAAATGTGATTTTTTTTTATATAAGAAATTGAAAGCTAAAAGAGTTATATTATGGAAATGTCCAGCAACAGACAGAGCTTTGTCAATGAAGTACCTTTTGTAATAACTCCATGCAACAAAGCAGGCTGGGCTCTATCTGATGAGAAGCAACTTTGGAGGGCAAGACCTTGCCAGACACTTGAATCAAAGCAAAGGACTCATTTTTGCTGCAACCCAACAGAAATAAAATCCCAAGTGCTGCAAACAGTCAGATATTTTTATTATTATTATTCTCATTTACTTTTGCTTTTGGAAACACTTAAATATGTTCAAAAACTGTAGAAAAGTTAGTGAAAATGTTTGACCTAGTTTTGTTTAGTTTTTATGATGAGCTTTTGCCCACCCTTATCAAACAAAGGGAAGTATGACTCTTCTTGTGATGGAGCCATAAGGACTGCTGCAGTCAGGCTAGGCAGGAGATAAACCCATCTGGGAATGAAGTGGTAAGCAGGATCCCAGCTTTAGGAACACGTGTCTTCCCAGCAAGATTCCTAAAGGTGCATCAGTGGTAAGTTTTCTTATATCTTTTCAGGGACAATAATGATAAAAGCTATAGAATAAAAGATTTTTGTCTTGATTTCTGCCTACATTTCTATTTATTTCTTTGCTTTTCTTTGCTTGGAGTTTACATTCACCATGAGTGAGTTAGTCCTACAGTTCTACTTGCAAAATTTGCCTTACGTTAGCAATTCTGTCTGAGATCACATTTCAAAATTACACCCAGCTGTTTTAACTCGGAGGATTTGACTTCCCTCCCAGTGGCGCATAACCACCAATTCAGAGATAATGACTATGCAGCTACCCTATTTTCTGTACCATTATAAATCATCCTTAAGCAGTAATCCAAGCATCCTTGACAGAGGTCACAGTTGAGACACCTGTCTTTGAAGGATCACAGTGACAGGAAGCTTTCTCTTTGGAAACCCTCAGCATTTGCTAAACGCCCTACATTCCCTGTCTCTGTAAATGCACAGGTCTGAGCAGTGGGATGATGACAACCAAACTGTAGCAATGTTTCCTGAAAAGGAGGAAGTGATCAAACCTTATTTATTCCACTAACTTGTAATTTGCTCTGTGTGCTGGCTTTGACCTTGACTTACTGCCAGACGCCCACCCAGCTACTTTATCACTCCCCCTCCTCAACAGGAATGGGGGGAGAAAACGAGATGAAGAAAAGCTTGTGGGCTGAGATAAAGACAGAGAGATCACTTACTAATTACCATAATGGGAAAAACAGGCTCAACTTTGTGAAGATTCATTTACTTTATTGCCAATTAAAAATAGTGTAGGATGTTGAGCAGCAAAGACAAAACTGAAAAAGCTTCCCCCTACCACCTGCTTTTTCCCAGGCTCAGCTTTACTCCTTTATTGCCAACTCTTCCACCCTCCACCCAGAGTGGCACAGCGGGATGAGGAATAAGGGTTGTGGTCCCAGAGGCTCCTCTCTGCTGTTCTTTCCTCCTCACACTTTTCCCCTGCTCCAGTGTGGGGTCCTTCCCACAGGAGACAGTCCTTCACAAACTGCTCCAGTGTGGTTTCCCCATGGGCCACAGTTCCTGCAGAAAACTTGCTCCTCGGTGGGCTCCTCTCCATAGGTGGCAGCTCCTGCCAGGACCCTGCTCCTGCATGGGACGCACCATTTTTCAGGGCATATCCACCTGCTGCAGCATGGAGTCCTCCGTGGACTGCAGTGTTGATGTCTCCTCTGATGTTATTCTCCACAGGCTGCAGAGAAATCCCTGCTCCAGCTCCTGGGGCACCTCCACACCCTCCTTATTCCCTGACCTTGGTGTCTGCAGGGTTGTTCGTCTCATATTTTTCTTACTGCTTTCTCACAGGTGCTGCACACCATTTTTACCCTTCCTTAACTATGTTATCACAGAAGTGTCACCAGCATCACTGACAGGCTCAGCTGTGTCCTGTGGTGGGTCAGACTGGGTGGGCTGGCACTGGCTGTGACCAACATAGGCAGACCCTGGTCTCTTCCCACAGGCACCACCCCTGCAATCCCCCTGCTGCCAAAACTTTGCCACAGAAACACAATACACTGTGATAGTCTCTCTGCTATTGCAAGCATGTTCACCCTTCATGTCACCTGGCTTAAGCCTTCATTTCACATCCCACTTTCACAAACAGTGACACACACACAGAGATACCAAAGCCATTCTGCTGGAAGCTCCCACACTACAGTGAAGCATGTCTGGCTCATGTCATAATTTTACTAAATATCTTTATGACAATGTTTTAGGGAGTTTTCACAAACAGTGACACACACACACAGATACCAAAACCATTCTGCTGGAAGCCCCCGCACTACAGTGAAGCATGTCTGGCTCATTTCATAAGTTTACTAAATATCTTTATGACAATGTTTTAGGGAGATTTCTCTGTAATTTCAGGAACTGTTCAGTACCCCCATATTTTCTAAGTGTTCTCACTTTTAGCAGTGGAAGATGTTCCACTTGATATCAGAAGCATGGCTGACAGAGCAGAATCAAAATCCTTGTCTGTCACAATGTGAGATTTCTGCCTGTTTATCATCCACAGTTTGGATAAGAAAGCAGGTGATGCAAGACCGGCAAGCAACAAAGTTATGCAATAAATTAAAAAAAAAAAAAAATGGATTCAAATACTCAAAACCAGAGGGAAGAGTTTATGTTTTCTCTTATATGCTATCTGTGGGGCTCTGAACAACTGCAAGGCGAACGCTGTGATGTCCACTACATCAGACTTTTTACTGACATCAAAACAGCACATCCCGTACATGGCCTCAGACACAGGGGACAAGCGTGCACACACTACAGAGATATTGTGCTGTTGGAAGCTGTCTGCTAAATATAGCAGTAGGACTGGTTGGTGTAGGTCCAGTGACTCTGTGTGTGTGCCAACGCCTTTTAGCCAAGAGTCCCAAGGACATGCTGTTTAAGTGTGCAAGGGTGTATCAGTCTATTCAAAAGTCCTTTGCCCTTCCACCTTAATGGTTGAGTCTTGTTACTTGCAACTGGGTTTCACAGAGGAAAGGAAAGTTAGGCTTCCTCAGCTTTTACAGCAATGGAAAGCTGGGTAGAAGAAGAGGTTAGTGTCCCCAGTTAAAGCAGGGGTAACAGCTCATCTGATGTATGTTATGCACTCAATATTATGCTTGGAAACAAGAAGTTGTAATGACTCCAGCTACAGAGAAAGCTTTGATCCCAGTTCACACCTTAGCAGATATGAGGTAATTTATGTTACAAACCCACCAGAGCCCAAGCTCCATTAGGTCCAGTGGCCCCAGGGCTAGCTGGTTTTCTCTATGATCAGGGTTCTGTGATTCTTAGATCTAAGTTTCACATTCTTACTTTTTCTAGAAATCAGGCCCTTTTTAGCCAAAGGCTACCTATGTTTCAACCAGGTCTGACAGACAGCTTTCAAAGATACCAGTTTTGTGGAAACAGGCTGGAGGAAGAAGGGAGTTTCTGCTGTTGCCTCCATTATGGAAGCCTGGCATCAGAGGTCACACAGGCAAAGGAACTCAACCCTGCATAAAAAATTTGTAGGAAACTGGGCTTCTTTGGATCTGAGTCTCACAGCAATGAAATGGGACTTACAGACCTCAGTGACCATCATGTACACCAGACGTCCAGCCACGGAGGTCAAGGGGAAAAAGTTTCAACTTTTTACACCTCAACAGATTCAGATTAATATCAAAGCCTGTGTTCAACTTCAGGCTTTTTTGTCTCTAGGACATTTGAAGCCTCTGGAACAACGATGTGTTTTAGTCTGGCCTTTCTCCACACCCATGAATAGGTTCTTCTGCTAGATCCAATTTTAAATAAGGAAAGGATATTGCTTCTGCAGGAAGGGAGGTTTAGGATGAAGGGATCTCAGTGCACAACCCATACTACTACTTCTCAAAATTTTTCTAGGATATAATATAATGGGTTGGGTTGGGTTGGGTTGGGTTGGGTTGTTTGGGTCTTTTTTTTAATGTTTTACAGTCTTTTAAATAGCTTTGCATTGAAACACCATCAGCAATCTGTTAGGTATAGGTTAATCTATGACATAAATTGAAACAGAAGCACAGTTCCAAAATAAGTGCTGTTTGGTGTTTTGCCTTTTCTTAAATACGTTTTCGATATTTCCAGCTTTGCTGACAGGCTGAGCTGTGTCCTACAGTGGGTCTTTTTGGGAGCTATCTGGAATTGGCTTTATCCAGCAAGCAGCAGACCCTGGCCTCCCCTTGCAGATGCAGCTTCTCCACCTGTTAGCAAAACCTTGCCACCAACACCTTCCTAGAATGAAAACAGAAGATGGACATGTTGTACACTGGACAACCAGAAATATTGCAGTGAGAGAGCAGAATCCCAAGATTTTCCTCCATCCTCCCATGAAGCATCCTGAACCTCTTTCTCCCTCTTTGCTTAAACTCATGGATCATGTCCTGCTCTGCATTCTCCTCTCAAATCAGGCACTTTACATGGCACCTGCTTTTTTTTTTTATTTGATTTGCCTCACTTAAGAACATTCAATCAAAATTTCTTGCCATTGTGTTACCTTTTAGCAGCTCGAAAGATATGAGAATGAAATTCTGTTTTAAAAAGGCAAAAGTGGTGAAAAATAATTTCATGTACTCATTGAAAAAAATGCAGGTTTGGCAATAGGGTCACCATCCGTATCATATATTTTTTCCCTTCATTTCTTCTTTAGATTTTCTTCTTTTAAATTATGTTGTACATATTGATATTGGGTATCCAGTCCTTATTTAAATTCATAAAATGTACAGTAGATAAACTTCCTAAATGTAATGTATAGTTTGGACTGTGAAAATTAGAAATGATTGAGTTGTTTTAAGCACCAAAAAAATCCAGCATGTAGAAGCTCAGTATATTTTAACATCAGATGATAAAAGTAAGATGATAAACTTCTAATTATTTTTCTTGTGTTGTAACAAATAAAACAAAATTTCACACAGTGATCTCATTCAAAATGTGGGATTTAGTTGAGTATGTTTTGAATTCTGTGTTTAAAATAATCTCTGAAACTTGTTTTCCCTCTTTTAATGTTTGTTTATCTTTATGCAAAACTTAGGAAGAAGTTATTCATGAAGAACAAACCAACCTGTCCTGGTTTCAACTGGGACAGAGTTAATTTTATTCTTAGTAGCTGGTGCAGCGCTGTGATTTGGATTTGGTTTGAGAACAATGTTGATAACGTGCTGATTTTTTTTCAGTTGTTTCCCGGTAATGTTTATACAAAGTCAAGGACTTTTCAGTTTCTCAGGCCTTGCCAGGCAGAGGGCTGGAGGGGCACAAGAAATTGGGAGGGGACACAGCCAAGACAGCTGACCTGAACTAGCCAAAGGGATATTCTATACCATGTGATGTCATGCTCAGTATATAAACTGGGGGTGGTGGCCAGGGCTGCAGATCTCTGCTGGGGGACTAGCTGGGCATCAGTCGGGGGGGGTGGGGGGGTGGGGGGTGGGTGAGCAGCTGTATTGTGCATCACCTGTTTTCTTTCCTCTCTTCCCTTTGGATTTCATTCTTCTCCCCTTCCTTCTTTTCATTATAATGGCAGTTATTATTATTGTTGTTTAAATTCAATTATTAAATTGTTCTTATCTCAACCTTCAAATTTTACATTCCTTTCCAATTCTCCTCCCCATCCCTCTGGCGGGGGGAGCGAGCAGCTGCGTGGTGCTTAGTTACCAGCTGGGGTCAAAACACAACACAACCACTGAAATGACAGGCACCTGCTTGTCCAGTCTGTCAATGCTTATATTGGAAGTGAGTACATAGCAGCAGTTAATCTCACCTGTAAAATTATAGCCACAGAACTAAATACTGTTCCTAACTGGTACAACCAGATGCTGCAAATATGCTTTCATGTATTTTCCTTTCCATTTTTAATCAGTATATTTATAAGATACACTACACTAAAAAAACAGTGTCCTTATTTTTCAGCTAACAATTTCACTAATAGCCAGGCTAGTATTACCACTGAAGCAGAAGCTGGAATTAAACATCTCTGTCTGTCTTTATCTAGATTTTCATTATCACAACATCATTTCTCTAGATACGTTAAGAAGAAAAGCCTTTTCTTTTCTGAGTGCACAGTGAGTACAATGCTACTGCAAATATAGCACAGTAGATTATAGCACCACATTTCCTCTGGGTCTTTATTCTCACATCCTGTTCACCTCACTTAGCATTATAACATAGCTTCATAAAGTTTTTTGCATTTCTTCAAATGCACCTTTTCATCATCCAAGATGGTCTTTACAGGCTGATCGAAACAATCCATATTTTGCTTTCTGGTGGAGTTATCACGTGATGTTACAGGGGAATCGAGGCAGAGAATGGCTGTTGGGAGGTTCTCCTCCCAGGGAAACTAGAAAAGGATCAGTAAACAGTGATGGTTGGAGCTGATGATGATAAAAGACACACAGAGTGGAAAGGAGGCATGACGGACATAACCTGCAGCATGGATGCACATATAGATTTGACCTTAGGTATTGATATCTGAAAGGTTTTCTTTGCAGTACT
Organism: Falco punctatus; assembly: GCF_963210335.1. NCBI lineage: Eukaryota > Metazoa > Chordata > Aves > Falconiformes > Falconidae > Falco > Falco punctatus. The sequence continues at coordinate 27,964,588 of NC_137581.1, read as the reverse complement.
GCATTCACACCTTTGTGAGAAAAAGGCAAAAGGTTTTATTTACCGTTGCTGCTCTATGTGCAATAGGATTACATCGCCTACATTTTGCTTATCTCAGTACCAAAAGAGCTTGCTGAGATGGAAGCACTGAACTATTTCTGCACTGTGTATCTAGAGTGCTGTGCCATGAATGTCTCTGTAAGATAAGGCACCTACAGCAGCGAAGACAGGGCCAGTAACATCCAGTTTGCACAGCCCCTACCCACACCCTGGTTCAGTGCTGAGGCTAGCATGAGTTTCGTGTTATGCTTACTGCTCCATAAGCCCTTAGATTGCTACTGATGGTAAAGCAGCACTTAACTTTTGGGTACTTCACCAGTGGAGACCATGCCATGAGACATTAAGGATATGTCTATACAATAAATTAAATATAGTCAAAACAGTCTACAGTACTGAGACCAATTGGTATGCAACAGCTGTCTCCATATTCTCAAACTTCCCTATGCTCCAAAAATAGGCAAATGCCTTTCAGAAATTGTCCCTGGCCTGCTCTAACTCCCAGGCCATTCCCTGCTATTGTCTGAGAGAGCTAGCTAGCTCGCAGAGGTGAAATTTATGGCTCAGACTTTTCTAACAACCTAGAGTGAATTGATTTCTACAGTACAAGTGATGTTGCCTGGCACCATTTAATTTTTGACTACACTAGGACTCTGTTTTACAACTGGCTTATACGAACAGGCCTTTGCTTCCATGCAGGACTCCAGTAATTTAGCTGGAATTCTGCATGATAACAAAGTCCTAACACTGCAGGTACAATGGGAGTGCTGGGACCAAGCTGAGAGGAAAGATAAAATGTCAGTGACAGGTGAGAAAAAAATTGGAATAGATAGTCATTAGCCATGAGAAAAAAAAAAAAAAAAGTAGGTCAGCCCTACTAAAGGCACTTGTAAAAGAGTGGTTTCAGCAGGATTTTGGTGTGGACAACATTCCAATCAGCATCTGCAACTTTAGTAACATAAAAAAAAAAAAAAAAAGGCAATAGGAAAAATATTGCTTCTAGTCTTTTAACTTGACTATGGGAAAATACTTTGTTGGCTTTTTAACTATTTCACTGTTTTGCAGTATGTACACAGTGTTGCAGAGACCTTGGCCTAAATTTAATGTCTTAGGAACACCAAAATATTGCCTGTGGGTTGAATTTTTTGATGTACTCTGTTTTCCAGTCATGTCTGCGATTAACAAGTAATTCATGGGAGGAAAAAAGATGCGATGGAGAAATAATAGATTTTGAAGTGATCATTAATTAGAGCTGATCAGAAGCTGATTAATGTAGCTTCTGTTTTTAAAATAAATTCGCTTTAGTAAAAAATTCTGTCTTTTCACAGTCAGAAACCCAAAACTGTCTCAAGAAGAAATGCAGTTTTCATTAATAGAGATTAGTACTACAGTGACTTGTGGATCTAGAAATATTTTTTTAAGGTATGAAATATTTCTTTTATTTATAACCAGGATATAATTTGCATACAACACTATAGCTTTTATAATGCTGCTTCCATTTGAATCTGACTCCAGAGAAATTAAGGGAAATATATATATATTGCAGAGAAGGACTCCAGATCCTGTATATGTTAGTATCTTAAAAAAGGCTACAAAAGTAATAAAAAAAAAAAAAAAGCCTAAAAGAATTGTAACAAAATGCCTCCAAGGAAAATTACACTAGGTTAGGTGCCTAAAAAAAGAAGGTATCCAAAACAGGATGATGCTTTGGAACCACTTAACTTTCTTCCTGGACTAGCAAAGGTGTTTCAGTGGCTGCTGGCTGTCCAGTAGTATAAATTAATTAAATTTAGATTAAACTATTCATCCTTAAAAGACCTCAATTTCTTACAAAAACAGCAAAAATCAAAATAACATCATCATAACACCAACAAATGCGTACTATTTACACAGACGCCACCTCCCATCCCTTCACCACAATTACCACAAAAATTCCCCACAATTATTCTGCTTTCTAACATTTTCACCTATCAAGTGACTCTATCACTCTCCTTCCACCAAGCGAACAAGAAAGAAAATAAGATAAAAAGCTCTGAGTCAAGGTAGGGATGGGCAGGTCACTCAGCAGTTACCATCACAGGCCAAATAGACTCGACTTGGGGAAATTAATTTAATTTATTGCCAGTCAAACAGCAGGATAATGAGAAACACAAACAAAGGTAAAACACCTTCCCCACACCCCTCCCTTTTTCCTGAGCTCAACTTCATCCCCAACTCTTCTAGCCTCTCCCTGTGAGCAGTACAAGGGTATGGGGAATGGGGAATGGGGTTGTGGTCAGTTCTTAACACTTTGTCTCTGCTGCTCCTTCCTCCTCACACTCCTCAATTGCTCCAGTGTGGGGATGCCCCTGTACTGGATCTGGCTGAGCCCCCCTGCAGCCCTCATAGCGCTGTGCTTGTACTGGTGACTAGAAAGGTGGTGATGACACGCCAGTGTTTTGACTGCTGCTGAGCAGCGCTCACACAGCATGAAGGCTGTCTGTCCAACCTTCCCCCTTCCTCTCACCAGCAGGCTGGGGGTGGGCAAGATCTTGGGAAGAGACATAGCCAGGACAGCTGACCCCAAGGGACCAGCGGGATGGGATATTCCATCCCATATTATGTCTGCTCAGATATAAAAGCTAAAAGAAAGTAGGAGAAACACGGGGGGGCATTCATTATTTACAGTGTTTGTCTTCCGAGGCAACTGCTACACATACTGAAGCCCTGCTTCCCAGGAAGCAGCTGAATGTCACTTGCTGATGGGAAGTAGAGAATAACATGTTTTGTTTTCCTTCTCTTCCACATGTGACTTTTGCTATTGCTTCATTAAACTGTCTTTATCTTGACCCACACTTTTTTTCATCTTATTTTCTTACCCCCTGTTTTGCTGAGGAGGAGAGTGATAGAGCGGCTTGGTGGGCACCTGGTGTCCAGTCAAGGTCAACCCACTGCAGCCTCCCATGGGAGACAATCTTTTATGAACTGCTCCAATGTGGGTCTTTCCCACAGGCTGCAGTTCTTCAAGAACTGCTCCAGCACGGATACTTTCCACAGGGTACAGTCCTTCAAGAATGGGCTGCTCCAGCGTGGGTCCCCCATGGGGTCCACAATCCTGCCAGAAGCCTGCTCCAGCATGGGCTTCCCATGGGCTGCAGCTTCCTTCAGGGCACATCCACCTTCATCTGTGTGGGGTCTACACAGGCTGCAGTGTGGATATCTGCTCCACTGTGGTCCTCCATGGGCTTCAGGAGAACAACCTGCCCCACCATGGTCTTCACCACAGGCTACAGGGTGATCTCTGCTCTGGTGCCTGGAGTATCTCCTGCCCCTCCCTTTTCACTGACCCAGGTGTCTGCAGAGTTCTTTGTCTTACATTTTCTAACCCCTCTTTCCCACCATTTTTTTACCCTTTCTTAAATGTGTTATCATAAAGATGCTACCAACATCAGCGTGGCAATGACAGCAGCTGGTCTGAATACAACATAGTGTGCTGCCTCTGTGCTGCTGAAATTAACTGTTTTTCAGGAACAGATTTGCTTTCTTGCTACAGGCAATTAAATTACATTTTTATATAAGGTATTTAGTTCCCACTTCAAGAAAGGCCACCAACCTTTACTGATCAAGTCGGGAAGCGTGAAATAAATTGGAACTTTCTCTTGTCTCAATTAAACCTTTTCAGCTTGTATATGGTTTGAAGGAACTAAAAAGACAAGTTTTCTGATGGTGTTTTGGGGATACTGGCCACAGTTAAAGACGTTCATCTTGTAAACAGAGGAGTGACACTACCGTTATGTAGGTAGGCAGTAAATTCAGTTGCTACTTTTGAAACCAAAAAGGATCCTGCTGCTCCTGGTGTACATCTCCTTTGCATGACCTTGAAATTAGAGAGTCCTGGATGAACCAGCAACTGCAGATGAATTCCTGAGATTTCTTAAAATCCAGTAAAGCATAATGTTAGGACCTAAAGGATATTCTTTGATAAACTGCTTAGTCTTTTTATGTTTACAATAAATGTCAGATGTTTACAATATGTCAGATGAATCACATAGAAGTGCCCATTTTTCTCAAGTATGGGATATTTGATAAGAGGATTAGCCCAGCTGTAGATCTTTGCAACTAAAACAGGAGAAATAAATTCCAGTTTTCACACACTTTTGTATACCATAGTCACACAGTTATAGGTACTTCTCTGAAGCCTAACAATCCAAGTTGGCATGTTACATATAGTATAGACAGAAAATACTACCTGAAGACACCTCCACTATCATCATCAGAGCAGATGTATAAAACACTCTACCTCCCTAGTTTAACTAATTGAAAAATCTAAGGGATTCACTGGTTATCCAAAAAGAAAGGAGAGGCAAAGAATTTAGGTTATCTAGTCAGAGAAGTAGGTCAACATATTCCCTAATTTAGAAGGAGAAAATAAACCATAATGAGAGCAGCCAATCAGGATAGACCTTTTTTCTTACATTTAAGTAAATTATGGAAATTAAGGAAAGATCAGAGAATCGTTGGAAAGTTACAGCTCTCCCTGAGATGTATCAATCATTTTCATTTCTCACATACAAACATAACACTGCCTCCCTTTTAGGCTGCAAATTAAGAAAATTAATATACAAACATGAAGTTTGAATAATTTAAAAGTGTGATGGCTAACCTCATTTCTTTAGTTAGTAAAAGGAAAGGAAGTCTTCACAAAATATTCTTTGTTGATATTATAGTCCAATTCTTACTTTCTGGTGGCAACAGAAGTTCAATTTAATGGCTTTGAAAGATACACCAGTAATGACCCAGAACCAAAATAAGCATCATGCCATTAGCAGGCACTCAGCAGGCAGTGAGCAGGTGGAAGATGATTTTGTGGTTCAGACTCAGTTCCTACATATAATGATCCTGTTTCCTCTGAACTATCTGAAAACTGCCCAAAAGGAATCAGAGAGGACAGATACGTGCAAGATACCCACCTTACTCATTCATGAAGGGACTTTTTCAAAACATTCCAAGAGCTGGACGAGGTGGACAGCCATGGAGTTTAGTCCTAGAGTCAAAAGAGAGGTTCAGCAATGTGATGTACAAATCCAGATTAGGATCCCGAACAACTGTGAGTCTAAAGAAATCTGTGTTACACATCTAACTGTATTGTCCAAGCTGTGACTGAATCAATGCTATTAAACACTGGTTTGCCTGGAAATATTCTGAGGCATGTTCAGTATACTTATATAGACACCACCTGTGACTGTATTTGGGTGAGTCCCTTAACTCCTCTTTACTTATTTTTTTGTATGTTGATGCTTTATGCAGAAACTGCAGTGATACTGCCTTACACAGAAAAGCAAACCTGGATACATACTTTGGGTGTTATGTGAATGAATTAAAAAAAAACCAAGTAGTAGAAATAGCCCATTTAGAGTGCTGCATTCTCATATTGCATGCTTTATTTAGAAAGGATTTCTTGAGAAAATATACTAGAAAAACAACATTTTCTGTATTCTCCACATCCACTACTTGAAAAAGAAAGAAAAATTCTTATCTGAGGGGCAAAAGAGAAGAGTCGTAATTTTTATGCCCTTTGATTAACCTGAGCAATGACCTCTGTGCACGATTTTCTACACTACATGACTCAGCTATGGGAAAGCATTAATTCTTGCAGGATGTTTCCAAGCAGAATATCTGCATTGACTCCCTGTCTTCTTTCAATATTAATCTAAGCATCATAGGGATGATGAATTCTTCTCATATCTTCTACCTTCTCATAGTATTTAGGTTGTTGTGTTTCAAAGTAGAATATAATCCTCAATAAATTAAAAAAAATAATATAACAGAAGATTTTCCAGAAGGTAAATTATAACTAATAACTTGCTACAGTCATACTCCATTAAAAGAGGTCAGCAGGTAAGACTAGGTGCTGCGTTCCGCGGTTTGCATTGTGCTAGACTGTTCCCGTCTCCTGTATACTTTGTTCCAGAAGAAAACCCTGAGGTATAATATTCCCACTACATGTAGTGCATTTGTTGGGAAAATATATTGTGAGTTTATACATGGGTGAAAGCAGCTGTCATGTGGCTGTGACCAACCAGCACACCTCCACAGCGGAGGAGAGTTCAGAGAAGGGCAAAAAAATCAATGAGCTCAGGGAGGAATGTACCATAAAGAAATCTAAACTTGTCTCAGCACCAGGGAGGCTGGAGGGTAATGTTAGTTTTAGATAAGACAGCCGCACCATTGAATCATCAGGTTCCCTGAGATAATACAGAATAATGTCTTCCTAAGCTACCCAGATAAGCATGCCAGGGGTGGGAGGGCATACACATGGCTCAGCCCAACAGAAATTACAAAATCTGGTCAACTACTAGAACAGATTCGGAAGAGACCTTGATCAGGCTTCAACTCAGGCGTGCCTTCCTAGAGACTGGGGACACCCAGCATCCTGACAATGAGCATACAGAAACTGGTAACCAGAAACATGTTTTTACTACGATTCACCCAGTACGCTGCAAGTGGTATATTATTTTTCTGTTGTGATTTCAGTACATTGCTGCATTACTCTGCTAAATCAAAATCCCAAATATACCAAATTAGTAAATTTGATGGTTCTCTCCTGGTCAGAGAATATTGAACTCTGAAAGTGGCAAATGTGGAAATGTTTTTCTTAAGATAGTCAAGACAAAAGCTAGATCAAATGTTAGATCAAAAGTGGAAGTGGGTCAACTGAAATTTCAAATACCATCAGAGTTCACAACTCATGGAAAGCAAGGCATAGGAAGCATACAGTCCACACCTGGTTCTCATCCCAGTTTTTAAGTCACAAAACGGATCACGCCTGTCTCTGAGTTCTAGGAATATTCCCATGTCCCAGTCTTTCATTGTTGAGCTGTAGACTGTCTGGGATACTCGTGAACAATTAGTTACTCCTAAAACTGCAGATTAATACTTACTATGATATATATATATAAAAATTAAGAAAACTTCCATGGCAAGATTGTTTATTATGCTTTTGTAGGAAAGTAAAAGAAGACTTGTAGACAGGGACACAATGTGTGCTTGCCTCTGCAAATCAATGTGAAACGCTACACAAAAATAGCTAGCTTTCAAAACATAAAGAACATACTTACAAGGATACATTAGACCAAACTGTCAGATAAATGTCACTGGGCATTTTAAATGTACAAATAAAATAATTTGGAATACTACTGTTTTGGAAATTTGTAATAACATTGTTCCTTTTTTATTGGTAAAATACAGGGGAAAGCAGTAGTGTTTCAATGAAGAAAGTGTACCAGATGATTCTCTCTCTACTGTTGAATAAAAGACTGTGATAGAAAATAACACAGCTGTAGTACCATAGTATAGCATTGAATGCTCCTTGAGTTATTTATTTTCTGTGTTTAGTAAGGTGTATATATGTTTTTAATAGAGGAAGTGTATTTTTTTTTTTCCTTAGAGGATGTCAGGTTTGGTTTTCTACAGTGGCTTTTATTAAGAAGAACTTGTCAGTCACTTCCCAAGTGCAAAGTAGAAGTAAAAATAAACTTGAGGCTCTTTCACTCACAGCCTCAAACACCAAAGCTGGTGTATGAAGCCAGCTGATTTGCTGCATGTGCCATGTCTCTTCACACATTTCATTGAGTGAGCAAGCCACAGGGGGAAACAGGGTGACTCACAAACGAAAGTAACAAACTGCAGCACACTTTGACCAGATTAAATTAGTGAGAGAGAACTCAATAATAAAATAAGACTGCTTGTAATCAGACAAAGCGCTGGGTTTTGGGGTTTTGGGGTTTTTTTTGGTCATTGTGACATATGTCATAAGGTGAACACATAAAGCAGTAGGTGACAGTCTACATTCCTCGTTGCAATATGTGGGGTGGATTCAGCCACACAAACATATGTGTCTACTGTCACATTAGGCACTGTGGGGGTAGCCTGCAAGCTTCTAGCTGGAGCTCCAGAAAGTTGTAAGTTGCCTGTAAACATGCCTTCAAGTAGGTATCTGAGATAAAACAGGATTTTTAAAACAGCACTAAATGTCTATAGGACAACTCAGGCCAGTTCTTACCTTGTTTGCTGAAGTATATACGTGTTGGTGTCTTTGTCTATCTATACACATACACATGCATGTATGCCACCCACAGTCAAAGGAGACAACCATCTATATTTATGTACGTGCATGCAATTTCCCTTACACAAACACATCCATCCTCTGCATCCAGAACAAGGCTTTTTACAGACTGCTGCACCACATACACCTTCTGACAGGCCATGTCACCTCAACCAGCTCTGCAATGTTCACTATGCAATTAATGCACGACATTACCGGCTCTCCAGGTAACATTATTTTTTTTAAAGTTACGTAGTGATCATTTTAGTACAAGCATATTCTCTTTTTTTTCCCTTTAATCTAGATGACCTGGTCTTCTAATGGGGCTGATGGGTTCTTCCAGAGAAGAGTTAAGCACCATCTGCTTTCACAGACAAATTCCCAGTCACCATTTCCCTGTTGTTGAAATATTGTCAATCATTTGCTAAGGTCTAAGATTTTTAATAACACCGGGGTTTTTAAAGTTCCAGTTTCTTCTCTGCCAGAAAGACTTTTTTTTTCATTATTTTTTATTTTTTTAATTATTTTGTCAGCAGACAACATTTGGCTAAGAGGAAATTTACTCCCCATTACTGAACATTACTCACTACTCATCACAGACCATATTCTCAATCTGTGAATCAAGTGAATCTGTGCATCAAGTGAGGCATAAAGGGGTACTCAGGCTCTCTCCACAGGTGCTCTGTATTGTTGATAGCAATACAGAGAAGGTAATGGTTAATCAAGCATATCAACTCCCTTCTTCTCTTTACTGCATGTGAATTGGGCAGTCTTGCTCTTTTCTCCTGTCTCAGAGTGCTAGACAGCGTGTTTGATTTGATGAGAGGAGGAAGAAAGCAAGTCATCCTGGGAAGCAGGACGGCACTTTATGTTTTGCCATAGAACAAGGAAGAATCAAAGTCAAGACTGCTTTTCAAAGATGGGGGTTCTTTTCTGAGGAACAGTTTCCCCCCTGACTGAGTACATGCAGACTGAAATCTAAACTGGAAATTGTTGTATTCTGTATGAGCAATGCAGCAGACACAAGTTACATCTACCCAATATATTCAGTTAATAATTTCAAATGAGTATTGCTTTGCTTTCAGTAAAAGGGCTGACACACCTTCATACAATCAAACAGTCATACAATGATTATAAATGTATCCATATTTTATTTAGGAGAGATGTTTTGTTCCAATTAGAGAGGATTACTGTACAATAATTGGCATATCTCTAAGGGCTGCTTTCTATGAAAAGGCAATAAAAAACCTTAATTCTGAAATGCAAATTGCATTTAAACCAACACTTTTATTCTGTTTCAGTAAACTCTGATCTCAGTTGGAAAGAACTGTGTAACAATTATATTTTTGTACAAGATGGGAGGAGTGGTGTGGGATATTTTCCACTATAGATGTCCTTGGATCAGTCATGTTGGATGGAATTCATTTCACCTGTCTTTAGACAAATAAATGTTAGTCATCTAGTTTAATCTAATTTTCCTGGACTGCATGGAGACAGATGGGCACCCACAAAAGACAGCTGAGCCACCCTCAGCTGTTCTGCATCTATGGGATGGATGAATTGTACTCCAGATCATCTTATGTCTTCCCAGTAATTAAAAAGAGGGCATAAATGGCTAGTTTAGAACAGATACCTAAATTTTCAATAGCTGAAGTTATGCTACATGAACCCCGAGTCTTTGTCTCAGTGTGACTCAGTTCTTCATAGTAATGCAATTTCTTCATTAAATTAATGCTCGTATTGGGTTTGTGCGGCAAGGCTTTGGTAGTGGAGGAGGGGCTGCAGGGATGGCTTCTATGAGAAGCTGCTAGAAGCTTCCCCTGTGTCCCACAGAGCCAGTGCCAGCCAGCTCCCAGAGGGACCCACTGCTGGCCAAGGCCGAGCCCATCAGCGATGGTGGTAGCACCTCTGGGATAGTGTATTTAGGAAAAGGGGGAAAAACCCCAACAACTTCAGCCAGAGAAGAGCGAGAACGCAGGAGAGGCCCATCCCCGCAGCCGCCACGGCAGCGCAGGAGGGGCAGGGGGCTCCAGGCCCGGAGCAGAGGTTCCCCCCAGCCCGCGGTGAAGCCCACGCTGAGGCAGGCTGTCCCCCTCAGCCCGGGGAGGCCCACGGAGGAGCAGATCCCCACCGGCAGCCCCTGGAGGCCCCACGCCGGAGCAGGTGGGTGCCCGAGGGAGGCTGTGACCCGTGGGCAGCCCACGCCGGAGCAGCTCCTGGCAGGGCCTGTGGCCCCGCGGGGAGAGGAGCCCGGGCTGGGGCAGGTTTGCTGGCGGGGCTGGGGACCCCGGGGGGACCCGGGCTGGAGCCGGCTGTGCCTGAAGGACGGCACCCGTGGGGGGACCCGGCTGGGGCAGGGTGTGAGAACTGCAGCCCGTGGGAAGGACCCACGTTGGAGAAGTTTGAGGAGGACTGTCTCCCGTGGGAGGGACCCCACGCTGGGGCAGGGGAGGAGTGTGAGGAGTTCTCCTTCGAGGAAGAAGGAGCAGCAGAAACAATGCCTAGTGAACCGACCGCAGCCCCATTCCTCATCCCCTGCACTGGCTGTAGGGAGGAGGTAGTGAAAATCAGGAGTAAAGTTAAGCCTGGGAACAAGGGAGGGGTGGGAGGAAGGCATTTTTAAGGTTTTGTTTTTATTGTCTCATCATTCTACTCTGATTTGATTGGTAATTAATTAACCAATTTCACAAAGTCGAGTCTGTTTTACCTGTGACGGTACTGGATGAGTGATCTCTCCCTGTCCTTTTCTTTGCCCATGAGCCTTTCTTTGTCTTTTCTCTCCCCCGTGCAGCTGAGGGGGGAGCAATAGAGCGGCTTTGGTGGGCACCTGGTGTCCAGCCAGTGTCAACCCATCACAATGCTGGTAGGTTTTAACTTTAATCCACAAGAAGTTCTAAATATACTTTGACTACATACATCTTTACTTACAGGGCAGTTCCACTGACATCAGTTCTATTGTTCATATAAGAGCATCATTCATTGTCTTCTGTTTTCTAGGGGAAAATGTGTTTCCATTTCCTTTGTGCTTTGTTCATTCTCTCTATTAGCTTTTCTAAAGCTGATAAAGGACTAATTGTCCAGTAATTAAAAAATAGGAAATTAATAAAAAGTTATACATTTCCAGAGTTTTTCCAGAAATGCCAACTGTGACTGAATACAATATAAGGCAGCAACTAGTAGAAACATTATAAACATCCACCTGCAAATTTTTAAAGAGTTGACAAAGGAGTTCTCTAGTTACTGAATACTGTTTTTCAATAATTCTCGCAATATTGGGAAGGTTCCTGAAGACTGGAAAAGGCTAATGTTGCACTTACAATGTTGCTCAAAGTATTTAAAAATAGACCAATCTGACCAGCATCAGTAAATACGGGAATGGCTGACACTCTGTTAATGAACAATTAAGAGAATGATTAATGATTTATGGAAAACCATTAGATATTTTCCATGTAGTTTGCTCTTTTAATGATCCCAGTTTGGGTATTAAAGGTAATGGATGCTGGTGTAGCATACCTTCACTTCTGTAATGATAATAACTCAATATTGTTTGACATTTTGATTAAGAATTAAAATGATCTGAAATTAACATGATGCACCAAGTGCATGCATTAAAAATAGCCATGACAGATCTCAAAGATAATTAGAGAATCAGCCAGTGTGTTTCTGAGAGAGCAGAAGGAACTGCAAGAGCGAGTTCTTAGCTTTTTGAAACATGCAGTTCTTTTCAATAACTTAGAATAAAGCAAAACCACTGACAAATATTGTTGATGGCACGTATTTTTGGAAAATAGTAAGTACGAAGGGAGAAGGTAAATTCCCCAGGGCTGAGCAAATAGATTGCCTTGTCTGCTAAATGGAAGCAGGTAAGATGCTTTTTTGTACTGTCAGTGGAAGTTAAACATCTGGAAAATAGGTGTTATTGAGAGAACAGGAGAACTTCTGCTGGTTGGCAGTGCTTCTGGAAAGGACTCTGGGTTGATGGAGGAACAACAGCTGAACTCTTACAGAACGTCTGTAAGACCAGTATACAGTATACAGACCCAAGCAGGACTTGGGTGGCTACATTTCCTTTATACTGATAGAGCTGTGACTGTCATCTCATCCACATATGCTGGTCACAATTTGTGAGGGTTGTTCATAGGCTGGAAACTGAGAAATCAAAAGTCTTGCCTTGTAATGGCATCCTGGGAGTGGAAGCTATTTTGTTTATCAAAAACTCTAGAGTGATAAAGACTTCCCTTCAGTACCTATACTGAGATAACTGGATAACAGGTACTTCAGTCCAGCTGCCAAAGATATAACAAGATACAATCCATACTGGAAGTCGGATTAGGCAAATTAAGGTTAAATTAAAGATGTATTTTTTACAGTTTCAGCCTAATTACTCACTAAGAAAATTTACAATAGTTCCCAGGGCATATTCCTGACATTGAACATTCAAAACTAGGATGCATTAGTCATTTTTAAAAGTATAATTCAACTAAAAATATGGTAAAATGACATGGCTGATGTTAGAACCAGCCAGACTGTTTTCTTCCAGGAAGTCTCAGTTGAGGTTTTTAAACAACAGTGAATCAATGAAGTTGACCTAATAGACGCAGATACATTTATTTTTGAAAATGTTTAGAAGCTCTTAGCATCCAAAGTTCAGTCACTTGCTCAAGGTCATGCAGAATGTGTGCAGCAGAATCAGACACTAAGCCATGATCTCCAGTACTCTTCTTTCAATATACCCTTCTTTCTCACCATTTGAGGACCATTCAGATCCAGCAGTGTCCCCATTCTGAAAATCGTGAGTGTTGAAAATAAGCAACAGAAACAAATGCAGTTGCAAAAGCTTTTGTTTCTCATTAATTTTCAAATCACTTTTAAGCTGGTAAAGCACAATTCAACCCACACTGGATGCTATGCATGGTTAACTCAGAGTGGTGGTAAGAATGTTATTACTTCAAATGAATTATTTACACCTAACTTCAAAATCTTTAGTTTGCATTCTTTTTAGCTCCAATTTTTGTTACAGATTTGCTAAGCCATCTTGTCACGCAGGCCATCCTGTTTTGTGCAGTACAGCCTCTACCTAATGCTTGTCATACAAAAAATTCTCTACTACACCAACAGCCACCATCTAAGTCTCCAAAATGGCCAACGAAACCTCATGAGAAGCAGTCTACTTTTTATACATCCTTACTTTGTTTAGCTGAATGCTTGGCATCATGGTACTATCTTTTTTACCTTTAAATATAAAGGATTGACATTCCTTAAAGGATATTGATCTTTCATGTTTTACATTTGACTGGAACTCACACCCAAGCATAAGACAAATTTAAAAGTAAGAGATGTGCATGCAGAACTCAGAGTCTGAGATTTGGACTAAACACAGTGGTGCCCAAGACTCTTGTGGTATACCAAAACATGTCCTATGAGGCACATGGGCTTGGACAGATGGCTGGCATCACAGGAAACAGAGACAAGTGTGCAAAGACAATTAAAAAAATATATAATTGAGCTTTAATGCTTTGTTTCCTCAAGTCCACCTACACTTCAGATGTTAAAAAGAATTAGGTCTCATATAACCTAATTATCTATCTGCCCAGATAAAATTACACATTTCAAAGGATCTTTGTGGCACTTTTTTTTTTACTTCAGCTTTATTCTTTTTTCTTTTGTTTAAAAATGAGCCGTTTCCCCTAACTTAGTGTGCATGAAAACTAGAAAGGTAATTTAAGTCACCTATTCTAGGTATTTGAGGGTTTTTTTCTAACTACTTAACAACAGCTAGTTAAGAAAAATAGACAGTGGAAAAAGAGAAAAGTGGGAGAGCAACGTATTTTACAGGCACATTAAAAATTCTCATCTGTGCATCGGTAAAGGTGTAGGTGGCTGAAATCTGTTAGGTATGTAGTAACCTAGCAAGAAAGGGTTACTCAGTTTCTTTCTTCATGTAGTGTCAACATAATTGCTCATTACATTAAAACATTACCTCAAAGGATCCCAAATATTTGTTAGCATGGGTGTTTCTTCCCCCATAAAAGTGGGCTCAAATAAGAACCATTCACCCACAGGCTTCCCGACAAGGAAGCTGGAGACATGAGAATTCATGTGTCAGCCAGCCTGCGAACCAAGTCTGGCTCATCAGGCTAGGCAATATGCAAAAGAAAGGTCCTTGTTTTTCTCTATCTCATATCCAGTTCACTGAACAATTTTTTTATTGTGGTCAGGAGGGCTTTCATAATATAAGGCTCAAACTTTGGTATTTCAATCTAGCACAGTATAATCAAAAGTTACTGGCTTTGTTTATTTTATCTTCAATCTATGCTGTTATATTACAAAACCATTACAGAAGATATCAAATGTTTTGGGATCTAGGATCATTATTTACAGTGCAGGAGGCAGACTGTGAACATCCCATAACAGACTTTCTATCTGTCCATATTGCTTGTTAGGGGTGTTTCTTCTTAAGCACATTAGTCAAAAGGAATGCTTTCAAATGATCGAAAAATACTCAGTTCAACTAGGGGCCAAGGCTTTGCATCCAGAACGGTTACCTTTAACATTCTGCAAGTTGTATTACCTGAGGAGTGTGTCAGCCCCTCACTGGAGCACCAGGACCTCTTTGTAACCACATTCTAGGGAGCATGGCATGCCATGGGAAATGGTAGCTATTTTGTCCTTTCACAGACATTTTTATCCTAAGAAGCAGCACCAAATAAGGAGATCAAAGATTGCTCTCCTGGAAGGTGTTACCTTATTTTTGGTATTGTCTTATCTTACCAGGTAAGAAAAAGAACAGCAGAAATACCATATAGCACATGCCTTTGCGTCTGCTCATAATGCACAGCTCATTGCACAGCCCATATCCACTGAACACCTTTAACAGCCAAGAACAGCAGCAATAAAACAGAAAAAAAGAAGAAAAAAAAAGAAAAAGTAAGTGTAATTTTCCCTGGGAAGCCAAGTTTGAAGCAATTCCAGGATCCCTAGTGCCTGAAGGCTCTGACTTTATGTGAGGCTGGAGCTCAGCCCCCACTCAGCTATGTTTTGCAGGTAAGCAACTTCATGCCTAGAACTGTCAGTCCTGGAATAATCCGTAGCTATCCCACTGTTACACACCCTGTCATTCTGTCAGGCAGAATTTTGTAGGTTTAGGAACACACTGCTTCCAGGGTCTTAAAGCAATTCATTTTCATTTCCAAAGTAAACCTGCCAGATTCCTTAACACAGATCTAGGAACACTGAAAACACAAACTTCTTTGTAGGGCAGTTCATCAAGCATCCAGACAAAAATACTTCCAATCTGACATGTTAGAAAGTAAACATTTCAAGCTCAATGAAATAGAATTTTCTGCCAAAATAGTTTTAGTTGGATTTTTCCCTACTATGTCTAACTTTGTAAGTCATAAACTTTGAATGAAGTCACTACACTGATACAGTCAGCTAGGGGCATTTCTGCAGGGCAATCAATTTCTTGAGGTGTCTGTCCAAGCTGACAACACATACCATGTAAGTTAGATCTTTGGAATAAGATTTTAATAGCTGAGGCAATAAATCACTATGTTTTATTTTCTCTATACATTGCTTATGTTTTACATTCTTAACTTTTGTCATGTATTTGTTTCCCTTGAATCTTTGTTTTCCCTGCTATGTCTGAAAACCCTGTGGCTAAAAGTATTTGTTGTTTAAATATCTTTCTTATGGTAAGATATCATCCAAAATGGAATATTGTGCATCTCTGTTACAGGGAAAGGACCTCTAATAAGTAATCAACATCTGAACAAGAGAGTTTATGTAAGATTTATTATGGAATCAGACTTCAAAGCAGCCTCACTGTGTGCCAAATCTCCTAATGAACACCATTTTTCATCTTACTGTATATTGTACATGATCCAAAGCCCTGCATGCGCTTTCTGAAGGTGAGAAGAAAGCCAGCCATATAACATGTTACATATAAAAATAGAAGTGCAAAATGTCGAATCCCGAACTCATAAGATCCTTGAGAATAGTTCTGACATATCAGGAAGCGGGACTGACTCAGGGTTTGTACCCTGACCTTCTGCCACCCTAGCAAAGACAGTTCAATTGTTATTGAAACTGTTCTTCTGTGGAATTTTACCATCCATTTTTAAAGCTAATCAGCATAGATTTTGAAACACCACCCTCCAAACTGTGGCATTGGAGGAGCCAGTCCACAAGAGTCAACCTGCATAGCTGAGGCAGCAACAGGGACCTGGGGAGCGAAGCCGTTCAGCTGTCCCACTGTCAGCAGTACCTGCTCCTCCAAAGCCAGACCTTGAGTGGTCTTAGCAAGATCACTGTGCCTCTGTACCGGCATATTCAGACTAAGAACACATCACATTGAATCTCTGCCTTATCTTTATATTGCTTAAGTGCAGGTATTTATTCCCAGATTATTTTAACAGCTACAATAGTCTGAATGTACCATTTGCCTTAGTACAATCCCATTGCAAAGTAATGCAGTCAGGACTTGGGTGTTCTTTTTATTTTAAGCTGATGAAGCCTCTGCCTGGCAATGGTCTCCTTTCCACTATGACTCATGTCCTCCTGTGTCTCAGTGATCATTTTTGTGTCAGCATTTGAGTTTTTTATTTGGTCTGGAAATAGTATAACCAGCAGAGATTTATCGGTTATAATTGTTAGCTGACATACCTGACACTCAGTCAGAATGGTTAACTCAATTCCTTATAAAAATCCAACACCTTAAGGAATGAACTTCAAAAAATGGAATGTGTAGACTGTTAGATGCCAAAAGTTTATGCATTCATGTCTCAGAACAGGATCAAATGATCAAAGTATCCTTAAGATGCTCTATCATTACAAATTGTTCTCATCTACAAAATAAGTCGCTTTTGGAGAAAAAGTTTTTAGGGAAAGTTTTTGTACCTGAGGGCAGAACAGAAGTTTCCTATGAGTACAAAAGAAAAAAAGGTGTTAGGAATTTAAACAGTTGGACAAGAAAAGACTAGCAGGTAATTTTGATGATGGTGACCCCTTCCCTAAAACCTAGGCTCAATATCTGCAAGTTTTTCTTTTCAAAGTTATTTTTCATATTCATTAGCACACTGATCTTTATCACTGGCTTTCAGAACAATAGGTCATGTTGGCTGGAATACTAAGAAAAATGAAGATACGTAAGATAGAAAATATGTTATTATGATGTTTGCACCCCCAGACTGGTACTCCCTGTGGATTTTACTCCCTGTGGATTTTAATTCCTTCTTTTTTTTTTTTTTTTCCCCTTCTTTTTTTTTTTTTTTTTTTTTTTTTTAATTATTGCTGCACACTAAGGGTAATTTTCTAGGGCTTGGTATTTTTGGTTCTTTAAGAAACATTATTTTATAATTAATAGATAATTTAACAAAAATTTTGTAAGTTCTAATTGTTTAAAATTGGGTCTAGGAAGATTTGTAAGTTTGAACTCTGCTATTCCTGATGCAGTGGATGACAGCTGAACTCTGCTAATGAATCTAAGAATAAATGCAAATGGAAACAAACGTTTCAAAGAAAGCTTCAATTTCTGACACGCCATGCCAAGGACCACCACAAAAGGTATTTATCATTACAAAGGAGCATAAACTTTACAATGTGCTGTTTTTCCTCCAGAAAATGCTGTTTTTTCAAAAGCAAAATGTTTCTGTGAATATGTGCCTTTTGGTAAATCTTCCCTGATTTTCTGCTAAGTATTGTTCTTAGCTCCTTGGCTAACACCACTAAGCCTGGCACGGACTGCCCTGGTGGGTGTCCCTTGGGCCTCCTGGAAACCCTCTCAGCTGGCTGCCCATGTTGGTGGTTGCAGCAGGCAGCCAGCCCACCAGCCCGGACAGGTCCTGTGCTCCAGGCGCAGGGCTGGTACTTGGTCTTCAGAGTGTTTTTCCTCCATGGCCTGGGCATCCCTCTTCCATTTGATAGCTATTCTGCAATGGTGGGCAGTGCAAATGCTGTGCCAGTATCATTTGGCTGCTAATCGTTCCATAAAGCACACATTATTTTTCCAACACTTGGCATGCCAATAAAGAGTGAGCCTCTGGACAGGGTAATATGCACATGGTGATCAAATTTGGAGGCATGCTTTCAAGACTTTTTCTCATATAGGAACTGCTGTAGAGGCTGCCAAGCCCCTATGGACTGGCCAAGGAGGAAATCCTTATCTACTCCACCAACCTAAAGTCTGTAATGTGCACACACACCCCAAGAGACAGATTCAAGTAAGTGATGTTTCAACTTGTTGGCCACATTTTCAGTATCCCCCAGTAAAACAGTTTTTTTCCATTAAGAAACAAAACTTAGACATCCAGGTGTGTTTTACAATATTTTTCATTACATTTTCTATACTATATATAAGTAAATTTCTAAAATAATGTGTAATTTTGAAACAAGAATCCGAAACCCTTCGACTATAAAGATCAAACATTTATTTTTGCTAAAAAACCTGGAAAAAACAACACATTTTTTTAGCTTAAATACATTTATAGAAAAAGTTGAAGACATTTCCACAAATTTTGTGGAATTTTTACCCCAAAAAATGCCGTTTTAGTAGGCAGCATTCGTATGGATTGTGATGAGAAATATACCGTGCTTAGAACTTCCTCACTGCACTGTTAAGACTACCAGACAACCTAAATCAAAAAAGGAGAATTTGAATTCTTAAAAATAAAATGCACATATTATGTGCAGTTCTCCTGTAGTCCCTAGAAACAGCCTGGATTGTAACCTTTAAGATATCCGTTTTAAATCAGTTTTGAAGAATGCAAACTTTGAAAAGCAACAGAGTTGAGAAGGTGTGGGAATCATGAAAGTATTTATAATGCAATTTCGAATAAAATTATTTTCAAAAATGATATTCCTGTGGACTCAAAAATTTTTTTAAGGCTGCAATACAGATCTCTCTGGTTTTGCTCAGATGCTTTTAGAAATTTAATTAACTTAAAAAAAACTCAAATTTATACACAATACAAATAATGAAACACGAAGGAGTGAGAGTGTCACGAACAAAATAGCTACCATATTTATTGGTGTGTTGAAAAAGAGACTTCTTGAACAAAAATGCTACTTCCTCCAAGCTGATGATGTGCTAGTTTTTAGACCAATATAAATTGAACCTAAGTGAAAAATGGGAGAGAACTGGATTCCTGGCTTAATGGGAAATTACTCAGATTTATTTATTTTTACTTCTACACTAGAACAAGACCAAAAAAGTCAGCATGTCTTATGAAACAAAATTCTTATGGAAAACATGAAAGTCCCCACTGCAGGCTAATGAGCATTTTTTTCTCACTTAAATTTCTCACTTCAAATTAAATTTTTAGAAACCCTGTCCTGGTCTGAATCTTTCATAATGCTTGGCTTCCACCATCCAGTGATTCAAGGTGAATGCTGTTTTCTTCAAATTGCTGACAGAGAAGAAAGATCCTTTGGGAGCAAGGATGGGAAGAAGGCAGAGAAGAGAAGAGCAAAAGGGAAGGACAAACAATAAACATAAATTTCCAGCAACTCTTTCCAGAAGATTCAGCTACACCCAGTCTTTATTTTTGACGCTGTACCTGGTGGTGCAAATCAAAGTTCTTCACCTTTCTCAAAGCTGCTTGGATTTCTGCAGAATGAACTGAAATCAAGAAAAAGGTGGTTTCAAATTCTCATTTTATATTAATCTCCCCAAACCCCTCAACATGAAACCAGTGCTATTGCTAGGAATCTTTCACCACTATTTAACCACCTTTAACACATCCTAACAAAGTGTTTCTTCACTGAAGTACTCTGAATATTTGTGTGCTTGCTGTGCTGATTTTTATTCTTTGAAATACAAGACCTTCCATGAATCAGGTTCACATGCTTCTCAGTAGCTTACAGTGTGTTGTGTCCCCTGTACGCAATAAATGACACTGTGATTTTTTTCCAGAAAAAAAGGGGTATCATCATTTTCATATCTCAGCACTCCATATCTTCCTTCACCTCTCCTGCAATCTACAAGGAACAGAGACATGCAAAACCAAGATCCTTTAGGATCTCTGCCTGTTCTTTAAGCTCTGTGGAGCTTTTTCTGCTGAATTCCAGGGTGTGGAAACAGTAAAATCTCAGTCCAAGGCATTCTGCTGTTTCTGTGCCTGGCTGTTTTGCAACCATCTCCCTTTTGTGTGTTTTGCCCCAGTCCTCAGCTCCATGCTTTGCCAACATGGGCATCCTGGCCCGTGGTATCAGTGTGTGGTATCAGTGTGTCCTCTTTGCCACATGGGTTGCTGCTTGTATTTCTGATTTCTGATGACAGAGTCCCTCTCCTCCCCATCCCTTTCCTTTAACAGAAGAAACACCTGGGGACATATAACTTGCGTATGTATGTATGTACAAGTACAGCTACTGCCTCTTGTCACTGGAGACTCGGGGTTGTTCCAAGGTGGATATTTGACGTGAAGCTGCAACTCAGCAGTGCGTCAGTGGTCATTGATAATTGAGGTTTTCCCAGATCTTCTATAGATCAGGGCTTTCACATAGTGCAGAGGAAGACAGGCCTGATACAACAGCAGAGGCCTTGAGAAGTGGAGATGCAGGATGTGGTGTAGGGGAGTACAGGGATGGGATGGTAAGAGATGGGGCAGAGGCTGGCACTGGAGACCTTATGGCTATAAACAACTCACTAGTGGTCAATTGCAGAGACATTGGACTGGACTTCAACAAAACACATTTTGGGGGTTGAATGCCCCTGAATGAATCCTAGAGCGAGTAAGAAGAAACCACCAACACGGGCATACTAATCGTCCCATCAAAGGACTCCAGACACTGACAGCTTCATGTAATAGCCCCAGTGCCAACACCAGGATGAAACCAGTGAATTTATGACCCTGAGGAGCAGAGGAAGATGAACATAAAACCAGGAAAAGGGGTAGAAAACAAGAGAAGCATGTATAACGAGTTTAACTGCATTATTATCATTACTGGAAAATTTTCTGCATAGATGTATTCTTTCCCTTTCTGCAACAACGATTCTTCAATTAGACTGTTAAGATTTTAATTATACTAATAAACGCCTGACTTTATACAGAAGATGTGTTTTCTTTTTTACCAAAACAAGTTTTTTTGAGTGAAACACCAGGTCCATATCCCAATAAAGAAGTAAGAAATGTACTTACTGGTATAAACAGTAAACTACGTTAATATGACAAGAAGACATGGGTGTTGTCAGAATAGCATCTATCGGTTGTAATATTCATACTGGGGCAGGCCACTACATGAACCCTTGAAAAATGTCCTTTTGCTCTGCCCCTAAATGTTACCTGCTGCAGAATGATACATCCTGAAAAAAATGAGCAAAATATATGGTTATATGGAGCTGTGTATGAAGCTGTCTGCTGCTTTGCCTTCTGCTGAAACAGTCTCAGATGACATTAAAAGTCAAAGAATCTCTCTTAGCTAACAGACATCTGCAAGACAGGAACAGCGGATTCAGCTCATCCCTGGATTTCCATGCCTACCTGAATGGACTGTTATTTTTCTTTCATGGAGAAGACTATCAGACCCTATGTTCTGAGTTTTGTTACTTCTAAAATATACAAGGTTTAAAGCTTACAGCAAGCCTATAGTTTAAAATGCTTGTTTCTTGAGTATGTGAATAAAATCACTGCATATATCAAAAGAATAAGAATTACAGGCTATAATCCATCACCCTTGAGTCACCATCTATCACAGCCAATAGTAATTTATTAGTGTCGGAGAAAAAAATGGCATTCCCCTTGTCAAGATGAATTCTGAACAGCCTGTTATTCAATGAAAAAGCCATCATACTCTCCTTAATCAGCAGACAATAGTACATTAAGACAAAACCCAATGATGTTTCTTCCTTTAATCACAATTTAAAGAGAAACAAAAAGGCTACAGAATGCTGATATGGGTCTGCAAGGGACACAGCACACTGGTAGATGCCAAATGCAGAGTGCAGCATTTATTCTATAGGTCT
The DNA here is from genome assembly GCF_963210335.1 of Falco punctatus. Lineage (NCBI taxonomy): Eukaryota > Metazoa > Chordata > Aves > Falconiformes > Falconidae > Falco > Falco punctatus. The sequence goes on along the minus strand of NC_137581.1, from coordinate 27,942,509 downwards.
ATGAGACAAAAGATACCACCAGTAATTAAGGAAAACTGGTCCAATTGCAAATGGTGAATAAGTTAAATTTTCTTACAGTGGAAATCAGTAAGACAGTCAAAAGCCATTGGGCCTGTAAATGGAACAGGGAAAGCAGATCTATTGGGCATACTTTGAGCTTGATCTCTTTCCTAATTATTCTGTTTGTATTTTATTAGACTGACTATTACTTCAGTGGTGTAACTCTAGGTTGGTGCTGGTAATGAGATTATTCAAGATTTTTATTTGTAGACCTGAGGAAGTTCCAGATAGTGTGACTAATATATTCTGCTGTGACATCCCTTCAATAAATACACCATCAATTTCTTTGCTTTTTCCTTAGCTAAAAATAAGTAGCCATAATTTACACAGTGCTGTCAGCTTAATGCATATTAATTATGGCTGTAGGAATTCCCATCAACCTCTCTAGAGCCCTCATGGGTTTAGGAAGTATGGCTTGCTGCAGAACCATTTTTTTAGTTACCATTTTGACACTGATAATTCATGCTACAAAAGATACTTTCACTATGCTCCCTCTTTCAAGATATACTTTACAAGGGTTATTTTGTTACCCCCTTTCTGTTTTGTCTGTTTTGTCTCTGGTTAAAACTAAATCCTACATATGCAAAGGACTGACAGATTTTGTATGAGAAAAAAGAAATCCAATCTCAGAAGATATGATTTTAACACCAGACTCAGATCAGTAATCGTAAGTTTTACGAGCTCCTATGAGTAAATGCAGCTCTTCTACTCTCACAGAAAGCTACAAACTAAATTAAGTCTTTGATCATGAAGTAGACCTTACTCACCTCAATAAATCATGGGGGAAGGCAATTTGGCAGCCTATTTGTCAGAAGACAAGTTATGTGAAGACATGTAAGCAAATGTAATAATTTGTTCTGTTTTCTGCATTCTATTCACTGATTTTGGGAGGTGGGGAAATGTCTCCAGGCAAACAAAATGTGAAGGACTATCCACTAGAAGATTGCTGCTGGAAGGAAACCACCACATTTTTGCCATTGAGGAGTATGTCACAACTGATATTTCTCAAAACAAACCTCAATCTTTGGGCTTTTTCAATTAAAAAAAAAATCTAAAAAATAAAAAGATTTTTATGTTCATTCTGTTTTGCTTAAAGAGCTAATCTAGTTTTTACATATCTACAACTGTTCCCACAATGTTTTGCGCATAGATTCATGGCTTGGCTAAACTGATGGTTGGCTATTAGCATATGTGATTATTTCAAGGCTCATTATGGCTCTGACTTAGCATATTGTTTTATGGGAGATGGTGAACTTCCTCTGATCTCCCCATGCCTGATCTCCAGGATTAACACCTTCATTCTTCACCTGAAAGCAGGTCTGAAAATCACTAGACCCCTCCATGACCTGATGACATTCACCATAATGTGAGAAAGGATTTTTTTTCAGTCTGAAAAGGAATTTTTCCTAAATTCAGCGAATTAGCTTGCACCCAAATCTATTCTCTCAACTGTCTGAATGTGAAGGAAGGAGATTAAAATCAGAGATTAAATGCACTTGAGCTGCTGTGGAGCCATCAGGGAAGAGTTTTATTTTTATATCAAAAGTTAATAACCTCTAATTTTCCCCTTTTCTTTTTCAGGAATAATATCATACAGTTTATAGTAAAAGGAGCCTGAGAGGTGAATCAGAATGGTACAATATTGGTAGAAGTGCTTTTGCTTTCAAAAACATATGGTAGGAAATCATGTAACATTATGAACATTAAGCTACCATGTGAATAAAGCTCATGGAACATAACATGCCTACCCTCAAAGATTACTTCTGAAAATGCATTGTAGAAAGTCGTGATAGACATGAAGGTCTTCTGATTGCAGTGCATCTGTTCTAAACAAGAGACAATGTTTCATTGATTTAAGGAATTTTACTTTTTTTTTTCCATTTAAAATGCAAAGAAGGAGTTTTGTGCAAAAAATTCTTGCTTGTTTTCCCAGCTGCATCAGTTTGTCCAATACAAAAAAAAAAAAAATCCCCTCTCTTAAAGTCCTGTTTTGGTGCATATACATACTGATGGATGCTGATACATGCATCAAACCTACATTTATGCAAGTCAATAATCAACCGATACACTGACTGAGCAAAGTTGATACAGTACTATTTACTAAATTTTGTACCTATAATTTTAAATATTCAGTTCTACAGTGCACTCAAAATGTTAATTACTAACTAGATCTGATATCAATTCTAATTTTCCAAGAAATAATTGTTGCCATATTCCTCTTTTTCAGACATGAAGACAATCTGCTATATATCTGAATAGCGATCCTTGGTTTTATGTTGTTTATAACAAGAAACTGTATTCTGAATCAGTCTTTTTTAATCCTTCATGTATAATTGCAGCTTAAACAAACTGATACTAAATATTCTGATGGTATATTTATTTATAATGATAAATCATTGTTCTGCTTCTTTGTTCTGTCAGGATGTGAGTAAATAAATCTGATATAACCATGAAACTTATTTGCATGTTTGGAAGACTATTAACCTTAGGGAAACTGATTTATTTGCACAATTCAAAGGAAGTTGTATTTGTATTCCTTTTAGAAGTATGGCACATACTTCTACTACATAAGTGTTTACCATTAAAAAATTTCTAAAAAGTTATCAGACTCATTTTGAGAAAAAAGTATTTCTGAAGTTACTGTATCATAAAATATAAGAAGTCATAATGTTTTAATTAGACATGTAACTGTGGTATAAAAATAGGCCAACCTCTAAAATCAGATTGTATGACATTACAGATATGTAAAAATCAGGTTTGGGGGTTAAGTATTCCATTTGGAAACAAAATAGCTACATGCTATAGTTATAGCGTTAAACTGCTGGCTTCCTTCAAATGTCCATAAAGGAGAAGAAAGCACATGTGTTCAAAAGGTTTTTCAAGCATTATTAAGTCTAGCGCTGTCTAATTTGATCATGGAATCCATTCTGCTAGCCTTCCTCATCTTAATCCATTTATTGTAAGGGACTCTTCCAGGGCTAAACCTTCAGTCAGGCTGAAAGCATTAGCCTTCATTTTGTAGAACATTATTATCTAATTGAGTATGTGTCTGTATTACTGCTTAATATAAAAACAATACATTTTTTCTATGCATATATTTGTTTTTGACATTTTTGATCCTATACTATATTTGTAGTCATCATTTTGATACCTTGTTTAACTTACAAATAAGAACATTATAGCTATCTGAAAAGGAAATTAACTGCAAATAAAAATCCAGATAAATCCAGTTAGAAGCTATGTTCAAGCTATGCAGGAGCATGCAAATACTGGGGTTTTAAATCATGGTTGTATTACAGATGTGAGAGCCCCTCCTAGTTAACGTCTTGATCTGTATACCCTGGTAACATCTTGCTGTTCAACGAGGAGCCATCATATTTTTTACTGTAGTCAGGAACTATGATTCCAGGGTATGTTACAATATGCATTAGTCAGTAAGTCTAAATGCAATCTATGTAACTGGCAGCAGCTATTCATTTTCCTTGTGGGAGAACTTTATGTTTGAACAAAAACCAGCTTTCAGGACAAATTCAGCATTGGATCTAGATCACATTAACTTCCCACAGGTCATAGAAAACCACATAAATCAGTGAAATTTAAAATCAAGACTGAATTCAGAGCTATCATACTATACACTATAGTTTATAGTATCAAACTATATCATAGTATTATTATATTGCAGTATAGTATCATAATACATTACACTGTTTGGAGAATAGATCTAAACAAGACTATAAACTCCTTTAAATCACTGAAAAAAATATTCCAAAGTACCCAGAAAGAACTAAAAATGTTCAGCCTACATCACAGCTTGTTTTTACAGGCACCTTTCCAGCCTACGGACCAGCTGTTGAGCTTTTGCCCTTCTGAGTTCTAACTAAAACATTTCTCCTGTTTTTTTAGGAGCGTGACTGCCGTTCTTTACAAGATGATGGCAGGAATATGGAGAAGTGGGGATGCGCAGAGGAAGAAAGAGAAAGGCACAGATTCAACCCATTCCTGGAAGCTATCAGAAGTGCTTATTTCTGGTATTATGCCCATTTCATACCCCAAGTGCCTCTTCAGCAGTTTCTTTCTTTTATTTAATTAACTTTCTTCAAAGGTTTTCCAGCCAGAGACTGAAATGAGACAGCACTATGCTACCATACTCGCAGATCCCAGCCCCCTCATCTGAGAGGAATTTCCCTCAGTGGGTCCTCCTTGAAACAGGTAGATAGCAATACACATGCTGGGTAAGAGCATCCCTAAACCAACCAACCTTCCTTCCTTCCTTCCTTCCTTCCTTCCTTCCTTCCTTCCTTCCTTCCTTCCTTCCTTCCTTCCCTCCTTCCCTCCCTCCCTCCCTCCCTCCCTCCCTCCCTCCCTTCCTTCCTTCCTTCCTTCCCTCCTTCCCTCCCTCCCTCCCTCCCTCCCTCCCTCCCTTCCTTCCTTCCTTCCTTCCTTCCTTCCCTCCTTCCCTCCCTCCCTCCCTCCCTCCCTCCCTCCCTTCCTTCCTTCCTTCCTTCCTTCCTTCCTTCCTTCCTTCCTCCTCCCTTCCTTCCTTCCTTCCTTCCTTCCTTCCCTCCTTCCCTCCCTCCCTCCCTCCCTCCCTCCCTCCCTTCCTTCCTTCCTTCCTTCCTTCCTTCCTTCCTTCCTTCCTTCCTTCCCTCCTCCCTTCCTTCCTTCCTTCCTTCCTTCCTTCCTTCCTTCCTTCCTTCCTTCCTTCCTTCCTTCCTTCCTTCTTCCCTCCCCAAAGCGGATGCTGTTAACAGATAGGTAGGCAACCAAGAAACTGAGAGAAAGTTAAGGTGACATAATTGATTAACTTTCTAATCAGACTGACATTCAAAAAGATAAGCCTATATGCTGTGAAAAAGGCATGACAATCTGTGTGACCTAAATTCCTCTCTGTAGAAGTAAGAGTGCATCCATGTGGAATAGCTGTCCTGCTTTTGCAGGACAATTCCTTATAGCATTTCCCCCCAGGCTGGCTGTTTTGATGAGACTTTTAGCTTTGCTTTCATTTGGGTCCCACGTGAGCCCAGTCAGCAGGAGTCTGCCCTGACTAAACCGTTGTTGTCCAGGGATGTCAGGGAAAACTTGTGAGACTGAGACAGTGCTGGCTGCTAGGGGCTGCCGTCACACCAGGCAGCAGGCTGAGTCCTGCCCAGGTAGGGTGACCTATGGTCAAAGCACAGACCCACGGCCCAGCCCTTCTGCCTTCACCGTGTGCATATGCTCAGGAATTTCCTTTGGTGTTTTCTGTTTTAGGTTTTCTGGTGATAAAATACTGATGGAACAAAAACTGAACCGATCACGTCTGGGTGAAGGGAGCTTACACTAGAAAAGTTTAAAGCTGTAGGGGGATAGACAGAAGAAAGGAAATAAAACCAGGCTCTGAGGACCAACTAATCTAACTATAAAAGCAATTAAGTGGGATGCAGAATGCCATATGACTGTAGAGGTTTGACCATTTAGGATTCAGTTTGTACCTACTGCTTTGTGGAAAACTTGGAGATAAGTTTGTTGGTTGTTTGGGTTTTTTCTAACTGGATGAGCAATAGAAATGTTTTTGAAGACTTGAAATTTTAAAGGGGTAAGAAATATGACTGTCTGCATTCAATAATTATCCCATCACTGTACCATTGACATATGAGCATTGTCTTAGGAGATATCATCCTGAAACCTTTTAAAGCCATTCATTTTATTTTAAAGTCATAAAATCCCTTGGTTTTATCTCCCATCTCTAATGTAAACAGTGCTTTTAGAGCCAGAACCAGGCCAGTTTGAAACATTTTGTTCTCATACTCAGGAGGGACTAAATTTAAAACCGCTAGTGAGCCAACACCTGCTACGAATAAAAGATAGGCCCAAATTCATGCTCCAGATTTATTTTTCAGTGCATATGGGAGATGAGGTAAATCTCCAAGAGGCTGCTCAACAGTTTCTGGGGGAAAACACACATAAGCAACAGTACTAGGAGCATAAAGTATCATGATAAGGGAAAAGTAATTGTTTCAAAGGATTATCACTAAGGGACAGCCCAAATTTGTAAGCATTTTGAGATTTTATTTCTTTATACCCCAACTGGTTAAAACATAGAAGTAAACTGCATAAATCTATTTCAGAAGAAACTGAATACAGAGAAGGAAATAATCAGAGGCTGTGGCAACATTTGATTCAGAGATGTAGCTGATGAGATCAGACTTATATTTGTACTTCTCAGAAAGGATGAGGGCCAGTGAATCATGACATTTCTCTTCTGGCAATGAAATGTACATTTAGTTCTATTGTATGCCCAGAATAAGATTTTAAAGCATTGCGTATGTTTTCTTCACGTTCTCCATGCAAGAATGAACGTCACACTGAGAGGACTGACTCCTTATGTCATTAATAGGCAGAAAAATGTATTTTGCTTTAGATATAATTTGAAACATCACTTTTAAAAACATTAGTTTTCCCACACTTAAGTTAGTTTTTTTTTAATCTTTCGTTTTTTATATATTGTTGTACACAGAGCTCCTATAGAGAGCCACAGTCCAAAAAGAAGACTGTCTGAATGACAAATCCAGCTGCATGCAATCACACTGCTTTTTTATCCTTTCTACACCCCTCCCTGAAATACTCTTCTGCCAAGTTGTCTACCAAAATAAGAAAATCTAGTTAGCAGGTTTTCTATAATCACTTTCCCCATGCTCATGAGTTAATATTTATTCTTCTATTCTCCACATCCATTTGATTTATCCACCTGTGGACAAGAAGGGATATTCCTTTATATACACATAACTTTAATACAGGCATGATGGCATAAGGCTTCAGTGAAATCTCCAGAAGCACAGCAAGGATCCTGGATATGTGCCTAGGCTGCTAGTGTATGCTGAAATCAATAGCGAACCTCACTATTGCTATTGTTTTGTGTGCTAGTTGTATTTAGGATGGCATTGTTATGAGAAGATGAAATACAAGTTTTACTCCACTGTGAATAAAATCTCAGCCTTCAATACAGAGATAATCTCTTCCTTAGATATTAGTAGACAACCTAGCTTGGACCTCTAGGAATCATCATACTACTTCTAGTGCTACTGCTACTACTAAGAACATGAGGAAGTTTAAAATTTCAAAACCACAGTCTAACAAGGAAACAAGAAAGGAAATAATGTAAATCAACTCTGAGGGCACCAGGGCAGTACTGTCAGACCAGATGGAAATTATCAGTACAGCTTTTCATTTTATTGGATGCATTATAGTCTCCTGTCAGCAACTTTCAGAAACCCCTGGAGTTGTCTCTGACAGGGAATTTTCTGAATGGCATCTGTTAAAGCAATATTGAAAATAGAACGTTATTTGTTTTTACTGCTATTCTAACAATAGCCTTGATAACATACAATTTACATAGTTTGCAGACATATAAAAAAGCAAAGCAGATACAGACAAATCTGCCCTTATCTGCCTGCATGCTGCTTAAACTTTGCAGATATGCTGTTACAGATCCTGTTGCATCCATTTTAAATTATAAGGCTATTCTTTTGCTGGAAGATGTTCCTCATCATTATTATCCTCTTTAGTGGAGTTCAACAAATAGAACAGATATTTGGTTTATAACTGAAGTGCTGAAGTGGTACTTAATGTAGTAGAAACTCAGAATATTCCCCATGAAAGTAAAGAAAGCTGGACCATGACACTCCTGTTTCACATTGTGAGTCCAAGACAGCCTTTGTATCTTGACTGTCTTTCCCACCAATAATTTTGCCATGACCTGTTTTCATGAAGTTTGTAAAATCAAGCTTAAAGGCAACTCCTCAGTTACAGCACATCCACAGCCCCCCTCTAACTGTAATGGAGTTTTACAATGTTTTTCATCCCATTTTGTGCAGGCTCAAAATTAGGCTCATATTTCTCACTGTTGTTATAAACAGGCAAACACGCTGGCTTCATAGAATCAGAAACTCTTTGTGTTGCCTCTTTGGCTCTAATTTTGGTTCACGAGAGCTGTTCAGTTTGGCAAGTTAAACATCACACTTCTGCTCCTGACTTCTATGGCTATCAATATAATGAGCTAATTAAAACAGAAAAATCAGCTCTCTGCTACCTACAGAAATGTGTGCTTCCCCGTTCTTCTTTGTAATGGCTAGATTTCAACTTCGATGACAATGACATACTATCTAAAAAGTATCCTCATGGTTTCTAAGAAATATCATTAAACCTGACTTAGCATAGCTGCTATCTATTTAGGTTTCACTCATTCCTGTATGGATGAAACATTAAAATGTAGATATTTTGTTTAAGTAGATGAGGACAAAAGCTTTTTTCCCCCTCTCATAATAGCTGTTTATATTTCATTGGAAAATCAAGTGATGAAAATATTTGAAAATTTGAAAACAGACATTTTTATACAGAAAAACTGTAACAGCTTTTACCCCAGCCTGATAGTAAAAGTAGTTCACATGTTTTCTGTTATTACTCTCTTCCATATGACAGATTTCCTGGCTGGAATACATTTTTCTGTAATGCATTACTGCCTCCCGCTCCTGGGACTTCTATCTTTAGGGAATCATTGAAGGCTGAGTCTGACTGGGGAAGGTGACCAGAAGGAGAAAGTGGCAACAGCAGGAAATTGCACTATAACTTCTATGACACAGGCATTTCTAAACAGAAAAATATATTTTCAGTGAATTACATTAGATTCCTATGTGCAGTGCTCCATTGTTTTAATTAAAAATTTTCATGTGATCTGGTCTGCTTTGAAGAAAAATATGTTTAATCAAAACTCAATTTCCACTAGGAAAATTTGGGGTTCTGTTGTTTTGTTTTGTTTTTCACTACAAAGTGTAGGTGTAGCATTCAAAGGTAAAACATGGCAGAATTGGACTGAAAGCTGCTGAACTCTGCAGTGTAGTTTTACAGAGGTAGAACAAACATACACTTGTTCTTTTTGCACTTACCTGAATCCTCCTCCCACGGCAACATATTTCCAAAACATTCTACAGCCTCAGCTGTGCTCCCACAAATCCTAAAGGGTATGAAATACCTTCTTTAGGTTCTCCACTATTCTGTGAGGGAGAGGACCTCGTACTTGTATATGGTCACTCTTTTCCTGTGATAGGAATTAACAAAATAAATAAATAAATAGATGAAATAAAAAAATATTATTTTTAAACGCCTGCAAAAGACTTTCCATATCAATGCTTTCTATTTTCACAAAAAAATGTTGAAGACATTATAATATGAACTTTAAAGAATTTTAATTTAAGGAAGGTATTCTTAGAATCATACTGAACAAATTCCATTTATTTATGACAATTATTAAGGACATATTTTCACGCTATTTTGTTATTAACTTTGATATAATCTGAAAATATCAAATCACTAATTATAAACCAATATTATGGAATTCACACTTGTTTAAGTGATGAATGCAAAAAAAATATATTATTCCCTTGCTCTTCTAACTACAGCTCTTACCACTTCGTTCCTAACGTTTCCGACTGTTAGTATATTGAATTCAACAATTCTTTTCTGGAGAAGTTAGTAAAATACAAGCATTTTTACGGAGTAGTGCAAAAGCTGGCCTGTAGTGTATTCCTGGACCTACTCCAAGAGCACTGGTGTCAGTAAAAGGGTCTATTAATCTCAGTGATCTTTTATCAGGCTCCGCAGAAAGTGTGGTATTGCAGATTTCCTTAGCACAAAAGTAATAGAAAAAAGCTTATTTTAATAAAATTCTTGTGATCAAAAGCATTGTAAATATGTTATTTTTATTTCAGGATAGGATGGTTCTCGATTGTATCTGAAAATGTAAAACCTTTCAAAAATATTTTCCTCTACAGACTGGAAACCCAAAGACTTCAAAGTGATTTCCCACCCCCACCCCCTTCCCCCACTGCATTTCCTGCTGGTGTTTTAGTTCCTTCAAATATATTTACAATAATAATTATTTTACTTCCAAAACTTTCTAGTCTTGGAGGTCTACCACATCTCTCCTTCCCACTCTTTGTTGAACATGTCTATAATATTTTTATCATATCTCAGAAGGGATTTACACTTATGTTTTCAAATGTGTTTTGTAATCCTTGTGAATCCTACAGATTTCAAAACACGTTTTCTTCAACACCTGGAGTGGCCTGCTTTAACCCATTTTTAGTCAAGCAGTCTACTGTACAGTGTCTTGTATCCCAATGACATATTAACATTTAGATTTAAAATGTTAGCATTCAATGAGACACTGTACTACACTGTCTTTAAATCATTTCATCTATCACTTTCTTGCCACACTTTTATGTACAATATGATGAGAGAACTAAAATACTTATGATCATCAGTATCTGTCATGATAGAATGAGCCAAAAAATTCAGGGAAAGGTAAACCCCACCCTTCATCCAGTAGTTGGGAAAAGGAATCAGGCTTTTGCTGGTTTAGATCTGATTCACAGTAGGTGACTAAGAACATGAAGATGGAAAGCAATTTGGATGAAAGCAGTTCCAACACAGGTGTTTGTGATTGTAAACAAGGAGAAAGAAATTCCCATGTGGCAGTTTTCCACAAACTCAAGAAAACAGTGAGAGCTTCTGAGATGGTTCTCCAAAGGATAACATGGTTCAGATGAGCAAGCAGTTTTTAAAGGGAGGCAATATTAAATGTGAAGGAAAAAACTGCCCTTTTGTTATACATTACCATTATCAAAAGGCTTGTAATGACCATAACATTAACAGTCATATAAAAAAGAGGCTCACAGAGAAAGTAACAAGGATACATAGAAAAGTATAGTACAAGCTTGTTGTGATAAATTCAAGGAAAAATAAAGCACTTAATGGAATATACAAAGAAACACATAAAACTGAAAAGGCCCAAAAGGTACATTAAAAAAAGTAGAGCAGTATAGGCCTCTGTAAGGAAGACAATAGGTTTTTGACATGGAAAAGAATGAATTTGTGATTTTTCATTATTATTATTATTGTTATTGTTATTATTGACATTTATATTAATATTCATGTTAATGTTATTTATCTAACTTGTTTCAAGATTCTGTAAAAAGGTTAACAATAGCTATACATTCAGCACAATTACCAACAGAAGCACAGGTCAAACCAGAAAAAATGGTATTTGGAGTTGTCAGCAAGACAAGAAGCACACTGCAGGATTTAGACAGAACTTGGCAGAGCAATCTTTGACTTTTTAGCAGTTGTCTTCAGGAATTCCTGGAGGAAACACAAGACCTCAAAGATCTTTAATGGGCAAACAGCTATTTTTCAAAAGGTATAAAATGAGTAGTCTAGGAATTTATAGATCAGGCAGACTAGCTTCAATATCAAAAGGGATACAACAAAAAACGATGCAGCATTAAATTTTTAAGTGTTGAAATATTCTTGATGATAAGAGAAGATGATAGTGAGTGTGAATTAACAATAATTATTATGCCAATTATATGCATTTTTCTTCTTTAACCTTTTAGACCACCTGATAAGAGACAAGTAGATTACTCCAAAGTTGTTGCCTTACGTAAGGCTTTATGGTATCCCAAATTACATTATTATAAGCAAAATAGAGAACTATGGTCTGGATTCAGTGATTTTGTAAGGTAGGTACTAACTGAAAGACAACGTTCAGACTAACTGAAAGACCAGTCAAAGACTTCAGTTGAACTGAAGGACCCTATCAATGAATTCTCATAGGCAACCTCTGGAGAGCACACTGGGGAAATGTTGTGCTGATGTCCAGGATTTGGGTCCTCCAAGCCACCAGGACAGGAGTTGGCTAGAGCACATTGTGAGCCTCCTCTTCCCTCAGATCTTGCCTGATACTGTTTTCACAGAAGTCAAGGAGAAAAAAAATTGAAAGGCAAGAATATGAAAGAGGGAAAACTGGGTAGAGACAACTACCACAACAATGCATCTCAGCTTCAACTGAATCATAGGGGGAAAACAAGTCATCGGTGAAATGCAGTTATTCAAAACTGACAAGCATCTTACATGTGAGACATGAAAAGTCCTCAGAACTAGTTATGCTTTGATGGGAGTACCTATGTCCAGTGTTGGAATCCACACCTTCCAAACTGCAGACAAGCTAGGACTTGGAAAGAGAAAAGTATAAGGGATAAGAAAATGATATCTGAACAAAGCATATGTAAATTACATTTTTGTGTGACCTGGAAAAACAACCAGAAAAGGTGACATGAACATGTCTTTGAAAAGAAGTTGCTGATTGATTGTTCCATCTGTGTTCCTTATGGGCAGGAGGAGCTGTACCAACTTATTCTGCAGAAAATCTGATTTAGAAGAAATATTAATAATATTAGTAAAAAATCTTTCTAACTTGAGGTTTGTTAAACGACTTCAGCAAACTGCATCACAAGGTCAGCAAATTCCTATCAAACAGGATTTTCAGGAACTAATTAAGCAAATATTTGGAAGGACACCAAGTGTAGGATACACTTAATTCTGCTTTACAATATAGGATGAATTGCAGGGTGCCTTGCAGCTATCCCTAGACCTACATTTTTATTATTATGTATATAACAAGCTTCAACAGCAAATTGTTTTCACAGTCTAGGAAATGATGACCTGAATGTCAAATTTGCTTATGCTGATTCATGCTAATGTAATCAGCTAGGTAACTGGTGTTGCTACTGATAAAACATAACATGGGCATGAAAAAGAAAATAAATTTTACATGGGTTCGATCCTAATTAAATGCAAAAGAGATATTCTTATTCCCAGTATTATGATTATTCCAGTTCTCTCCTAGTAGGTAAACATTCATATTCATGGAGATCTGAGGGACATTTGTATTCCTTACTCACAGTACTCAGAGTACAAACAGGATCACACCTGATTTCATCATAAGAAATAAAATAACCATGGCAGTGGTTTAGGATTTGCTCTTTTGTTGGCCTTTTCCTCCCCGCTTCAGCTGAGAAATATTTACTGTATAATGATGGATCACGTAATCTTACTCTATTTCTTAAAGTATTAAATAACCTTTCTTTGTTTTCTATGTCTAACAGCTTGCCACATGGTGTTTTTCAGTGAGGGAACACAAGGTCTTCAGGTAGCTGTTGGCCTGTATTGGACTTCCCATTTTACCCAACAGTGCGGGATTTGGCAAAGCCATTCACAAAAGCTGTTTGTCAATAGCAGAGAGGAATACAGGGGCAATGAACAATTTGACACTCACCGCTCTTCCATCTTCAGGCCTTTCAGAGTGACCAAAGAAAATCTTTGGTCTGAATGACAGTCTTTTGTTGATATGCCATGTAACTTGCCTCTGGGGTTTTTGATGTATCTTTTTGCACGCTGAGCCAGCCCAGGCTCTGAATAGTATCTGTCATATTAACATGAGTTTATTTAAGTTTAAACTTAAATAAACACCCTCAATGAACAGTACCTCTTGAGATGGTCTGCTACCCACAGCAAACACATTAAAATCACAATTCTTATACTCACCCTCCTTTTTCTTGATCTCTTGTGGGGTGTCTCATGGCTACCATCATCATCACATCCACCCTCGGATCCAGAACTTTCCTTCCCAGTACTTCTTCGAAGTGATGTGCCAGCAGGCTGATAGAACTCTCAAGTGCTGACAAATTGTTTCATTAATACTATAGGTAACTCCCTCTTCCTTTCCAGTGGTTACTAGAACCTGCAGATGCCATTTTTGTGGGCTAACACAGTATGTCCTTATGTCACCAGGTTTCTATGGACGGAGCTGTATGTCCCTGTCTTTTCTATAATCTTTATCAAATATTTTCTTAGCATTTGAGAGCTCAGGTTTGCAGTCTGTATTTCCAACTGACAGTTTCTTCAGCACTGCAGACTTCTAAATAATGTCCTGAATTAAACTGTTTTTTTTTTAAAATAATGACATTTAGAAAAGCATTAGATTTCTAAGGAATTATCTATGATATCGAGATATAATTTTATCACCAATTCACAGTTATGTTTCTATCATTTGATGTAAAGATAGGAATAGAATATCTAACGTCATCCACCACAGTCAGTAAGATGAAGTTATCATAATTATTACCAGCATAGTAAGAACGTTTCTGTTAGTAAGTGACAGGATATAACAAGGTATGCTTTGTTGATCTATATTAAGCTCATTGACTTGCCAACAGTTACTGAGAGACTTCAGGTGGGTTTGTGGTTTCTTTTTCTTTCTTTTCTGTGCATAAGTTGAAATTGCAGTTTTGATAAGTTTCTTAAACTCTTTTGTTCCTTTTCTCCATATTCATGCTGGCTCCTAACTATAACCTTCCAATGAGATTTAAATAATTCACAAAACATGACACCTGCTGATGCCAGGGTAGGATATGCCAGGGAGGCAGTGTGGTTTCCATTGGAAACCTTACAAAGCTTTTACATGGGAACATAACATATTAGCCTATGTTTTGCTTTGAGTGTTAAGAGTTTTACGAAGCCAGAACTCCCAGAGTCAGCCTGAGGAACAAAAGAAAAAGCTTACAAGGAGTTCAGCAAGCCACTTGATGATTTTCACACAACTCTGTTAATGACCACTGAAGTTTTCAAAACCTTGGGTCTGAACTAATTTCTGCCAGTCTGCATGTAGTTTCTATTGGCTTCATTAGTGCTGGAAAGAGGAGGGTGGAATCCCAGTTAGCGTATTTGGGATTGCATGTGTGGTCTGTGTTTTGGTTTTTTTTTTTTCCTTTGGACGTGGTCCTACTTGTCCTTCAGAAACTCAGCCAAGCAAATTTGGAGACATTTTTTATTGCCAAGGAATCTTGATTCATTGACTTATGTGTTTCCCCCCTACTAGCAAAGAACCTGCACTGTGAAAATTTGAATACCCTCATCTCTGACCATCATACGCATTCTCTTTGTCTTTGGGACTGTGAGACTATACTGCAACTCAAGAAAACCTCAGTGTGGTGAATAAAGCAGCCTCTGCCTTCACCATTATCTTTGCTGGGGAGCATCATCAGTAGTTCCTGGGTCATTGCATTTTTTTTCTGGGCAATTCATAATTACCTTCATAAGTACAGATTTAGGCTTTTCTACTATGGCCACACAATTTACTTCTTCTTGCAACAGGTCCCTCCAAAAGCTCACCAACTGCTTTAGAGTATCAGAGAAAGGGAAAGGACCCTCAAGTCTGTAACTGATCACACATTAATGTGAGGATTGATTCCTGCTGTTCTGTGGAAAGAAGACACCATGATTTTAAAACAAAAACAAAAACAAAAACAAAAACACAAAAACAAAAACAAAAAACAAAAAACAAAAAACAAAAAACAAAAAACAAACCAGCAGCCGGAACCACTGTTATAAAAGCACCATCAGTGGAATTGTTTGTACTGATGGGATCATAAACCTGATTTTTGGTGGGAAATTGCATTGGGTAATTGCATTTTGCATGCCACAAAATGAGGTTCAGTTGAATGTGAGATTCTTTTGCCTTACTCAGTTGTGTATTGCTGTTACATTTTGTTTAATGACTACCTCTGTCTCCTGTTTTCAATACAGGCATCTGTATTTCGTCGGTAAGAAATGTTCTTTGTCAGTGAATTCTTGTCCAGAAGCATGAATTTTGTTAACATGTGAAAGCAGTAAATTTTCAATGAAAGTTGAAATCGAGCATTGTGTTGTTTTGAGTTTTTTTCCAGGTAGATGGAGAAGTTCTTATTTGTTAATTATAATTGTGTTTTATTATAGATTTTTTGCCAAATATAAAATAAAAATAAAAAGAATATCTGTGTTCAGTGATGTTTATAATTTAAATCAGTAAAAGGAGATAAGCAACTGCTTTCAAAAGGAAAGATGCAAATCATACTTAAGAAATTAATGTGTTTTCCTTCACTCATTATTTCCATATTTCTTTTAGCTGCAAAGGGGAAGAGGGCCAAAAAACCAGCTACAGTCATAGATGTGGTAAGGATTTTTTACTTTTCTCCCTTCAAAGTGCTACTGAACCAGAAAACAATTTCTACAGCAATACTTGCCCTCAGCAGTAGCAAAACATGTAGACCTAGTATTTTTCAAGATGCAGTGCATTTCCACAATTCTTTAGTAAAATGGCCATGGGGACTATTTAAATATGATATTCATCAGCATTATCCAGGGCTATGCTTTTTCTTTTTTTCATTGCAGCACTCTACCTGTACCAGAATGAAAACCATTGTGTTTCATCAGTCAACAGCCTAGAAAGAGAGTTAACATGCTGGTGTAACCTGTGCTTGGGTCAATTGCAAAAATACATCCATTAGAAAACAACCTGGTGCCCAAAGGGCAGGTCAGTCAAATATACCTAGTGTTGCACAAGTTACTGTGGAAGAACACTTAAAATTTGGGCATAAGTTATCTAGAGAGACGCCACATTCACTCTGATGTTCCCTTCAGGTTTGGTTCGTTGCCTTCAGAAGTTTTATTCTAAATATGTATAGGGTACTTGTTTGGTGTTCATTGTTAATATTTTGGACCCAGCTGTGTTTTTATAATACATGATGCTGTCTCACATCTGTACATGGGCTTATAGTTCATATTTTTGGATGATCATTTGCATGTACAAAACTTTGAACAAGACAATTCCTTTCTGTGAATGGGGTTCTTAAAAAACAGCATCCTCATCACAGCTCCTGTAGTTAACAATGTTTCACACCCAGAGACCTCTATTATTATTGCTACCAGTGGTCCAAATTTTTATCTCTAGAAAAAATTGAAAAGCTAAGCTTTAGAAGGAAATAGAACTGTCCTTGGCAATTCTACAAAACTACAAACTAATTCACTTCAAAAAATTCACTAGAAAACAAAATAAATGTCATTCCTGATACCATCACAGCTATAACATTTAAAGTCTTTCTCATAGTGCCAATAACTTGTTTTATCTTTGAGCAGGCTGCCTGACTGTCCATCTAAGAAAGAACTTCCTTTCATTTCATTTGAAAATACAACCTTTAAAAGAAAAAAAAAAAATCATTATTTTGGTATAGAATGCCATTTAATTATACATTGACTAAGAACTGTAAAATTTTTATCCATTCTTATTTTTGTATGCTATCACTGGCTTTTGGTTTGCTTTTTTGTTTGTTTTTATTTCTTTTTTTTTCCTTTTTTTCTTTCTCAGTATGTTATTTACCGTAGTTTAAACCATTTCCCTGAGACAGGCTATGGATTGATATTGTCTGCCAGACAGCCCTGGTTTGTTCCATACATTTTGCCTGGGGCCATATGATGTTCACTGATTCTTTCCAAGTTTCTGTCACAATGTTTGTCCACTCATTGTGCTGAAATAAATAAATTATTAAGAGCTACTGGATTATGTTCTCTACAACACTTGAGTGAAAGACCTTCACTTACCTCTATGTAGAGCAGAGTACTTCAGATAATTACATTTTGCCAGAAACACGTTTACAGGTTTTAGCTATCTTTAGAACAGGAGGCATTGCAAATGATTATGCAGTGTGGTTTTCATAATTAAGTATATATTTGTGGTTAGGAGATCTGGCATCAACTTCTTCACTGTCCTCAGTAAGGCTGTTATTTCACCCAGTTGCTGACTTGTCAAAGTCCCTGCACAGTCTTTCTGTTTGATTTTATCCTCCTGTCTTTCATTGCTATTCTCAAACTGCCATTACTACCTAAATTCACAGAAGATGAGGCCAAAAGTCCTGCAGGGCAGCACAGGGATTCCGTGGTGGCCCTGTGGAGGCTGTGTGCCTGTGGCAGGAGCACCAGCCTGATCCCTGTTTCCTGGCCACACTGCTTACCTGTGTCATGAGCTCCACGGAGCCACCCAAGACACCTCTGCACCCAACTAGATAGTGATTGCCAGAAACACAAGTCCTCAGTTTTCATGTTTAGCGGGTTAAGCACCCTCTGATAAATAGTTACACCTCTTCATTAAAGGCAGGGATGATGACAGTGGTATCACTATAGGGAACAAATGGCACCTCATCACCACTTGACACCACCCATGCTGTGATGGATGCTTTTAACATAAAGCGCATATACCGTAGCTCTGTAGTCTCAGGCAGTGCTGTCACAGCGTACTGATAATTCTCAATTCATTCTGATGCTTGCATGCCTGCACACAAGTGCACACTCTCCTACACATATGCTTATCTAGTCATTGTAACCATTCTCAGTTAAAAAAACATAAATTAAAAAAATGAATTTTTTCCCTGAGAGAGAGATATCAAAACTCTCTTATTTTAAGTGGGGATATTGCCTTAGTGTCTATTTAAATAAAGCAATGGGAAGGTTGGTAACTGACATTTGTGTGTGTGGTTTTCCATGTACTTATTGTTTCTCAAACCAAATGTCTAAGTGAGACAGTAATAATAAGGAAAGAATGGGAAAAAAAGTATGTAAGAATGTAAAATAATTAGAAGAAAACACACTTCCTCTCTTACAAAGCTAAAATGAATTTGATAGCTTTATGATGAATTAATGATTTAACACAATTTTGTTTAAATATGTGCAATCACACACTTAATAATGTATGAACATGCCATATAAAGTCTGACTCTGAGTTACTTTAATGTCAAAATAATTAAAAAATAAACCAAATATTTTAAATGTATAAAATTTGAATATTAAGCTATACAAAGTGGGATATAAAAGTGCAGTAAATGATAGCTCAAAATGTGCTTTCAAATTTTTGTAATTACTTTCATGTGAATAAAGAATTTATGCAAAAATAGATCTACACGAGTATCTTCAAATGGATATTGGTGACTTAAACATGAAATAAATAGTTAATTGTTGGCTTTCTGAATTGTTATAACATGTATTCTTAGGATAATATGGCATTTCCATGACTTTTATGTCATGGAAATACACGTATGTAAATATACATTTATGAGTATATTTGCCAAGTGAGTAATAGAATTATCCACACATAAATAATAACAGTAAAAAAAGTCTATGAAGAAATGAACAACCAATATGGTTGCTCTGAATTTCAATAAATGAGCACAACAGACAAACATACCTTGCTTCAAGGAATCTCAGCAATATTCAGGTCCAAAAAAAGAACAGTGCAATTGCATTTGAGAAAATTATTATCAGCAAATGTGCACTGTAGAGCACATAAACATTATTATTATAGCCAAACTATGCTCATTCATGCACAGTAACTTCATTTACTCATATCAGATTGATGTAATCAATCAACATATATATAGTCTCTTTACAATAGGCACTTCCCTGCAAATAGATGACAAAATAAAATGCGTGAGAGGGTGGGTAAATACTCAGCAGCGTTTGGTGACATTTGTTTAACAGCTAGTTAGAGGGGTCCAAAAAACCCCCCTAAACTGTATGGATAGTTGAAGCCCAATGTTCAAGCTCATTCCCTGACTTTTATTTAGTACATTTTTCACCATGGTTATATTCATTGTGCTACAGTATATACGACAATTTTAAAACAAGAAATAGGAAAAGACATGGTAGCTTTTCTTTGTGAAGCTCTTGGTATTTTTGCACTGTCAAAAAACTTGGCTCATCATTGCACTCCTGGGCCTTTGTCCATATAGCAATACAGTTATTTTATACTGGAGTTTCTTTTCTGAGTGTTCCTCTCACAAAAAAAGCTCAGCATGGCAGGATAGGTGTGGAGCACATGCTCTGCCCCCCTCCACTCCTTGCCAACACTATCCCAGCAAAGTCTGCACCTCCGAGCACCCACCCATGACTTCACGTCACACCCCTGGACATTCAACTTACACCTTTGTTTCTTGCCATAAAAAAAATAGCACTGTAGTACAGTCCTCAGACTGTTTTGGATGCTTTGAACAGGGTGGGGGTGGGGGCACAAAAAGTAAATAAATAAAAATATCCCCCAAACCTCACAACTACAAGAAACCCCAAGCAAGTAAAATCTGATCACTACAGTTTAGGTTTGCCAGTACATGCGCAGATTCTGTGATCATGTATGTCCTCTGTTTAAAAATACAGATGTTCTCTGTGTATCATTAATGACATAAGATGAAACCTTACCAAGCTCCGTTATAAACAAAGGGCTGCTTGTTGAACAAGACAGTTATGAATAGTTTCATGTCACCCACATCTTCAGGCAGATTGGTTAGCAGCCTGAGAAACACATTCATTAATGTCTGGGTCCTTATAGATCATAGGTTGGAGGTTGCCTAATGAAGATTAATGAAGAAAAACAGAAAGTAGAAAAACAACAAGCATTTCCATTCATATCGTTACCTAGAATATTCCAGGTGGGACACCAAGACATAGGACTGAATGCTAGAACTGGAACACTGCCTCTGTATTATGTAAAGAGACTTTAATCACAGGAAGGAAGACTGTATATATTTTCCTTCAGCTTCTCTGTCATTTTCTAAGATGGATTTATTTTTTATTAGACACATGCTTTTACAGGCGATAGACAGAAAATAGCCAATGTTCAGTTTGGATCATGTCCTGCTATCACAGAAGATTTATTTCTTCAGATGAAACTGGCAAGGTGCAGCAGATGGTGACTGAGACCATTTGTTGCCAAGAAATAAAATATTTTACAAATCCATGCAAAATACAGAGTTAACTTTCCATGCGAGGTAATTCTGGATTAAGCTGACTTCCTCCAAACCTTCCCATGAGCTTCAGTAGCTTTGAAAAACATTTCTGAAAATACATCTGAAAATAATACTTTAGAGAAACATGTCAAACAAAATAGCAAAATTAAAGAGCATTTTTGGAGCATAGCTAGGAAGGTCAGCTGAGCTTGACTTTCAGAATTACTGGTTATGCTCCTGGTGAAAAATTTCCTCATCTAAACTGCTTTTTATCTTTTAGTACAAGCCAGTTAAGTTGTAAGAGAGAATACCACGGCAAAAAACCATATCTGATTCCTTAAAAGAAAGTAGTTCTCTATATAATGTCTGAATCCAGAATTAAAAAGCCAGGGAAGTTCAAGCATGTCTGTGTGTGATTTAGTGCTTCTAACAGGGTTATTAATAAAGCATTTTGGGCTTTTAAAATAATTTTCTCTATCATCTTGTGATAAAGAAACAACTACAACACAGCACGCACTGCTCACAGTGTGGGGTTTTTTTTTAGAATAGTGAAAAAGAGGGAAATTTGGATTATTTCTATACAAAGAGGATATTTTCTCCACTGTAGTTGGTAGGACAGTATAGCTGGGGTGGTGGTCTGGGTCGGGGGGAGGCATGCTGAGCCAGCTGTTGAGAGCTGGCTGTGGATGCTGGGGTGGGAAGGAGCAACCCAAGCTGTAGGTCCCCATGCCCATGCCTGCCCTCAGGGATCCCAAAGGACTGGGGGGCTGCAGCCAGCTACGCTGGTGCCTGCGGGTGGAGAAGCCCACCCCATCAAGCTGGCATGGCACGTGCTGACTTAAGGGGAATCCAAAGGGGTTTGAAAAATGTTTCATACCCATCCAGCTGTTTGACTGTCACTGCCTCACGCTTGAATGACAACTGGTGATGTTTCAGCAAGGTTACCAAGGCAGTAGAGATACGACTATTTGTGTAATTAGGCTGATGCAGTGTCACTCTGAAAAAGAGTCAAAAAGGAGATAAAAGAGAAGTCTCCTGAATATCTCAAATTGCCTGCATATCAGTGCAAGAAACATACATTAAAAAGAAAAAAATCCTTAAGAAGATAGAAGTCAATACTTTAATTGGCTTATCAGAAGCTGACAAGAATATTAATAGAAGTGTACAGCTTGGTCAGGCAACAACAAATAATATTTATTTGCATAGAAGTGGTCAGTAATACAGATCAATGATCAAAAGCATTTGTCCTGGGTGTTTTAAAGGGAATAAAACTGAGAAGAAATATGAAAGCAGTATTTTAAGTATGCACATGAGGGTTGCAAAAGTGAATTTAAAAAGCTCTTTCCACAGGACCTGGATGACATAGCTTATTTATTGAACACATATAATTTATGTGTTCCTTATCAGGGTTAAGTAAGATGGCCCATCCACCTAAGGCTGGTAAATTGTCATTGTTGGGTAAGATGACACGTCATGATACTGAGTCCTTTCTGACTCCTACCTGCAACTAACTCCTAGCCTCTCCTCAAGCTTTTGTCACACATATGAGATCTCCTTTGTTCCTTCCTTGCTCCTTAGGGTCATGACTCCCACAAAAATCAGTTTATTAACAGTCCAATTAAGTTTATATAACAGTTTGCACAATTACAAAAGGAGGCGTTAGTCTAGACGTGAGGAGAAGCTTTCTACCAACACTGGGAATTGTGCGCTAGGCTGGTTTAGGTGGCAGGACTATGGTATTTCCAACTTAAAAACAGTATAGAGCTGTACAAGGATCTGTCAGGCAGGGTTCCGTGGTGGCCAGTTCTGCTTTAGGATGCTTTAATTTCTCCACCACAGCACTCCTAGCAGCTCCAGAAAGCTCCTCTCCAGTGAGACACTGCAGCCACCACCCCTGACGTGCTTCAGGACTTATAGAGGTCCTAATGCAGAGTCTGAGACTGAGTATCCTGCCTTTTTTGTGTGTCTTTTCCTCTAATAGTTCAATTACTCAGTAGCTGTGTTTTGTGTTTTGATTTTGAAGACCCAGCTTGGTGAAGTGGAAAACAGATCTGAGTGCATCTCTCAGCTCCTGCAGCATCACTGCACCTCTTGGGGCTGCTGCACTCCTGGCTCCAGCAGCCCTCCCCTGTGGCTGGAACAGTGGTGAAGTGAGAGATGTCTCCCATGTCAGGACAATAATTAAGGACACTTTTGCACCATGATCGCAGTCCTGTTTTCTGTCTAACAGGACAGATCAAACCCAGGGCTATCTGGCACCAGTGCTATCCTCTCATTGGGCAGAGACAGCAGAACCAAGAACTGGGAAATGTAAGGCTGTGCTCTATGAAGAGGATTTCTACCCCATTCCCCTCCTGTAGGATTTCTCCAAAGACCAAAAATAACCTAACTGAAATTCTTTCCAACATATGTTTTGTTTATTAACACATAATGGTGTTATGTCTTACTGTTTACGTGGGTTATTTCTTTTCACTAACAGTAACCTATTAACACTAACGCAGAGGGTTAATTTTAAAAGATTTATTGTCTCTAAATTAATTATATTAATTTAATGAGCCATCAGACTTCAGCAGTTTTCCCAGATAGAAACAAGATGGAAAAGTGTCATTATTATTATTTTTTTAAAATTACCTTCTTCAAATTTAGCATTTTAGATGGTCGATATTGTCTGTTTTGGAAACTGTCGTTTAGGAGACAAAGCATGAAGAAGTTCTTTATTCATGTGTAAGGTATGAAAGCAGCTAGTGCACAGGAATTTTTTTCTAGGGTGACAGATGAAATGGCTCTAACATTATGAAGTGATTTAATGTTAAAACCAAATGATGACAAATACAAATATTTTAGCAGAGGGAAAGGTCTCTATAGACATAAAAGTGTTACAGAAGTCACATCCAGAAAGAAAATGATTTAACAGTCACAAGGACCTCAGTGATTAGAATATTTGATTTTCCCATAGGTCAAGCAATCTCTTTAGTTTTGGGAAACTATTCATAGATTTTAACGTGCATACTAAAACTAAAAATTCTTGAAAACCTTGACAGTTGCTTGCATAAATGTTACACAATTACACGAAGGAGTATTTCCACCCACAAAATTATTGAGGGGCGTGGGGGTGGGGCGTGGGGGGAAGATTTCTAGCAAGTCATGAAATACTACATTATGTATTTAGGCAAAGTCTTTGGGTAGCAACGATGGAAAGTGTATAATCTCAGTGAAAGTGCCAGCATTACATTCTGTTTTACAATGGATATGATTTTAACCAAACTCCAGAAGGCAGTTATTGATAAAGCTTTTGGATTTCCGTATTCAGGTCTTTTTTGCAACGTATCTAATTCTTTTTCCATAAAGTCTTACTCGGCAAAATCAGCATTGGCTTTTATAAGTCATTATTACCAACAGTGCTGTTCTAGTTTACACAAGCACAGACTACTCTATTGCACTAAACATCTTTTTTGCACTTTTTGTACACTTATTTATTACCATTCTTTTACAGCAACAACATGTATTACTTCAGTAGCATTCCAAAGTCTTTAATCTCTACCTCAAATTATCTAAACAGCTGCTTCAAATATTTTTCTCCCCTAGAGAAGTGTCATGAATAAAGCGGATGACTGTTAGAAACACATCTTCATTATCTCTCATTCTGACATTTAAAGTATATTTAGATTAACTGTATCTTCTCCTTTTGCATTCTTATCTGCATGATCATTCTAGTTATTGTATTCATAGTCAGGAATTTTTAGAATTTTAGTAAATTTAAGAGAATGCAACAGAGCATTTACAAAATGTAGATACTCAAGACTGATCTGGAACGAGTTGAAGTAAATGTAGGGAAACGTTAAGGAACTGATTATGAACAAACTGATTTATTTCAAAGCGATGAAACAGTTGTTTCAATATTTTTCTCAGTTCTGCCTCTGATGTCTGAGTAATCGTGATTGTAGAGTCTTTACAGACCCTGAAAAAGGCAATTCAGTAACTCCACTAGGCTCCACAGAGAGTGTGTAGAGTAAGACAGTACAGGTCCAAATTACGTTCACATCATACTCTGTGGCTTCATAGAAATTTTCAGTTGAAAAATAGTGCCATGAAATACAGTTACTCTTTTATTGTATCTCTCAGTTCTTTATCCCATCTCAATGTCTGACAGGTCTAAATTTTCTTACTGGAAAATGTAGTACCCCTTCAGCATCAGACCATGTCTAGGTTGAGGGCCCAGAAGGCACAAACCGTAGCTGCCTGCCCAAGTCCTCACTAAGCCTCACTTCCAGTTATGGCACTTTATAGACCATGTGATGCCTAGAAAATGAAAGGACTCATAGATTATCAAGCAATCTGGATCTTGACTTAAAAGAATGCAGTCGAGACGATGTAACTCATTTTACTCCATACACTTACGGACATGACATTTGTAAATTCCTTATTCCAAGTTGCAATATTGCTTACATGTCCTTCCCAGAAGGCTATGCTCAGTTGTGTTTCTGTGGGCTACAAGGCTGAGATCCATTGCAGATATTTATATGAAGGCTAAGTGCCATGTTCTGTCTCGAGGAGAACATGGCATTCCTATGGCAAGATGTATCTCATCCATAAAAATATTTTGCCTAAGCATTTTGTCTACATTGATTGCAGCGCAGCTTATATACAAGAAAGTATCTCATACAGACATCTATACTGCAGTTTTTTTAACATCTGGTGAGGTGGATCTCACTGGAGTTCTTAGGACCTGCATAGAAATGAGACACCCATGGAAGCAGGATCTGAGCACCATATTACATGCTAAGCTATCCTGAGATATGGAGGCTTCAGGTTCTTGAGGAGATGACAGTATGACTATGATAGATCTCTATTTTCTTGATCCCAGCTAGTGGTCCCACCATAGCATTGATGGAAAACATACTCTTGTGTAAATCAATCACCCTTCCCGCAGCAAGGGCAGCAGTGACCAGAGTCAGGGAACAGACGCAGCAAAGCTGTTGCCCCTTACTCCCACACAGTCAGTCATCAAGCGATGAGTCTAAAGCTCTGTGCACTAAGACATACCTGCACAAAACACCCAGAGAGAACATTCTGTACTACACCTTCATCAAACAAATCGAATGGCTGTGTAACTATATTATGGTGAGTATGGTGCCATAAAATACTGACCAGCTTCTCTCCTTCAATAAAAAATAGCTACACACATACACGATACACATTTTTCAATAAGATCGTACATGTTTTTTATTCTTTGGTTTAGAATTGAGCATGAAATTCTATAAAGTGTGTGAGATGAGAAATAAAAGAAAGAGAAGGGTAAAATTTATTCTTTATGTGAGCCTATTTCATGCCTTACACAGATGAGCACCTTACACAGCTGTGCAGGGACCGCAAGTTGTCTCCACAGCACCATCTATCGGTATTCCCTTGGCCGTGAAACCTGCTGCTGAAAATACACACCTGGGAGCTACACACCACGCTTGTTCTTCCCACTGGCCTGTCCAGCTTCTGTCACTTCTCTTCAGCTAACAGTTATGGACACAACACACTGGAGGAACTGGGGAACACAATGGCATCCATTTATTTTAAGATAAATAGGAGCTTGCTTTCTCAGAATTACTCATTAATCAATGTTCTAAAAATCTACGTAACAAATTATCCTGCTTTTCTCTTTCACATAATCAAATGTGAAGTAAATTTCTGTCAGAATTTAACATCACTAGGAGAAAATAATACCAAAAATGTAGTTAAGGACTGCATTAAGCTCTTTGAAATCCAGGAAACCAATTTCATACTGTTCTATTACACACACGCATACAAAAAAGACCAAAACCCAAACAACCCAGAAAGCTATGAAAGCACTCTAAAATGATAACAATAAAACCTTTAGTCAATTTTCTTTTAATTTCTTTCTGCCTAGCTATATACAAGCATAAAAGATCTGGCAAAGGATTTTTTTCCTAATTGTTAAAGGAAAGCAACTTCAACCTTGAAACATCCTTCAATATCATCTTGATATCCTGTGGCTCAATGTCATCAATATGATCTGCCGTAGAAAATTACATATGACCATTATGCTTAACTGTTAGTGAGTCTCAGTATGCATAGCAAGACTGGTTATAAGCAATCCTTCATAAACAGAAATAATCCTTTTCCAGCACTTTACATTCATGAAAACATTTTAAAAAAATAATTAACTTTTTATCTAAAATGCAGAATCAGTGCAGCACCCATTCTAGGCAAATCTCTTATTGTTACTACTTACAGGGCATTTAATGATTTTAAAAGTATTTATGATTTCTTCCTAGGTACTGAGTGCACAGTCATAACAGTGTTATAAAAAGAGGTGATTGCGATATTTTAAGAAAGAAAACCAAGTCTCAGAAACAGGACAAAAGAGGTATTTACAATGTAGGAAGAGAACTGATGTCTCAAGCCTGAATATCTTCCATCTCCTACTCATTCTAGTGTCTGTCTGCAAAATGGGTGAATTTTATACGCTGTCTGAGGTTCTACACACTCTCAACACAACCCACCACCAAGATGAACTGTTATCCTGCAGATTGTAGGAAACAAATCATTAATATACCGTAAAAGCCAAAGTTTTAAAAACATCTCGCTTTATCACACAATTTAAAAGCATCACTGATGTATTTGTCTGGTGGAGAAGGAAAATTATGGGGTTTTTTAAAGGCTTGGGTAATTAGTCTGTGATTTTCATTTACAACAGAGTTCCAAATAGAGTTTGAGGAAAAAATATGTATGCTTTATCAAAGTGTGAGTTGAAAAAAAACATGGAAGTGATAAAACTGCCAAAAGGCACCTTTAAGGACAGGATTCAGTTGCCTGATGTCATTTTAGGCACTGCAGAGCTCTTGACTGGCAGGATATCCCATCTGCTCCTTTGGCCAGCTGTGGATCTGCTGTCAGGCTGGGGTTACACCTGCCAGCCTTACATGGACCTTTGGGATACCCTAAGGAACCTAAAATGGTGCTGATGGTTGGGCAATGGAATTCCTCATTTACAGTCCTATTGTCTTAAACCGTAATGGGCACAAGCCAAATTCCTGTGCTCGAAGCCACTAGTGCCCTGCTGGCTTTTATGGGACTCTGCCCAAGGGGAAGAATTGCCCATTTTCAGAGGTAAGGGCCAGGACAGATATTTGCTCTCTTAAGCTACATATGCTTCCAAAGTTGAATCACGCTGTTCAAATGGCATCTGAGAGTGCAAACAGATTGGCTGCATGTCTTTCTTAAAAGCATGAAAACTTAGTTTCCCAAAATATCGTCTGTAAAAAGGGGTACACTAAGTTTTGGACAAAAAATGTCTCATTACAGGCACTCAGAGAATCCTAAAATAGGAAAAAAAGCTACTCTTAGAAAAAAGTTCACATGTTTCAAAGATATGGAATCCGCAACTTTCACATGTGAAATCTTCCAGTATTTAACTCTTTTTTTAGTTAGAAACAACCTACTTATGTACAGTTCAGGTTTTCCTTGCTAAGACAAAAAATCAATTACTCCTACTTCTCATGAATATGTTAGCAGTCTCTTTACAACTGTCTTTTAGACAACTATAAACTATTTAATACAGCTTAAAGGTATCTTTTCTTAGGCAGAACAAGCCCAGTTGAAATATCTCTGGAAGATGACATTACCTTATCATCCATGATGCTGACCTCTAGGCTCCCTGCAGGTGTTTTTTTTACACCACTGCCAAACATGAGGTCTGAGGTTGATGTAAAGTGTTGCTTGGCTAGAGCAAAATCATGATTTCTCATGTGTTACACTCCCACTACTACATTCTGAACAACTACTGCTTTCTTGTCAATACTGCTGGTTTTGCAGCAGCTTCTCATGGCTGACTCTCCGAGCGCATGGGCCATTAGAACCTCCCAACTTTTCCCAACAGCTTTCTAAGTATGTCACCACCTTCTTTCTTTTCAAGTGCTGTTCTCTGGTGTTCCCATTCCTGTTATTTCAAACTCACTTTTACCAGATCCGAGAGGCCTTCATCTTTACATTTTCAGCTGTTCTGCCCCAATAAAACAGAAAAAAAAAATCTTTACACTCTACCTGCTGAGGATGTAAACACACATCTTGACAATTCCAAGAGAAGTCTCCTTTTTTTTCTTTTTTTTTTTTTTTTTTTTTTTTTTGGGGGGGGGGGGGTGGCGTGGGGTGGGAGGGGGCGGGTAATGCTTTAGCTTGTGTTT
The DNA here is from genome assembly GCF_963210335.1 of Falco punctatus. Lineage (NCBI taxonomy): Eukaryota > Metazoa > Chordata > Aves > Falconiformes > Falconidae > Falco > Falco punctatus. The sequence continues at coordinate 27,913,795 of NC_137581.1, read as the reverse complement.
AAGATGTTCAGCTACCTCCTCTCCCAAATTGTTTTGAGGTAGACCTCTTTATTGAAACCCTGTTTTTTTTTCCCTTACAGACCTTTGAGGTATCTGCCTTCTCTTACAAGATCATAAACGCATTCTTGGTAATATAATGTTGCCTTCTTTTCCCAGCCTTTCTTTCCTGAACAGCCTGTACCCTTCGACATCAACACTACAATCCTTTGATTTATCCTACAAAGTCTCTGTCTTGCCAATTAAGTTATAGCTTTGTTTGTGTAGCAAGACATCTCGTTCTTTCTGTTTATTCCTCATACTGTTAGAGATGCCTAAAATGTCTGGCTAGCTGCCCTGGAACCCTGTCTCTTGTTTCTTTTTATCTCCTGACTGAAATATCCCACTTGTTTCCAAGATTTCAGGTCTTTTACCAGGTTAACACCCTTATAAACACAGGTAAAAGTTTCAACTCTCTCAGAAAATGAGAAAGTGATCATTGCTTAGGTTTACATTTACTCTTCTTAAACAAACTGTGCTTTGCCAATGTTGCTGAATGCTTTTGCCATGTAACTGTAAGGATCATGATTCAAACACCTAATGTTGTGTGTCTATAGTGCTGGGGTTTACATGTGACACAGGAGTCCAATCTCCTACTAGAGCCAAAAGGGATCTAGTGGATTCAGGTGCCGGTGCACGTGTGTCCAGTGCCCTGTGAGATGCTGGAGTATCTGAACCAACCTCCAGAAAGGTACAGGTCGCCTATAAGACCAGTTCCTTGGCAAGGCAAGACAAACCTATCTGTTTGCCTTCTGCAGGTGCCTTGGATAGCCTTGAGAACCTCAAACAGCATGAAGTACCTCTGCTCCAGCGTTTGCCCCCTTCAGCAGAGTGCTTAGTGACTATTTAGCTCATCTGGAAGTCAAAACTCACATTCAAAGCTGAACTTTTCTCTAAGATCCCATGACTGTATTGAATAGATTTCCACAGACTCTAAAGTGAGCTTAAGACACTCAGAAGTTCAGATGTGTACACCTAAATTTAGATGCCTTAAGTCTGGAGCTGAATCGTATTTCTGCACTGGGTTTGATCTGTTAGACCTGTGCCTTCCTAAAACCTCTACACTGAATGACTGTGTCAGAAAAATCTCAAAAATGTGACAGCTGGGTATTCTGAAAGAATTTAAGTGCTTACTTGGAAGCACAGACATTTGAAAATCATGGATGAAAAAACCTAAATGGCTTTGAAAAACACCAAAATTTTAAAGGATGTCATTCTACTATTAGTTAAAAAAATGGAACAGACAGCAGTGAACTGTAGTGCACCAGTTTCCACCCTCTGATGCCAGAAAAATAAGCTTAAATCGTTCAAAAACTCTGGGTAGGAGAGGAAAGGAGAAAGTGTTTGTAGCATTTCAGTAAGAATAACGTGAATTCTGGAGAACTGACAAATGTAGCTAGGTAAAGGAAGTTTAATTGCTTGCTGTCCACTAAAAATATGAATTGTTGGGATTTAAATAGTAACTAAATGGGAAGCCTACTTAGGATTCTGCATGCTTCTAGTGTAATCTTCAAAAATAAAATTAAATAGCAATTTAATTGCCAATAAGCTAAGGGACCTGATTTCCTCTTTTAAAATACAAACCCAAGTATCTTCCCACCTGAATAACTTGGAAGTCTTGAGAAAGTCAGACAAGAATCTGCTTGTCATGACCTAAAATTAAGGTAGAGAAAATACCAAAATTTGGTATTGGAATTTTTTTTCAGTAGTTTACTTGTGTTTTGCCCTGTCTTCACCCCCAATCCCCACCCCCCTTTTAATGAAAACAAACTAAAAAAGAAACAAAGCAATATGATTCAAGAATCTGGTTGACCTGGCATAGAAAAAGAGCCTGAGTGTAAGGGCCCCACAGCTGAGGTCAGTACTTGCTTTAAGGAAAGTGTTACTGTTTATTCACTTCCTTGGATCAATGTCCTTTGCTTCTCTTTTCCCTTGTATGTTCTTGTCTCTCTCTTGACTCTGACCCTTTTCCCCCACTAAACCTTCACAAGAGCAATTTCTTCACCAATAAATGTTTCATAAAGATCAAATATTTCCGCTGTCTGTTCCCCATCATTGTGTCATTCGTGTCGTCCCCCGTCCCCCCCCCCCCCCCCCTTCTTTCACAAATTCCTCATGTTCTTCAATAATTCAAGAAAAGGAATCTCTTTTTCTCAAGTCTTGAAAACTTGAGTTTTGACCAATGGTATTTAAGCACATAAATGGCAATACGCTGAGTTATGTGGAAGGGAAGCTTAACAGTATGGAATGCCTGGTGTGGGCTGGCACACAGAACAATTTAGCGCTTGCAAAAAGTTCTGGCTGGGAGAAGTACATGGCTTGTAACAATAGAACTAACGGAATTAACTTGTTACAGATTTCATAAATCAGAATAATACAGAGAAAAAAAAATGTAATCCTTATTCTTTGCAACAATGTAGTCTCCAAAACAAACATAGATAAAATTTTAAACTGCAACAAGGTATTATTGTCCTGTGTGATTTCACATTTTACACCATTGCTAATGAGTAATAGACCAGTGAAAGCATATTTAAAATTACATGAAAAACAGAAACCTGAGAAAATCTTCCTCCATGTATCCTAAAATAATAAAAATTAATACAATTCATGTTTTAATTAATTGGCTAAGATTATTTTAAAGAACTGCTCTGAATTTCTTTCTTATGTATGTAAATCTCCATCTTAGTGAAAATGTCAAAATCCTTTAAACTTTCACGCTACTAGTAAGAAAAGCTTTCATTAATACAAAAAGAAAAGATGCTGAGACGTAGGAATATTATGGCACCAGAGCAAATCTGGTTAAACCTTCTGCATTGCTTTTTCTTTCCTCTCTAAAGATAATGAGCCATCTCTTCAGGTAAGCCAATTCAGCTTCACTGATTTGGGTAAAGTTACATTGATTTGCATCTGCTGCAGATGTTTTTACTGGTACCCATTGATATGAGAAGACAAAATCAATTCGTATTTTCTAAATGCTCCAACTTGGTCATATTTTTCAAGCTGCTTTTAATCTTTGGTTTTCTCTTCGTAGTGGTTCATGACATAAAACAAGAGATATGCCCCAGTGATATTTGCACAAACTGCAGAGGGAAAAATCCCAGTCTGCTTGGTATTTTGGATATATAAGATTTAGCTGAATTGCAAATGGTCAGCTGCCAGGCGTGCGTCAGGTGTTCTGAGGAGAATGGTGTAACATGGGGGTAGAAACAGAGAAGATCCCAAGGGCAACGTAATTTAGTGTGACACTGTGAGCACATTAAAGGAAGGCCCAGTTACCACATGTCCTCTAAAACCTCAATATGTGATATGGGTTTCACAGAATGTTTAATTTTCCCCCTATACCTCTCTCTCCCTGCCACAATACTTACTGCTGAGAAACAGTTGGCAGCTAGCTGCATGCTAGGAATAAAATATACTAGCATAAACTCAGAACGTTGCAAAGATCCAGACCCCACTGTCCTGAACCAGAGATAAAATTGTATTTACTTCATTTTCATCTGAGTAATACCACAGAGATTTTATCTGAATGTTAGTTTAATCGGGAATTATAAGCATTGCTCAAGACCCACAGGAGACTGCAAACAGGTTATTGTGTGTAAAATGCCAGAAAGTGTAAAGCACATTGATAGTGCCATGTTGCATTCACCGCTGAAAAGGAGAAAGGTCACAAGCGACACATAAAAAGACAAAGGAAATACTATTAGAGGTATTTGCTTGTGGAAAATTAAACATTACACTCAGAACTTGGCTTCTCAAGACCTAGTAAGGAAATGTATGGGGGGAAAAGCACTCTGCTCTGGGAAAGTGAACATCAAATACTTCTGAAAGTAACTCTTGTTTACACTTCCAACCTGTAGTAACACAGTGTGGTCTCAGTAGTGCGCATAGCATGCACAAGGGGTACAAACGCTACAGTAACAGGCAGATCAGCTCACACTAACAATTTCAATGCAATCTAATGGTGTAGCCTTTCCCACACTTCATTGCAGGCTTTCAGGCTCTCCGTGCACTAGGGAGCCTCCACTTACCCAGTTCTCTCCCCTTGCTTTTGCGTGGATGTGCACGTATGGGTCTATGTATATACATGCATTGTACACACGTATGCGTGTGTACTAGAACAACTGGCTCAGCTTCCCATAACAGCTGCTTTTGGCATTTGATCTGTATTTGAATCAACACGAGTTGATCTCATGAGTTCAATTAACATCTCTCAGGGGAGCCATGCAGAGGCCTGTTTCAGCGAGCCTGCATCACATGCCGCTCAGCACACTAGCCTGCCTCCCAAGCAGCTCCCCAAAGGCACGATGTTTCTGCCGAAATCCTAACAGTCGCTGATTTGGGGCACATCTCAAATATGCATGCCAGTGGTTCCCCACAGCAGCCCGATGCAGAGGCTCGATGCTGCAACCGTGGAAGTCCCAGAGCAGAATCAACCTGCGATCGGCATCCTCACCGCTCAGCTCCGGCCGCACTTCAGGCGGAGTAGCTGCATCACAGCTTCGCTGTGCTCTGCTCCCCCCGGAGCCGCGCTGCCCGTGCGCGCAGCTGCCACCCAGCCCGCTGTGGCTGCCAGCTCCCTAACGTTGGCTGTAGCGGCGTTTTCAGGTTCGCCTGCCTGCTCAGGCGCTTCACGGCTCAGTGCGCTGACGCCTGCGACAGAGACAGGAATGAAGCGCAGCACGACGGACACTCTCGCTCTTTGCATTTCTTGCACAAACACACAGACACCCCCCACACCCCGCGGCCCGGGCAGCCGGGCCCTGTGAGGCCGCTGCTCGGCGGGCAGCGCGGAGGCTGCCGGTGGCCGCGCTGCCCGCGCCCCGCTGCGCGCCCCGCCGGGGCTCGGCCGCGCTGGCGGCTCCTGCCCTGCGCTGCCCCGGGCTAATTTCAACCCCCGTCCCCGCGGGAACCCGGACGTGGGCGCTGTTCACCACCGGACGAGCCCGGCCGGCGCGCAGCGGTGTCGGGCGGCAGTCAGCACCGCGGCGGGGCCGGGGGTGGCAGGGGGTCTCGCCCGGGCTGGGGGCAGCGCCTGCCTCGCAGCCGGGCCACCGCAGGCTTCGTGTACGGTGGCAGGTTCCCCCCCAAGCTCCGTGTCTGCACCGTGTCCAGAGCACACCGCGGAGCCGAGTCCAAACGCTTCTAAAAAAAAAAAAAAAAAAAAGACCGGACTATCTTGTGCATCTTTGTCTCCGCACGTTGCGTCTTTTTCCTACCATTTCTAAGCTCGTGCATGTAAATTCCCAGATTTTTAGGGAAAGAAAGAGCAAAGGGAGGAAACGCTGTCTAGCCTTATTCCGCCCGATCCTCTACTACGCATCCTGGCTCGGCTCGGCCCCGCACCCCGTTAGCGCCCAGGCCGGCCTGCCCTGGCTGCAGCGGGCCAGGCTGGGGCAGCGCAAGGCAGGGACGCTGCAGGGCGGCCGGCGCACGGCAGGGCGCACACGGGCGCAGCCCGGCCCGAGCCCCCGCTGGGCGGCGCGGCTGGAGGCTTCGCGGCGCCTCAGGAAGGCGCAGCGCGGCCGGTACCGGGACCGCCCAGCCGCCCCGCGCTCGAGGCGCACCGGGAGAGGCCTCCGGGCAGGGGCACGCACAGTACCCCGCTGCGACTGCAGGTAGCGGCTTAGGTCTTTCCCGGCTGCAGAGAGACGTAACGGCAAACTTTCTGCGGAGCGGGCCGCCGCTCGCCGGTGCGTTCGCCTGCGAGCGATCCCGCGCGGTGCGTGGTCTCGGCTCATCTACAGCCGGGCTCCCGCTCCAGGTGCGCGCCCGCCTGCGCCTTCCCCCGCGTCTCTGCCCGGGGGACACACCTGGGTACACACCCGGCCGCGGAGCATCCGCGCAGAGGCAGGGCGGTGCGCGGAGCCCGGCGGAGCCCGGCGCGGAGCCGCGGTGCGCGGCGCGGCCGCGGGGGGGCGCAGGCGGGCAGCGGCGGTGCGGGCGCGGCCGCGGGGGGCGCCGGGCGAGGAGCGCGGCGCGGCCGCGGGGGGCCGGCGGGGGCAGCGCGGCGGGGGCGGCGGGAGGGGGCCCGCCGAGGCAGAGCTCGCCGCCGGCCGGGGAGGGAGAGCATCGGCGAGGACGGGAAACCCCAGCGCTTGCCCCTCTGCGCTCTTTTTGCCTTTATTTCCGTGTCTTTCCTCCCTCCCCATGCTGCGCAGCCTGCGCTTCGGTGGGAACCGTCGCATCGGAAGGAGCTGTTACTTTTTACAGCCGGCATGAGGCTCCCCGAGGGAATAAGGAGGTGCCGCACTGAGCAGCCGGGGAAGGACCTGCCTGTCATCTGTTGCACCGGAGCCCGGCTGCAGGCGCGATCCCCGCAGCTGGAGGTGATGGACACCCGCTAACTCGTGGGCGTGTATCCGAGAGTGCCTGCATGTGTGGCAAACATGAAGAAAATAAAAATGGGGAAAAGTGGCTGAGATGGATGAAAGCCAGTGAAATAAAACAAACACCTTTTAACGGGATTTCATTTACGAAAGGGTACTTATTCCAAGGGGAAATGTAACCTCTAAAACTGTTGGAGGAAGATGCCGGCAGTCAACGCATGCACCTAAACCAAGTAAGTTGTCACCAACTTTGATATATTCTCTTTCTGAATTTTTGACTCCCTTCTTGCCCCTCTACCAAAAAAAAAAAAAAAAAAAAAAAAAAAAAAAAAAAAAGTCCCTAGGGCGGTCTGGGGTAACTTTTGCGCCGACGCAAGCGTAAAGCCACATTGTGCACCTCTTCGGTCACAGTCCGGAGGAGCATTGCGATCCCTTCCTTTCTCTTGCGCGTAGTAAGCGTGTGCTGTTCGCTCGCAGCCGCTGCCGTGGGACGCGGCATCCCTCGGTGGCTGGGCGCAGTGTGACACCTGCAGGGCAGCAGCCGGCCGGGCACGGCGACACGGTGGGGCGCTCCGCGGCCGCCCCCCGCGCCGGGCAGCAGCGAGGGCGGCCGCAGGTGGGGGGCAGCGCGGCCCCACGCACTTGGGTGGGCTGAGGGACCCGCGCCGCTGGGTGCTGGCGGGGAGCCGGGGCGCAGCTGGCGCGTCCCCGCTGTCCCCCTGGAGAGGGACCCGGCTCCCCGGCGGTGCGGTCCGCAGGGACCCCCTGGGAAGGTTCAGGTCCTGCCGGGAGCCGCCGAGGGGAGCCGGCGGAGCGGCGGGCAGGTGGGCAGGGAGCGCGGCGGAGCAGGCCGTGGGACGGCTGCTGGGTGCGTGCGGTGCCCGGTGGGGCTCGTTCCCCCTCGGGTTCACGCTGGCAGCAGCCCGGCGGCGGGCGGGCACCAGCCGCCCGGTCCTGTTGGAAAAGCAGCTGATGCTCCGGGGTCTCGAATGCGGACAGAAAATTGCGCTCTGCGGAGGGGCACTGCTGTGGGATGCACTGCAGCTGGCAAAACCTGCAGCCTCGTTCATCTCGTATTTCCCTGTTTTTACAAGAAAATGTCGTTCATGCACTTTTGTTTCACTGGACTCCGTTCCTGTTAGCATGGCAACCAAAATTTAGATTTCTCGAAGCGTGCCTCGTGAGATGGATGTTGCAATGCTAAAACACCTTTGAGGCGGAAGAAACTAAACCCGCTTTCCAGTCTGTCTTTTTCTTCCAGAGAATGGTTACTACTCCAAAAAATGAATGAAAAATAATAAAACTGAGATTGCACCTCGGTTTTGTCCAAGAAAGAAATACTTCTTTTTGTAGGAATTGTGTTTTCCTACAGTACAGACAGAACAGGAAATAGTTTATTCTAGGTCCCACACACTGAATTAAATGCCAACATTGCAGCACCTTTAAATCCAGTCTACTTGAAATTTCAAATTTAATTGTACTGCAGTGACATAGCATGTTTCAGTGTTTACATCACTTTCTCCAAAGCCGAGGCCTGGATACCTCTGTAAGGTTTTCTACGCAAACATACAGGTTTTTTTCCGATCGTTTAACCTCATTCTCATAAGCAAGAGTTTTCTGTACAGTCAGCGAAGCCAGGCACCTAAGTAAGACTGCTTTAGAACTGTCTTAGAATAGCAGAAATTCTGGACTTACAGAAGACCTGAGTTTACACCCCTTTTTCAGGCAAAACTCCAAAATAGGCTTTGTACTGTAATATAAAAAAGATCTGAAACTCTCATGCACAGTTTAGCTTTCCTTGGGTGTTGCCTTCTATACTGGAAAACATTGGTTTTGCTTGCAGAAGGATCAGGTTCTTTAATATAATTTTTCTTTTTCTTCTGTTGTTCAGACTTAGGAACAGATGAGACTGTATTTGGAAACAGCAAAACAAAAATACGTCTGTCTTTTAAATTCAACTTCAGCCACTTATTCTGGCTCTATATATAGTAGTCATGGCCCTTAAAATAGCTCCAGAAAGAAATTCCATTTCTTTTTATCTCATCTTATTTAGAGCCAAATACTGCTAGTTGGAATTTAAGTCGATTGAGGTCACTATAGATCTGGTATGATTTTGAATATGCCTGCTGAAAATGCTGGGTCCTGAGCAATGTGGCTCCACTCTTGGTGGAAGTGGATTTCCATTATTCCATGTTGGAAAGCCCGCCAAGTATGTATCAGGGGACACATGTAGAGAAAACACTTAAGGGGTTAGCTTTCACCTTTTTGTGTGTGTGTGTGTATATGGCCTCACTTAAATGACAAGTAAAAATGAGCATGACTGCTCTTCCCAACACCTGAGACCCGTCTCCATGCCACTGCACTATTGAATCTGTCAGTGTTTTCTGGGACATGATTCATTGGAGTGAGGTGGTAAAGTCAACAGGGAAAATCCTGTGCAGCATCTCTGCCTGCCTCTAGTGATTCTGGTAATCAGTGCTAAAAGGGACTGAATTCGTTTTGAGAATGATGACTAAAGCACCATGGCTTGTCTTGTGGAAAGGCAGCAAGAAGCTGGAAGAAATGACTTTTTTTATAACCTGTTTCAAGAAAAAGCAGACAAGAACAGAGGAAGCATTGTTCTATTCAGACACTTAATGGGTTTTATGAGTGTCAAATTTACTGTTACCTTTTCTGTTCAGATTTCAGTTGTGTTGGATTATATTCTGGTTGCTTTATCAAATATAATATTTAAAATCACTGAAAACAGGTTGAAGATAAAACTTTGTGTATAAATCGATCTTCCATCACCATGTTTTGTGACAACAAAAAAACCCCCAGAAACCATCTTTTTTAGAAGCCCTGAATCCATTGAGAATGATGAGACAGACTTGCCCTTACTTTACTACACTGACACTACTTTTAAGTAGTGTAGTATATAGCATTAGTATAACACTAGCAACAACGGTGCCAGGATCCTCATGTCCACTGTGGTTTGTTCCTGCAAAACAAATTCACCTGATTAAATACATATTAATTAGTACAGTTTTAAATAGTGAACACAGAGGAAGGCTGAGCAAATTAAATCTTTTTGTAACAGATATCCATGCAGAAATCCTTCATAGGTGCATTACCTTTCAGTCAACTAGAATCTGAAACTGCTAAAAGAGGAACACCTGGAAATAAGACACAATTCTTTTGCACAGTGAAGTTTTTAAAGACATTAAAAGGTTTTTTAGTGTGCCACACAGGCAAAAGCAACAAATAAATGAAAATTATTTATTGTAACAGGTTTTTCTTAGAGTTGTGGCTAGGTTTGGGTTTTTGCTCCCTTCAAACTTCTGTTTTGGTTTAAATTCTCAAAGTACTTCTTCCACTGTTTTACAACCACTTATAATTTAGAAAGTGACTGGTGTGAAACAAAAACTGAAAGGAACCTTGGGTAAAAATTACTTTTTTTTTTACAGCTAAGCTGTTTTTCAGAGACTGTGGGCTGAAGTGGGACAGGAAAACTTCCTTAAATTTGAGTGAATTTTACATATGTCTAAGAGTATGAACCAGAACAAACCTAACCTCTGAAGTCTATGAGAGCTTCTGCAATTGCTTGGTTGCTGAGCCTCTGCTCAATACACTCATCAGAAAAGCTTCTCACGTACCTGTGCATGTCAGGTGAACCATCTGAATGCTATGACAATAGCATTACCTGTTATATTATGCAATGGGTAGAGACAGGAACAGTGGCTAGAGAAAGATTTTTCACTGGGCTTTCCTGAGACAGAGGTTATGGGATTATTCTGGAGATACTTTCCACATATTACTGACAACTTCTGAGGAGCAAGCAACCTTTCCCCAAGAGGCAAAGGCCCCCATGCCACCACTGGTGCATGGACAGTCATTGAGCAGCCAAGTCTTGTGGTGGTGCCCCTAAGGTCTTCCAGTCCTAGGTCAACACATGCTGGTTTTCCATGACACACAAATTATTATTTTTATTATTATTAAGTGATTACTTTTATCAGTTTTAAGGACTAAAAATACAGCCTTCCTTGGCTCAGAGAATTGTAAAGTTTATGCTACCTGCATTCACATCTAAGAAAAGACTTGAAAAATAGATACCAGGGTCCTCATGTCCTGGTGGCAGCTAGTCATGTGAAGCACAGTTCAGTTGACTTGCAACTGCCACTCTAGATGGATGCTGGTCTCCTGCAGGTCTTGTAGCATTCAGACAAGCCTTTTGTAGCTATGTCTGATACCCTGAACTGACATGAAATACCTGTTCATCAGCTATTGAGGTGAACCTGTAGTGTCTCTCTTCCTTTCCCGGTAAGAGAAAGGCAGATGCAGAAAGTGAGCCATCCTCTGTATTTTGTCATCTCCTTTATAGCAGAGCAAGCATCCTCCAGAGATGCCTGTCTCTTTGCTAACTGTGCAGTAAGACCCAAGACAAGGAACCTTCCTTCTTAGCTTGGATTCAGCTAACCTAGCTTGTGCAGATCAGGCTGTACAGCATAAAGGTTAAATAAGCACAGAGGTCAGTAGATCCAGGACAAATGGTTGCTATAATCAGACTAAAATGCATATTAAAAAAAAACAACACCCAAAAACAAAACAAAAAAAAAAAACCCAAACCAAAAAACCAAATCAAAACATGCATACACATGCACATGCTCCAAGCTGCTGTGCTAACTTTAAAATGCTCCGTAAATGGCATGAACTCACAACTGCCCCTTGAATGCACACTTCTGGGAGTATGCCAGCTGCCACCTCTGCAATCCAGTTTCCTTACACAAGATTCTTCAAAATATATAGTCTTTTGCAAACTGTCAATTACCTAAAACATTTGTCACTTTTCAGCTCAGGTGTCTGGTTCTCATGCCAGTCAGCGAGAGGCAGCAGCTGCTAAAGAGCTGACATTTTTCTCAGTGAAGGCCAAGTAGCAGGGGTGATTATTAAACTAGGTCATAGAGAATGAGAGGGAGGAGCATTAGTACAACTGTCTTATCTGCCCCAAAATGTGTGGTGACAAGTTGGCCTGACCCGAGAGCTTTGCTGCTCCTTGTGAGAGAGATAGAGGCATTCTGTGGGTAAAGACCTTCCTGCAGGAGGCTCCGTATAGGATCGACTGAGAATTCAAATTTCTCATTTTAACCATCATTTAACCAAAGTACCCACTCACATCAGAGGAGGACAGCAGTCCTAGGAAAATCAATGCAGTCCTGTGTCTGTTAGATGAATGGACACGGTTTTGCCTGTGTTCCTTCTGTGTTACCCTAAATCAGGGGAAGAATACTAAAGGATTCTATTTTGAAGATAAAATCTCTAATAGTTTAGCAGATTAGCAGTTTGGTATCAGACTTGAGAGTACTGGTCTAAGAGGGAGCAACAAATCTGCTCCCAACGAAAATTCCATTGTCCTCTGTATTTATATGGGTTTTGATTCTAAGAATTGATACATTTTAAATTTAGTTTGTATTTGCCAATAAAAAATTTATTTCATGCATTGATTGCTACTATAATTTCCATTCTAAAAAGTAGAACAGGTCAATTTACTTTTTGAGTAGAGGAATGAACAGTAGGTTTATCAGAGAAGATACAGGGTCGTATTGTCTCTGATTTAAAATTAACCCCAGTACATTTTTATATAGTAATTTATATCAAAACCATTATTGCTGACAAATCTTGAAAAGCTATAAAAAGGGATTTTTGTACCAAAGCTCAGGGTTTTTTCATGTAGCCACCACAAATCTGATTGCCAGTCATAAACCAACCATAGATGTTCCTTGTATAGTCACTGGAGAGAAACGGAAACCTCCAGTGGACAAATTAATCCATCTGATTCATACACCTGACAGAGAGTGGGAGGAATCGGGTATTTCTTGTTGATGATTGTTGGATTTCACACAGGTAAAGTAAAGCAAGGTGAATCTCACCTTACTGGTATCAAAAAAATAATTAAAAAAACATATTCAGAGGGGACAGAATAGAGATGTCTGTTTTCTTCTAGGGTCTCTCAGGGTCCTATAGACCTTCATGGTACTGATGCAGACGATGATGTCACTTCATAACAGTAACTAGATGACTACAACGTAATTCAAATATCCTATTGTCTGCTTTCAGAATTTTTAGGAATTTTTGATTGGATTGGGTAGCTGAAATACAGCTTGTAGCTGTGTCAGTGGGAATGGGAGTGTCAGCTGGACCCTTGTAAAAGAAGAACACGCTGTCCTGGGCACTCTCATCCTGCCTCCTGCGAGTGCAAGGTGTCTCTTCTGGAGAGAACATGCTGCATCTGTGGAGCCAGGGAAAGGAGGCACAGATTATCTTCTGATGCTCTCAACATTGACATCTCCACAGTGTACGTTAGCTTACTGAATACCTAATTACAACAGAAATCATCTTTCAGTGATGACGGAGTGGTTTTAATCTCTGTTCCTGTGGAAATGTTCGTTATTACCAAAACACTTCAAAATAAATCCTTTCGCTATGCTTCAGCATTGACTGCTACATACAAACTGCCTATCTTCCACTGGAAAATAACTAAAATATCCCATTTGTGTTTCGCTTATACTGGCAACATTTTTTTTTAGTTTGGGAGAGATGCTTCCCTTTAATTTTTGCTGGTAATCACTTAAAGCGATTAGTACTGCAGTCAGTCCCTTGAACTTGTTCATGCTACATGGTGAGTTTGATTTTCACATTTGGTGTATTCTTTAGTACATTTGTACCTGCAACACTGTCAATTTAAAAAAACGCATGCTTTCCCTGTGGTGGCTTTATTTAACCGCCTAGCAGATATCCTGCAGAAGGAATTCTGGCCATGAATAAAACCAAAACCAAGTTGCCTGCCAAACAGTTGTCTAGTTTGCCCTAAGCCTCTTAGCTACAAACCCGTCATTCAACAGGCAGTAATTGCTTGTCTTTGAATTCATCTCGACACCTTAACATCAGACCTGTGAGTCAAAGCTAGTCTTTATAGCTTTTAGAAGGAACCTAGTAACTTCAGAGAGTGATTCATGTGACCTATCTTGAAGGAAATTAATTGCCCTCTGCAGAGCGTGCATTTCTTCCCATTTCTAATAAAGAAAGATTGGGATGACAAACCAGCCTTGGATGCCAGTGTTTTGGATTCCTAGGTTAGCAAATATGAACTACGCCTTTATTTTTCAAGTGTTTTAACTCAAAGTACTTCATCAAGCCACATAATGATTAATAAAGCCTCCTAAGACTAATATGAAGTATATGCTATACTAATTTTTTAAAACTAATCGGAAACCTGGCACCTACGGCACAGAGATCACAGACTGCAAATTGATGGCATAATATTATATATATTATACTATTATATACTATGTATAAAATACATAGTGTGTATATGTACACACTATATATACACCATGTATATCATATACTATTATATAACATTATATATAATAGATGGTAGGTATTTGTACTAAATCCCGTGCTATAACTATTCTTGTATTTTCTTGTAAAAGGCATTGGGCTTAGTACAGAGCAATTGCAAAATAATATTTTGGTCTGCCCACTTAATAAAAATATTTTTGTTCATGATTGTTTTAACTTAGTGATATTAACTTTGAGCATATTTATGCAGAGGCCAGTTATATCAAATACTGGCGTGATTTGAGATGATTTCATTTACTGCTGCCGTGTCTTTACGTAGAACTAAACTTCCACAATTATTATTATTTTTTTTTTGGATTTGCTTCTTCTACAATACCTAAAACAAGCACACTGAGCAGGAGTTCGATTATCTCTTCTTTTGAGTATGAATTTGTTCACAGGGGAGGGAAGCAGGTCATGCTCAGTGAGCTGGGTTGCCTTTCAGTGGTCAGGCACTAGTCCAGCCTCAGAGCTGCGCTGACTTACTGAACTGACAGCACACACCGGGTTTTGTAGGGATGGGTTGGGATAAAAGAAGGATTTCTCGCTCATCCCCAGAGTGCTTCCTCTTCACTCACTTCTTAGAAACCACCCTCATTTTGCTACCGCTTCTGCTGGCTTTTGACCAGGTAGGAGCTTCCTTCCATCTGAAGTATTCCTTTCTGAAAAATAACCTTTGGGTTAACTGCAGACAGGATCCGCCTTTTTAGATCTTTATAACTAAAAAAATGATCCAGTGCATAAGATGGGATCTGGATATATGCCTTCAATCCATTCTGTCATTGTGTTTTCTTAAAAGAACATTACTCTCATAATAAGCTATTTCCTTGCTTAGCACCTTCAGTGAAGCACCACACTGGTTTACCGATGTCTTCTTACTGATGTGCTCTTGTGCATTCACCCTTGTCAGCTATTAAGGTTGGATTTGCCACTTGCTCAGCATGTCAAGTCCAGAAATAGTAGTTGAGCTCTTGGTGACACTGAAGAGGATTTTATTTGTCTTTAGTGTTACGAAGCACCAGAATCTCTGGGGAAGAGCCAGCCACCTCACCCTGAGGAGCAGTACCCTGTGGGTACAGCAGTGGGTCTGCAGTTCTCTCTGATGAGATGGCGTTCAAGGAACTCATTAGCTGGTCAGTCCTCAAACTTCTGTAGTTCTTCAGGGCACTGCTCATAACACCTGAGAAATGTGTAACTTAGCACAGCATGTTTTGCACTACCCAAAGCCCACATGATAGAGTCCTTACTTTCAGGAAAAATCATTGCTGATTAATTATTCTCCTCAGCAATAATATACCACCAGGCTTCTCTTAAAACCAAGGTTTTGCTGACTTTGGGCAAGCCTTTTGAGCAAGGACATGAGTGGGACTTTGAAGAGGAGAGAGATAAGTTGACATTTCAAAACAAAAATGGACAAGATGGTAGGTGTTTTCATTTCAAAGCAGTCATATAAATAAAAGACGATAAAGACCATGACTGTTGAGAGGCACTAGCGCATTCAGATAGGTCAGCTTGTGCTCATGTTCTCCATAATATTCCCGTTGACAGTTAGATAATAGGTATCTTTCAAGGCTTGATTTCCTTCTGGAAACATAGTGGTTTGGCAGACAAGTATGCTGGGCAAAATGACACTTTAGTCATTCCATTAGTGCTTTCTTGCCTAATTGTCTATTTACTGATATTTTAACACTCTTTACATAAACCCTTTGCTACAAAGCAAAGCCTACAATAAAATTATCTAGAACAATCAACAGCTCATACTGGCAAAGATTTATGGTCAGCATGTGATGGAATTAATTTTGAAGAAATAAGATGCTACCTGGGTTTTGTAATTTAACCTTAATTCAAGAAAGTATTAAAATGTAAAATCTTGGTGTTCTACCAAAAGCAATGCTTCAGAGCATGCTTCTTGTTAAGCATTGACTTTATTCTTCTTAGTACAAGACATTTGCCTGAATCCCAGTTTAGGGAGTATAAGGTGAATGTTTTACGTACGAAAACAAAGAAAAACATCAATATTACACAAATGTGTATAGAGAATCCAGCATCACACATGCTAGAACTATATTAAAAATGTTTCTGCCATGCATGTTTGCATTTTCCTTTGGAAGTGTTGCTTTGGTTCACAGAGATGCAGCCTATTACTTGATTTTTTTCCACTCCTTTATCATAGCTGTCTGAGAAAACTCCTTTTATTACGTGCTTTTATTGCATAGGTAGCTGTCACTAAACAAGCCTATTTTATAGCCAAAGATGACATATGCAAAAACTCTTTTAGCAGCTTTTGCATATTGTAAAGCTTCCTAAAATCCCACAAGTTGCCTGCCTTTCAGTTTATTTGCATACTTACTTGTTTCAGATTGTAACTGTGTGTGCTCTTTGAGCTTAGAGAAATATGAAGATCACAGGTGAATTTAAAATGATGGTGATGTCAAAGTAATTTGAAATTCTAGCACCCTAATGTGAAATTTTACAAAATACAAAATGAAACAATTGTGCCTTCTCATCAATCATACATGCATTGGTTCAGATGGAAGATGTAATTTTGGAAATTTGCCCCCTTGGTTCCAAGAGAATTATAATGCTCTGGCAGCTTCTTGTTTCTTCTCAATAATTTAGCAGTTTATGAAAAATGTATTGTGTCTCCTCCACTCCAATGCAGTCAATGCAATTACAAGTTGTGGAGAATCTAGTCCAAAATCTTGCTGCTGTTGAGTATTTTAGAAAAATGTGTAGGCCTAAAACGTTAATCTATTTGCCGTCATTGCCATGGTTGCACCCTGCATCTGCCCTGTGTAATGTTGAGATGGCTTTCAATCATTTTCTCCATTCTTTATTTAAGTATTTCTTTCTGTTGCAGTTCACAGACTGATATAGTGAATCTTTCCATGGAGGGAAGAAGTGAATCTTTGCTTTAAGTACACTGCTATAGTTGACAAGGACTAAAATCACACTGTATCTGATTATAAGAATTCCTGCATCTTTCTGTTGCTGGGAAATTGATTTTAAGAATGAAAAATTAAGTAGGCAATGACACATGTAATTTTTACACAAACCTCTTTTTTAATAGCTTGTAAAACATTCAGCAGCCATTCTGAACAGATTTTTTATAGAATTGCTAGAAAACTGATTGCCATTTCAAGATTATAGCACATTAAAGCAAAAAAAAAAAACCCCAAAACAGTCTTGTAAGTCTCTGTTATAAGCAAAACTCTAGAGTATTATTACATATTCAATATCTTCAGGCTGTTGTTCATCATTCCAGTAGATCACATATATTTCATTGAACGTGAGGTAACACAGTTTTAATGTTTTACCTACTTATGTCACCTGTGAAACCAGGTGTTGTTATGCAGGAATCATCAACATTTTTGTTCAATTTCCTCACTCTTGCTTAATGTCTTGTAATAGCTCAATAATTCTTCTGAGTAAGAGCTCAAAACACTGCAGCAGAGCTAATTTCCAATGCAGGCATTCCACTAGCCAGTTTTTTTTTTAGGAAAGGTAAATAGTTCTGTTTATATTTTGATAATTTTGAAGGAAATAGTAGTGTCTATACCCATAATCTGAAAGGTTTACAGATTTATGAATGCCCAGATTGCATTCTGTGCAAAAATATGCTTATAGATACTTATAGTTTTATGTGTATTTACATTAACGCAGATACCTTTATATACACACGTAACAGAAGAACACATATGTATGCTTACAGATAGAGATATTTATGTGCACTATGTGACTGAGACATATTAAAGGTTAATTTTTGTTCTGGTGAGTAAAAGAGAAGAGCTATCCAGAAGTCAGGAATATAGCCCATTGAAGTGTCCATCTTGTGTGTGTACACACAGAGTTATCTGTATCTCGTCTGGGAATATTTGCCTCTCTCTGCACTTGCTTATATGATTTAAATGCTAAGTGTTTGAGTCCAGTCCTTGGCCAAGTATGGCTTCTTTGCCACCCCAAGCCAGAGCTGTGAATTGGAGTGTGATGGCAACCCTCCAAGACACAGAAAATTTGTAGCCATCCAGAGGCAGTTCCTTTCCTCACAAGAGTCTTGCAGGAGGTGGAGGCTTCTTAATAGCCAGCAACTTCTGGCATGGAGCTGACAGCCCTGACGCTGTGCAAACTTACAGGCAGCTTCTACTAAAGAATTTTTTTCTTAAGCCAGGTAGCAAATACAGCTTGACTAGGACTGAGCTGGTATCTTTCACTTTACTTATTATCCAGAAGGAAGTTTTTTGGTAAATATTTACGCAGAAATAATAACTCATCCATTTTGAAAACACAGCAGCCTATTAAGCAGCTTCACTTAAGTCTAATGATAGCATTTATAACTGTTTGATCCTTAGATGAACTGCACATGGCAGCTGTGCAGGGAAAGCTTTTGAGAGGAGGCAGGATACTCTTGTGCTCTCCTGCTTCAGAACTTCCTCAGAAACCTGCTTCTGAGTGCAGAGACCACAGCGTGCATGCTATAGAAAGAAAAGGTAGTTGATCCTTCAGCATCCTGCTGGTGGTTTCACAGAGCCATTGCAGCAGCAGAAGCGTGGGAGCTGACAGCGTTTTGCGATCTCCTGCACTCGGGTGCAAGAACTGGTAGGAAAATAGAGGAGGAGCGTACAGGTACAATGAAAAAGGGATTTTAGAGTAAGCGGTGTATATTATCTAAGCCAATCTAAAAACATCATCCTGGCCTGACAGTTTCAGTCCCCCTGTGACATGCACCTGGAAACGTTCCTGGGTGATTGGTTCAAAACAGTTACTTGAAATCTCTGCTAAATCACCTTTGTTGGCAGAAACAGAAAACACATAACCACCATACTTAAACTCTTCATCATCTCTGTGCTCACCTGTCTACGACACACTGAGCAAGCAGCCCCTTTTTTTCCTGAACTTGTGAAGCAGCTGCACAGGGTGACTGCGTGTAAAAGTCGGAGGGGCAAAGCCAGCTAATCCCTTTGACTTCTCCAGATAACCATGTTTGAGTTTCTCACAAACTGCTCCTTAGAAATTACTTTTCTAATCTTCATTGCACACGCTTAAAAAAAAATATTTTTTTTTTTTTAGAATTGTGGCACAGAAAAGTTAAATCACTTCTGACTCATTAATCTTTAATATCTATCATCTGCAGATAATTTATCCAGTTCCTTTGACTGCTAGCTAATAACTTATACAGTGGAACTGGTAAATTCCCAGATCAAATAAGGGTAAGTGCTAATACCAAGACCAAATTAATATAAGGATTTGGCTTGGATCGCCAGGTCAGAAATTAAAATGATAGACAACAGCTGTACACAAAATAGATTTGGTATTTCAAGTGAAGTAAGTAGCAGCTGTCTGAAGAATGCAGATAAAACAGAGACTCATTTTTGCTGAGGTACATAAAGCAGGCTCTTTATTGATTTGATGATAGGTTTTCAAAGAAATGTTTTCACAGTTCTTTCCTTTAATAGTCTACTGCTTAGCTCCTTGATGTTTATAATAATATATTCCCTTTATAATCATTATAATTATATTACTGTGGCATAAAAAAAAAATAAATACACAAGGTTGGAACACAGACAGACCTGAGGGCATTGGGATTCCTCCTCCAGCTGTCTAAACCTTGGATGCCAATGCAAAGAAACTGAATAGCCCTCCTCAGGGGTAAATCATTGTCTTCAAGTATACTAGAAACTGAATCAACCTCTGAAAGTTCTTTATTGAGTAAGAGATCCCAAGTAATTATAGCTTAATATCTCTAGACTGCTGACAATGAATCTGTTCTTGATCAGAGTGGTGATGTTGCAAGAAGAGTGACAACTGCTAGCCTCATCTCTCCCTTTTTCCCTTTGCTGCCTTTCTGGGTTTCAGTAGTGATTAGAAACATGACTGACCTAAAATAGCTAAGTACAGGCACCGCCAAATTTCCTATAACATTAAAACCAAGAAGAGGACATTTCCAAAATATCTATATCAAGTTTTATTTAAAAAAAAGGAAAAGAAAAAGAAAAAAAAAAAGGTTGCTACAGGATTACAGGTGTAAAATGGATTAGAGATGAGAACAGAAAACAATAGTAATTAAGACCAATTCAAAAGAAGATTTAACAGCTGTTCAATTCCAAAAGATTAAGAGAATGTTTAAATAAAACACACAGAATAGGAGGAAGCACACCAGGGAATAGAAAATACTAAAGAGATTTCAAAGAGGTTTTAAGGGTAGATAAAACCATGGCTTGTTGAAGAGGGAAGAGATGACTTAAAAGTAGAAGAGATTGAGGGGCCCAGTGAAGCCAGATTACAGTGAGCCAGAAAGCCAAGAAAATCACTTGCTTTGCCACTTGCTAGTGTAGATGACTGAAATGGGTACTAGTAATTTGACAAATAGCAGTTTTTAGGGCATACAATAACCAGAGCTATTGAACTGCATTTGTAGTGTAACAGTGCTGTTGTCCTCATACACAGGTATGTCTTCATTGCTTTCTGACCTATAGTGTCTGGCACATTTAAATAGAAATCTTAGCTTAATGAATTTATGAAATAAATTTCCTAAGCTCCAGCCCTGCAAAGATTTGTTTTATGCACTGTGAGTGATTGCCTACCCAGTTAAGTCAGTTTGCTTTGCCACTGACTTCAGCTGTGGTATTACTTCCATTACTGAATAGTCATAATGCCTTTAGTATTTTAGCAGCATTCAGGATTGAAAGACACTGTGAGTGGTGGGACAAACTGGCTTACTGGAGTGTTGGCAGTAGAGGGTGGAACATTTTACCGTATACCATCTTGGAGATTTCACATGAAAGAAATCAAAGGGTACATGAGAATGTGCTTAAAATTGCCTGGGAAAGCACAAAGAAAACAAAACATGATAATACCACTGGAGCCTTAAATAACATTATCTGAGTGACACCAGAAGTCAGCTATGTAGTATCATGGATGTAATTGCTGAACTTTAGCAGTCCTGGCAGCTTTTGAGAATCAAATGAATCATGTATTTGGGTGATACAAAATTCTTTTCATATTTAATTCTCAAAATATTCTCTAGCTGTTGAATAAGAAGCAACCCAGACCAAGATCTACATCAAGTCTTGGCAGTCAAGTAGGAAAGACTCCAAACAAAGGAAAAAGTTGTAACATCTCTTAAAATTAATATACTGTAATAGATAGATGAAGCTAGGCAATGGAAACAGTCCTTTTTTCAAATAAAATCAATTGAAAGTGTGAGACTGCCATTTCAGGTGTCAGCTCATCTTGATAATTTGTGTTTCTCAGAGTGTTGTAAAAATGGTGTAACTTTCTCTAGAAATAAGTGTTAATTTCCTAAGTACAGGGTATGTAAATCTCATTACTTGTGCATAGTAACACAGTGAACTGGTAAACTGAGGTGGATTAAAACCTAGAAGATAACTGAAATGAAGAAAATAACCTGTGTTGAAGTTAATGGAAGTTTTCCAAGTAATTTTAATACAGTCACAGCTTTACTGCTTCCATCTAAATTCTTTAAGCCTAATAGCTTGTGTTTGACAGTGGCAAAACCCATATTTCTAGATAGGAGTACAGTAACAGGAAGTATATATCATCATTTGTTGTATTTGTTGTACTCTCCCAGACTCCAACCACTTCAGTGCACGTTATTTCTTTGCCAGATACAGTTTCTCTGTGTTTTGTAATCCTCTGCAGGTTTGTGTTTCATGAACTCAACCAGTCTTCTGTGTAACCCATATATACTTCTAGCATCTTCACAATTCTTCAGCAATGAATTCCTCAAGTAACTGACTGAAGACTCATCAGCTCTTGTTTTTTCTTGAACCTGACTCCTACTGCCTTCACTTGATTGCTTCTGGATCTCATACCTGAAAAGCCAGTGAACAATTAATCCATGTCTGTCGTCTTCTTGACACCCATAATTACACAGACCTATATTAGACCTTCCATCTGTCATTCTTTTACAGAGTGAAAATTTGTAAAAGACCTTGTCGTTCCACTTCTGGAAGCTCTTCTGTAAGTTTAATCGTTCTAGTGCCCTTCTCTGAATGTTTTCCGGTGCTTCTGGCTCCTTTTTTTTTGAGATAAGGAGCCTAGAAATGCATTTTCAGTCCTTTGTGCCACTCTGAAACTGAAGACATATATATTTCCATTAGTATGGATGAAGGAAATTCTGTTTGACAGGAAATGGGCATATTAATTAGATAAAATTAATCTTATCTTTTGGCACCATGACTTCAAATTCTTTGCCTTGTCTCTTGTTATAAAAGAAGAGTTACAGAATACTTTTTTTTCCTGAAGCCAACTTGGCAAAGGTAGCTGAGACACGTGGGAATATAACTGGTCATGACTCATTTAGGCTTAGACAAGAAAGGAAGATTTATAAAATATCTTCTATTTTGTTTACGGAAGTGTATTTCAATGCTGGGAGCTTAACTTCTGTTCTTCTCTTTGAAATAAAGATCACACAGCTCTGTAAAACCTGAATCATTATCTTGTGGAAGTGCTTGCTAAGAGTAATAATCAGTCCTTTTAATTCCTGCACATGTGTTAAAATTCTGCTTATTGCTTACTGTAGCATATGGATCTAATGCAAATTGTACACGGACTTTCATTACTCACTTCAATTTTCACTGCTTTTGCCCTCTAATGATTCTCTACCCAGCTGAACTTGTCATTTCAGTTTGTCAAAAACGTATCTCAGGCAGGCTGTTGAACTTGGAATTTAAGAGAATAGGAATTTGCTGAGTATTCAATACTGAAAATAAGAGCAGGGAGACTACTCATAGAGCCGTTCAGAATCTACTGTTCTTTTCTGTCTGTTGCGCTCTAATTACATGTGCCACAAAGTTGCAGTTCCTCTTTTTCTTAAGACTTGTGTAGAGTTTCAGTGTATGTGCTTCTCTTCAAGGCATCAAAGGAAAATAAAGCGGAGATCCTTTAGCAAAAAGTTAACAGTTCATTTGTTTTTTCCAATTTGCCCATTGAAGGGAAAGGAGTCATGATTCAACCTCATTTCTCTCACATCTATCAGGAAGGTTTAGAATTTATGTTATAGTAGTGTTAAGATGCATTCATAGTCAAGTTCCCACTCAGCTGGCATTGACAGCAACACAACCCAGCCACAGGCTACAGCGATGCTGATTTTCATCAGTCATGTTTTAAAACTTCGCACATGCCAAAGGGTGATGTCAGTTCCCTAATACTGCAAGGTGTTGTCTTTGTTACTGTGTATGAACAGCTGAAGCAGAGGGAGGGCTGAGTATGTGAAAGCCACACAGAAAGCCCATGGCTGAACCGCTTCCAAACTTTGAGGAAACATTAACCTTGGAAGTGTTTTACTGTCTACATACCCATCCTGTCTTATAATAAATTTTTAATTACAAACAATACAAAAGTGATATGATTCTATCATGCATATCTGTGGCAGAGCATTAGGGAAGATAATCTTATAGTTCAGAAATGCCACAAAGTCTAAAACTTAAGTCAGTGCTACATAATTTGAATAAAACACCCCTTTGTGCTTTTCATTTTGTTGTGTTGCTGGCTTCTTTCCTCAGCAACTGCATCACAAAGCTTGTTCTGCTTTTGACGTGTTTTGATCTGGGATTCAAATATTCACTTGATTTCAGCAGTGCCAAGCATCTTGATCTTATTGACATAGATCACACTGTTTGACAACATTTCTCCTTGCAAACCCTTGAGACATCACACATTTGCATTACTTGTTCAGAAGGAAAAAGGCTCAGCCTGTGGTGACTCAGTTTGACTTTTGCTGAAAATCTTGACAGGGTTACAGAACACCGCAGATAAGCTTTAGTCATATTTGACTAAAGAAAAAAAAAAAGGTGAAAATGTAAATTAAGTGGTGACACATACAAGCATCCTTGAGGTCCCTCAGTTTTCTCTCTTGGGCATCAATGATGAATAATACTTATTGTTATAGGTGGCCTATTCTGCTTATGGGACCCAGGGGGTTTCCTCCTGTCCCAGCCCAATGGATGGGAGGCTGCAGTTACATGTCCCCAGGTCCAACCTGCCACCGTGCTGATCATGTATTCCCAAAAGACAGATGTGCATGTGGGCACGCACACATACATAGCGTGGCTGGCCACATAAATCAGCACAAGCAGAACACAATGCCTTTACCAGCTTCTGCACCCAGTACTCAAATAAAGGTGAACACCAGAGAAGGTCTGGTCCTTTCCTTCTTTGTATGGAAGTCCCTCTGGCTGCTGGCCTTAAGCATGCAGTGTAGCCTGGAGCTGGTCCCAGGTCCCTTGATCTCCCGTGGTTGCTGGCACCTGCACCTATGAGTCCCTTAAGCTCACTGTTCCACTCCAAATGCTGGCACTCAGACCCCTTATCCTGGTTTCATGCTACCCAGTTTGAAGTTTGCTAATATTCAATCCCACCCACTCAGAGTAGAGAGCACACCTGCACAGAAGATGGTTAGAATTAAGATTTAATGAGAAGAAGGGTCAGACTGTGGTGATCAAGTGCAGGGCTCAGTCAGACAAGTGAACTGACCAGCAACCTGCCTAAACTTGACCAGCTCCTTTTATCCTGTTGTCTCTTTAGTTTCCTGTATTTGTTTCTTCCTAATCCATGATAATCCCTTCTTTTCCCTGCTTTTGATCATTAGTCTAAACATCCCTTAGTAAGTTTTGCGCATTCCCTAGCCCACCCTAAAACATCCCATAATAATTTTTCCACAATCCCCAAAATATCTTCCCCCTGTGTCTCACATGAAGTCCTTTACCCTGTAGGCAGTAACCCCATCTAGCTGCTAGCATGGCTTTCCAGGGAAGCTGTACTGCCTTGGCTCTTCTGGGTGGGTTTCACACTGCACAGTGATTGAATCATTTGCCTGCAAGGATCTCAGAGAGCAGCCAGGTCCAGGTGCTCCCTTTGCATAGGTGGGCTATTGGGGTTCCTCCACCTGACACAGCTCCTCTGGTCCTCAGGGGTCACCATCTTTACTGCAGTTAGCCTTTAGTCAGATAATGTAACATATACTGTCTTTGTGGTTAAATGACTGAATGAGCGGATTTGCCAGGAGTCATCTTTGTGGCTCATTTCACCTTTTTAGTTCTCTCTGTGAAAAGTCCTGAATGGCCACTGTAATTTGTACCATATTTGAATAAAGTCAACTCCAAATAAAACTGGATGATGTGACAGCAAATCTTCATTTAGGGAAAGGCAAACTGAAAGAATGCAAAGCAGAGAAAAGATTTTGCCCTTTTTAGTTGATGCTGCTGGACTTCTGATGATGCCAGTTACACACATGGTACTCCTTTGCTTTCTTCACTGCGTCATGAAGCAAAGTGCCGGTAGAACATACTTAGCTCTTTCTCAGCAGTTTTAGGGTAGGCAAAGTAGTAGCTCTGTACTGTAGCTCAGCGCAGAACTGATCCTGTTTCCTTTCAGTGCACATTATAGTAAAAGCTAATACTGTGCTCTTCAGCTTCCTGGACAGAAGATAACAAGTGCATCATTCATACTCTAGATGAACTCCTTTGTAGCTTAATATGTTATCTTCCCTGATCCAGTCAGACAATTTAAACTGTCTCTGTGCCACCGATGCATCCAAGACTGTTTCATATTTTATAAAATCCTGGTTTACCTGGAGGAGTCTATTAGATGCCAGATTTTTGCTTTCTTCTCTAGTGAATGTAAGTTGCTTGAAAAGCATTGCTGCTTCATTGTTTAAAATCTCTGTGATCTTTCATTAAAATTCATTGTTCCTACTGTGATGACAATTACACGCTCCAGCTAGGACTCTGCTGAGACCCTGTGGTGGGTTTACCCTGGCTGGATGCCAGGTGCCCACCAAAGCTGCTCTGTCACTCCCCTCCTCAGCTGCGCAGGGGAGAGAAAATAGCACAAAAAAGCACATGGGTTATCATAAGACAGGGAGAGATCACTCACCAGTTGTCATGGGACAAACAGACTCGGCTTTGGGAAATTATTTCAATTTATTACCAATCAAATCAGAGTAGGCTAATGAGAAATAAAAGCAAATCTTAAAACACCTTCCCCCCCACCCCTCCTTCTTCTCAGGGTTACCTTTACTCCTGATTTTCTCTCCCTCCTCACCACCGGTGGCGCAGGGGACAGGGAATGGGGTTGTGGTCAGTTCATCACAGTTGTCTCTGCTGCTCCTTCCTCCTCAGAGGAGAACTCCTCACACTCCTCCCCTGCCCCAGCGTGGGGTCCCTCCCACGGGAGACAGTCCTCCTCAAACTTCTCCAGCGTGGGTCCTTCCCACGGGCTGCAGTTCTCACACCCTGCCCCAGCCGGGTCCCCCCACGGGCGCCGTCCTTCAGGCACAGCCGGCTCCAGCCCGGGTCCCCCCGGGGTCCCCAGCCCCGCCAGCAAACCTGCCCCAGCCCGGGCTCCTCTCCCCGCGGGGCCACAGGCCCTGCCAGGAGCTGCTCCGGCGTGGGCTGCCCACGGGTCACAGCCTCCCTCGGGCACCCACCTGCTCCGGCGTGGGGCCTCCAGGGGCTGCCGGTGGGGATCTGCTCCTCCGTGGGCCTCCCCGGGCTGAGGGGGACAGCCTGCCTCAGCGTGGGCTTCACCGCGGGCTGGGGGGAACCTGTGCTCCGGGCCTGGAGCCCCCTGCCCCTCCTGCGCTGCCGTGGCGGCTGCGGGGATGGGCCTCTCCTGCGTTCTCGCTCTTCTCTGGCTGAAGTTGTTGGGGTTTTTTCCCCCTTTTCCTAAATACGCTATCCCAGAGGTGCTACCACCATCGCTGGTGGGCTCGGCCTTGGCCAGCGGTGGGTCCATCTCGGAGCCAGCTGGCACTGGCTCTGTGGGACACAGGGGAAGCTTCTAGCAGCTTCTGACAGAACAGAAGCCACCCCTGTAGCCCCCCCTCACCAGAACCTGCCACGCAAACCTGATACAGCCCCAGACTAACCTAATGCTTGACCCACTAAATTCACAATACCAGTTCAAAACCAGCACTCTTCACATTACATCTTAATTTCTTTACAATTAACAGGTCTCACTTCTCATTAATCAATTTCTCCCTTTTCTTCTTGATGTTATTGTACTTATCTGTAACTGTGCAAAACAGATATTGTTTACCCTGAAGAATCACATTTCCTAATGGCACAGTTACTATTAACAATAGCACATTATAAGACAGGGATTGGTCAGTGATTATTTTATCTATTTTTTTACAATGTTACGGTTACATTTTATCTAGTTTTACAAAGATGAATAAAGAAACAGACATCCAAAGTTTTAATTATTCATTGGTGTAAAATAACTAAGCATATTTCCATTTTAAGGCCAATTGGGATGAAAAGTATTTACGCATACATTTTGGAGGTAATTATCCACAGAAATTATTATCTGTTCATGAGAATTAAGATAATTTTGTCATCATGAGAATCACAAGTGAGTCATAGAGAAACAGGGGAAGAGAGAAGTCCTGTCAGCCAGCTTAGACCTCTCTGCTCCATCAGCATTGCTAGCAGTGTAGCTAATGAAGGAACAAACCACAAAGGCAGACATTAGAAATATATTCCCAAGCAAGGCATCTGGATCTTGCAGTTGCCAAGTATGGTCTGTTTATACTCATCATAAATGTTAATGCTATGACTAGAAGAGAAAAAGGAAGAAGAAGGCAGGACAAAAGAGCAAGTCGCAGCAGTAGCAGAACATGGTAGTAAGTCATCCTTCCTGGAATGGACTGGTTATGTTACAGGAGATGAGGCCATATTTCATTCTAATCATTGGGCTTTGTGTTTGCAAGCTGTAAATAATAACTACTGCCTTGGAAAAATTATCATAGTTCATAAAAGGACCTAAAAATTCTAGATGAGTATGGTTGGACTGTACATTTCACTTAGCTGACTGTAACAAGAGAAAATACTTCAAGAAAAAGTATGATTTTGATTTTTCATAGTACTTTTAGTGCACCATATGAAAAGCTAAGAACTAAAAGACAATGTATATTAAAAATACTGCCAACAGGTACTTGCAAAACAGAAACTGTACTAGACTTAGAGCAGTGAACTCCACAGTAAACACTGTAGTATGTGGGTGGTGCTACTTCTGCTGTTCATATACAGTAAATACCATTTCACTTTTGCTTGAGAAAGAATACTTAAAATTGCAAAATAAATGTCATAGTGTAATCAAGTAGTTAACATTTAGAAATGCTACTATATTGCTTGTCCATAGCTAGAGAAACTAACATTAAAAGATTACTTTTTAGGTACAAAATTTCTAGACCTTTCAGCCTAAGAGATATTTAAATTTGCAGAAAAAAAAATATATGCAGTGAGAAAGAGCTTAAAAAGATACTCAGCTTTATTTGAAAATAATCACATCTATATGGTTCACACAGGTGATACTAAGTACCTGAACACACCTGCATATGCCAGTGAAATGTTTCATAAATAACTGCCAAAGGAAAGTGCTAACCCTGAACTCGATAGCATCCAAATACTTTGGAAGAATATATTAATTTTATGTAGAGCTTCTTTTTATTAACAATTGTAACAGCAAACCAGCATTTTTCTTGCATAGAGTCACCTTTCAATAATTGTGTTTATCTGTGAACATTTTAATCTTTAGAAGTTGTTTCAAATGTTTCATAAGACAAGGGCAGCTGTTCTGTAATTTTGAAGATTTCTATGTGTTAGGCAGAGCAAAAATGAAGAAACCACATAAATTTTAAGATTTTTTTTTTTGTTTAATTATTCCAAAGCAGTGAGGCATGTACAAATCCCACATAATATACACAAATGTACACAGTGTCTCAATAGCTTAGTCACTTCAGGGCAGAATATTGTCTTAAAAAGTGGGTGCCCCTCTCATTTTTTCTCAGTCACTGTGGGTGAACTCATGAGCACAAACATTCATAACTGAACAGAAGCTTCAAAGTTTGATAAATTCATTTCAGGCTGATCTTTGCAGTGAAAACAAGGAAGAATCTCATCTGCTACATGCTAAAGATGAGGGGAAAGCATTGCAGTAAACAGAGCAAACAGAGACATTTAAACGCCTGCAATGGTATGGACATCTAGCTATGTATTCAAGTGTCTGATTATGGCACAGTGAATGCCAGATAATCTCCAAAGTTCTTCCTGTGGTATTGATCCAAAGATTTCTTCTGTCTCAGACAAGCCAGTGGTTTATTGTCAGTAGGAGTCTGTGCCACATGAAGGTTCCCCACATGCTGCAATGATTAGTCAATAGTGGAGGGTGAATATTTGCGAATTGCTCTATGATATAAAAGAAAGAAGAAAAAACTGTAGAGGGATGAAGCTGGGTTAATTATCATTGATAATATACAGCTGTGGGCTGGCTTCAGGGGCGGTGGGTTGGCTGATGTGGATAAGGTGCAGCTGTGGCTGGTTCCATTAAGGGGTTGGGCAGCCAAGGAAGGGAGAGCAGCCGAGGAAGAAGCAGAGAGAAGAAGTGCATGGGGTGAGGAGAGACTAGGAGAAGGCAGCAGAGGGACTGGTGTGAAGAGTATGTTGGTGTGAGATGGTAAGAGACCTTGTTGCAGCTTCATAGTTTGGAGAGTGCTGTGACAAAAAAACCTATTTATTTCTAGCTTTCCTAACTATCACATTAGACATAATCATGTGATGGATACTTCCAGGCTGATATAATACCAGTCAAGACTGCTAGTGCTATTATGATTGCCTTTAATAAGAGGAAATTGTTTTAATCTGATGATTTTTATATTCTCAGAAGAATGTTTTCTCACTACTATTTGTTCAAATTATGATCTTGGCTTGGTTCAGTTTCCGTGAAAATTTTGCATGTCAGAACTAGTTCCTCACAGACACTTCTGACTACATGAGCTAGACTTATTTAAGCAAGGAACAGAGATGGTGTCAACTGACCACAAGAAGTAGATTTACAAAAAGCATGCCTCCTGTTATACCTGTGCTGCTAATGACAGTTGTTTACCTAAAACATTCTTAAAATACTCTTCATTATGGTGATTCCACAACCTTTTCTTCACTGTGCTTACAATTGAGAAGTTTTCTATTGATGTCACAGATAAGCTGAAATGAATAAATACAAAACACAGTACAAGTGAAGAAAATGCATGAAAGTAGATTTTAATTAAAAAAAAAAGTCTATTTAAAGTAACTGCTACCCTGTACATAAATTTTTTGCAAGCAGGCTGAGCAGCAAATGGAGACTCTTAGAAACTCTGTTGTGCTGTAATGAGGATATGGTGTCTGTCATTGTGGAGGTTTTTCCCTATATAAGTCTAATAGGAATTTAAAAATATATTCATTTAGTATATATGATTTCTAGAGCTCCTAACTTCATTTTGGTTATTTTTTTATGTGTGGTTTTTTGGTGTGTGGTTTTTTTTTTGTTTTTTTTTTTTTTAATGGATAAATACAGTGTTTTAGAGCCAGTCCAGTATGCCTATGTACATTTTAGATGAATGTATGAGTAGGCCAAATAACTTCATTCCAAATCCATTCTAACTCATAAATGTTGACTTAATTTTGAGTTTTGAGTCATGTCAGTCTGCAATATCTTCATTAAGTTCAGTAAGGGCAGTATTAGACATTCTTCCTCTGGCAGGAATGAGAAAAAGAGCTCTTCTGTATGCAGTTGCGCATGCCCCAGGTAAAATCAGTTTTACAATCCTAATTCTGTGATTCACTGGGCAACATGACTCACCCAACAGTATCTTGAATTCCAGCCTGATGCTTTGCTCACCAGGTAACTGAGCAGAAGCGCAGCTATTCTGAAAGCTTTTGTTCCCCTTCCTAAAATTCTGTCCTAAGCACATTATATAAGCGTGATCAGACTTCTCACTGGTACAGTAATTGTGACTATATATGAGTGTATGTATAGTTCTGCAAGGTGGAGCTGCATGCATGGGTTCTTTTACTCAGTCTTGCAATGTTTGTCTTTTTATCCCTTTAAATGGTGGTAAAGGGGGTATGTGCCATTCTTCTGGAAAAAAAACATATATGTAATTCTTAAACAGGCGCTTAGAATTTAAGTACACAGTGAACTCAGAGGCTGCTTTACTTTTAATAGTGCAGGATGAATGTCTGAGGGAGGAGGAAAACAAAATAATTAAATGTGGGAACATAATCTGTAAGTGGAACAATTCCATAAAAATTTTGTTAGAGAGGCCAAAGTTAGATCCACTAACTACACATTTAATGCCTTTTAATTGGCCACACTGCTTGCATCTCAAATTAAATTTGCTTTTCATTTATATTAAAAGATGCTTTTATGCAGTGGCTCTGTAAAAAAAGAAATCTCTGCATGTGCAGGAAGAAATTTTCTGAATACTTTATGTCACTTGGCATTTAAGGATCTGAAAGTATGGCACATATCTTGAATTCCTATACATAATTTTGTAGCGAAATTCTGGCATGTATTAGTCTAAACCAGATCTTTGTGTAGTTTCCTTTCTGTCTTGGAGTTTTGCTTTTCAGGATATGGTGGACAGGGAGTGATGTAAAACAGTAAACCCAAAAACTTGTAAGTAAATGTAGGCAACAAAATGACCTGAAGTAATGGTCTCCTTAGAGGTTTGCTGCATGTAAAATGGTACAACTCAAGGCAAGATGAGAAGGTTTTCATAAGCTGAATACATTCAATTTTTTATATGCCCTGTGCCCCTGTGCATTCATAACATCACTTGTAATGGCCGTGTAGGGCAAAGCCTTCAGAGTACCTTTAAACCACATTAAACCCCACTGAGATTTAAGTAAGTGCCAGAGTGCTTTCTGAATCAAGGATAGTCTTCTGCTAGCTCTGTAGGGTGGTTTTAATAAAAATGCATTTACAATTTATGCTCATGTCCCACCTCTAAATTTAAATCTATCACAGGTGCCATTTTAGAAAAAAAAAAACAACAAACAAAACCAAACCAAACAATGGCCCTACCCATAGCAGTGATGTGTTACAAGAGATGGTAGAGAAGAGTTGAGGGTGAGTGTTCATTTTATGCAGCATCCCCTGTGATGCTTCGGTTCCACTGCCCCTTTGCCCTTGTGCCCTGTGTCTCAGTGCTAATACACTGCCCTGCAAGGTTGCACTGACAGAACCCAGTCAGACAACGTATCTCCTGATTGTGCGTAAGTATTAGAAAGGCAACTGAGAGATGTGTACCATCCATACCTTGAGGATACAGACAGTCGAAGTCTTATGCTGTTCCTGCCACGCTCCTATTCAAAACCTGTCAATCGCTGGCCCTACTTTTACAGACCTAGTTTAGATTATGGAAACATGGAAACACTCACTCAAGCAAACATTGGGCTTACTGGCCTGAAAAAGGACCTGATTTTTTTTCTTTTGGGGGGAGGTGGGGGAAGGAACTTCTTCCTGCTGGGATGGGATTTCCTTTTGTTGCTTTCTCCAGCGTTCTTAGTATCTGAGCATCTCTTGACAATCTCCTAGGGTGCCATTTGGCTTTTATGGATGACATTCTTGTTAGGCTGGGATCAAATGTTGTTGGCATAGCAGCACTATATTTTGGAGGAGTTTTAGGGAAGTCCGTGTTTGGACAGCTTTTCATGACTTCTTCAGTCTTTCACTGGTTCAGTGCTTCATGATCCAGCTATGTGAAACCCGGCTCCTTGACTAGAGATCATTTGCAGAGTTTGTCTCTGGGCAGTGCTGTGAGTGTTTTCTAAATTGCCATGGGTATTGTGGTCATGGGAACTTGAGGACCTGGCAGCCTTACTGAGTACGATGGGTAACAGCTTTTACCACCTGAGTTGGTAATCACCACTGTTCCTTTATCGGGAAAAAACTTTACATCAGTCCATGCCTAGTGACCCACACTGACCTTATCTCCCAAGCATGTATTCTCAGCTGTGCAGCACACACAGTCATGAGGACGGTTTCCTCCTGTCTGTCACAGTGAGTCTGTGTCCCCTCTTGAGCCAGCCTGGGGTTCCCTCACTGGGAGGGTCCCAAGTTATGCTGACAGATCACCACAGACATAATGAAGATTCATAAAGTCATGTTCCACCTAAAATACCAGAGGGGTGGAATTTTATTCTAAGTACAGGTCTTAAATATGCAATTTTAGGGTCTTCCATAAACCGGTGAGTCTGGAGTATTAACCTTTTATGTTCTCTGTTCTGAAGCTGCTTTAGCTCTGTCTGGACTGCATTGCCGTGTTTAGTGATAGCAGTTGCATTGTTGCCTCTTTGTAAGATGACAGTGTGTTTGGCAGATTTTATCTAGTATGGCTGGTCCAACCTTGTAATAAAAATGTTATTTTGTCTTCTGGACTAATTTACAATTGGAGGAACGGATCTCAGGTAATAGCTATTTTCCTTTGCTGTTGCTGCTACTACTGCTGTATTGTTTTCCTCAGCACTGCATACCCAAAGGTTTCTGTGGATCTTAAGTTCAGCCAAATACAGTGAAATACCCTCATCAGTGTCTTGTAGGCTTTGAGTGTAAGGTAAGCCAGAAGGACTGCAGCTCCTTGTGGAGATGCAGTTAGTGAGGTTGGGGATGGGTGGAGGAGGAAGGGCAGAGAAGGACATGGCCTCTTCTGTGGTGTAACAAGAAGCGTGGGGCCCAGAGGGTGGTGGTGATGGGCCACTCTGTAACCCGACAGCTCTCCTTGCCCTCCCCTTCTCCATGTAAGCAAATCCATGACTGACTCTTCATCAGAATGACTTTCAGTCAAATAAAATACAGTCTTCTCTTTTGCGTTTGGACTAAGACATTAGAGAGAGGACTTTGCCTCCCCCCCAGGCCATCAGCTGCCTTTGTGCAGCAGTGCCAGCCAATACAAATTCAGCCTCAGACTTTGCCTGTAAAAGAGAGATAATTTCTCGTTCAGGGAACAATTTCAGCTGGGGTTTGCTGGTTTATGGACACCAGAATACAATTAGCTGGCAGTGAGACCAGCACTGTGCCCCTCTCGGCAGGGGCGTCCTGTCAGCGTGGCCTGAGCAGGGACACGGTATCAAGCACTTGAAGACAGAACTGACAATAAACACATTCTTTTCATTTGTATTTCTAGCTCTTTCTGAACTAAGGCTTCTCGCAGGGACTGTGAAGTTCAGAATTGTACCTTCTAGACAACAACGCAGTATAATTCTTCCGTTATTTATCATGTTTTCTTGAATAATAACAGCACAAGCTGTAGAACCTCCCTGAACGTATGTCTTGCAAGGACTGTGTTTCAAAGTCATTGCTGTCGTGTTACGTCAGTGTGCTGTGTTTGAATGTCAGTGCCATCTATCACAAATAGGAAAGTAACTTCCTGTGAAAATAATTAAAAGAATAGAAATGAAGTTAAAATGAAAGCTACAGGCTTTCCCTGTCAAGCATCTAGCTTGCGCCTCTTTTAATATATCATTAATTAAAGCAAAGTGTTCCCATAAGTGTATCAATAATTTCAAAATATTACAAAATCTTACCTTTATTTGAGCTGCAATATTAAACTAAGGAAAATGTAGCAGGTTTTAATCAATATTTCTTGATTTGCTTTTCTCTGTGATTATTCCTCAATATGTAATATAAAAATATGTCATTCCTAATTAACTTTTACAGTTACATAATATTTAACTGTTACATTCTTCACCCTAACTCGGAGAGAAAACCTCTGTCTTTTGCTGACATTTTCCCTGTCAAAAGACTTCTAAATTTACTGAGACTGTTCATTATTCCTGCTTTCATTTAGCTGATTTGTAATTTGCATCATCATGCAGCCTCGTTTATCCTTCAGGCACTGAAAACCAAAGTACAACCAAGGTAAATTTTTACCAAGCAAATCAAAACCACACAGTCAAAGTAAAAATGATCTTCACAACCAGGCTGTCAGCAAACACAGTGTGAAGACACTATCTCAGCTCAAGCTGCTTGGCACTTTGTGGATAGCAAAACTCATTTGTAAATTAGTATTGGGTGGGTGGCACCTGAGACTTCTCCTCATCAGGTGAGGGAGTGCTCTCATGGAGCAGCAGGGTGTGCATTGCTTCTCATGGGGAATGTTTAAGAGGCATTTGGACAGTGCCCTTAATAATTCACTTCAACTTTTGTTCAGCCCTGAAGTGGTCAGGCAGTTGGACTAGATGATCGTTGTATGTCCCTTCCAACTGAAATATTCTATTCTAGCCCAGTCTATTCTAAAGACCTATCCCAGGCAGGTTGGTTGCATCTCTTTGCCCAAAGGGAAGAACAGAGAAAATAAAGTAATATATAAATTGTGTGTGTCTCTGTTACCTCAGTGCAAGGCTGTATATGGCTGAAGCCTATTCTTTTACCCACCTCTGTAGACAAGTCACAAAACACCAAGGAAGATCAAGGCCTCATTCATATTGTAGAGGTCAAGATGCCCAGGTGGAAGAGACATGCAATTCATCTGATTAGATGTGCCTGGCAGGCAGAAATGCAGTGTGAGGCCAGCGTGTCTGGCCAAAGGTGGGCAATGTGGTCCTCGGCTCCATCCTTGTCCTGCCCCTGTGCTTGGAGCCCAGGATTCCAGAGAAGGTTGCAAATGGGTTGACCCAAGTCTCTCAGCATGTTTGAGTGGGACAGTTCAGCAGCAGCTGAATCCCCTCAGAGCATGGGGACATCTCCCCTCTGACCTTAGTGGGTTGGAGGCTCCTGTTTTCTGTAACAGGGTGGTACGTAACCTGTGATAGCATTTTGTAGTGAGGAACGCAGGACTGTTGGCAGATCTTCACAGACATCGGGGGTGCTGGCAGACCAGCGTAGTTAAGGCGCATTAAGGATCAGTAAACTCTGAAATAAGGCTTGAACTGACATTTTTTGCTCTGTGGAGATTCTTTAGCAATACTGCTGTGGTGCCTTTTGCACCGTATCCTAGGTGCTTGCTAATTCTCTTCTTTATGAGGGTCTTTACATGAGAGCAAAACACCTACTGAGGAAATGAATCAGCGTTGCACAGTTCAGCTCTTGGTTTATTTCAGGCAGTTAAACATGGGCACATGGGACTTTTTTTTCAAATTTCTAGTTCCATTAAGGTGTAATGAACCTTGCCTGAGGGTGCTTTATACAGATCACCTGAATCTTTTATAGCTGCTATTTGCATATTTTATATAAAGAACCCTGAATCTCAGTGTGGCATCCCTCTAACTTTATCAAACAAATATGAAGATAATAAGAGGGAGGCACCAACTTGCTTGCAAGAACAAGTGAATTTCCCCATACAGACACACACACACACACACACAAACCAGAGGTTTTTATTAATTAAATTTGATTTATAATGGAATATTTCTATAGGAATAGCCTAGACAGATTGCATTCCTGTTATGTGAAGAACAGAAATTTCTTTTAATATAATTTGGTATTTATGTGACTTAAAGATTGTGTGAGCATTTTTAATGAAGTCACCTAAAATGTTATATACGCCATATTTTGTAACCTTACATTTTGATCCAAAAATCTGTTTAGTGTTACAGAGATTTGGATCTATTTCAGTCTTGTATAACATAATTGCAATTGATTTTTGTCTTTAAATATGTAATCCATAACAGAAATGTCATCACTTTTAATAGCATAATGTTTAAGTATTCAAATATGAATACAAAAACATAAATATCCCAGTAGGAATGCAGACCTGTTATATGGTACGAGCATCTGCAGTAATAATATTTTTTCAAATAGTTCATATTACAGTTTGTTCTGTGTCCACTCATTTGGTAATGTGTACTTAACAAATTAAGATTTAAAAAAATGTACATCACTGCATCTGAAATCTGAAGTAGAAAGTAAAGAACGTAATACATTCCACTAATGAGATTCATGAATTGTCATTCAGTGCCAATCAAAGTCAGTAAAACATCAAGATAGTAAGAATCAAACAGATTAAAATTGAGTCTGACATTTAGGAGCATAGTTGAGATCAGAATTATATTTTGGATGAAAACTGCAGGGGGAGATTAATATTTTCAGAATGTTGAAATAATCAGATTTGATATATTTGGAACGATGTTTCAAAAAGTTTTAGTTATTTTGTATTTAATTTTTAAAGAATGTAAATGCACTATTAATGTCAAAGTTGTAACTTTTTTTTGTACTTTTGATTCATCAGTATATTTTCTCCCCACACTTCCATCTCTCAGCATTTCATCTTCTTGAGGAATATTGAAATAGTCTAATTTGGAACAAAGCACAATTTTGAAACTTTGAAATCCACTGTAAAAAGGCATCTTGATCCTCTGCAGAGTGTTAGTCTGTCATTAAGTAATGACCCCAAACTAAAAGACTTTGTCAGTATTTCAGCATGCAGATTTCATCCTATTGTTTGGCAACACATTGTGTAATAAATACTCTGTAAATTGTAAGAGTTGATTAGCACATTCATTAGCTGTTTGGACTGTTGATATGATGACAGAGTTTTAATGTGATTTGAGTTATGAATTATTGACATAAAACATGTTAAGTATGGAAGTCTGCAGAGAAGAGAAGGCCCAGATAATACACTCAGACTAACTAGCTAATATTACAAGTATCGTGCATTTCATGCCAGCTTTCTGGGCAGCTGGGGCAAAGCTACCACCTCTGACAGGGTCTTTCCATGTTATTAAATTTTCCTGAAAAATTACTTTGTGATAAGTAATGGAAAAGATAAGCAGAGTCGTGAGGGACAAACTGAATGCACGTTGCTCTGAATTTGCATGAGTTTCCAAAGAGATGCAACACCCAGGGCTCTGTGCCTCTGAGCTGAAGGTCTTCTGTAGGCAGAGCAAAGGAGAGGAGAAAGTACGCAGGCAGTCTGTTCACATCAGCTTTATTTTCCTGAACGTTTCCTTGGGTCGTTTCTGTGCTGGGGAAGAGAGTAGAGATTACCTAGTACAATTTAACTGTTATGCCCTCTCTCTGCTCTGAGTGGCATTAAATTCAGTCGTTCCTGGAGCTCTGTCTGTAGCAATATTCCCTGCCTGGAGCTACACCAAGGTGGAACAAGTAGCTACACTGGGAAATGTAAGAACAAATTAATGAAAATTTAACTTTTAAGTTATATGAAGAAGGAGAAGGAGAAAAAGAAATACCAAGAAGGCAGTTTGGTTTTGTTGGCAGATTTGACAACATAGTGTCTCAGCTACAGTCTCCACAAGATAGAATTGCATTGATAACCAACCTTTGTTTTTGCCATTTCTGTTCAAGCTCAACAGGTTCCTGCACCACACCATAAGGAGCGACATATTCACATCACAGGCTGGAGCTCCATGTTTAATTCACTAACACCAAATAAATCCAGCAGCAAACATAGCTCTGATCAAAGTACAGAGGAGGGAAGATGTGTGTCTGCGCACTGTTCATATGACATGTACGTGTACTACATAGGCACTGATAGCATCCCTGGGCAAGGGCTGTAGAGCCATGTGCTGGCATTCACACCACCCAGCACGGGGGCACTAGATGCCTCCTGGTGTTAATGAAGGACTAAACTCACCCTAAGCCTATCCGCACTGCTTTTAGTAACACCTTCCGAGCATGTCCGAAGGACGGGTGGGTGGAGGTTATGCGTGTGTGTATCAGCACAGCAGACTGTTTTCATTCGAAAAGGCTACGGGAAGTGTAATTTATTTTAGATGATAATTGCTGGCTTTCTCTTCTTCCATACAAAGGAAATCAGCAAAGCAGACATTATTACTCCAACTTTAATTAGATATTTCCACACCCTCTAGCTTTCAGGTTATTGTTTTTTCCCAGTAACTTTCTCAACCTCTGTTGCTCTTCTGTTGAAACAGATGTAGTCTGTAAGAGCTGCTACAGCAGCTCTTTAAAAAATTCTCATCTAAACTAGCAGTACTTGCTACTAGTAGTTTTTACTCTTAGTTCTATGTGAAAAAACTGATTTTTTTTTTTTTCAAATTTGGGTATTTTGTATAGAATTAAAATTGTATGAATCAAACAACTTATAAGTAGAAAATAATTTCTTTGTCAAAAAAAAATTGTCATAAGCTATTTCTGCAAGCAGAAATATGTTCTTGCTCATAGCAGTGGAAGATGATGCAGTAATTCACCTGATTATCAGTAAAGCTACTGATCTCAAATCTGAATTTGATCAAACCAGAAGAATAGACACACCTCAAAAGGTCATACTTGATTTGAGAAAATTTGTGAGCAGTATATAATCTGGTTTACATTTCCTAACACAGAGGCTTAAATAGAAAAGAAAATAAATAACTGGACTCTTATCTTTCTCTAGCAAGAAATACCGTAAAAGATGGTTCTACAATATCCTAATCTCAGCTATGTGTATTATTTGCTTTGGACAGTTCTGGTGGGACTTAAGAAAATGGGGATGTTTTCCCATGTCTGACCCAAAACAAAAAACAATCAAGCTGAAAAGGCACTTATTTCCAACTGAGTTGTGTTCCCCTTTCAGAGCACTTCCTGAATCAATGTCTTCCACACCTTATTTAGAAGATACTGTAGCAAAAAAGAAGCACCAGTTGATTCCCACCTTTTAAGACAAACGTTTGCAATCCTTAATTTAAGGCAAAGATTAATATGTTTTACTTTTAAATTAGGAATTGCACCAAAGAACAATTATTGGAACTGTATGTAATGATACCACTTTTGGTGTTCTGTGTTAATATATTTTGACTACTTACAAAAAAAATTAATAAACATTTATTAATCAATTTGATAATCATTTCAGCCTTGTGTCCTATTACATTTAATAATTTAGGTGGTGTCAGTAACAGTCAGTCAGTGGTTATAGTTTAAGATCCTATTTTCAAGTCTGCCTTCAGAAGCGTTCATTTGGAGAGGATGTACTACATCCACTCAGTGAGTAAACGTCACTGATCCATTAAAAAAAAATAATTACAATCTCGGAGCAGTTTCTTAAATACAGTCTCTAACACAGATGAGAAGAATTTTGACATGGTCCACAGAGAGGAAAGAAAATGTTTAATTAATTAGAAGACTCGAAACCTTCAGTTATTCCACAGACTTCTTGCTTAATTTTGGAGAGATGTCTTTCAAAATATTTTCCACATGTCATTTTGGTGGATGAGAAGGGCCACGCTCACCAGAAACACAGCAATACTTGCAAAAATGCTATGGCAATGGACAGTGCTTTTGTTGGCATAGGTGATGTCATTTAGGGTAGTACTGGAATTATTTCGGGGAAGAGTCCCTTGAAACATGAGACTTATCCCACATTCCAGTCCTCACATAGCATGTTTCTATCCAGAGTGCAGTCTGCTGAGGGAAGCTGATGATGGCTCTGGTGCTCTCCTCCTAAACCACCATCTTCTTCCTTCCCAGTAACGAAGGTTTTCTTTCTTCACACTTCCTCCAGTTTGCAGTGGATTGCACCCTTTTTCTGCCAGCTTTCTGCAGCTGGTTTTCCCGGGTGCTGGCATCTGAAATTCCCAAGCTGTTCTGGATCACCTGCTTCCCTTTCTGCAGGTCTCCTGGATTGCTCTCTGAGCACCTGCAGACCAAATTAGCAGCAACTTCCCACATGAGCACGGTTCCTGAGTCTCAGGTGGGACTCATCCTGTTTGTTGCCTGATCCCAATCCCTTACTGAATATATTGTGATTTAAAGTAGCTGTCCCGTAGAATTTAATCATAAAGCCAAAGGTGTTGTTGCCTTCTGATTAAATAGAGGTAGATGCTTGTCACAAAAAAGTGGCTGCCTTTGTGGAAGAGCTTTCTGCGCTTATAAACAAACAGGCAATATGCAGTGGATTAAGCAATAAGCAAGCATTTTCACAGCTCTCTGTCAGGGTTCACATGTCATCTGGTGGACCATGATCTTTTTTTGGACCCACAAGGAACAAACTGTGATATTAGAGATGTTGAGCTTCTGTTCCATGGCAGCTACACTTTGTCTACATGCTGCAGGGATAGTTGTTTCTAAACATATTGGGGTTTTTTTTGTGTTTGTTGTTTTATTTTTTAGTTTCCTATGTAGCCTTAGTGTCTCTTTAAGACTGTTGTGTGGGAATGAAATGTTTAGTGCTGAAGGATCGGATCCAAAAATAGAAAAGAAATAGTTCTGAACATAAACAACCATGTGAAGTACAAACCCTAATGATGAATATCATTATTAAAAATAGGAAATGGTGGTAGAAATGCTACTGAAGTATTCATTTCTAGTAACAACTTATTTGTTCTGTCTCCAGTAAGATAAGTGTCCTGGAGAAACTCTATGGAAGGATGTGAAATTGAAGGTAGTAAATCAAAGTTTCACAATGCCAGGTTTTAAAAGCTGTAGTGTGCACTCCTTTGCAGCAGAAAGTCTGGAGAACCCTTCCTTCTGGCTGCTCTCATGATGAAATTATTTACATAAATAAAAGCAAAATTTGCAGAAGCTGACATCTCCTGGAATTTGGTCTTTCAAAGCTATAGCAGCTGAAAACCCTGTTGATAAACATATGGGAGTTTTAGTGCCATTAATTATTTACAACCACTGTTGTGGCTTGAAGGTGGCTTCTCCTAAATAACGTGTAAGAATACATCTGATGACGTTTCAGCCCATGTGTCCTCTTTCTGGAAGGGGTGGTATGTGGGGCAGATGTTGATGTTTCAGTTTACAAGGTGAAGGGTCGTGGAATGTTTTGAGTCTTGATTTAGGACCAGGAACAAGCCCTGTGGCTGCTTGGGAAGAATATTCTCAGCTGAGAAGCAAAACATTCCACGGTCCTTAACCAACTCAAACATCAACATCTGACCTTCACACAGTGGCATGAATGAAAAATTTAAAATCCAAGAATTGTACCATTTTAGATCTGAGTTGTCCAATGTGCCTGGCATTGCCATACTGTGACTCGATAATTTTTAGATACAAGTTGTACCAGAGACATTGTGTTCACCTAACAAGAAAGGGAAAAATAAGTTTTCCAGTGGTTCATCATTTTTTTTATATAGCAAGTATGTAAATGGCTACAGGGGCTTGGGTCAAAGAAGTTCGTATAAATTCATTTCATAATAGATGGAAATAAAAAGAAGGTTTCCTTAAGGATACTATAGTATAGTCTCCCAAAACTGATAAAACTTGTCAAGCTTCAGAGCAGCTACTTTGAAACATGAACTAAACTAAGACCTAGTTTCATTAAGGTTTAATACACATAATTTATTAAGTGTTAAAATTATATGTCACACCTTTTTTTTTTTACAAAAATGATTGTTGAAATAGTTACAAAGGTGAATATTAATTCTACTATGCAAAACAACTCTAAATCTATAAAAATGTGTAGTACAGATCTAAAGAACTATCTATCCAAAGCACATATTAATATATTATTAAGCTTTCTCCTGCTGCCTTTCATTACTCTTCTGTGTCCCACATGGGAAGAGTTTGTGGGTTAAATCCATTTCCTGGGTCACATCCTAAGAGTCTTGCTACTTCATTTAGGCATGTCCAAATCTAAGCAAATCCATGTCAGCCTCCCTTGTAGTCCCCGAGATCTCCAAGAGGAATTAATCTGATCCTAAAGGAAAT
The DNA here is from genome assembly GCF_963210335.1 of Falco punctatus. NCBI lineage: Eukaryota > Metazoa > Chordata > Aves > Falconiformes > Falconidae > Falco > Falco punctatus. The sequence continues at coordinate 27,871,667 of NC_137581.1, read as the reverse complement.
ATCTTAAGGTATTTACGAGGAATCTCCCTCTGCAGTGGCCTGTTTCACTACACTAACTGTCAAGGAGGACTCCCCTTAGTTAATCAACTAAATTTAACTATGCTTACTGTAGACAACTAAATTTAGACAAGTAAGCTTAGGTGGGAGGAATTCCTCCACAACAGTTTACATGCCAGTTAGAAATGATGATCTCATTGTCGTGGGCAAAGATGAAACTGGCTGTTTGTCTTGGTGAGAGTGAAGGCATAGTACAAGGACATGGGGAAGCTTTCACGATTGCCCCATTCTGTGTCTGTTTTGAGAAGCTACTGGAGACAGGCATTAGTCACTCCAGTATGTTCTTCAAGCAATTCACTTTAAAACTGATTGATAGTCATTTCATTTCAAGTCATTGTCTTGTCACGGTTAGATGATTTTCTTTGCCTTCATCCTCTCAGTCAGGGTGAAATAGTTTGTTACATTCTTAAACTGCACAGCCTTGGGTACACTTGCAATGTGAATTAATGACCAGGGATCCAGAAAAGTACAGAAAAATCTCAGTTCTTTTTTTCCAAGTCTGTTTCTGGCATAGTATGTGATACTGGGCATTTATAGCACTGTTTCATTTTTCATACATCATCTATTACATTCCACAGTAACTTTTGCGATAACTACCACGATGGCTTTGTATTTCTGGTATTAGCTTTTAGGTATTCCAATAAGACAAATTATATATTTAGGTAAGTAATGAGGTATTTTTTATTTATCAGCTAGACCACTGTGGAAGGTATAGTTCAGAGCATCTTATTTTAGCTACTTTTTAAATATTATTATTATTTACAAGCTCAGGATGGAGGAATTGGAAATATTCACCAGCTGACTGACAGAATCTTTGATTTTGCACTTTGCAACTGCTCTCTTTGAGGTGGAGAGTGATGGTCTTACAGGAGCAGTAACTATTTGTGGTACATTAACTTGATGCAAGATGACAGCCTTTTTCCCTTTAACACAATACTGCAAATTTGATGGAATAGTCCTTGGAGTTTAATTATTCTGCAAATGTCCAACTATTAAAAAATGTCGTAACTGGATCCACTTTAAAGGTGGTTTGAGTAGCAGGAAACATCTCATATCCCCTTTACCTGGCAACCTGCCAGACTGCTTGACATCTCTGTCTCCATCCTCCAACAGCATTTTGCGAACTGTACAAGTAGAAGATTCAAGTCATGCAAATGTATTTTCAGAGGAAATGTGTGCTGAAGATGTATTTGACCATATGATCCCTGTAATTTAGAATATTGCCACGTCTAACTGAAGCAAACATTAAAAAAAGAACAAAGATTTCTCATGTGAGGAACTTTTTTTACATTTTTTTTTAGTAAAGATCAGAAATAGTATCACAATACAATGTGTCTCCATTTAGGCATTTGTAGGTGGTGTGTGGAGAACATTATCTTAAGAAAAAAGAATATACAAAGCATCTTTATTCAGACTTAATGTGGCAGTAAGAATTAAGCAGATTTCCTTCTAAAACGGCCACATGATAATTAATTCAGCAACTCTAATGGTTTTCTAGATGACAGAGTTGGTTCTGATCTGTAAATGAACATAAGCAATTGGAAATCCCTCAGTTATTGTTCCTTGGAGACCTTACCGGAGATAGTTTTAATCATAAAATAGTTTTGCCTTGTCTTACGACTGAAGCAATATTTCACTACCATGATTGATTTGCAGAATTTCTGAAGAATAGTTTAAAAAGCCAATGAATCTTTCATAGCATTCTGCCTATGTTGGTCCATTATATATAATGATATTACAAAATCACAAAAACAGCTGCAGAGGTTTTTCTTCAGTCAAGGGGAAAAAACAGTAGAGGTAGCTAGAGACAAATCACTCTTGACTTTTTCTGGAGTCAGTACAAATCATGGTTAGAGTTTGAGAACTATAATTTTAAATCTGTAGTGCCATCCAAAATTAAATGACTTTTCCTTGTTTAATGATTCCCTGTTTAATGATTATACTCTGCGTACTTGATCTGTACAGTAGAATGCATAGAAAACATTAATCCAACTACTTTCCAATGCATGTTTAGAATCCAGATTACACACTAGCAAAGCAACGTTTTTCTATGGCCAGTTATAACTGAAGAGTTTATAGGGCAAGAATTATATTTTTCTGTTAATTTTCTCTATTTGTAGACCATATCATAAATCTGAACATATTGCGATTACAGTCCTGCTGTAATTCTAACATCATGCTTGGTAAAAGGCATGTCTTGAAATCCTCTCCTCCCTAAAGGTTTCTGGTTTATCTCCTTACCCTTTAGTACTAGCCAGTCCTGGATGAGAACTGAACACTGACTCTTCCAGCCAAGTGCTATAAGCACTAGTCATTGGCATCACGCTCTCACCCTTCTGCCTACTCTAGGTGATTTTGAATCTCTTCTTTAGTGGCAGAATTCAGAAGGAATACTCAAAAATATGATCCTTCAGAATAACATTGTGATTAGGAGATATGGATATAAACTATCTCAGGATAATGCTTTCAAGGTTTGGCCCGGTACTCTGAGCACTGAGCCATTTTCTGAAATGCAAGAATCACATGCCTTTCTGGTTTGAAAGCAGTGAGGCCAGCTCATTTTCCTGGTTATAATGTGTTATAATTTCCAGGTTATAATGCATTACCTTCAAGATGAAGGCTGTGAGTCTTACCTGAAGAGGAATAACTTCCTATAGATCTGTGAATGGAGACAGGGAGAGCAGACACAATTCTCTTCCCACAAAGAGGTGGGGTTTGAAACATGGAATTATAGAATGTTTTGGGTTGGAAGGGACCTTTAAAGGTCCTATTGTCCAACCTGCCCTGCAGTGAGCAGGAACATCTTCAACTAGGTTAGGTTGCTCAGAGCCCTGTCCAACCTGACCTTGAATGTTTCCACTGAATAGTCCACCCATCAAATCCATATCTCTCCACTTCAGAGAGAAGGATGTCACTGGGGACTGTGTCAAAGGCTTACAGAAGTCCAGATAGATGACATCTATAGCTCTTCCCTGTTCCACTGGTGTAGTCACTCCATCATAGAAGGCCACTAGGCTGGTCAGGCAAAATTTGCCCTTAGTGAAGCCATGCTGACTGTCTTGAATCACCTCACCTCCCAGTCCTCCATGTGCCTTAGAATAGCTTCTAGGAGGATCTGTTCCACGAGCTTCCCAGGCACAGAGGCGAGACTGACAGGTCGGCAGTTCCCAGGGTCCTCCCTTCTACCCTTTTTACAAATGGGTGCAGCGTTTCCCTTTTTCCACTCACTGGGGACTTCACCTGACTGCCATGACTTTTCAAATGTTGTGGAGAGTTGCTTGGCAACTATATCAGCCAATTCCCTCAGGACTCTGGGTTGCATCTCATCAGGTCCCATAGATTTATGCACATTCAGGTTCCTCAGGTGGTCTTGAACCTAATCTTTTCTTACAGTGGGAGAGACTTGCTCCCCCAGTCCCTGCCTTGAGGTCCATCCATTCGAGGGGTCTGTTTCTTCCAGTGTTGCTGTCCACAAATGGAAGGACAAAGGAAAAAATAAACCTATTCTTTGGATTCCCTTACAGACCATCCCAAGGCCCTGAAGTCTTTTGATTGCCTTTGGACTGTGTTGCATCTTAATTGACACCTGCATGGAAGAGCGAAGATGGGTGATAGTCCGAGGGCTGTACCAGGCTAGGAATTTTGCTGGTGATGTCCTTAACTCAGGCTCCAGTGAGGCAGCAGATTTCCCTAAGGGGAGGGTCTGTCTGGCATGTTCTGGACCCTCTGTTCCCCTCAGAAGGAGTCTCCTACCACTATAACCCATCTTTTCTTCCTTGTGGAGGTGAACGTGATATGGAGGGTACGTCTTTCTGACCTGAGCAACACCTCTAGTGTAAATGGACCATCATCCACATAATCCATTCACTGATCTTCCAAATCCAAAGCCTCATGCCTGTTGTGTAGAGGCACCTGGGAAGGCAGGGTAGTCAAGGAGGGGGTTCACCTGCTGTCCAGAGTGTGGGCTTGCCTCCTTTCACACCTTTCCTTTAAGTTACTGCTTTCTGCTTGGCAAGGGGAGATACAGGGTCCCCTTGATTTTGTTCTTTTTTTTCCAGTGGCAGTTCATGTTTCGGCCTGAGGAAAGGCAGAGCATGGTTCCAGCAGTCTGTCTCTTTCTTGGACTCCCTGAAGCTGCTTAACCTTCCTACTTCTTGTAGCTCTGCCACCCGGCAGAGCAGATCATCCACCCGGTGACATCTCACACAGCTGTCCTCCCTGCTGCCATCTGTTTAGCAGTGAAAGGCTATGGCACACTCTAGAGCCTGAGATCTGGGTGGCTGCATGTTCTTACGGGAGCTCTACTGGGGTTGCCACATCAGTTGTGAGGACATAGCTTTCTGCTTGGTGAATACCATATCTAACCTCTTTCTGGGAGGGTCATGACGACCAGCTGAACTCACCTTTTGAGCTGGTAGGATGACAATGCCCTTCCTGCATGTCCCTCTGTGTATGTGATCTCCTTGGTTATATTTTTTTTAAATGCTCTCATTTTGAGACCCCATCCTGAAGGATTTAAGTGTTTCAACACTAGAGTATGAATCTATTCATGCACTGAAGATCATGATGTTGTATAGATAACTGAACCCTTCCTTTGATCAAACAAGTGCTTCTTAAAAAAAACCCCAACTGACTCCATGTACCAAGCACCAGAACCCATGAAAACAACCTCAATACTCTCAAGTAACAATGTGCCAGGAGGAACGTTCTTAGTTATTTAATGTTCAGAGCAATTTATGTGAGCACTAGAGTTTGAACTCTGAAAACAACAGGTTCAGCTATAGTTGCATCTGTAGCCTGGTATCGTATCAGCAGAGTACCCTGTAAATGAATCTGCTGATTTTCCTCCTCCTTTCATGCTTTGTTTGGCACTGCAGAGCAGCCTGAATCATGTGGACCAGATTCCTCCATGGGACCTAAAACCAGAGCATGCCTACCACACTGCAGCTGCTAATACACAGCTCACAGGACCACGACAGAGCTCACCTGACGTAAATCTGAAATACAGGGCTCTCAGCAATTTTTGTTTCACTCCAGAGGTCTGCTTCTATTGCACTGCATTATTTGCTGAGGCAGATGCGGTCTTAAAGTCTCTATTCCTCTCAGCATCACAGCAAGAAAAAATAATGCTCAAGTTCCAGCACACTATTGTGACCCACTTAAGGCTTGCAGATGCTTTTAAGGAGCACAAAGCAGGTCTAAGCAAACGGGTGCCTGCCTTGTGTGGTTCTGTGTGGCTTGGTTCTGTCACATGCAGATCTGCAGAAGCAGGTGGTTTCTGAATAGAGCCAAAGCAGCGGGGCTCTTGTCATGGCAGACACAGGTACAGGTACGCCTGCTCCTGCTTCCTCTTTGGTGGTTGCTCTTGATCGGGCTTGGTTTGCAGAGTTAAAAGCAGTGTTGCAGTGTTTAGTTATTTCATCAGTCACTCAGCTGCTCTCATCAAATCAGACTGGACTTGTAGAGTAGAAGGAGAGCTGGTTACCAGCCAATTCAGTTCTTCACTTCTACCTTCTCACCTGACACAAACTGAAGTTTGGCACATAGGCTGCTAACAGTTTTTTCAAGAAGGCTGGTTTGTTTTCCTTTATACTCGCTATTTTTGGTTTACTCTGGTTTGGTTTTTTTTTAGAGGAGAGGCGTGGATGAAATGAAAAGTTGATTGAAGAAGTGTGAAAGTAAAGGTAAGGATAAAGGCTATTGCTTCAGAGATGGCACATGTTACTGAAGCTGTCTTATGCTGTCACCCCTGAAAATGTGGCAGCAACAAGTCGTGAATGCACTAGAAAGCTTTGCCCATTGTCCCCTAGCAAAGGGCAGACATATAGCCAGTATACCCCAAATCTTTCTGCTTAATAGATGTCATAGATGAGAACAACTGGGATGAATGGTTGTCAATAAGCAGGCTGTTCATAAAATTTACTTAAGTAGGTTGGTGTAAGTATCATTAGAAATAATGGGGTGAAAGTTAGCAAAGTAAAATATTAGCTGAATATCTGGTAAGCATTTTGATTAGTGAAGTGTGTTGGGCTGTGAATTTTTCTCTCCTAGTGTTGACATACTTGCATATGTATTCATCATTTATATTCTGTGCTTTTTTGCCTTTCTAATGTGATATGATAATCATGTATCTATGAAAATTATTGGGAAATCTTGGCACCTCTGATTTAATCCTAGCAGTATATTATATATCTCTAGTGGGGCAAGTAGCAAGCCAAATATCATAGATCAGAAATAACCAGATGGCAGCCCAGAAGGGCTCTGATGTCTGCTCAAATGTGGAGTAACAGGGTACCAAACTGTGAGATGATGACACCCGGTTGCCTGCTAGCACTCTGTGTCAAGGCAAAAACTTTAGTTGCCCCAAAAGTGGAGCAGTGCCTGCAACAGCATCATATGTGACAATAGCTGCTAATGTTTTATCTCTTCATTTTCTCATCAGATACGGATTTAATGGGAGACATTCTTGACTTCACTACTGGTAGCAGCAAGTGCATGTCAGACTCTAGATTGTGCAGTGAGATGCAACTCCACAGGCATCTCCTGTCCACCCCAGTATGCTGCCAGCATCTTTGAAGTCTCAGTCTTTGCTGACCTCCTGACACCACAGGGAGAAGAGGCATACTGCTTTGCATCCCTCTGACTCAGTGTGTGGCTTCTTAGAGACTGCACAGTTTGACGGTAACACCCCTGGTGTTGCAGCTGCCTTGCTGCACATTGTATGCATTCTTCCTTCCCCAGCAGACATCTAAATGCAGCGTGCTCCTTGGCTCTTCCTAAGGAGTAACCTGGCAGAGGATGTCTGCTGTAGAGACAACCAGTTTCCTGCCTTGTCGTGAATTTCACTGACCCACTTCAGGTAAACTGACTCTTCTTTCCCTACTGACATTTTTTGTCCAGCTACAATTAATTACAGGTGATTGTGGGCAGCCACAGGGAGTCTGTGAGCTGGAGCTTTTCCTGCTGATCAGAGACACCAGATGGTTTACCTCCATCATTGGTTCTTGGGCAGAGTGACACTCAGGGTGTGTGGGGCAGAACATGCCTTGCCTGTCACTCCAGAAGGTCATGGGTCTTCCACTGGGTTTGTGTCATAACCATTAGTTCCCTGTGGACATCTTTGATATCCTGAGGTATCATCTCATACCTCTCTACACACCAGTATTCAGGCAACTGATTTCTTCTCAGCATGTGGGATTTGCCTCCAGACCCGCATAGGATCTACATGCAGGTGTCTGTAAGTATGCTAGGTAGTGTGTAGCCTGGAAAGCCTTGCAGCTGACTGGCACGTAGGTACCTAAGGGGTGAGTTAAATCACTTTGTAAGTGCTGCTAATTCTACTGATGATGCCAAAACGGCACAGAGTAACTGCTCAGAGATGAATTTTGTCTTTAAGCAGCAAAGGTCTTTATTTTGTGCAACACTGGGGAGCTAGCCGATTCGGACCTGACAAACTAACTCCCAAGTTTTCAGTGAAAAGTCAGGTAATTTATACAGTTTTCCTGAGAGGTTACAACATCTTTACATACATAGTCATTTGATTTCGACACCTAATAATTCTATTCATAATAGGTGGGATCTAGGTGGAGTAAACCTTTCAACTTTCTTTGTTCAACGATTTCCTGACTCATGGTCTCCTTATCTCCTCCAGATGTCCACCTTATCTTTTCTAATTATTTAGAGTATGTTCCTTTAACATTGTCAGTGGTACATTGCTTTACTTTAACATCCTCAGTGAAACTTTTTCTTATTCAGAGTACTTTTCTTATTGTTCAGAGTACATTCCTTTCTCAACACAAACAGAGCATCACCCAGAGCATTGTACCAAACTCATCCCGGCTAATCTTTTTAAGACCTTGCTCTGTTTCACTGACTAAAGTTGTGATAATGTTGCCTAAAGGCAGGTATCTAGTGATATTTGAGATGGCATCCTGATAGCCTTCTACCTGTGGGAAAGAAGGATATAATATACCCTTTGGGGCCAGTCCCCAGGAATTTCTCAGCTGTGTAAGATATCTTAAAAGTTGTGGTTTAAAAAAATCTAATCCTATCCAGGCTATCCACAGACAACAGAGGGATTTTAGGGACTTACTTCAAATGTTGATGTCTACATTTAGACATTTAATGTTGGTGTCTTAACTGTGAACTGAATCCTGCCCACGGTTTTATCCTCCAAAAAGAAGTAGTCCTAAGGGCTTGAGATTGCCTGAAGCAAAATGCCAAGAACTTGCCAGTAAATGGTCATCAAATAGATGCAGCACCTTGACACAGGTCTCGTCCAAACAGTTGCTTGCTTTTCAGAAAAAAAATATGAGTATAATTTCAGGGTCCCCTGCCACTAGTATGATTCTCAGTTCTGTGTAATTTACTAAATTCAGATGGACACATTCTGTTACTTCATGCACTGCCCCTTTTGTTGTTGTTGTTTGTTGTTGTTTTGTTAGTTTCTTTTCTGGTCCAGTCCTATCAGTTGCTAAGCCACTGCTAAAAATGGTGAACATTTTGTGCTCTTACTGATATCCACAATATTCAAGATCAAGATACCCTCATTCAGTCAAACTGGGTAATTGTTTCCGAGGAGAGGGTTTTATTACCAGGTGTTTTTTTTTTTTTTTTTTTTTTATCTTGAGGTTGGCCTCATGCTTTCAGACAATTAGCTTGATGAAGTTCTTCCTGACCATGCTACTGTGCAATGAGCAGTGGAATGACTCTGCAAAGGTGATGTCTGAATTATACTACCTTTAATTAGTCCCACTAAGTGTGATCAGTGTAGAAACAGTTTGACCTCTGAAAAACAAAGTTGCTCTTTTTTTACCATGAGAATGGTTACTGCAAATGACATTAAAACCTCTTCCAGTGTGTCCTTACTCAACCAGAGTTGAGTAAGCATTCAAGTAGAACACCTACCAATTGCAATTTCATTTGCCCCCTTGTTCCAAGCAGTGAGTGTAGAGGGCTGAGGGATGCGTGCTTCAGTAACATGCTATCCCAGGCATCTGATAGTCTTGATTTTTTGCTGCTGTAAAAATATTACTTTGAATATTTTGACTCTTAATGTTTCCCAAAGGGAATCTTCGTTCTATTCATAAGCCGTAACTTTAAATGGGATGATTTTAATTTGTTTGTCTACTTTTCTCCTCAAAGCTCTGGTAAAATAGTACCAACTGTTTTTATGGTGGATGATGTTATGTTAACAGTTCCTGATTATTTGTTAAGGGCTGTTGCATGTCTAGAGTTGTAGCTCTTGATGGAAAGAATGTTATTATGTAATTTTAGATTTCCTTGAATAGAAACGACTGGTGTTGGCCAGAACATCATCAGTGTGCAGTGTTCACTATAGCTGGTTGTGGCTGGACGGGTGGTGATGTATGTCATGTGGGGCAGCACAGCCCAGCAGGGTCTGATGGAGATTCCTGCCAAGGATACCAGTTTGGTTGTAGGGAAGCAATGGCTGGAGGGCATGTTGCTATAATGAGATGTGCTTTCAGTGAAGAGGTTACTGTCAGGCCAAAATAATTTGTTTCTTAGTTAATGCACGTCCTGCACATCGAATTCCTAACAGAGTCATTGTTAGTTTTCCAGCATTTTCTTTGCCATTTCATTTGTCCCTTGCTGTTCTCCCTATATATCTGCCTCGGATACTTGTTTTTCTTTCATCACGTCTTAATATGTCCACTCTTATCTACTTCATAGACAATTTTATCTCTTGCTTTGCCTCACTCTTTTACTCCAGCAAGTTTCCCTGGCAGCTAAAATTCATCTTGGCCTGGATCTTTGTCTTCCATCTTGCACTTACTTGGAGTCTTAAACCAGTTTATTTGGTGTCGATCTCCTATGTTCCAAAATCTATGTGTAAACACTTTAACATTTGTTCTGATTTTATGAAATACAATCTTCTGAGAACCTGCACCGACTTGGACGGAACCTGATAGTATTTTTTTTAAATCATGTTTAGAACTGTGATGCTTTAGAACAGTTTGCTGATAATTCAAAACACTGGCCTGATCTCAGAACATGGCAGTGTAATAAGCGAGAAGATGAAATACAGAATGCTGCAGCTATTAATATGTAGATATACGTTGTCTTTACAAACTCATTGGTTTTTATAGCTACACCAAACTGTTCTCATTCATATCAGTAATGTTACTTTATTCCTTGCTCCCAGGAATAAGTTTATTTCAGAGGTCTGGTATCAAAGTACATTATTTTCAATTTCTTCCTGTTCCCTGAAGTTCAGAAAGAAAGCTGAATCCCTTCTTAAAGGGAAAACGACAGTGCAGGTAGTCTATCTATTTCCACTAAAGATCCCTTTAATCCATTTAAGGTGAATCCCAGTGTGACTGTTTTCTACAAATGTAATATGAAGGCATATGTTGGGGAGTTTGAAAAGTTATTCTGTGAGCAGGTGCTAGAACTACAAAAAATAAGTATGAATTGTCTATGAGTAACTTTAGATTGAAAATCAGGATTTTAAAAAAGGGTATTTTGCAATGATATTCTAGTAGGTGCATGGAGTCAAGAAACAAATTATTTTCAAGACATTATGAAGATTACTTAGTAGAAGTATCTAGCAGTGTTACTAATAGCTGGGTTTACTTTTGGTTTATGTGGGTTGTGCTCAGCCTCATATATTAAGCTCTTATCTTTAGAAAAAATAAATTTGCAAATGGAATCTCCATCACTAGCAGCTGAGTTTGAAAGAAATTCATACACTCAGTACATAGCTGTGCAACATTAGCAAGAAGGGGACTATGGAGAATGTAGGATACATTCACAACGATGATTAATTGCAATAGCTTGCACATGTGTATTTGAAGACCATCTTCTTTATGCAGCTTAGGGTCAATTTCACCTTTTAGAAAACTAATTTAAAGGAAAAGTAGCTATTACTTCCCTTACCAGGTATAGTGGATTGCACGTATATATCCCTTGAATATGGGTGAGCTTCTTTTATCTTTGAGGACATTTAATGAGATTTGTAGTGGTCACCAATGGTTTGGTATGTTGGTTTAGCACAGTATCTGAAAGAGGACACGTGCCACAACTCATGGTGCAGTCCATCACCTGCTGCTATAAGTATTCATATTTAGAAGGGAATTAGAGTAAGAAATACAGGTTTCCTGAGAAGGAAAATCTTTCAAAACAAGATTGGTCCATAGCCTGCAGTTATGCTATTGCATTATCTGATTTACAATAGTGACAGGAACCTGTATATCCCACATATCAGGAGGTATTCCTAATCAAGGTAGGGGCATGTCTTTCTTTATATATTTGTCTTCCTTTGGTTTTGACCAAATGCAATTTCGTATTTGCCATTCATTTCAAAATGAACTTTTTGAACATCTTTGGTTCAGAAACTTATTCAAATGCAGATAGATGTTTAGGCCTAGATTTATATCCACCTATGCCAGTAAAAAGAAAGAAATGGAGATTTGACTGAATTGCTTGCAGCAGGACTTAACTTCTCTTTCTCTAATAACTGTAGAAAGATTCCAAGACAAATATATTCCAACTTAGAAACCTTAGCAAGCTGTCTAAGTTTAGGTAGGTTGAATCTAGGTACAGCACCACTGAATGTGGTTAATGTCTACAGTATTTACCTCTTACATTCACTGATATAATACGGATGTCATTCTATTTACTTGGAAAAAACCCCTACCAGTAAACACTTTAAACTTACCTTTTTAGCCGCTTGATGATGGCCTTTGTTTTGCCTTACTGGCAAATCTGATAAATGAAATAAAATGAAGAAAGAACAAAATAATGGCTCATATTTATGTTCCACCTACCATGCCAATAAAATAAAATGGTGGCAGATATAGTTAGAACAAAGTTTTCAGGAACAAAGTTCAGGCAGTTCACAAGGATCCTTTGACATTCATAACTACAAGAGGTCGCAGGGTCAAAGACTTACTGATTACTAACAGAGGCAGAGATATATGTAAATAAAGAGAAAAATGACTAAAACTCAAACACTGGGAGGAAGCCAATTGCTGCAAGGCTGGAAGAAAAGAATTCTGATATATATGCATAATTGCAGAATTAAGTACATGCATCGTGAGGTTTCTTTTGCTTTGCCTTTGAGACCAGTTACTTCACTATTGCAGGACGCAGAGTATGAAACGTTAGTCTAATCTGTCCAGGAGTGCAAATTACAATATTAAGCATTTATAGAATAATAAAAACTATGATTTTTTAAATTTTATTTTTTTGCATACTGCTGAAAGATTATTCATGGAAAACATCTGAGGAAGAAAAGAACATGGAGCAGATTAAAGGTTGATGAGTATGATACATCCTTGAACAAGGTGATTGTAGGTCTAGAACCTGATCAAGCAAAATATCTAAGCATCAGATAGGGACATATTAAAATAATTGAACAAGAAGGCAGATAAGTGTGTCTTGGAATAACATGTACACTTCAGATCACTCAGAGAAAATGATATGGCAAAGAAATAGTGCAAACATGGAAGGAGACTGAAGTTTCAATTCAGCTGCCTGCTTGTAGGTACTTGTTACCGGTTGAGTGCCTGAGGGTACCAGGGGTTTGGGGTGTGACACAAGAGCTGGAGGGGACCCCTGCCCTTTCAGGGCAGCAGCTGGGTGACAGGTAGGGCACCATGGGGCATTTCAGGTGGCATCAATACGCAAGGAATAGGCTGGAGCTCGAAAGGACCCAGGTTTGTGCAGACTGGCAAAGTGAAGTCTAAAGGAAGGACGGAGTTTTCTCCAAATATTCTGAAGGAAGGATAATCCTGTGGGGAGTCCTCAACAGCTGAACCTAATTTAGGATTGAGGAAATTATCTTGCCAGAGAAATGAGGCTTTGTCCACCACTACTCACAGAAGCAGCCGAGGGGAAGGTAGGTCAAGCAGGGGGATCCTAACAGCTTCTAACAGGGAGCCTGATCTGTTCAAGGGAAGATTTTCTGGGAGAGCTGCCCGTGATAAAGAGGCTGGGTTTGATGACCCAGGAAGCCTCTTCCAGTTCTGGCTTCTCAGGATCAGGAAGCAGTGCTGATTTTCTCTTGACTTGCCTTATGACAGAGTTCAGATGAGGTATTTGTAGTAATCTTGCAATCTGTGAATCTCTCATAACATCTAAGTTTCTTGATAGCTAAAGTAATGTTTCACAGAGATCCTGGTAACCAAATTGCATTTTGCTGAAATTTTAATAGCATTCCCTGTTCTCTTCAGCTTTTATTTGATTGTCTTGCTAAACAGGTATGCTCAAACTGAGAACTGGTTGCAGCTCTGAGTTAGGCAAGCTTGTCTTTAGATGAATTTGTCCCCTCTGGTGCAGGAAACATAACACAGAAGCGTTGCTTACTCTCTAGTTCTAGAGGGAATTGAATGTTTACTTTTTAAGCTAGATGAGTGAAAACCTGGCCTAAAAGAGTGCAGAATTAATCCTCTGCTAGTTGGAAATCATGACAAGATCCATTTTCCACAGTGAAAGTTTTCTATATCAATTATTTCCTACTTTCATCTCTATCAAATCTATTTTTCCTGTGAATAACATGCTGGATTAATTGTATGTTTGGGAGAGGAGTCATTATTTAGGCAAAAAGTCTTTACATAATACTTAATAAAGGAGCTCATAAATGAGTGTTGAGGAGCTAGATTTGTTGTTAGGATTTTCAGATGATCTGTTTTTATAGGTTATGTGTTATAATATGGTGATGTACGTTCTTTTGACCTTTTTCTACCCAAGGAAGAAAATACAAACTTCATGAAGGGTGCTCAAATTTTTGCAGCTATAACCAAGCTCACATAATTACTGCTGGGTCACAGATTATAGAGCCCTATGATAGACATGCCTTTGTAAGCCAGGGAGTCCACATGACAGCTTTCTGGTTTCACCACTTCCTAGCAATGAGAATTCTCTTATTGTAAATATTTTTAATTTTCATTCCTGTTCTCATATTGCAGGAGACTTTTAATCTTGAATTGTGATTTGGGCATATGCATCAATAACAATTTGGCCATGCAGGCAAATTTGTGGGAAGCAAATTTAAGCATTTAAATAAATAAATGGATTTAAGCAGCCTTATGTAATACCTCATCAAGCTATTCATTAGTGTATGTTCTATTTAAAGGTCCTGAATGACATGAAGCTGGCATTTAATGAGTTATGTTAAATAGGAGTCGTCAGGCTTCTGGTTTTCTCTTCTGTTCTTTGAAATCTATTGCTACAAGGGCTGGAAGGGGTTAGTCATCACATAAGAGTAGAATTTCTTGACAAAAAAAATATTATTATTGTCAGACTTTGGTTCAGATATTTATTAGGTTTTGGTATTAAGCTAGTTAACTAACTGAATTCCATATTTGATTGATTTCAATCAAATTTTTTGGTTGAGGTTTATAGCCAATGGGCATCCATCTTTTCCAGACTTCTATAACTACATTTTATGTTACCTAATTAGATTGTGGAATATTGTCTACTATTGAGTCTAATTCTTTTGCTTTGCTGTCAATTTGATTTTTATTTGACTGATCATTATAATTCCTTTTACTTGAGTTAGTGTGTTGTTATTGGTAGCTGAACTTAGGTAATAAGTTTTCTTGATTTTATTGTCTTACGAAGTCTTTTAATGAAATATATTAAAATGCACTGACTCATGTGTCTCTAAGCAGTGTGAGGGCAGGATCATTAAAGATTTGGGTGGAAACAGGCCAATAAATTCCAAAGACCGAACAATTTTCCCTAACTAGTCTTTATTTCTTGCCAGCTGTATTTTTTATTTTAGTTCAGCCTCTTTCGAGGCTCCCCACAAAATACACATACCACTCTGAGAGCAGCAGCCAGTAATAAATGTTTACATGAGCATATATATTTGTACACAGAGCTCTTCACAGCTGGCTCTCCATTTGTTCTAAATGCTAGAAAGTGTTTTAACGTACCCTCAGGGTGGCTTAGCTGGTATATCTGAAAAGGGACACACATTGAGTGTTTTTATTAGCAAGTCTTCACTAAAGGTAATTGGGCAATCTGCCTAAAACCTCCTTTTTTGGGCCAAACTGCATGCTGGCTGGACCTTCATCCCACGAAGCATGGATAGACATGTGGATCTGCACATAAACATATACTGAAGCTTCAAAAAGTCACTGCCACTTGTAGCATAACTCCAACAGGTAATGCTCCTGTCTTCTATTTCTCAAACTACTCTGCCTCCTCTCCCCATTCCTCCTCAAGTGAACTTGTACAGTCAGACCATTTCTGCCCAACCATAGTTTGATTTCTCAAAATTGTGTACTTGTTTCTTTTCCCATGCTTTCCTCATTTGTAGGAAGGCTGCCCGCCCTCTCCGTGAGCAGGGGGCAGCCCGATCCCCACGTCTCCTGAGAAGTGTTGTGGTGCTGTATGAATGCCGCAGGATTACATCCACATAGCATAAGGTCAGCACTACTGTTGGAAATGCTGGAAGAAGGCCTCCTGTGTAGCCAGATGACACTGAAGTACTTTCTCTTGAAAATTATTGGAGAGCTGCTTGAATTTACCCAGGAGAATAACACCAGCCAAGGAGACAGGGAGGTCAGCTCAGCTGGATGGTGCAGTCACTCATTAAGATCATTATCTGTGTCATTGCCTTCTCTGTCATTCCCACCCCAAACTGGCTGCCTACTGCATATGGGCTGGGCTGACTTTGTCATTCAAGCTCCCTCATTTCAAAGAGCAAGTTCACCTCAGTGAGTGGAAAGCAGTCCTTCCTTTGCTCTGGTTTCAAGCTTAAATGCTTCAGTGTTCCCCTCTGAGCAAGAACAAGTGGTTCAGGCTTCAGGGTCATTCCCCCACTTTCCCAAGGATATTTGCATACTGCTACCCATCAGCAAGAGGTAACCATACATCCTGATTTTTTCAAAGGATGCTTCTGTCTAGTTTAAATAAAACTGGGAAGATGAACTAATTTAGCATGTGCTAGAGAGCTATTATCAGATATTTCTGTGAGCTTGTGGTGCTCATTTTTTTTCATGTGGGGAGCTATCTGATTTTTGGCCCATAAGGTAAGTCAAATTAGGCTCAGTTTTGGCTGTATTTTGAAGAAGCAAGTTCTTTAATATCTGTTTACATTAACAATGCATAAAATGTATGCCTGGCCCCAAATCATCCTAGCCCTATATGATCTGTTAATAATTTATTATATCTCTCAACGATGATTTTTCCATAATCTTCTAAAACAGATCTTTTTATATTTCTCAAACCTCAAGCTGATACCAGTCCTGACCTTAAAGGTCACTGTTATAAGAACCTGTCATTCTCAACTAACATCTGATGTGATTTCAGCCCTAGAAGATGAAATTTTCCTCCCATTCAGTGTAGCCTAAGTGAACTCACAGAACATCCTTACACTATATACATAGCACTATGCTATAAACCCCCGAAATTGCTCTGAAATTGCATCCTGTCTTAAAACTGATAAAAAACCATCTAGTCTGTGTCACTGCACTGAAGGTTTATCGCATTCAGTGTCAGCATTTACACTCTTCTGGGACTTGATCTCTTAAACTGCTAGTGTAAGACAGTGGGAGAGTTTAAGCTGTCGTACATCCATTGTGTCTTGGCCCCTAAGTTATTCTTTCTAGCTGATGTCCTGCCTTGTTGATTGTGGAGCCAGAACACATAAGCAAGCAACATGACAGCCTGCCTCTCATCATCCACTGACAGCAATATACTATGTCACTTTTTTTGCTTTACTGCAGCTTGGATTATGGGGTACTTTAAACCCAAGCACAAACAAGACATTTACCTCTATTTCAAATTAATCAACAGCCTCATAGAGAACTTACACCTTATTGCACTATTCTGCTTGCATGACTCAGTGTTTTGGACTTGTGCTATTGTTAGCTTTTAAGTCTGAAGCTGATCATAGTCCTAACAGTGAAAAATTACTTTCGGGTGGGGACCCCATATACTGTATTGCCAGCTATAACAATTGTAAATTACACAGTGCTAGCAGGCACACATGGGTAGTGGTACTCCATCACCTGCAGCTGAAGTTGTTCGAAGCCAACATCTTCCTACACAATTTGCAGGCACATTTTAGAAGTTAGCGTGGACCCCCAAGTTATTCCAAATAGGCAGTTCTCATTCAGCTGTCTTATTTTGGGACCAAGAGAGTTTAACAGTACGGGCATAGCCTACCCAGTCAACCTCAGTGCTAGAGGCATGTTTAAATTACTTGTCTAGATATTTGGTTATACACCAGTATCTGGACTGATGCTGGGTTCGAAAATCAAAGGTTTATGTGCATTTCTTTTGTTCTTGTTCAAATGAAACAGTCTGTCCTGGTGACTGAAAGTGAAAGAACTTCATACTTCTTTCAGTGAGTGATTTATCAGAGCTAGAATCTTGCTTTCAAAAATTCCCTTTGAACATAATTGTTACTGTGTATCAAATGGTATTATCTGTCAGATCAAAGCTGGTATGTCACAGATCTATTTTAGAAAGAAAATTTAATACTTTCATGAATATAACAAACGTCAGAAACTTTCCTTTACCATTAAAAGTGTGTATAAAATAGTTTCAGATCACAGAGAAATCTGCATGCTACTCAACTTGTCATAAATGTTCCTGTTTCCTGCACAGGATGATTCCATAGTTACTTCTTAGGAAGTTTCACTTTTTTTTTTTTTTTTCTTTTCATGCAAATAGCCTGAAAAGTAAACTCATGAGCAAAATCAAAGTTTACTTTGGATGACATCAGAAGAAGCTATATAGTATAATAATACTATAATAAGCCTAGCTTAGTGATCAGCAATGGAAATAAAGTCTCTTTAGAAAGGTAATGTCAATGAGGAGGATTTCAGAATTTGCACATGTGGATGCTATGGAGTGCATCTGTGTCCATCCAGCTGCCCATCTGCTGAAGGAGGTATGTGGTCATTGGGTGTCTTTTCCTGTCTCTGAAAGGGTTGTGATGAATAAGCACAGGTACTGTGGCTGGCAATAGAAGTGTCTTGTCACAGAGGCCCTTGGTGTTTGTTGGTGGGTCACTCTGATACTCCTCTTTCACCTGGCTATGATAATGTTTTGGGGTAAGGAAAAGCAGGCAAGGGAAATGTGAGTCAGGGTCCTCCAGAAAAATAGTGAGGATATGATCATACATGTAGGAGAAGCAAATAAGGCAGAAGCAGAGGTTGAATAAAAGCCAAGGAATTCTGATTGCATTTTTTTTGAGCTTTGACTTTGATGGGGAAACAACTGTGTACCTGTGGTTATAATATGTACATATATATACATGAGTAGCAGCAGAAGATAATTTATTTTACCATCAGTAAAATTAATTGTATCGGCTTTTCTTAAGAAATACCAAATTATCAAATAATGATGAATAGAGTGGAAATGTCAAAGGTTTGCAAAGAAGGTGGAATATTGCCATTCGTCCCTGAAAAAAAACATATGGAAAATACAGTCCTATATCATTTGAAATAGTGGTCTGTGGCCACTGTAAGTTAAGCTGCCTGTTAAGAAAGGAATCTTAACCTCATAAGAATCTATTTTCTGTCAAAGTATGATGGTTTTCTTCTTTTTTTCTCCTGCTCAGGTGCTGATGATGTTTCCCTGACATCTGCAGCAGGCAGGAAGCACTGTATAGAGAGTGTGAGTGCGTGTGTGCATTTTGATGGGTGCAGTTGCTGTAGGCTGATGATAGCTGACTGTCTTCAACTATCATAGCTATTTCTTTTTCTTTCTTTTAATTCTGTATATCAGAGAGGGAGAGATGCTAGAAAATCCAGTAACTTGGTAATTACCAGACCCTCCTGAGAAAAGATTTAACTAAGATTTCCCCTCATTTTAAGCAACTGTTCTGAACTCTAAGTTACTGGCTGTTCCAGGTCTGTGGAAATTTTCTGATGAAAGAACTGCTGGAAAACTGGCTCTGTTTTTGAGTCTATTCACTATTTATAGTTACCAGTGTAAATGAAAATACAAGCTTTCAGAATCTCAGTATGCTCTCTGATACTGGTTTGCTTACTTTCATCTAAAATCCACCCCACATTTAATTTGGAATAAAGATTAATGCAGGTGTGTCTTAGACTTTTTTTTAGCACAAAATGTAATTGTGACTTTTGCTGCCACAAAGATTTTTAAAAAAAGTGTAGGGGAAAGGATTCTAAACCTAATTGACTGAGTCTTGAGTTTATAAAGGAAATTAGAGTAACCAGGAGCCTACAAACAAGGGAGAAAGGACTGATCAATACAGTAAGCTAGGTTTTAGAGGTCACAAAGTCCGGTAATGTGAGAGTAGCCATAAATCAAGCTGAGGAGGCCCTTGAAAGGAAAATTAAAACCAAATTAGTTTTTAACCATGTTAATAGACGTGTATGGCTTTTCTCATCATAGTGTAGCTGTCTAAAACAAGCCAGGCAAATTACACTTGGAAAGTGCCTTGCTCTCAGCTGTAAACAATAAGGGCGGGAGTCAGTTGCTAAAGCAGAATCTGTGTGTTTGGGCCATTTGAGATGTCCAGGATATGAGCACAGGGCTTGCATTGTCCCAGGGGTGGCAGGTATGACAAGGGACCTGCCAAGGAAACCCGTGCCCTTCTGTAGAAACAGTGGAAGGTAGGTTGAGATACCGTAGGCAATGTGAATATATGATAATAGATGTCAACATTAAAATAAATCAACTATGCTCCTAAAATTAAGTGAGATGAATTTTCCTCGCGTACCCCATTTGGACACATCTCATGCCATTAGAGAAGCACTAAAGCATTCTGCCTGGTTTTCTGTCATTGCAGATGGCTTGACTCTAGGGGTCAATAGATCCATTATATTTCATGTGTTATAATTGCTTACCTAATAGCTAAAAGTTTTACCGATGTCAAGTTGCATTGTATTTTAGATTTAGTATTGCATTTCCAAAAACTTCCCTTAAGTTCTTAAAGTATATAGTATATAACATGGTCAGACTAATGGCATGAAATTAATTGAATATTTTTAATAATAATGTATATAACATTATTCAATATTTTTGTTAATATTTGTTCCACGATTTCTACGGCTGGCTTGGTGATGAATAGCATATTTGCAAATACTGATAAAGAAAATCATAAAGAAAACACAGAATCATGGAACAATTTGGGTTGGAAAGGACCTTAAAGATCATCTAGTTCCAAACCCCCTGCTATAGGCAAGGGCATGTTTTACTAGACCAGGTTGCACAAAGCCCCATCCAGCCTGGCCTTGAGCACTGCCAGGGATGGGGCATCCACAGCTTCTCTGGGCAGCCTGTGCCAGTACCTTCATTGTAAAAACTTTCTTCCTTGTGTCTGATCTAGACGTGCTCTCTTCCAGTTTAAAACTCTTGCCCCTTCTCCTGTCACTACAGCCTTTGGTCTCTCTTCATCTTTCTCATAAGCCCCCTCTATATAATGGGGCTGCCCTAAGGTCTCCCCAGCACCTTCTTTTCTCCATGCTGAACAATCCCAAGTTTCTCAGCCCTTTCTCATAGGAGAGGTATTCCAGCCCTCTGACCATTTTCATGGCCCTCCTCTGGACTTGTTTCACCAGGTTGATGTCTGTCTTGTGCTGGGGACCCCAGAGCTGGATGCAGTTCTGCAGGTGGGGTCTCACCAGAGCAGAGTAAGGGAGGAGACTCGCCTCCCTCAACCTGCCATTCATGCTTCTGTTTATGCAGCCCAAGATACAGCTGGATTTCAGGGCTGTGGGCACACATTGCTGGGTCATGTCCAGCTTTTCATTCACCAGCATCCCCAGGTCCTCCGCAGGGCTGCTCTCAATCCATTCATAACCCAACTCTCTGACCCTGTTTGATGCTGGCTTGTTTTTCTAGTTGTGGGAAAGTTTAGGCAGGTGTTTTATTGGGTTTTACCTGTATTTAGAGAAACATGCATTTTCATAACAGATACATTTGCAGCTATGACATAATTATCTAGTAAATATTCTTTTGGAATTAATACCTCTTTGTTTTGATATAGTGAGGCTTTGTTTCTAGCACAAATTTTAATCCTAAAACATTTCACAGCTGGGTTTAGAGTTAGTCAGCACAATTTCAAAATATTCTGTGCATATAGTGGTCTAGTTACTCAGGTATTCCAGAGACACAGTATGTTATGTAATATCTTCATGTAAAGTGCCTTAAAGAGTAAGGTTCATCCTTGCACGGCTTGATATTATTAAGTTTTTCCTCTTTTATTGTAAGTGCTGTACCTAAGTTCCTTATCTGGATTAGTAGAGCATGGATTAGTAGATCAGAATACTGATCAATGTTCTGTCACTTCCTAAAGCAGTAGTATTTTTCAGTGCTATCAGTTGAGTCAGAGGAATCACCAAATGTCTCGCAAAGCCAGGTGTGATGGTTTGTTTTCCTTTCAAAAGTACAAACCAATCCACAGGTTATATAGAGAAAGGATATTGTAATACTTCTCCAAACTGATCAAAGTATTTGTTTTGCTTTACCAAGTCCATTATGTGTTCTTCCTCAAGTCAGAGAAGGTTCCTCCAAATGGAATAAATTGTGTTAGATATGTTATGTTTTAAATACACTCAGTTAGGATTATTGGGATGACAGGCAAGAGCAGAACAATGTTGAAGATCAGTTCTTCCCTTTGTCTCGAGCTTCTTTCCCAGTCCCTAATTCTCCTCACCAACTTCAACAAAGAGACAAAAATAATTCCTCCAGGATATGAATTTGAGCCCCATGAGTCTGAATATTTGGATGACTCAGGTACAATGTATCACATGGTGTTTATTGGCTTCTGGTTATAATGAGTGTCTGATAGGTGATTACATTCCTATTTTCAGGGTAAGTTATTTTGTCTTTATCTCTTCTCTAAAGTATTTTTGTTGTGTTCAGGTGTATGGACTCTGTGCAAACTATAATTCCACTTTTACTAAGTTTTGTACCGTAAATTGTTTATTTTCCTTCGTTCCTCTCATACTGGTCTAGTGTACTGGACCTCTTTTTTTCCGTAGACTCTTGTTCCTGCAGAGGAACTCAAAGCAAATGGAGGCATCCTTACTGTTGCTGGCTACTCTTAGCTCTTACAGCTCTCATGGTGTGCCCATGTAAATCTGTCATACGCACATATTTACATGTGACAGCACAGTATCAGTCGTTACATAACACTATCTAGCAGTAGATAATACAAAAAATAAATGTTTTATTTTTGTAAACACCATGAACCCCTGAACTGTTATCTTTGATGTATATATCATCTTCCAGGAGTGTACTGTATCAGCAATCAATCTCTACTTTCTAACTGCATGTAAACATATTTCTAGTTATGATAAAACTTAATTTATGGCTGATTGTTTTCAGGAAATGGTACAGGCAAAAGAGAAAGACTAGCTGAGGACAGTTAATTAGAAGAATAACAATGTGTGTTTAATGTGTCTCTTCTGAAAGAGACAAACTAAGCTTAGATCTAATTTTCCCCATTCAAGAATCACGAAAAGGTAAACACATGAGGTTCCAGCAAGTATTTTCCTTAGGGCTTATAGGAAAGCAATAAAAATAAGTCCTCAGACTTACCATAAAAACAAAGAAATAAAACCCTCTAAAATCATCCTCATGATATCATCATAAATCCTGTCTGTAAATTGCTGTACTCTTCTTCTACCATAAGCATCTTTATGTTGCCAAATTTGACTAATACAATTTAATTGCTGCTTTAACTCCCTATTAGGAAATGATCCATTTATTTAACTGTGCTTTCAAGAGAGCGGAGCTTTTAGCAATAACTTTCCAGTTGCAGTCATTCATTTTTTTCCAGGGGTCTTAAGGAACACTTTGTAGATATTAAAAAAACTGAATAATGTTTGTGCATTGTTGTAGGTTAACATGTTTGTGCATTGTGGGTTAACACAACATCTGCCTGACAGATGTGAAATAGACTGCCTATGAAACCCAAGTCATTCTGAGGTGGCAGCTGGAGGCAGGCAGGATGCCCTTTAGCATCCAGCACCAGATGACAATTTGTGAGCAGTGGAATGAAGCCCTAGATCTCCATGGCTGTAACAGGAATACAGCAACCCACCTTTCTTGTAGATGCCTGTTGAACATCTACGTTTAAGTCTGTTAATTTGGAGCTGAAGATATACAATACTTTTTTTCTTCTTGAATTCAACTTGCAATTTTGAAAAGCAGGAATGAAAAGCGAACTGGTAAAATACAGTACACTAACAGTAAGAATGTGATACCTCTGTTTCAGGGGTACAAAACTGTGCAATGTATATGTACTTGATTTTACTTTGAGATTAAAAGAATATGATCCACAAACTGTGCAACCTCTAGCAGCCCACTGCAGACTAATACCATCTTGGAGGGAGAATTGGGAAACATCTTGAAAAGGATTGCAATTTGCTTAGCCCCTATATATGGATCTAGAGGGAGATTCTTTCTGATGTGTCTCCTTTGCTGTCTCCTGCCTGCCTCAAGCTCTGTTGATATGCTCTGAAAAACAAAGGAAACAGTAAAAGCTTTTGTGCTTACCTTTCAATACACTGCATAAGGAGACTGAAACCTATGGATTACTACGTTCCTCACAGCATTTAGTGAAATTTTTGATGAATCAAAACTTCACAATAATAAAAATACATATTATCTTTTCTAAACTAGGATCTCAATAGAGGTATTTTGGTTTTTAATGCCTGAAGGAAATGGAGCAAAAGGCAGTGGGTTACTGTAACTTGCATTGTCAGTTGAGGGAATGGCAAGAAACTTGAGTTGACTAGTATGTTGTTCAATATCTAATTGAACAGCTGAAGAAAATATTTATTGTGTACTTTGTTCTTTGAAGTCAAATTTTTCTCTTCCCTCTTTTGTCAGGTAGAAGATAGAGCCAGGAGAAAATAATCTTGTTAGAGGGAGTTATTTTTGCAAAGTCTTTGAACAAAGTATGAAGAGTAAAAGCAGAAACATTAGATGCTTTATTATATGTAAGCCTTTAGAGTTGTTTTATAGTTCTAGTGTTTCAGTATTAGTTCTAGTTTAGAAATAAGTAGTTCAGAATCACAACCATGATTACTATCTACCAGTCCTTGGGAATTTATCTCATATGGATTTTGTTTGTCCTTTTAGGTTCTCAATTCTAATTTATACGATAGTAAGTGCTGGTTGGAAAAGTATTTTATAGGAATGTTTTTTTTCTGATAGCTTATGAGATTGAATCAAAATCTTAATACAAGAGCTCACTGCTGAATTGTGCCTGCCACACATAAGTCAGAGTATTTCAACAGTACTAGGAAGACGTAAATACTGGTAACTATTCCAACACTAACATGTTCTTTCTGCCTAGGCTAAAGAAACAGATAAGAAGGGCTGTATTTAGTTGTCCACACACAAGCATCAATGACATCTGGATTGTGTAGGATATCAGAGACGTTTGTATGGAGGTACCACATGTGCCACTGGCCTTGTGAAAGACCCAAGCCATGGTGGAGTGCAGATGAGATAACTAGTTCATCTCAAAGAAGTCTAGGTACCTTAGATGGGCAACTAAACCAATCTCCAAATGACAAAACCACTACCACAGTCAAGCTTAAAAGGTGTAGTGCCCTGTAGTCTACTGGGCAGCAGCAACTGGGTATAAGCATGCTCGCAAACTGTCAGCAACATGAGGTAGTGGCACTTAATGAAGAAATTAAGGAGGAAGTGGAGCTACACATTTGGTGCAAACTACATTGTATTGTATCACCTCATGCTTGCCACAGTTTTAGGGAATACATATGAGCAAACGGTGTGCTGGCAGATATGCTTTGACTTGGTAAGTTGCAACCACTTGGTTTTATGTTTTGGTTTCCACATTTTGCTGGTGATCTTACAAGTTCTATTGATAGAGGCCATTTGTACTTGTTTCAGCATCAGGTTTTTACTATGAGTTTTAAATGCTTATATATTGCAAATATTATTTTGGCGCGGTGTACCCTCAAAACATATTATTAATTTAACCTTTCTTTTTATATTGCAGAGACAAAGCATTAGAATGGCATAAAATATGGCCCAGTTCTACTACAAAAGAAGTGTCAATGCTCCCTACAGAGATCGTATCCCTCTTCGTATTGTACGGGCAGAATCTGAACTGTCTAATGCAGAGAAAGCCTATCTGAACGCCGTGGAGAAAGGAGATTATGCCAGTGTAAAGAAAGCTTTGGAGGAAGCAGAAATTTATTTCAAGATCAATATTAATTGCATTGATCCCCTTGGAAGAACTGCACTCCTTATTGCAATTGAAAATGAGAACCTTGAGCTCATTGAGCTGCTCTTAAGTTTTAATGTTTATGTGGGAGACGCTCTGTTACATGCCATACGGAAGGAGGTAGTTGGTGCTGTGGAGCTGCTGTTAAATCACAAGAAGCCCAGTGGGGAGAAACAGGTATGTGCAGAATTTTCTCTAGGTCTGTAATCTACTCTAACGAAAAGAGAATAATTGTGCAAAGGGAGTAAGCAAAAAGAAAACCAAACCTAACCATCATCCTTGCACACAAGTATTTTAAATCAGAAAATTAATGACTGATACTGTGTGCATTTACTCATACCATAAGGTGCCTCTAGAGCCTTTACCCCAAGTCTCCCAGCCTTTCCTCATAGGAGAGCTGTTCCAGCCCTCTGACCATTTTTGTAGCCCTCTTCTGGACCCATTTCAACAGGTCCATGTCTGTCTTGTGCTGGGGCCCCCAGATCTGGAAGCAGTACTGCAGGTGGGGTCTCACCAGAGCAGAGCAGCGAAGGAGACTCACCTGCCTCAACCTGCTGGCCATGTTTCTTGTTCAGCCCAGGATATGGTTGGCATTCTGGGCTGTGAGTGCACATTGCTTGCTTATGCCCAGTTTTTCATCCACCAGTATGTTCAAGTCCTTCTCAGCAGGACTGTGCTCAAGCCCTTCATCCCCCAGTCTGTATTGATATTGGGGATATCCCCAATGCAGGTGCAGGGCCTTTCACTGGGCCTTGTTGGTCTTCATGAGGTTCATGTGGTGCCCACCTCTCAAGACTCTCAAGGTCATCTCTTGTCATGGAATCAAATCTGCACAGATCCACAAGGCTTATCAGTTTAATGTAGTTAAGTCACATGAGATCTAGGTTCCAGTGAGAAAGGGCAAACATGTCCTGCATCCTTCCTACCTGCAGCCTGAATAAGGTTTTCCACTTAGAGCTGAGTGAATTGTTAACTGCCTTCTATATAAAGCCAGAATCGGGCTTACATTTAACTGATCATGCACAAAACTCCCTTCCTGGAAGACTGTGCAGTAAGAAAAGTCAAGCTTTTTCAAGCCAGAGCTTTGCACCCATTATAAACTCACTCAGAAGAATCTTGAAGTTGATAAACAGGTTTTGCTCGTGACACCTCTGACATGGTAACATTATTCCTGCAGATATTGTGGGAAATCTTTAATGATTCAAAGATCAGAATAATTCCAAAGAGAATATTAGTGGTAAGATGTGGTTCATTTAAATTAATTATTAAATTCCCTTAAAAGCCGATGAAGGTTTCAACCCCTCCGTGTGGAGGTCGCTGTCTCTTAACTCAGCAAGGCAGCACTGGGAGACATGACCCAATTGATCAGTCTTTCAGCCCTGTCTCCTCCAGTAGTCATCCATCCTATCAAGTACAGCTAGAAAGGTACAAACTCCTCTCCTGTTCTCCTTGTCTTCTCTCAAAGGAAAAAATCATTACATACAGTCTCATTCATGATAAATTCAATGCCTGCTCTGCTTCCCCTTGCACTGCATTGAGACATCTCTAGGAGGGAGCTAGACTCTTGCGTATCCTTCTCATTTTAAGAAAATACTGGGGACAGGATAACATAGCCCATAAATTCTGATATTCCTAGGATTCTTGCAGGAAGAAAAACCTTGAAAATAGTTACAACATTGTATTATATTTTCATCTATTTCAATTTTCATGTATTACAGGTACTGTATTAATGTATTTCAATGAATAGTATGTTGAGATGATTACAGCCCTTTCACAGATAATGCATGCGATATACTTTAATTACAGTATAATGCACTCACTATGGATAGAATTGCAGATAATAGGTAAAGAGTGTAATTTTTGCTGATAAAATAACATGAATTCTATGCTTTTTTTCTTATGGAAAGAAAGAAATACAGTAAGTCGGTCTTTGTACAAATGTGTGTCTGCTTTGTCTTCTAGACAGTAAAAGCAGAACTCCTTTGTAATGGCAACAGGTTTACATCACAGAAAGGGAAGAAAACTAGATTCACATTAGATTATTTCTCAACTGATAGTGCAGATGAGAATACAACTTACAGGAATTTCTCAATGCAGTGTACCAGGACCTGGAAGGATCAGTGCACAGCCCTGTGTCAAAACAGTTAAACCACCTGTGTCTCCATTCTCCAGCCTCGATAGTGGAAGTTGCCATGTGCAGAGTGGAGTTCATGTCAGTTGATGTTAGCCATCTAAGGCTGTGTCTCATCTCTGACCTGGCTGCCTGGGCTTCCCTTACCAATGGACGAAAGGGGAGATCCCTGGAAAGCAGCTCTTGCTGTCTTTGTCAGTTACTTAAGATGGCATAAAACACTTTTTGGACTAGCTGGAGAGAGAGTCTACAAACTTCCTTACACTAGTTTCCTACGTTTCAGGCTGTTGTTTAGACTTTCAGGACTACTTTTTGGTATGTGCCGCAGCTACTGTGATGGAAACGCTTGAATACAAAAACTTGTTTTAGGTGAGCTTCATGCTGTAGCAGACGAAAGATAGGTGTACTGTTTGGGTGCATTCTACAGTGTTAAATTAGCCACAAACTGCTTTGCTCCAAACTAGAGGTTAGCTCTCTGGGCCGGAGTTTAAGTGCATAGTTTCAGTGCTGGACTGCACTGCTGGCTGGTGAGAGTGCTGCTTCTCCTTCTCGTCCTTTGTTTCCCTGGTTGTACTTGCTGAGGGTCTTCCCATTACTATAAAGCATGACAAATAATCATGAATTATTTGAACAGAGACATCTTTTGTGTCTGTACCAGGCTATGCTTGCCCATTGCAAATGCTAATATTGCTTGCAAGCCAATGTTTTAAAAAAAATGTTCTCTAAACAAATAGATTATTTGCATGCTCATGGTGTTGTTTGCACTGGAGACCTCAACAACCATTAAGCATCTGTGGATGCCGTCTGTGTAGATAGTCATGTTGGTTCTTTTCTAGAAACAGGACATGCTGAAGTATGTATGAAGAATGTAAAAGTGGATTACATTTTTACAGTAATGCTGCAATGAAGCAGATAAAAGTGTGCATATTTAATATATTTATTTATTTAATAATCAAAAGTACCTGCTGGCTGAAAAATCATTACAGTAGGCTAAAGATATAAAATCTGGATGCTTAGAATTTTATACTAAAATTTACGTTTTCACTGTTTAGACAGAGATATGAGATATGTCTTTTTTCCCTGGAGAATCAAATTCTTCTTGAAACTATTTCAAATTACAACTTGACTTTTTGATTACTTTTATTTGTAAACATCTGACATATTGTTTAGATGATGATTCATTTTCAGACTCTGTACTTTTAATGACATGATATCTTTGCCTGTTTGGTTTTCCTTTGTTGTATAAAGCTAGTCATGTGTGGTAAAGTCGCGGCCCTTTGAAGTTAGTGGGAGTTTTGCCATTGATTCAGTGAGGTCAAGATTTCATCATTTTGCTGGGTTTTTTTTGCCCCTGATGGAGTTATTCACGGAGGAGACAGATGATAGTAAGAAAGATACATGTGCTAAATACTGCCAAGTTCAAGAAACAGTTTAGATTCCCAAATACTACATTACTGATGAAAGTTATGAACATTCAAATGAAGAAAAAACCCAATATGACTCATGATTTACAAGTCAATGAATTAGCTCTCACTATTTCTTTACAATCATGAGTTTACTATGTATGATGCATAGCTAATTTCACCTTCATACAATAATGTAATTGTATTTGTAAACCAAAATAATTTTTACACATAGGTTTTCCTACATAATTCAAGACCTCATTGACAATGTCAGAAAGCCAGAAAACGTATCTTCTTGTATCAGCAGAAAGGTACAATTCTTGAGGACTTCTGAAATGTATCTTTTGAAATAAGTGATTTTTCTCCAAAATTTAATTCTTTAAACAATTAAATGTCTAAATAGAAAAGGAGGAAAAATGTAAGATGTTAATTCTGACCAAGAATCAGTGCATTTACTTAAAATAATATATTTTTGCATTTTTTGAGAAGTTTTTCAATCAATATCTTCAAAATTAGGAGATGCCACTGAATCTTACTCTTTAACACTTCCTCCACAAAAAAACCCACCAAAACCCAAACAACAACAAGCAACAGTCAGATCTCATTAAAGGTATATCTAAAGTCTGTAGTCTACTAACCACTCAGCTGTTTGGCTCTAGCTAATACCTGTATGTTTTGTGCTTTGCATTTCAAAGTCCTTATCGGTTACAGTGGCCTTGAGCTGATTATCAGTATATGGATACATCTGGTGCCACCTGGTGACTACAGATGGGGCATGTACCTTTAACAGCTTTGAATTGTATCTGACCCCTGTTAGGCAGTTTGTGAGTGAGTATTTTGTGGTACACATTTATGGAACTCAGGAAAATCATGTTGTTTGCATTATATTTTCTACACTTCTTTAGCTGTAGCAGTTGCTAAAGTACACGTGAAAGAGAATAACACAAATTAAGGTGAATGAGTTGAGGAAACTTGTCCAAGTACTTTTAAATTACCAGTTCCTCAAAGCCATATGTCCTTATTTATCTGCCAAGTCACTTGTTGCTTACCCGGATGGATAGTTGAATGCCGAATTAAGAGGGGAAAAAAAGCTGTTCTTTAAAATTTGGTATCTGCAGAAAATGTTTTTATTGTGTTAAATTGCATGCAGCATCCACATATGGGATAGGGGATAGGTAGAATAAAAAAATGTGTAGAATACCTTTATTTAAATCGCAGTGTGCTCTACTGCTTGAGGAACCCAGGCATCGATCTCTGGCTGGGTGCTGACCACCTAGGTATGCATGTATACTCAGCAAAGACTGAAGCAGAGGTGTGGCTGTCTTCTAAGGATGCTACAAAGCACATAAATGAAGCTGAAGAGTCGGTTATTAAACTTGAATCTATGTATTTGCTAACAGTCTAGATTTAGGGCATGGGAACCCGACGGCAATGTTTGCAGGCATTGCCTGGCTAGCAAAAGCACACGGTGGTGCTTTTATGCCTTCCTGTTCACTGTTAGATGTCAGTCTCATGATACTGTGGGTATTTTTATAGGTGGATACCCTGGGGACAGCTTTCTGCAGATGTGTGAAAAAAATACCATGCTAATGGCAGACTAGCATTTACAGACATAAGGGAATTGGTAGAGGAGGGAGAACTTTAGGACAGGGAGGGAGCTGATTGTGCTGATACGTCCTTGGTTCACTCCTCTGGTGTGGAAGTCAATTAATGTGAAAACACTGTTGGGCACAAAGGGAGGGTCGTGGTAAGAAAGTGGAAGCTGGCCAACTCCAGCCCCTGCAGCTTTCTTCCAGTTAGTTTGGAACTGCAAAATTTTTAGTCATCAAGGCAGTTTGGGAGGTAAATCTCCTATATAGCAGATTACTCTGTGGGTGCTTTGGATGTACAGGAGAAAGGTCACACTTACCCAGTCTTTCCCAGAGCTGCCGGTGTCCTTAGTGAGACTTCTGTCCCTGTCTCCTGTCCACTGGCCAGACAGGTTTCTCTATTAACAGGAAGATCTTTCTGCCTGTAGTGCATCAGCTCCTTGTACATCACCTCTGCATTTCCAGGTTGTCCCAGCAAGGGACACAATATCTAAAATTTTCCATCTCTTGTTTGGTTAACATTAGCAGAACAGTCAACGTGTAACAGTCAGTGCATACTTTCAGATGCACTAGCTTAGGAAACCTTTGTAAGAATTGCTTCAATTAACTCTGGCTCTGCAAGAATGCTGTGAAATGTGCATTTCATTTCCTGAAGGTCTTTTGGATCAGCTTGACTCCTCTCTCCTTCTGTGTGCTGTGTTCTTACACTATGTGCAGAGAAAAGAAGAAATTGCTGGCATAATGCTGGAAGTAGGAAACTGAAAAGAGACTATATCCACCTCCTACAACTTTCATGGCCTTTTTGCTTTCCTGGGACAGCAGTAAAATCACATCGTAAACTGCTTTATGCAAAATTGCTGCCTTCTACTTACTGTGCTAAGAAATGTTATACATGTTGAATTTCTCCATCTCATACTTTCAACCTGTGTTTCTGCTGCTTGCTCACTCCCGCAGAATCAGTCATGGTTCCTACCAGTCAAAGTTGAACCAGGGAGCCAGGCATCAGCTTCTTCAATGTGCTGGCCTCTAAAAATGCAAGTCCGTGGTATAGACGTGTTTTCATTGGATTTCATGGATTTTCCTGGAAGTGTCCCAAAGGGCCAAAAGTATAAGTTCAATGTGTTATCTAAGTGTGGGGAGGAAAAAAAAATATTTATTCAAAGAGGCAAAACCTAAACCGCCAAAACTTAAAATTTACAGACAGGCATTTCTGAAGGACTGAAAGATACAGCATATTTCTTGGTGAAGAGTGTATTGCATACGGGTACCAGAGACAGGGTGTAAAAGTCTGGCATGTGGTTAGGAAGTGGTAGAAGATACTGATACCTGAATTAGCGTCTCAGCACCTTCCTGCGCTCTTATTGCCTTTCCAATGCTAGTAGTTAAGACAGAGGTGACCACAGCAGGGATTGTCAATGCCACCTGGTTACAGTGGACCTGGAAATGTTCATCTACCCTGAAGTAACATGTAGTCACTCTGAAAAATCCTCTTCCACTATCCCAATTCTTCCCATGGTCCCCATGCATTCTACAAACATGGTTAGCTACTGTTTGGGTTGCACTCAGAACTATGGATTCAAGTTTCTGATTTCACTACCACATTCTGAGTCTCCCTCAGGAAGAGCATAAGGATAGTTACCATTTTCTCTTCAGAGAGACCCTCTCAGACTGTGAGCAATCCTTCTTCATCACATTTAAGGACCTCTTCAGTAGTCTTTCTGGTCATGGTAGGCTTTACAACTGGGATATTCCTGAGCAGCTGGGTAAAAGGTATGGCATGTTCCAGCCTTTATCTCTGAGGGAAAGGACTGAAATGAAAGAGACAAAACTTTTGTGTAGAGGGTAAGGACAGCAAGCTGTGATTATATGCTTTTATTTTGCAAGGAAAATGGCATCTGGGAGAGATGGGTGAGGTGAGAAGTCATATGTAAGAAGATAGCAGCTCTGATACTTTGCAAACCAGATGTGAATCCAGGAATCTGAGGCAAACACAACCTAATTCTGGTGTATGCCACATGCACAGTGCCTGCCAGGGACATTTTAGCCATGTGTGAACAAGAGGATCCAGAATGTTTTGGAGTTCCTGGGTCCCAGGGTGTGTGGTGGAAGCATCTTCACCAAGGGAGGCACCAGGCCATCATCCCACATCTGGGTGCTGAAAGAGCTAGCAGAAAGCTACAGGGACATCTGACCAGCCCCCTGATCTGGACAATGGGCAGACCAGCACTGTGGAGTTTGCTCTGGCATTTATGTGATACGCAATGTGTTAGCAGCATTGTGAGCTCTTGGTCAGGAAGCGTTATCCAGGTGGACCAGTAGGAAAGCTTGCTATCCTGGGACTTTTTGAGAAGTGGGGAAAGAAGGGGCATTATTTTACTGTTACAGGATAAAGTAATATTTTATAAATCTTGATGCATTTAGCTGATTGATAATTATTTGGAGTGTGGGAAGGTATAAGAGGAGGTGTTGACAATACAAGTTGTCTTTCACTTGAAACTGCTGCATGTAGTTATCAGAATAAACAATGATTGATCTTATGTCAAAATATGTCTCTTTATTTTTAGCAGTGTTGCCATGTACTTTTGGAGAGAATAAAAGGGCGTAAGAGAACAGCCAGGAGGAGGGGAAGGTCCTGTGTGAGGATGTGTCAAGGATGTTGTACAGTATAGTTTCCAGACCACTGGGGCAGGCTGCTACGTGGATGTTCAGGCACTCACCTAAACTATCTGAAAGGGGTTACAGAAGCAAGGCCAGATAGCTTTGCAGGCAATGTGTCTTCAGTCTGGCAGTATTCCCAGAAATATAAGAATTCTAAAGGTGAAAAGTCAGGAACCAGCATGAAAGCAGTACAGAGCCTGAAGGGTCATCTTCCATTCCTGAAATGCTGGCAGTGTAGATTCTGCTCTTCTGACAGAGCTCCTATCTCCTAGGAAATTCCCCATATGTGCTTCATTACCCACTCTGTTCCTTTCATGTCTCTTAGTATCTTTGGACTTCTTGAAACTGCCCTTTGAGGAGTCCCAGGGTCCTCTGATGAAGCCAGTGCTCTTCTCAAGCTGCTCATAGCCGAGCTACAGTCTCAGGCTCCTTTTAGTATGTGCAGAGCTCTGGCCCATTATTTTCCTCCCAAGCCCTGTGGGATGGTACTGTTTTCCCAGCCCTGCACTGCTCCACAACCCAGTGGCATACATGGGGAAGTTGCTATGTCAGAGTTGTACCTTCCCCGGTAACAGTGTGGGTCATCACAGAGACAACCAGGGAATACATACAAGTTGTAGGTCCAGCACGCCTACACACCAGGCTTTAACTGCAAAGGTGTTGGACCTGTTTTTTTAAGATGTTATTTTGAATTTTCACCTATTTACTGAACTGGGACTTATATTGGTGAGGCAGGGGCAGGAAGAAGGAGAAAGTTTTTATGAGCACTGCATGATGCCTTGTGGTTTTTCTTATCTAAACCCTTTCTACAGTAACTTTGGAAAATATCACTTGCAATCACTTGTGTAATGTTCTTCATCTGTTGAGATTAAAGCATCATTAATGTTTTGAAAATGTCTCCCACAGAAGTTCATGAACTAAGTGCCTTTTTTGAGTGTTCTGATTAATGACAGTCTAGCTAGTAATGAGTATGGAGGAGGCAATGCAAAGCTATTTTGTCGGGCTTGAAGTACACAGTCTTGAAGTGCAATGTGAGGGCACAAAGTTGGTTCTTCCCACTCCTAGCTGCCTGAGTGGGTAGCTGAATATTTTTTTTTTCCCAGTGGCATGTGATTAGTTAGAATTTTCTGACAGGTTTTAACATATTGATAGACAGAAATGAATGGGACAAGCTGTGTAGGGAGATGTTTCAGTTTACTGATGAAATAGATGTAGTAGCCTATCCACATGTTCATTCTTTCATATAATCATGAAAAAAAAACCACACATGAAAAGCACATGAAAAAAACAGGTAGCTTTTAAGGAGAGGTGTACTGTAAAGGTGGAGATGAGTAATTGCATATGAGGTGGAGATACGGATTTACAAAAGTATTGTTCTTTGATTTTTTTAGAGGGATGCTGGCTGTTTTCAAGTTCAAAAAATGCTGTGCTTAGGTGTCATTACGTGTTGGCAATAAACTCAAGCTGTCTGTGTTTATATGCATCAGAGGTAGGGTGGATGGCTGTGTAGAAAAACCTGTCACAATTACTGAAGAAAGACTCCAGAAGCTGGTATGCTGGTGCCATCCAATAGGGCTGCTAGCAGGTTCGATACTGAGGTAGGCAATGTGTTCCACAATATGCACCCATCACCTCGTAATGAATGGTAAATCATAATATTCCAAAATTGAAGCAGTGGCAAAAGAAGTATGGCAAAATATGGAGAAAAGTGATAGTTTCTTGACCTGTAAAAAATGAACCATTTTTTTGTTGGCAACATAAAAAATAAAACAAACCCAAACAAAAAAAAAACAACTTACTAGCAGGATCCTTACAGATAAATCCTGGCAGGTGTATATTCTTGATGATGGCTTGCACATGCTGTGAATATAATCCTCCATTTTAGCAGGTTGCTGAAGTTCAGAAGATAATGATGATGACGAATACAGATTTAGTTCAAAGACTAGTGAACCAAACCTATACCTAAAGTTTAAGTGTTGCAGATTCAGAAAGATTAAGTGCTTTTCTGTCATTATTTGCTGGTTTTTTCATACTACTTGTTTTCAGCTCATGCTGGAAATGAAAACAGTTTTCTACCACAAGATGATGAGTGCAGATAAGCAACAAACATTTGAAAATCTAAAAGAAATAAAAATCTTTAGAAGCTTAATGCAAAAAATAGTTCTGTGGGAAAGTCAGATTTCTCCTCAAGAATTCTCCTCCACATTTTCCCTTCTTTTTATATTTGTTGAGTCTCACTTTACAGCACTCACCCAAGTTTGCAATCAGAATAAGGACAGCATACAATTGACAAAAGAAAATGCCAAAAATCTCTGCCTTCTACAGTTAGCAGTGCTCTACTGTCCTCTTTATAAGCCTTCCTGCCTGGAATAATTTTTGCCAGACCTACCTGCTTTTACTACCTGACAACTCAACAACTGCAAAGATAGTTTCAACTAAAGATTTTAACAGCCTTTCAGTGCTTGAAAACAGGTTAAGTATCAGCTCTGAGGCCAGTAGTATAGTACAAATCTGTTAAGACCAAGAGGTTCAACAAGTAGAAACTTTTTTGATTGAGGTAGTCTTGTCGTCTAAGGTCTAGAAATCCCCATAGAGTCAATTATCTTTACATTTGGCTGTGCAATGTAACTTATGAAGTTAACAAATTTATAAACATTAAAGCGGTAATATAAACAAACCAGTATCTTCTCTGCCTGGAGCAGCCTCTCAGGGGACAGTTAATGACTTTGCCCTTGATAAAACAGATTGAGAAGATCTGCACTATATATAAATAGAAGTATACAGTTGTATGTAAGGGGTGGAAGTCAGCTCCTGATTCAGGTATCTGAAGCTGAATGCGATGTAGCAGTAGAGCCAGGGGTCTATGCAGAGATGTCCCCTGCATCAGGGTAGCCATCTGCCCTCCACCTGTGCTGCAAAGGGGTGAGACCCTCCAGTAGGTCTTGTGTCATGTCTATGTAGAGCTCTGATTCTCCAGGGTATTTTAAATGGTTCTACATGCATGTGTCTAGATACCTGAATCACTCCTTTAGTGCTTGCCTATAAGTCAGGTATCTGAGCTCCCAGTAAGGTCAGTGAAGAGCTCGATGGTCTGCTGATGAAATGCAAGTGTCTACTGTAGGCTAAGAAAAACAGTTCTCTGGATGCTGCTGACTATATCAGCCAGGGAACCAGCTGGAAGGATCACCTGTAGTGGATAAGTGTAATGTGAGGCATCCTAGTATATCTGAGATGTGTATGGGCCTGGCAGTTATGACACAGGACCTGTACGAGACCTGTGCCTTTGTGGTGAACTGGATGGAGGTCATACAGGACACCTGGACGTATTTGAAATAGCACTAGACACCTACATGGGGGCAATTGAGATGAGCCTCAGATTTGCGCTCACTATCACAGGAGCTTAAAAATCTAATTCACATAACAAGTCTATAATTAGGTGTTTAAATCTAGGGATAAATGCTATCCTGTGGGTTCGGCTACAACATACCTCCTCTCTGACAGTGTCCAATGCAGAAACCCAGGAAAGACTTTAGGAACAAGACCACTGAAGTCCTATTGTTGAAAGAAACTATTTCAAAGGCACAGCACTTTCTGATGGACATAAACTTCCAGGTAAACTTCCAATGCTGCAAAATGGTCCACTGAAAAATATTTTCGGAGCCATTCCAGACTTCTTCCTTGTCCGTGAACCACTCTGATGAAATGGAGTCACCTGGAATTTGCCTGTGGAGATACCTCTTAAACAAGTTGTATTCAACGAAGAGTAGAACTCAAAAGACTTTTCAAAGTGAACATTAGTCTTTGAGAATCAAACATGCAATCATACCTAACGATCTTTAAAATTAATCGCTTTCCAAACATTCAGCCATTGGAAAACCATACGAAAATTCACAAAACAGAAACATGCCGCTATCAAGAAACTTGGTTATTTATGGCCCTCCATCATCAACTTTGCTTTTGTCATAGTCCATCCATTGTCAAACTGTCATCATTTGTCAACAGTCCTGGCTAACTGGGGAGGTCCCAGAAGGCTGGAGGTTAGCCCGTGTGATGCCCATCTACAAGAAAGGCAGGAAGGATGATCTGGAAAACGGTCAGGCCTGTCAGCCTGACCTTGGTGCCGGGGAAGTGAGTGCCATCATGTGGCATATGCAGGACAATCAGGCCCAGCTACCATGCGTTTATGAAAGGCAGGTCCTGCCTGACAAACGTGACCTCCTTCTGTGACAAGGTGACCTGCATGTAGTGGGTGAGGGGAAGGCTGTGGATGTTGTCTGCCTGGACCTTAGTAAAGCCTTTGACGCTGTCTGCCACAGCATTCTCCTGGGGAAACTGGATACTCGTGGCTTGGATGGGTGTACCCTGCGCTGGGTAAAAGCTGGCTGGACAGCCAAGCCCAGAGAGTGGTGGTGAATGGAGTTACGTCCCACTAGTGACCAGTTACAAATGGTTTTCCCCAGGGCTCAGTACTGGGGCCAGTTCTGTTTAATGTCTTTGTCATTGATCTGGACAAGAGGATTGAGTGCATCCTCAGTCAGTTTGCAGATGACACCAAGCTGGGAAAGAGTGTTGATGTGCTTGTGGGCACGAAGGCTCTGAAGATGGATCTGGACCTGCTGGACCAATGGACCAAGGCCAATTGTATGAGGTTCCACAAGGAGAAGTGCCAGGTCCTGCACTTGGGTCACAACAGCCCCACGCAGCGCTACAGGCTTGGGGCAGAGTGGCTGGGAAGCTGCCTGGTGGGAAAGGGCCTGGGGGTGTTGGTTGACAGACACTGGACAGGAGCCAGCAGTGTGCCCAGGTGGCCAAGAAGGCCAACAGCATCCTGGCTTGTATCAGGAACAGTGTGGTCAGCAGGACTAAGGAAGTGATCATCCCCCTGTATTGACACTGGTGAGGCTGCACCTCGAATCCTGTGTTCAGCTTTGGGCCCCTCGTTACCAGAAAGATGTAGAGGTGCTGGAGCGTGTCCAGAGAAGAGCATCGAAGTTGGTGAAGGGTCTGGAGCACAAGTCTGATGAGGAGTGGCTGAGGGAACTGGGGTTGTTTAGCCTGGAGAAGAGGAGGCTGAGGGGAGACCTCATTGCTCCCTAAAACCACCTGAAAGGAGGTTGTAGGCAAGTGAGGGTAGGTCTCTTCTCACAGATAACAAGCATTAGGATGAGAGGAAATGGCCTCAAGTTGTGCTGTGGGAGGTTTAGATTGGATATTAGGAAAAAAATTTCACCGAAAGGGTTGTTGGACATAGGAAGAGACTGCTCAGGGATGTGGTTGAATCACCATCCCTGGAAGTATTTTAAAAAAATGCGTAGATGTGGTGCCTCGGGACATGGTTTACTGGTGGACATGGGAGTGTTAGGTTTACAGTTGG
The DNA here is from genome assembly GCF_963210335.1 of Falco punctatus. Lineage (NCBI taxonomy): Eukaryota > Metazoa > Chordata > Aves > Falconiformes > Falconidae > Falco > Falco punctatus. The sequence continues at coordinate 27,833,293 of NC_137581.1, read as the reverse complement.
GCTTAATGATCTTAAATGTCTTTTCCAACTTAAGTGATTCTATTCTAATATTCCTTCCTGTTAACATCCAGCTGAAACAGCCCAACAAATTCTAAAGTCACAATGAAGTGACTGATAGAGTCCATTAACATGATTGCAGAGGCTTACTTTTCCTAGGAGACTGCCAATTTAGCCTGTCAATTTACCAACTGTTTTCTGGATAGAGGATACATGTCACATACTGTGCTGACAGAAGTGTTCTAATTGTCCTTTAAGGCAGCGCCAGGATCTATTTCTTCCACGTCTTCACCCCAGAATGGCAGGAGGCAAAGTTATTTCCCCTTTTAATTCAGCTACTAAAATATTGCTGATGATTAGTAATAAAATATTAACAAAGTTTGCAGGCTTGTCACAATATGTGAGGCCTTCTGGCAGAAAAAAAGGAAACCTGAAATATCTACCCTCAGAGCCTTATATTTCATATTACATACTGCTGAGATGCAGCTGAATATGTGCATAAAATGCAAAGAATTCTGCCACCATTTTATGTGCTACCAACCAGCTTTATGACATCAACTGTAAGTACAAACAAGCTGGCTGACAAGATGGAATTTCTCTTCCCTGATCATTTAATCCTCTGTTACTACCATGCACTCAATTGAGTAAAAGTGTACTTACATAAGCTCAAAGAAAAACAATTTCCCTATCGTAAAGCACATTAGGAATACGTCTTTACCCATTTGATTACTAGGATGCATGTGTATGAGATAATGTACAGATCAAGATCCACAATCAGTGAGTAAACTCAAGATAAACACAACACTAAGGCTAACCTGAAACAAGGGGAAGTCACAGTATTGAAGAGTTTGCACCAATCCATTCCCCTTGGCACCAGTTTCAAAGGCTTCTTTCTAGAAATCTACCCTTAAATACCTCTAACTACCTATTCTGCCCCTGGTCTCTCACCACATAGGGCAGGTTATAATAATGCACGCCTCTCCCACTTCCTCTTTGATCTCTTTGCAGTGAAAATTCAAAAGGATTTTTTTTTTTTTATTATTTCTGACACTTTTCTATTTTTTCTGAAACCTCATAAGCAGTAGGATTGTTCAATTGATTCTTGCATGCAGGGAGGATCTTAAAGCATCTGTCATTAAGGAATTGAACACAGCTGAGAATATCATCAACCTGTAATAAAAATCAATTGCCAAACCTTTGCCTGTCAAAAAACCTTTCATTTTTCATTCCTAGCTTAGTTGCCTGAGCCTTGGTCTCCTCTTTTTACTTCAGAAAAAAGTTCTGTTTGTATCTATGAAACATAGAAAACTTATAGTATGATTAAAAACTAGAACTGCTGCTAAATAACAAACCACTGACTAACATACTAGGAATAATATACTTGTGAAACAGATTTCTATGTCATTTTTCTGCATCCTCTGCGGGTTTATAGAGTTTCTGTGTCCCTGCCATACTCTTTTGTATTCCTTCCTCATAATATTTTGAAAAAATATGGAACATTTTACTTAAAGTGTTTTGCAAATTTGCCTGATTCCTACTTTTTTCCTTAAGAATATAACCCTTTTAATTTTCTCAGACACAAAATTTACTTTCCAGCCTTGAAGCTATCTCAAATTACTTTGCAATGCTAAATAATTGCAATCAGCTGTAAAGAAGTTTAGCTAATTCCCACCCTTCCCTCTGAGACACTCCTATCTCCTAAACAGTTTATTGATACCTAGAGAGGCTACCAATCTGTTATTGTTCTTGCTGCAAAAGCTCTTCTTCAAGAACAGTCTTTGTTAGCCAGTGGGACATCTTTTCTTGTTTCTACATTCATGAAGCTCAGGACAAAACAAAGGATCCATCTCAGATTCTAAGAACTCATTTTTTCTAACATTTCTCTCAAGACCTCACTGGATAAGCAAGCTAATTTTCTCCTGCCTCCCCAGTTGAATATTGGAGCCATTTTGGGAGAAAGCAAAAAACAGGGATAAGCAAGAGCTCTTCCACATTTTCCTGATCAGACTGAAAACATGGGGTGTCAGGAAATGGAAGGTCAGACATAAACTTCACTAAAATTATTTTGCCTTTATGAAACATTCTGTGTTTGAGAAAAGTATCTGTGCATGCATTTAAAACCATGACTTGGTGAAGGACCACACTAGGTCTACTTTAATCATTCAGGAAGTTTCAATATTGTCTTCACTCATCATGCAAACTTTGAGAAAGGCATATATGACCTTTATTATGATGCAACAGAAATAACTTGAGTTCCCCTTTAATCATTTCCATAATAAGATTATTTTGCTTTCTTAGTTGTCGTTTTTCCAAACCATTTCCAGTTTCTTCTTGCACTGTCCCTGAGTAAAAACAGTTTGCCTGTCATTTTTCATTATGAGCACTTGAGCAATGCCCCGAATTCTTCCTCGAAAAACTCCTCCACCTAGTTTCAAAAAGATACGTGCTGAGAGAGCAAGTATGAGTTTCAGAGCTGGAAATCAAAATATCCTGACAGCCTTTTATTGAGTATCTACTTTTAAGTCATTTCCCATCCTTGCTCACGCTACTGACATTGAAGGAAGGGTATATCCATCCACTAATAATGCTCATAGGAAAACATTAATTGAAAATGACCGCTCTTATGTAGGGGCTGTATTTTGGATTAGCTGCCAGAGATACAAGGAGGAGGATAAAAAAGAGAATTTAAGTGCTGAAGTCTTGTGTCATCAGTCACACCTAACAAATGCATGTCCCACATCTTTGAAATCAATTATTTTTTCCTCTGATTCTATCTGGAAATTGTCACCAATTCATTTTGCTGCATTTCCTCTCCATTCTTTATTCTCCTTTTTCAAGTAAAAAAAAAAAAAAAAATATCTATACTTTTACACACCAGGGAGTTTCCTGAAGAAAATAATCCAACACTCTACTTGTAAGCACCTAAAAGAAAACATGGACATGAATAGCAGCCTACCAGGATTTATCAAGAAGAAATCTTTTCATAACAGTATAGTTTTCTTTCATCACCAGATAGCAAGCTCTGTATGTTGGGGAAAAGCAGTACATATCATATATAGCTTGAGTTTTGTAAGATTTCATAAACTGTCACTCAAAACACAGTCTAAGAAAACCACTTGTAGAACAGTTGCCAGTAGTACCTGGTGACACAGGCTGAGTGACTCAAACGGAGGGGTGAAATGAGCAGTTCTGCAGGGGTCTCTCTCAATCAATATATTAATTCCTGGCATTTAGGATGAAATAGAGGTCATCTTAAATCTGTAGACATCACAAAGCTGGGGGGGATCACAAGGCTGTTGCAGGGCACAATTAGGGATGGTTTTGGCAAAAAAAGAAAAAATTATTTCTGTAATAAATAAAACAGTTCAGTAAGAAAATGTGTAAGGTTCTAAGTAGAGAAGAAGTAATCAAGTATATATTGGAATTTAAAATGATTAAGATAACAGTTCTGCGAGGGGGCTTAAAATAAGACTAACAGGAAAAGGCTGGACAATATAATATTACTGTGCAAAAGTCAACATCGTATTTGGTCACATCAGAATGGGCACAGATTATAAACTATACATGAATTTGTCCTCTGTTATACTCAGAAGTGGTAAGGAACATGCAGAAAGAATTAAGAAGGTTCAGAAAATTAGAAAGTCTTCCCCATAAGGAGAATCTGAAGGAATGAGTGTTTAGAAGAAAAAACTGAAACTATAGTAAAGAAATAACGTGTCTTCTGTATCCACGTTTTGTAGAGCAAGACATTATAGGCTCAAACTGGACAAAGGTAAAACAAAGTCAGAAACATTGTCAGGAAATGGTGCAACGTATTAACCCAGCACTGCAGGGCTTTAGGAATACATTGGTCAAATACCTGTGGGGTTTGATCTAGGTATAGATACCATACATTGGGTTCAAGGGAGCAAACAAGACCTTCTGACAAGTTCCTTCCTACTGCCCAGTGCTCCTATTGCTGAATTCTTCTTACACTGTTTGGCTCAAATGTTCTGCAGATGTGTTAAGTATATACTGTTGTTTGTATAATGTGGTTATGCATGTCATCCTCGTTGTTTCCAAAAGTGATGTTGGTTTCAGTGGGTTACTAAATGCTATTGTAATTCTTTTTCTTAATATGTGACATTAATGCCTTTTGTGCAATGTGGCTGGCACAGAGACTGGAAGTCATCAGTCCATGCTGCGACTATTGTGACACACAAATTGATTCAGCTGTAATAGGATGAGCATGAAAAAACATTAGAAAACTATAGGCTGACATCAGGTAGGTTAAGTGTAACTGAAAAAAAAAACAACCCAAAAATAAAAACAAAAACCCCAAAAACTTTGAGGTTTTGAAAACTCAATTTGTACTTGGAAAAAAATAGAATGAAAATAAGTCAACCTTGTAAATTTAACTGTGCAAAATTCCCATATACACAAAAAGGCAAGCACTGAAGCCTCCTTAAATGTGACAGGGATTTTGTATTAGCTGTGGCAACATCCCTGTTGCCAGTCATGTCCCAGCAAAGCTGAAAATAAATTTTCAGCAAAATAAATAGACATGATATTCTAACTGGGGGGAAGTTATCCTCTGCTAACAATAATGCATATTAGGACAATTAGTCCTGATCCTTGGAAATATTTTATCACACATGGTATATATACACTGAGAAGGGCTTGCAAGGAAGCAAAAATGGCAGCTCTCTACCCTGCCAATAGGAGACAGACAAAAGCAGCTCCTAAAGGTAACACAATCTGCATTAGCTGTTCATACCTTCTTCTTAAAAACCCTGGAAGAATGGCCAGAATGATGAATCCAGTACTTTTGAAAAATACGTGTCTTGTATCCCAGTAGTGCAAGTTAGGAAGCATGAGCTGTGGTTAGCTGTGGGTTAGTATTAGTATGAGAGCACAGCCCATCAAGTTTTGAGCTAGTTCAGCATACGGTTTGTGTCTGCTGAATAAATTTTTTGGGGGCTGTATGCTAAGGGGAGTGTTTACCTTACCCTACTTTAGCTATCTAAAATTAGATCTCTGTTTTGGGTTGCTTTTCAAAAATTCTCTCTCCTAGACACCTTTCTTGGCTGACTTGAAATATAATATCTTTGTAAGAAAATATTGGGGACATTTTTTAAAATTAAGGGTTAGAATTGTCATAAGAAAATATTATAATCACAATAAGCAAATCTGAAATAAAATATCCTTCTTATTGTTAAATTATAGACAAATTTTGGAGCAAAGTAAGGTTCCAAAATAAATAAAGTAATCCAGAATCTTCCATTAAAAATGTCCACTCAAAAAATATTTTATTTTTTAATTATTGATTTTTCCCAATATCTTCCTGGCATCAATTCATAACTGGATTTACATCCTGGGTTGATAAAACATGTGCCTAAAAAAGTGTATCCAACTGGGAAAAAAAGCAGAAAGAGTTGGTCTGCCTAGGCAACCTGGAGTTACTGGCAGAACTTTTAACAAAACCCATGTCCTGAGGTCCAGATAGGTTGTCCAGCTGTTATTGCCTTGAGTCAGATTTATGTTTTTTCTTCGTCCCCAGGAATCCTCCACTTTTCTCATTCATAACATCATTTGGAAGCTGACAAAAGATACTTCCATCTCAAAGCTGCAGCCCAAAGAAACCTTCCTGCCATAAAGTCTCAACTTGTGGTTAGGATTTCATTTTGGCTAGTCAGCCCTTTCATTTTGCTATGAACCACAACCTATAATTAGCACAAGAGTGAGGTTTTATGGGCTTATGCATCTGGCATTCAGAATTTTAATTGGAGGTCTCAATATGTTTTATATAAAAACCAATATTTTAATTTTTTAAGCACAATTTAAGACACAATATTTTATTTAAGACCCAACAGGGTGCGCATCACTTAACTTCAAAATATGTACTGCCCCGTTTTTGTCATCTCTCTTGCTTGTGGTTAGACTCCAGAGGAAAGAAATCTGGAAGATGAGCATTAAACACCTTGACAGCATTGAGCTGAACTGTGGGCATGGAAATGTTAAAGGACACAATTTGTAATGAAATCTTATCTGCTGAACTTAAACAGGCTCCATTTCAGATGTTCAATAAGTATTCAAAGTATGCATTCTTAAGAAGTTACAATATCTCTAAAAAATTTCATTGCACATTCATACATGAAATGAAATGTTTATTTCATGCACATTTAGTCCTCAGACTATTGTCGATTAACTTTCAGTGCCTTAAAGCAAGGGTGAGGTTTGGGGGGGTACATCTGCTTCCTAAAAAAAAAACAGACATGGAGGCAGAATGTTATAAAAGGAAAGAAAATTAAGTAGCACATTAGAAGTGTGGCACTTTACCGTTAGGAAATGTAGTGAGGCCAAGGACAATAAAAAAGTTGAACCTTTTCCAGGGAGGCCAGGGAAGCTGCCTATGGAAAGCAGAAGATGATAGCATACCAGGTGGGTGTTGCATGGCTTAGGATCACACACGCTGCTCAGAAATTATGCTGTCCCTGAGCTCAGCTTGGCAACTTCCACCCACTTGCCTGCCTTACATGCTCCATGGCCCAACAACATACCAGCTGTGCAATGCACAGCAAGCACCGGGGACGAGGAAAACGACTTTCCGCCAAATCTGGGGCCGTGGTTGCAAGCCTGCAGTTTCTGCAGTCTTGTGAGGATAGTTTCAGCACAGCTTTCAGGATAGACTGTGTACAGACCCTTTCAGTGGTGTGACAAGTGAATTCAAGTTATCTTGAAGTTCTATCTTCAAGTTATTCAAATTGTCTGATAGTTTATCAGTGACAGTGCGTGTGAAAGGAGTTGGGGTAGGAGGAATTTTTGAGTCCTTCCTGGTTGGAGCTACTTCCATCATCATAACTGGGATGTATTGCAGCTGATATAATAATATGAAAACAAAGAAGAATTGAACAAACCAGAATGTAAGTCAGAAAACTGTATATGCATAAGGGTAACTTGTGTGCAGTGGGCTGTACTGAAATGTAGAGTTCAGCATTTTCAAGGTGTTTGGCTGATGACAGCTATAGAGCAGTAGCACTGAAGCAACTGGTGAGCTTGATGACAGAGCTTTATAATATCAATTTTCTTATATAATGTGGTGCTGCACGAGATGACATATGTATTCATCTTGTTACCTGTTATATATCCGTTTTTTTCTTTGCTTCGGACTTTTCCTTCAATCATGCTGTCATGATTGATGTGACTCAGAAATTTATTTACCTAACTACTTTCAGCCATTGCAGATTTCCTCTCTTTTACAAGCAAAAGGCAAAATAATAGTAAATAAATAAACCAAGACAAGAACCAGAAAAGCTATCTGTTTGCCCAAGGAAATAGGTTGCTTTACATAGATTTTGAGCTCTTGCACTTAAAAAGTAGGACCTACTTTTTAAGTGCAAGAGCTCAGAATCTCTCTGTTAAGATACTTCAGGAATGAGAACCATTATGAGAAATCTGGATGGAGAAATGGACACACCTAGGGTTTCCATTTTTCCTCTTCCAAACTGACTATTACCTTTTCCTATTTCCTGGATATCTCGGAGATCGTCAGCAATTGATAGTCAGAAAAGTCAGAAAATCAAAGACTCTACTTTGATGTTATAGGGACAGAAAATGTCTCAGATCTAACTGGCATTAATTTAGACTGGATTTCTCTTTCTTGTCATAGCAAAGGGGCTTCTTTTCACACCGACTGTACAGGGAACTTAAACACATATTGAAGAGGGCTGTTCCACTTAAAATCTAAAAAGAATTGTTAGATATCTAAGTTGGACTCACTCATTCCCACTTAAAATAAGTGCAGAGAAAATGAACGCAACAAAGAAAATCCAATGTCCTTGAGCACTGAAGTGTACAGACTTACAGCTACACTTTCTTTTTGTTGTTTTTTTTTTCTTTTTGCCTACTCATTCCCATACAGATATGCGTACAATTACACACAATCATCAGACTGCTTTGCCTCAGCCCTATAAATAGTGCTGAAGTAGAAAATTATCATCAAAATATAAGAAGGCAAAAATCACTTGGCCTTTCTAAGTTTAAGCAGCCTCACACTTGACATACTAACTCCAAAGTGTATGATACAGTTACACCACTGCTAAGCCTTGGAAAGTCACAGTCAGTCACTCTAAGACCTAGTTAGCTTCCTGTTCTCCCAGGATTTAAGATTCATATGCTGCCTGTGAATATTCTGTCAAAGCTTTAGATTGTGTGGCTAATATCAATGTGTGCTGGTTATTTGTTTTGGCTTCTCTAAAGAGAATTATTTTTCAGCAGTTTGAAAGTAAAATTCATCATAAGTCTGGTGACTTCAGAGCAAGTACTCTGGGTCATCAGTTAAACGCTGAAATATTGAGTGCCATGAGACCACTCAGAATTTCAAAGGAGAAGTACTTCATTATGCTCCAGATGAGGGAATAATTTGACCTTATTGCTTTGGCATTCTGTATATCTTTGGTTTAAATGAGTAGGAAGTCTTAAAATAGAAGGTAGAGGGTCAGAGGTTAAATTCATGATGTAATTAAAGTTGCAGTCTTAGGGTTTGCCCTTTAAGTTTAAATGTTTCTGTAAGTTAAGGCTGAAATGATTTAATACACGCTTCTATATTTGGGTCAATTATGATGGTATGAATTCCAAAATGTGTGCATTAGCCTTATAGCTTAAGATGAAAGGTTTTGATAAACTATGAGAAAAACAAACAGCTTTTGAGTTAATGGACCCCATGTATAAGTCAATCATTGTAATGCCATGTTGTTTGAAGCTGTCTCTGTTAAATTTTTAGAGAAGATTGCAGTTAATGACATGTTAAGATAGCCTTCAGTTCTGTCAGGGCTTGAAGCAAGTATTAGTTTAGTACTGACACAAACTACAAAGATAATGACATGCTAAGTGACAGAAGAATACTCTGAGCAGTTGGTGAGTTTGGAGTTACAGCTTTGTATCCTTCAGTTTTCTGCCCTTGCAACTCTCTCCTCTGCTCCCTGGTCGCCTGACCCTGGGGCCAAGACGGAGTCTCATTAGTGGTGGTGGATGCTGTCAGAGCACAGCATATCCCTCCCTGTAAACCCTTTTAAGACCTGATAGCCCAAAATGCTTCTGCTAATGCACAGTTTGGGCCTCTTCTGCCATTTACATCTCTTTCTAGCCTCAGAAACGTTGGCCACAATTGCAATTGGAGAGAGCAAAAGTGTGTGTATGCATATGGTCTCTTTTTTCCCTATATGATATGTAAGTAAAAGAGAAGATAAATCTAAGACTGCAATAATCAGTGAGGTTTGGGGTTGGAAATGGGTCTCATTTTCCCCACTGACACCACAGACAGGTGTAGAAACAGATACGGATTCCGAGCCCCAGCTTAACTAACTGGACAGGAAGAATGAAGCGATCCGGGCATGCGGGCATCCCCAGAGGGGCTCTGCGCAGTGTTCAGACTGGCTGTGACATGACCCAGAGGTGCTCTGGAAGAGACCTGACAGAGCAGTGTGGACATAGCCAGAGTCCTCTGAGAAAACATATGCCCAAATCATGTTTCTTGTCCTGACCTGAGACTGGGCACAGCACACAGACCTTCCGCTTGTTCTTGTACCCAAGTGTCTCCCCCATACATCCTTACCTTCAGAATATTCTCTACTGGATTCTTTACCTCCCGAGTAATTTTAAACCCCTATTTTTCTGTATGCCTGCACACACTGCACTGTTTTGTTTGCACCTCAGAATAAAGAAAGCAGAAGAGAACTTGCTCAGGAGCTGCTTGGCTCACAACTACTGGTTGTAAACAGGAGACTGTAAGCCTGCGGGGAGGACTGTGACGACAGCTGCTCCCTTTGCATGGTGTCGTGGGGGTGGGTGGACTAGCTCAGGCATCCCACAGTCCTGCTCTAGAACAGACTCTGAGCCAGCCTTACCCAGTGCCAAGCCAAGTGTGCGTGTTTGAGTGTGTGGGAAGGGAGAAAAGGGATTTCTGCCCCTTGCCTCCACATACCTTCTCAGAATCCAGCACAGCTACTCGGGGTCAGCAATTCATTATGGCCAGGTGGGGATTGTTTCCCTAGGGATGTGCGATTACAGTCCTGAATGCCAGATCTCTAGTCTTGACTTTCCACCCCATTTTACATGAGTAAGTGGCCACCTCCCAAAGTAATTCTCTCATTCAGCTAATTAGTGCTTCAGGCCTCTGTTTTACAGCCCACACACATAGCAGCTCTTATGCATGGACACAGTTCCACTGAACAAACATGAGCTGTTTTACACACAGAACAGCTAAAAAAATGTACAAAATACACAATGTCTTCATTAGAAAGAGGGAGAAAAAAAATATCCATGATCTATGTATTTTATTTATGGATTTAGATCCATGGACCAACATTTCTTTTCAGCTTAATTTCATTCTAGTTTTCTTTTCTGCTGAGTTTCTGTCTGATTTTGTGCATTTCTACTTCTTTCCCTCCCAAGGCTCTAAACATAGCTCTAAATATAAACACTGTTCTCACATGCTTTATGTGTTTGCTATTAACTTATCCTCTTAGTTATCTGTGTTTTTTCCACCTGGCAACAACAAGGTCATTCTGCCATCATAATACTTCTATCAAACATTTTTTCCTCCCTGCAATGGCCATCTATTTCCCTAGCTTCCAGATAACTTTGAGTCAAAAGTTTTCTGGTTTTCTTCCTCCTAAAGGAGCATCACTCATAGCACCTCACTGATGTGGACTGAGTTTATACTTAGTTATTGAACTATGGACCAAAAGCAGTCCGTAATGATGATGCCAATAACATTTTTGATAGACATTGGCTAATTACACTTATATGGTTTCATTATACTAGTCTAATCAGCTGTCTTGATCTGGGAAAGACTTTAGAGTCTGGTATTGTAAAATAAACAAACAAGCTTAAAATGAAAGACCTTACAGTCTTCTGATAAAAAGGACTGAAAATACAGAAATGCACACCAGAAGAGGCTTTAAAAATTCTTTCTTGGGGCCCTTGTTCTACCAACTCCCCCATTTTCCAACAGAGAGTATGTTTGTGCACGTGAGTTTAGAACTGAGCCTTAAGAGGTCACACTCTTTGCAGCAGGTATCTTTGTTGCTCTACACTGTCATATTTCCAAACTTCTCTGTCAGAAAACTTTTCTTTCTCATTTACTTGCATTTTAAAACTAACTTGTCCAAGTCCTGTTCATCGCTTCCTTCAGAGAATCACAATTATGCCACCCTGATTCTCTTCCTTATAAAACTGAGATTAACCCGTGAGAGATGGACAAGCTTTTCCACCTTGCTCACAGCTGGCACTTCAAGGGACACAACAGGAGGATTTGTGTCTGACTCTTCCTTGTTTATCTAATCATTTGCTCCGATGAGTCATTGCCTATGAGCTGTTTACATACAAACAGGTTTTATGAAAAATCACACCCTGTTTATAGCGATTTATTAACTGGAAAGAGGCTACTTTAGCTAATTGAATTGTTATGTTTGAAGTGTTTCCTTCAACTCTGGCCAGAAGCAAAGACCTGTCAATAATTGTACTGCCTGGTGAACTATTCATAGCTTAATTTTCTATGGCTCTTGTTCAATTAAGAGGCCTGTAATTGTTTTTGACTTTTTTCACAGGTGCCACCAGTGCTTCTGGACAAGCAGTTTTCAGAATTTACGCCGGATATCACACCCATTATTCTGGCAGCCCACACCAACAATTACGAAATCATAAAGCTCCTTGTGCAGAAGGGGGTCTCCGTGCCCAGGCCACACGAGGTCCGCTGTAACTGCGTCGAATGTGTCTCAAGTTCAGACGTGGACAGCCTCCGCCACTCTCGATCCAGACTCAATATCTACAAGGCTCTGGCAAGCCCATCCTTGATTGCTTTGTCCAGTGAGGATCCTTTCCTTACTGCTTTTCAGCTGAGCTGGGAGCTGCAGGAACTAAGTAAAGTTGAAAATGAATTTAAGTCGGAGTATGAGGAACTGTCACGGCAATGCAAGCAATTTGCAAAAGATCTCCTGGATCAGACACGGAGTTCCAGGGAATTGGAAATTATTCTTAATTACAGAGATGATAATAGCTTGATAGAAGAACAAAGTGGTAATGATCTTGCAAGATTGAAACTGGCAATTAAGTACCGTCAAAAAGAGGTGAGTGTGCTGGAGAATAATCAAGCATATTTAGTAGTAGTAATGTGGTAGATAATAGCCTGAAATACATCCTTTTAACTGAGACAAATTGATGCTTATCTTTTTTTGTTTTACAAGGTTTCTTCTTTTTTATAGTTTTAATTAGATGGATTTGAGGAGCTGTTATAATTTGATATTACTAGAACTTAAAATCTTCTGTTATAGCACAGAACCAAAGAAACTCTTCTCCTTTTGCACCTGAATAGACATAGTCTCTGGTAGTTGTGTTTTGAAGAGTTCTTCAATAATAGGATGAGAAATATATACAGCATACTTCAAATTAGCTTTAATTGTGTCTGACAGAAAAAAGAGACTATGTGTTTAAATACCTATAAATTACTACAGGTACCTCTATAGAGAGGTTTCTTTAAAAACTAGCTATTATGAATAGGTACTGAAACATAAGATTAATAGCAATGCATGACTCCTCAAAATTTTGACATTCAGATTCTTTTTCATAAAGAACCCAAAGTAGAGATACCTGGGTATTGGTTTCCATGACAGTTAAAAATTCATGAGTTTGCTTCACTGATACAAATATTCAATGGGAGTTAGAAGAAGTCTGCATTTCTTTTAAAAATACTGAAGTTCTTATGTGCATGCAAAGGCAAAGAAATCAAGACAGTAAAATGAGTTAGGAAGACAGTTCCCCTGATATTTACAAAACTTCACTTGATCCCTGCTCATCATCATGTCAGAAGGTGTTTTATCATCTCATTTGGAACATGTACATCCAAAATCATCTGAACTGTGGAAGCCTGTAGGCAAGACAGGTGCTGTTAGTAATTTAATGTTATTTGTTCATACAAAATACTTAAGAAAATTATGTGTTACATTGAACCACTCTATCTATCACTGCTAAGTCTCTTTTCTGCAAAATATAATATTAAATGCATTAATATATTAAGTATGTTAGAAAGGTTTGCAGGATCAATAACCAAACATGTAATGATTCTGTTGTCCATTTGAAATACAATTTAGTAATGCTAGGAAGTTATCGTGAAGTACTGCTGGGAAAATATCTCAATTAGTCTCTGACTTCATAAGTCTCTAATAAGCATTTTATCCTTCAGGAAATGTATTGGATAATTTTATATGTGATAGTATAATATTTTAGGCAACATATTCACTGCCTTAAATTATTTTCAGATGGTACTATTCCAGACTTAACAACTACTATTTCTATTTATTGAATTGCCAGTCCTGTCCTACAGACATTTAAGAGATTCTAGCTTGGACTTCTGTTTTCCAAAGGATTCATGCATTAAAATGAAATTCTAACTTCTTGTTTGTTTTTTTAAAATGTAAATACAAAGCTTGAATTTTCTTAACTTGAGATAAAGACAGTGAAAGACTTCTGTAGGATGCAATGTTTTTTATAGTTGCATCTGATTCCTGTACCTCATTAAACTGCAGTAATACAGCTGATTACACTTCATTGATTCTTTGTAATAGCAAACATTAAAGCAATACTTACTTAGCGCAACAATTCCAAATCAGTGCATCTTTTATAGTTTACATATATTTTTCATTTCTGTAAATATTTCCCACTACTCCTACCATTTGAGTCTCCCTGAAGTAAAATCAAGCTTTATTAAATACTTTTGCTGTGTTCCTAAATGTATTCCCTACTAGATGCTGGAGCAAATAGTAGCCACTGTAACTGATCAGTCATTTTATTTCTGATTATTATAACAGTGTTCTGGTAGGTACAGGTCCAAGGTCAAGACACTTACCTCAAGCATAATAAATGCTTGGATTCTGCCTGTCCTGGTGCACATGGATCATGATGAAAATAGATCAGATGGATCTTTCTGTTTCTTGTGATAAGGATGTTGCAGGAGCCACTGAATCCAGCAGCCTCCAAGGGATTCTTTCAGCCCGGTCACTGGAGCCCAGCCAAGAGCAGGTTCTCCATCCCAGGCACAAGCATACTGACTGGCCCTGCTTACACATATCCAGCCCCTTGACTGCCTTCTCCTCTCCATTTTGCCATGCTTATTCCTGCCTAATCCTTCCCCACCCTTTACCTTTCCCCTAAACATACCATAATAAATTTTACATAGTCCCACAAGACCCCTCTGATAATTACTTTGAATTTCCCATGAGTCTCATGAACAACCTCAAACAATCCATAACACTTCCAGTAAATATGTTTCCCCCTCCTTATGATCAGATACAAAGTTGAGGTTGGCCCTCCTTGAGGCAGTTGCAGCCAGTGTTTCAGTGGCCTGTTCATCAGAGCATGAAGAGTCTTGGTCTTCATCATTGTCTCTGTTATACCCTGGCTTCTGTGTAGAATGTAACACTTTTCTTGATATTTTCTATTTCTGTTACACAATTAAACATTAACCAGATAAATAAATGAACAAATAATTTAATGAACCAGATGCTCTCACATTTCATATACCCTTACACTACAACTGTCCAAGGTAAGCTTGATGGCAAGCAGCAGACAGCTTACAAATTTCATTTTAAAAATGTCAGGGAAAAAATGTGGACTGAATTTTAACTAGCCCATGAATATATTATTTTGAAATTAACCTGTTTAAAAATACTGGTTTGCGGTGATACGTCTGCTTCCTTTACCCTATGTGTCTCAGTCACCAAGAGCCAGTTCTCTACCAAAGACTATTCTATTATGACAGAGGCAAACATGGATTTGCAAAGTTTTTTGATGCTATTCAGTTCTAGTTGTTGTTTGTCTTCCTTGTAATTTGCCTGGTATCCTGCAAAACAATAATAGTAAAACAACCACAACCCAACCCCCCCAACAAATCAGCAAAATAGATAGCAATGCATTGTCTTCCCTCCTTAGCTCCCATCCCTAACATTTCAACCTTTATCCACACTGTTACCAAAGGACATTGCAATAATATATTGGAGCTGAGGTCAGAGCTCCATGAGTAAGCAGTGAGGTCTGGTTGTTCAGAACATCCAGTCTAAGTCCAGAAATCACAGCTAAAAGTAACAAAATAATGAAGAATGAGGACAAGTAAAATAGGAACATATGTCCTTTTACATTGCTTCTACAATTAATTGCTCAGGAGTTAAAGATTACTTTTTTATTATTATTGTTATTTCAAGTTGAAAATAACACTAAATGTTATTAGCAGTAATTCCTCTTGGCATTGATAAGCAGGTATGAAACACATTAAAACTAAACCTTGTAAAGGATCAGAGTAGCCTTTAGATAATTTGGTTAAATCTCAGACACAAGAATGGGTAGGAACAGCAGTTGAGGGTACTTGTAGAAGCAGACAAGTGGATGGTTAAGTATTTTCTTTGTGTGAATAAAGGAAAATGGACAGACATGAAAAAAAGATAATTAAACAAGCTGGAAGTTGTTGAGGAGCTTCTAAAATTACATAGTGTTCGATCCAATGTATATGTAGAAATACCTTATAACAGAGAAAGGCTCTTAGAAGTGAAGTGATTAAGCCATGCTTGGTATAGGGGTCTGCCAGGCCCTGGTACCACCTCTGTATTATCATCGTCTCTGGAAATGAAGAAAGCACATTCATTCTCAGAGCTGTCTGGATTGTTCATGGTCACCTGATTGCCCCTGAATTGGACCTCCTCCAAAACCCCAGATAGTTTATGCCAATTGGATTGGAGGTTCTCCACAGTGAAAGATGTTTATCTTCTGCATTTCGATTCCTTTTGCACTTGCCATAAAACTGTGATCCTCGTTCCTGTACTGTGTAAAGGCATCTCAGTGGTGTCGATTCTTAGTCCGTGAAGTCACGTCAGAGGGAGTCTACTATGTATTACCAAGGAAGAAACTTCACTAATAAACCCATCCACCTTCTTTCATTACTAACTAGTGAGGTTAAAAGAGGTTTATAGTTTCAAGTTTACGCTGCAGAGTAATGTCTGGCAAGACTGTGGGTAATATCTGTTCCGAGTCAAGCGGCAGAACCAGAGGGTATCTGCCAGCATTAATGTTTTGTGTGCTTGCCCACAATTTCTTTAGCATAGCATATGGGACAGAACACTCAGGGTACCGGTTTTTTCTGATCCTTTTGTACCACTGATGATGTTTGATTATAAGCAAACACACATTGCTGATGCTTCAGGTGCCTGTTTCTGACACCTACCATTGCGTGGGCTGCAACTAACAGCAGACAGGTTCCTTGAAGTCGTGCAGCCACTCTGCATTGGGCACAAACATTTTGTTGTCTAATTATCTACTGTATAATATTATCTCAGCTAAGGGAGACTGGTTTTATGAAGGCTGTTACTTACAATTTTATTGTGCTAGACTCTAAGCATGCAGTGATCATGGGGAAATAGTTTCCTGTTTTCCTGAAACAAATAAAGATGTTACCTGATTCAACTGCACTTTCATTCAAGGATGTAGAAGGGAAATCCCCAATTCTGTATATGATTCACAAGCAAAAATTATCCTACCTGTAATAATAATAATGTGGCATTCTGAGTTCAAGAAAATTACAAACCCCTGGTGCAACAATGCACAACTGATAATTAGTAGACAGTTGCCACTAATTGCAAAATGCATGCTCTGTGCCATATATAGAGAGAATTTTTAATAGAAAAATCACATCAAAACCCCATTGTCTCACTCTTCAGTTAGCTGTCATTTAGGTTTGGTTCTGTTTAGGCATTATGCATGTATCTGCACATATGTGAAAAAGTGCTTACTGAAATGCTTACTAATTTTAGTGAAATAAAAAAAGAGGGGAGATTAATAGACTGAACCAATATCCTCTGGTTTCTCAGTAAGTTTAATCACTGCAATTTAAATACTTATACTAGAAGTTTATATCTCTGTCTCATTTTGCCTCATACTAGAAGTTTATATCTCTGTCTCATTTTGCCTCATACTAACTGGCCCATGTCATTTAAGCTGTAGCTGTATAAGCTGAAGCATAGGAGCAGGATGAGGTTATAATTATTGGCAGTACTATCTCATTTTGCTTTGATATAAGATACCAGGATATCAACACAGAAGAAATATGAATTTTTAAGTATTTGTTAACATTTTCTTTCACTTTTCAAGTAAATAAAGACTAGCTGCTTTTGGTTTGGTTTGGTTTGGTGTAGTTGTTTGGGGTTTTTTTAATTTACTTTTATTTTCATCTTTCCCTTCCTCTGTAAATACAAGATTATTGGAAAAATTGGAATACTTGATATTAGCTGAATGTTAAGTGGGTTACATTCTGCACATTTCAGTTTGTCACTCTGGAAACGTTTTAATAAGCTTTTATCTGCCTCTGTCTTTAAAAACTGAAGTAAATAAATCGTTCATCTATCATTCATGCATGATTATGTATTAAGTTGAGGTGTGGATAAAGAAGCAAGAACTAAATTTGCTAAAAGGTACATTCAAGAAGGACACTTTTCCTGATCCTGAATTAACTTTAGAGGTTTGATTTAAATCATAGAACCATTTCTACATGTTCATTTCTCTTTTCAGTAAATTTCTATAGAGCTGAATAATCAATGTTTACCAAAAATTCAGCTGCTTAATTACTAAAAATCTCCCAAATACCTCTAGTTGGTCTTCTAGCAGCAGGCGCTGGGTTTCTGAGATGTTAGCACCTGCAGAGCCTGAACTGGCCAAGGGGCAGAGAAAGTGCGAGAGAGGGAGTGGAATTAACAGTTTAACACAGTTAAACATGCTTGGCTTTAACAAGAGTACAGGCTTTATTAATAAGAATCTCAAGGAAATTATTTCAGGGAAATCAGTTTCATATTAGCTTGGTCACATATTTGCAGGCAGAAAGGAAGTGAGATAGGGCTCCCCTACATATGAAACACACATCATGGATCAACTGTTTTTAAAATAAACCTGTATGTTCCTGTAAAACACACAGCAATCATTACTGATACAAGCAATATCACTAAATTAGTAATTGATTAATTAGATCTTAAATACAATAGTATGGTACTCACATTTCATAGATCATTTCCTGTGTTCTAGGAAAATGGTGCTGCAGGATAAAAAAAAAAAAATAGTTGTTTGTTATTGATAATAAAAGCCATCTGTTTGCTTCTGCTCAAAAGACAACTTTTCCAAATGGAATCATCAGTTCTTCACTAGTTTTCTATGCAAAATACAGCCTCAGTGAAATGGAAATGTTTCATAATAATCTCACAAATTCAGTGAAATTTTCAGTGAAAACATGTCAAATCATTTCAAATCTGTCATTTCATGTCCATGCTAAACACTTCATTCCAACGAAGTAAAACATTTTGTTTGCAGTTTCTTCTTACTTCACTCAGACATTAACATTTTTGACAATGCGACGCTTATACCTAATATCATCCATATCATATTATACAAAGCAGGATAAACATGGTAGAAAGCAAAAATTATTCATTATCAAAATTAAATATGTCAATAATGCCTAGAGAAAATAATTTTAAAGTACTGAAATGAAAAGTTGCCATGTTCTTAGTAATGTTTTTTAAAGTTTAAACTGCCGTTCTGTTGGGAATGTTGGCTTTTTGTTCAGATATGGAATATAAAATATGCTGGAGATGTTTGTATAGCTCCTCTGACGGCAATATAGTTCAAGAGTCTAAGTCAAGCTTTGTGACTCTGAAAGAGAGTAGAATTTTCCTTTGGAATAACAGATTGATTTTGAGTAATTTTAGTAGCCATTATAACAAATTTATCATTAAAGTCTTTCAAATGCATAAACCTGAATTATTGACTCTGCAAGCAGGAATGACTTTGGAAACACATCTAAGAATTATGCTATGTTTAAAAAACCAAAAAACAACACAATAAAACACACCTGAAAGATAAATAAAACCACAGCAGCCATGTGTTAGCAAGTCACCGTGTGTGAATATTTCTCAAAAGACTGGAAAGGTGCAGTCAAAAGTCTTCATGTAAAAAATAACAAAACCCCACAAAAACTGGCTCTGATAATATTTAGACATTTTTAACACCAAAGGAAGATGTGTTTAGTCTATGAATTGCATAACTGAGAGGAGTGATGGATGCACGTTTGGGTGCACGTCTGCAAAAGACCCATTTCTGCAGACTCTCAGCCATAGTATTCAAAAAGTTTGATAAACATTTTTCCAGGCAAGAGCGAGGTACTTTAAAACAGGTAATATATTTGCTTCATAAATTGTGTAAAAGTCTCTGTGTTTATAGCTAAAGTCTCCACAGATTGCTAAATAGCATAAATCATATAAGTAGCTTCTTTGTTATACATACTTAAAGTTATACTGTACTTGGTTACAGATTTGCACAATCATAGAATCCTTAAGTTTGGAAAAGACCTTTAAGGTCATCAAGTCTAATACCAACCCAGCACTGCCAAGTCCACCACTAAACCCTAAGTGCCACATTTACGCATCTTTTGGATACCTCCAGGGATGGTGACTCAACCACTTCCCTGGGCAGGCTGTTCCAGTGCTTGACCACCCTTTCGTGAAAATAATTTTCCTAATATCCAATCTAAACCTTCTGTGGCACAACTTGAGGCCATTTCCTCTTGTCCTGTCGCTGTTACTTTGGAGAAGAGACTAACACCCACCTTGCTACAACCTCCTTTCAGGTAGTTGGAGAGAACCATAAGGTCTTCCCTGAATCTTCTCCTGTCCAGGCTAAACGTCAGTTCCCTCAGCTGCTCCTCATCAGACTTGTGCTCCAGACCCTTCATCAGCTTCGATTCCCTTCTCTGGACACGTCTTTCTGGTAGTGAGGGGACCAAAGCTGAACACAGGATTTGAGGTGCGTCCTCACCAGTGCCAAGCACAAGGGACGATCACTGCCCTTGTCCTGCTGACCACACTGTTTCCGATACAAGCCAGGATTCTGTTGGCCTTCTTGGCCACCTGGGCACACGGCTGGCTCCTGTTCAGTGTCTGTCAACCAGCACCCCCAGGTCCTTTCCCACCAGACAGCTTTCCAGCCGCTGTGCCCCAAGCCTGTAGAGCTGTGTGGGGCTGTTGTGACCCAAGTGCAGGACCTGGCACTGAGCCTTGTGGAACCTCATCCAGCTGGCCTCAGCCCATTGATCTAGCCTGTCCAGACCCCTCTACAGAGCCTTCCTGCCCTCAAGAGTCCTGCCCAACTTGTATCATCTGCCAGCTTACTGAGGATGCACTCAATCCCCTTATCCAGATCATTGATAAAGAGATTAAACCAAAATGGCCCCAGTAATGAGCCCTGGGGAACACCACTTGTGACTGTTCACCAGCTGGATGTAACTGCATTCACCACCGCTCTTTGGGCTCAGCCAGCCAGCTAGTTTTTTTACCTCGCAAACTGTATGCCTGCCCAAGCAATAAGCATGCAGTCTCTCCAGGAGAATGCTGTGAGAAACAGTTTCCAAGGCTTTAGTAAAGTCTAGGCAGACAATATCCACAGTTTTTCTCTCATCCACTACACGTGGGTCACCTTGTCATAGAAGGAGATCGTGTTTGTCAAGTGGGACCTCAAAACTGAATGAAGCGTAAGTGTCCTTGCAGAAGCTGTACTTACTGCTGCTAGAGAAAAATGTGTTTAATCACAGGGTGGTTAGCACATTAAGCACAACTGCTTAATACAGCATTTAATTGTGGTGAAGCAATCCTCCTACAGTATGTGAGCGAAGTCCTTATACAGTCAAAAGACAGAGGTATGCACTGAGGGAGGTCCTGTCTGCTCAAGATAAGACATATAAGTTAACTCCAGAGACATCTGTCTCTGCTCCCTTGGCTGGGTAAGGAAACAGGGTGCTTCAATTAGATGAATTATTTCACTAGGCATAGAAAGTGTAGATGCAAGTTTGACAACTTACTGCGTCAGCTGCAATTTCTACCCTGTGGTAACAGAGATACCAGATTCTGAAGGCTCAAGAGCCCACATAAGGGGAAATGAATCTCAGCACTAACTTTTTAATGATGTCTCAGAAGGCATTGATAACTTTGAATGCTATGTGCTGCACACAAGTTGCAGTCCTGTCATCACAGTTCTAGTTAAACTATTCATGAACTGGCACCAACATCTTTTTTATTTTGAACACTTGCTAGAAGTAATTAACTCAGAGGAGGAGACTTGCTGTTAATGAAGTACAGTGAAAATCTTTCATTTCAGTTCCTTTTCTGCATCTTCCTTAAAAGAAATGTTGCTGTGATGTCTGCCTCAAGCAGGATCAACCAGTAGTGCATATCCCTAATCAGCAGTGCACACCCTTCTGTTACGATATGACTGGCAGCAACAGAAGTTGGCTTTTGGTTGGAAGGAGTCACTAATAATGCACATACAAGCTTCCCTACAAACCTGGGGTAATTTAGCACCATGAGGTATTTTTTTGTTTACTTACAATAACAAAAATAAAATTGCTTAACAAACCAAATTTTAGAGAAAAACAATCTTGAACAAGGTGAATAAATAAGGTAGTGCACAGGATTTAATTTTGAATGTAAACCTATAGCTGTAGGAATTTACAGACCTCTTTTCTCCCTCCATATACTTGTTGGGGATCTGGCTGTTCTTCCTCCCACCACTGCAACAGCGCCTAACCCACTGCTCAGGTTACGTGGTTTTGCTGGATGATGAGCCCCAGACTGAGCTGTGGAGGGATTTACATCTGCCAGCTGCCTCCATTCCTCCCATGGCCTCCATCAGCCATTCCTAACTGCTGCCACCCCCTCCCTTGTGCAGCTCCTCCTTTGTGCTCCCCACGCCTCCTACCACAGCTGCACCAGCAGCTATGCTTCACTACTCACGGCAAGTCATTTTGGCAAAGCCCAAGGGCTTCAAATAATTTGTATTATTTCAGCTCTAGTAAATGCCCTTGTAGCATGAAGACCTCATACAGGCACCTGACTTCATAGAAGAGTATTTGACTCCTTTCTAATTTTTGTTTCTAAGCTCCTAGGACACTCTTAAGCAACCCCTCCTTCCTCACGCATCTTGTAGGCATCTCTTACACAAAGCCATCTGTTTTCCTGTCCAAGATCTAACCTTTCCATGCCTGTGCTAGGTGCAGTTGGCCTAAGGTAGAGTGACTGCTTAACCAAGGCACATTTGAACATGCTGGTTGAAACTTTTGCATGGTGTTGCAGTGCGAATTTTTCCACTGCTTGGCAGGACTCTCTCCATCAAGATGATGTTTATTGAACAATAAAAGAAGACAGCTAAATTAAATTTGTTTTAGGCCTGTCTGCTAGTACTTTCAACCTACCTCCTCTTTGTTCCACCAGATCTCCACAGACCATTCTTCTCTTCCCCCCTTACCCCATGTTTTTTCTGCAGGTCTTAGTTATCAAGATGAAAATAATAAAGGATTTCTTCATCCATTGCCTCCATCAATATGTACATCCGTTATGTAAAAAAAAAAAAAAAGAGAAAAACAAACTCTTGTTATATGAACTCACTCTTGTGCCTCCAAAGAGATCAGTTCTTTATTCAAATTTTTGAATAAAGAATAAATTTTTCTAAACTTAAAATTCCAGGAATTAAAGTAGAAAAATAAAAAGAGGTGTTGAGTATAGTGCTGGTATGATGAACAGGAGCTTCTGTTTGTGGAAGTCATATAGCTCTCAAGTTTCACTGTTGGCATTTGAACTTCTAGGGTAGTTTTTAATACTGAAAAGAAAATATTCATACGAGACTACTCAAAAGTCCTCCTTACAGAGACACTTGGCTTTCTTCTGTAAATAATAGGATGACATTCTTCCCCACTCCATTCCCTCTTCATCAGGTCATCATCAAGGCATCTCCTTTGGCATGGTCTAGCAGTGTCTCCCACTCTCCTTTGTCCCCCTTCCTTCTAGCCCAAGACTTGATAAAATCTGATGCACAGTGGAGGTTTCATTGCCAGCAATATGATAAAGTTCATTTGAACTTTGAGTTTTCACAGTCTGTCATTTCATGGTTAGTCCAAATACTAGAATAGCTTTCAGTTAATAATTTGGATTGAATGAGACAGCTGGGAAAACTCGGAACTTCCCTGGTGGTTATTTGGACACATAAAATATACCAGGAGACTCTGTATTCTTGTTGTACTGTCTCAATAGCTTTCCTTTGTGATACGTTTAAACATACTTTCTCCTTTTTATTGGCACACTCTAGGAATCTCAAGATCCATGTTTATTTCTTTGTCAGTCTTTGTCTCCTTTTTTTCCCCTAACACTCCTCTTTTGTTACTGAGTTACAGACACCATTATCCCTTGGCTGTGCTCTATTGCCCTACCCACAGGGCCGATACTACTGCAAATACTCCTGGGTCCCATCCACTGCTGGTGCTGCTTTTGCCTCCCAAAGAGGGAAGCTACAGACAGCAGGAGGTAGAAAGAACCTGAGACTAAGATACAAACATTCTCTAGGCAGAACACCCGGAGAACAGCGTCTCACTCCCATGCAGCCTCATGCATTTCTGTTGAACCTTGTTTTCCCTAACTTGATGACTCCATCCTGGGACATAGGGCAGATCAAACAGGAATCGTAGGACTGAAACCTCTTGTAAATACACACGGGTCAGTCATGAAAGGAAACTTATTTCCCATACTCAGTTACACAAGAAACAGTATGGTTAAGTAGACAGAACAGTTACTTTTAGTCCTTTTGTCACCAGCTTGCTCAGTAATTTTGGGAAGCTGATTGTGTGTTAGATTCACAAATCAAATATAGTTATCAGCAGTGTCTGTCTAACTTTGTAAGTATGTAAACTCCCTAATCACCTAAAGATTTATGGAATAATCACTTGGGTCACAACCTGTGCCTCTTGGCTATTCATCCAGTCACTGGATTTTGAGTATTGTGTGTTGAGTTTTCATTATTCATACCCCAGGCTTCCTAAGTCTGAATGTGTGCTCCTTGAGAATGCCATAACCATGGAGAGTTCCCCAGGCTGCCCTGCCTTGAGATTGTCTCAGCCCTTTCTGATGAAGCTGACAAGTGTGCTTCAGATCAGATTGCAAGGTGGACTTTGGGGCACAGCTACCTCACAGTCTATACATACACCTTCAACATCAGTTTCCATATCTGTCCCACTGGGCAAATCTTCAGTCACTTTTCTTTCCACAAGAACTTAGTGCTTTGATCTGTACGGAGCAGTGTGCTTTCAGCCACTTACCACTATCTATTATGAACTGGGATTGTGGATAAGTTTTGCCTGTTGTTGATGTGGTTTGTGTTATGCTCAGCACAATCAGGCCATAGTTATAGATAAGGGCCCCTTTGTGCCATTGTAATACCTTCAGAGCAATAATTACATTGTAAGGCTGGTTGCAGCTCCTGATGATGAAAGTGAAGTTGGGTGGTTTTTTTTTTCATTTCTTAAGGCTTGTATGTTACTTGTTTTGTGGATAGTGCACTCACTCATGACAATCACAAAACAAATAATCTAATGCTTTATTTCTGCTTAATGAATTAAACTAATCTAACCTATCTCAGCAGAAAGAGGGTATGGCTAGAGCAACCCATGGTACTCATTGACAGCTTCTGCTTTTGTATTACTTGATAAAGTTCCTGCTTAGACCTGCCACAGAACTGCTCTGTTTCTTACCCTTCCATTAAATTTTGAGGGTTTTTTAAAGTTTGTATCTACCTAAGAGAATGTCTTCTTGGGATAAGAAAGGAATTTTTTCTTTGTTTGCTTCTGTGAATACAGTATCATCCATTTTGTCAACTTAAAATAAATTCTTCTTTCTTTTAAAACATTGCAACAAAACATAGGCAAAACTCCAAAAGAAATTGTTATTGTTAGTTACAGCTTCAGTTGCCTGGAAAACAACACATAAATATCTGCTAAGTACTGTTGTGGGGATTGAAGGAAGGACTGGGGGGGGAAAAATGCTGAGTTTTTACTGAAAGACTGTGAAAAGCTTGCTAGTTCTGTTGCTTAAAGAAATCAGTTTTATTTCATCAGTATCATTAATGAATGTAGAATATAACCAGTCTTTTTTCTACTTCTGTGTTGGTTAACTGTCCTGGTAATTTCACTTACATTTATATGGTGCTAAATTTACAGGACCTGACACAACTTAAAACCAGTCTAAAGGCACACTGAAACACAGTAAACAGAGGAATGAACTGAAAGCACATGGTTTTTTTTCAATGGTATTTTTATCAAATGTGGTCTCTCAATAATGGAAGTAGACCATTAAGTAGGTTGTATGTGCTGCATTTCATGCTTTGCGGACTGGTCTGCTTATCTGATATGTAACTGCTTTCAGCTTTGGGTTTTTTGGTTTTTGGGTTTTTTGGTTTTTTTCTGCTTAGGCAAATGCTTAGCAAGTCCCAGAGACTGGAGATTGCAGGCTTTTCCTGTGCACATCACATGCTGTACACTCCACATTAGAAGGTGTTTCAGGGATTCCACAGTTCAACAGTTTTCCTTTTTACAATAACCCATATTTCCTGTGTCATGTGTCTCAGTCTTGTGCAGATGCCTTGGATATACTTGTGCACATCAAATGGTGGGAGACATGTAGGAACTGAAACCTTGTTAGGACCTACCTGTCGTTTACAGATGAGCTAAGTGGGTTGTGTTATGCCTGTTAAACTCACTACTTTACAGTCAGTGGGTCTTAAAGCATGATTCAGCTGAACAGGCACTAACAATCAACTTAATTTCCTAAGCACAGCTGTCTAGTGTTATTTGAGATAACCCGAGTTATCAATGGTGAATAAACAGAGCTGGTAGATATGGCACAATTCCTACAGGGGTTATGTGCCCTTTCAGACCAGGAACCACAGGCCAGAATACTTCAAGACATCTGAAAGAGCACGAGAAGTTTGTATGCAGGTAACTTTGGATCTCCAGATGTAAGGCAGATTCTCTCCTAGGATCCATTGACTGTATTAACTAGATAAGCTCCCATCATCAGTGACTAAGGCAGGCTGCTTACATATGCCTAAATTTAGGTGTTTCAAACTCACACTGGATCCCTAACCTGTATTAGGCATTCATAGATGAATAAAATAATATTGTGGAAGTGTCTATTCCTCTCTAATTTAAAATGAGATTATTTACCCTTTGCAGCTACCTTTGGATGGTGAAGAGGGGTTCTGATAACTGAGAGCTCTATTTTCTATAGCTAAAGTTATAGTGGAATTTATTTCAACTTGGGTGTCCAGTTTTGCAATATTCAGAGTTTCTTTGGAATGCTGTCATCTACTAGTCATAGCACAGGAAGGAAAATGCTTTCTGATATCACTATTTTATACTGTCACTTTGCCCCTCAACACCACGTACAACAGCAACTGGCAGCGTTTCTTAGAGAACATAGATCACACAGCTGTGATTTGCTAAGGACTGTTTCTTTTCTTTACTGCCCAGTGATTTATTGCTATCCTTAACCAGTTCCATACAACTATGGGTCCATTCTGGAGGGGTGGATTTGCCTGTCCTCTGCATATGTGAGTGAACAGCATCTTGACAGTACCAATTACATAGGTTGCTGTGTTTCTTTACTTCCTCTCTATTCTCCCCTGATACAATGAATCCATCAGTATTTCCACTGCACTTTTAGATTCATTCTTTGCTTGAATCCTGTGATCTCTATGGCATCCCCAAATAGGGTGTTTCATAATCATTCTTTTTAATCTTTCTGCTTTAATTCAAGTCCTGCCATTCTAATTTGATATTTACTGTTTCCATTATTGTGCTCATACCAAATACTCCTCTAGCAAAAGATGCAAAGTTTTAGCAAGGCAAAAAGCTAAAAAAATAGTTGTTTAGGTATTTTGCAAAAATAAGACATTTTGAGGAAATGTATTCACTTAAGAAAGTGAAAACTTGCTAGGGAGAGAATAGGCTCAGTTGCTGGTGGGCACTTGCAAACAAGCAAGGACTTGATAAGGAAGGATTTTACAGAATGTTTTGAAGAACAGGGGGAAGTCAAATGGGAATGCATATGAAGAAGAAAGAAAGAAATCCAGAGCTAAACATCCTCTGGCATACTCTTTGTTACGTCAAATCATGGCTTTTATGCTTTGACTGTGTTTAATTCCTGAATAATATTGGAGAAATGTGAGGGTCCCTAACATTTGTGGGAGAGAAAGACCAATGCAGATCTTCAGCAAGTAGGAATTGCTGAAGGTCTACAAAGTACAACATACCTGTGCTCTGTTGCTCAAGTACAGGACCTGGCTCATTATTTTTTAGGTGGATGAACAGGAAAAGAAAATGTTTTACTCTGCCTGCTGAGCAGAAAAGATAATAATATTTAATTAGCAGGGTAATGTAGTCATTTAAATTAGAGGTTGTTCTAAATAGCTAACCTTAAGGGCTTCGTTAGCAGCCCTGTTTTGGTTCACAAAAAGACATGACTCAGTGATGCAGTATTTGACATTAAGACAAGTTGAAGGTGTCACAGGAAGTAAAGAAAGGTTTGACATATTATTAATACAATTAATTCAAAGCTTAGACTTTTTTTTTTCTTCTGCCTTCTTAACGGCATGCAGAAAGTAACTAGAAATAGCCATTCCTGTAGTGTGTTTGTGCTGTGAGTCCCTGACTCATTCTGCATAACCTCAGGTATTTAACTAAGGTACCTATGCCAGCAGTCTGGGCTGGGGTCCCTTCATAGTTGATGGCAAGAGACAGATCTCCAGACAGCAGCTCAGACAGTCTAAGAACTAAATAATTTTCATCACTAGCTATGTTACTTACACTTATTGCAGAGGTGACACGGGATAACTAGATTTGTTGTACAGACTAAAAAGAAGGTAAAAGTCTTTGAGAAGAATAGCATGTAATTTCTGGAAGGTAGGTAACAGTGGGAAAAAGCTAATTTTTTGAAGTCTTCATATTCTGTTGCTCTGAGAACTAGAAATGCCTGCTAAGCTGAAATAGATGAACCTGTTTACAGGAATCCATTATAATGCATTACATGATTTAAAGGTCTGCCTTAGCAGGTAAATTCAAAGAGAAACCACATTTCCCACAAAGACTTATCTATATTGTTTATATGCGGTTACATATTTAGGGTTATTGGGCTTAGACTCACTCTAGAGTTCATTAGAGGGGGAAAAGCCTAAACAGAGGATCTTTAAGTTCCCTTTCAACACAAACCATTCTATACTAAAAGTCTGTCTTGGTTTAAGGACAAAGCCTCGCTCGTGCAATCTGGAGAGGTCATGTTCGAGTTATAGAAATGGTCAGTCTCAGATCAGCTTTTCCTAAGCAGTTCAATCTTTCCAGACCTGAGCTGGTTAAAATTAAGAGCCAACAATTTGAACAGAAGTACACTAGCCTCCGAGTTCACTGGACTAATGTCAAGAACTAATGTTCTTGAACCTGCTCTTCACCTTTCAATGAAATATAACTTCTCTTTGACCATCATTATCCATGTATCCACCTTACAGAAGAGCTGGAAATGTCTCCCTAGATAATAGTTTTACAGAACTTGTACTGTTTCCCCAGGCAGCAGCTTCCTCCAAGTAAAACCAAGTATTTGGGAGCCCCCATCATGTCATGCTGGGACTTTTTTCACCAACATACAGAGATTGAGTGATGATTTCAGATTTCACCTGGAGGACTAAGCATCATGCAAATCTGCATTTCAGAGATTTGGTCTGAGAGAAAAATCCTCAATTTTACACAAAGAGTCTCAAGAAATGTTACACAAGAGAACTGTTGTTAGACCTATGACAGCCTGTAAGAGTCCAGCTGTGCTTAGTCATTTTTTCATCATTATTTCCAAAGCTGGAAACCTGTAGTGAACTCAAAATCAATCAAAATCTTCACATGTAAGACAAAGCTGCTATATGCACTGAAAAAAAGCTTTCTTTCAATGCATTCTCAGTACAAATATATTAATCAAATCACATTAAAGGTGAATAGCACAATCACATTTGAATGAAGAACATTCATAATTTTCATTACCATAAATTAAGGTTAGGTTTTCCTAACCTGGCTATGAAAAGTTGTCCTTTACTCTATACCTAACCTTGGCAAAAGTAGTGTGGCAGTAGGAACACTTTTTGTTTTCAGTGACAGATACTTCCAGGTATAATCATTGCAAATTATGGTGTATAAATGATGGTTAAACAAGACCTTGTTAATACTTAGGACTATATTGGTTTGAAATTGGCTTGCTTTTTTGTTGCAACATTGTCAGTTAAGGGTATACATACCTGACCAGAGAAACACTGCTTGGACACTAACTAGATTTGTTGCCAAAGAGATGTCATTTACCTTGAATTTAGCAAGACCTTTCACACCATTTCTCACTATATTGTTATTACCAGTTATCCTCAGAGTATTGAGTGCCCTGAGCTGGAAGACAGGGATGAGGAGCAGTATGAAGTCCCTACAGCCTGGGAGGAAACAATTAGTGATCTGCTGCTCCGCTTAGACACACACAAGTTTATGGGACTGCATGGGACCCACCCAAGGGTACTAAGGAGCTGGCAGAGGAGCTCTACGGGCCACTCTTCATCATTTATTAGTGGTCCTGGCTAACTAGGGAGGTCCCAGAAGGCTGGAGGTTAGCCCGTGTGATGCCCATCTACAAGAAAGGCAGGAAGGATGATCTGGAAAACAGTCAGGCCTGTCAGCCTGACCTTGGTGCCGGGGAAGTGAGTGCCATCACGTGGCACATTTAGGACAATCAGGCCCAGCTACCATGCGTTTATGAAAGCAGGTCCTGCCTGACGAACGTGACCTCCTTCTGTGACAAGGTGACCTGCATGTAGTGGGTGAGGGGAAGGCTGTGGATGTTGTCTGCCTGGACCTTAGTAAAGCCTTTGACGCTGTCTGCCACAGCATTCTCCTGGGGAAACTGGATACTCGTGGCTTGGATGGGTGTACCCTGCGCTGGGTAAAAGCTGGCTGGACAGCCAAGCCCAGAGAGTGGTGGTGAATGGAGTTACGTCCCACTAGTGACCAGTTACAAATGGTTTTCCCCAGGGCTCAGTACTGGGGCCAGTTTTGCTAATGTCTTTATTGATGACCTGGACAGGGGAATTGAGAATACCCTGAGTAAGTTGGCAGATGACTCCGAGTTGCAGGGGGGGGGACGATGACAACGACGGGGAATGTTGATGTGCTTGTGGGCATGAAGGCTCTGAAGACAGATCTAGACAGGCTAGACCGATGGACCAAGACCAATTGTATGAGGTTCCACAAGGAGAAGTGCCGGGTCCTACACCTGGGTCACAACAACCCCAGGCAGCGCTACAGGCTTTGGCAGAGTGGCTGGAAAGCTGCCTGGTGGGAAAGGGCCTGGGGGTGCTGGTTGACAGACACTGAACAGGAGCCAGCAGTGTGCCCAGGTGGCCAAGAAGGCCAACAGCATCCTGGCTTGTATCAGGAACAGTGTGGTCAGCAGGACTAAGGAAGGATCATCCCCCTGTATTGACACTGGTGAGGCTGCACCTCAAATCCTGTGTTCAGTTTTGGGCCCCTCGTTACCAGAAAGATGTAGAGGTGCTGGAGCCTGTCCAGAGAAGAGCATCGAAGCTGGTGAAGGGTCTGGAGCACAAGTCTGATGAGGAGTGGCTGAGGGAACTGGGATGGTCTAGGCAGGAGAGTAGGAGACTCAGGGAGGACTTTATGGCTCACTGCAGCTACTTGAAAGGAGATGTAGACAGGGTGGGTGGTCTCTTTTCCCAGATAATAAGCATTAGGATGAGAGGAAATGGTCTCAAGTTGTGCCATGGGAGGTTTAGATTGACTATTAGGAAAACATTCTTCACTGAAAGGATGGTCAAGTATAGAAGCTGACTGCCCAAGGAGGTGGTGGTATCACCATTTGTACACGTCTTTTACAGATGTGTAGATGCATTGAATATTTAGTGATGGACTTGGTACTCCTTGCTAAACGGTTGGACTTGATGATCTTAAAGGACTTTTCCAACCTAAATGATTCTATGATTCTATCCAAGTTAGAATGTTATAGTCTGGATAGAAGATGGGTCAAAAACTGGTTGGATGGTCAAACTCAAAGGGTCGTGTTTATTGGGTCATACTCTACCTAAAGATAAGTAAAAACTCTGCAGTGCTGGAAGGATCTGTACTGGCCCGTATTTATCAGTAACCAGGAGAAGATTCATTCTTGAAAAGTTTGCAGATGATACCAAGTGAGAGAGACCAGCTGATATGCTCAAGGCAGAGCTACCTTTTAGAGAGACCGAGACAGGCTAACAGGACCCTAGTGAAATTCAAAAAGGACAAATATCAAGTCCTGAACCTGGGAAAGTAGAAGCCCCTGCAGTGACACAGGTCGGGGGCTGACTGCCCAGCTGCAATGTAGAAAAGGAGCTGGAGGTGTGAACGCCTCTGGCTGAACAAGGGCCAGCAGCAAAGAAGATTAACAATATCTTGGGCTGTGTTAAGAGGAACATAAGTAGTGTATCGATGTAAGTGATTGTCCCACTCTAATCAGCACTCATTCGATCACATCTTGATACTACATTCAACTTTGGGTCCCTCAATACAGACGATACATCAATAAACTGGAACAAGTTCAGTGAAGGGCCACTGAGATGGTGGGGGCTGGAGCACTTGCCCACCAAGGATGAACCAAAGGAGCAGGGCCTGTTTAGCCTGAAGCAGAGATGGCTTTGGGGGAGATGAACATTGCCTCTCAATGACTACGGGGACATCATCGGAGGATATGGAGCAAGGCTTTTTGCAGTGGTTCACATTGGAAGGACTAAAGAATGAGCATCCATTGCAAGAAGAAAATTTCTGACTGAATATGAGGGGAAAAAAAAGCTTTCCCCATGAAGACAGTCAGGCAGTGGAACAGGTTTCCCAGACAGGTGATGCTGTCTCTTGTCTTGGAGATTTTCAAGATTTAATTGGATAAAGCCCTGAGCAGCCTAATCTGATCTCATACGTGATCCTGGTTTGAGCAGGAGGTTGGACAAAAGACTTCCTCAGGTTCCTTCTAGCTTGAAGTATCTGTGATCTGATGACAAGATCTGAGGAGCCATATGCATTGTAGCCAGTGTGCTGGGAAGTCTCCATGAAGCTCTCATCAGGTGTACAGTGAATGACAGATACTTGCCTCTCTCTTCTGTGGTATTAAGAAATCTGGCCACATTAGTCTTTCTTATTTGTGTTTGCTGGTATAGGCCTGGCATTTCAGCTGAAAATGTAAAGAGATGAACGTCCTATGAAGTCAGGCTGAGAGAGCTGGGGTTGTTCAGCCTAGAGAAGAGAAACCACTGGCGAGACCTTATAGCAGCCTTCCAGTGCCTAAAGGGGGCCTACAGGAAAGCGGGAGAGGGGCATTTTACAAGGACATGTAGGGACGCGACAAGGGGGAATGGCTTTAAACTGGAAAGGGTGGATTTAGATTAGATGTTAGGAAGAAAGTCTTTCCTGTGAGGGTGGTGAGGCACTGGCACAAGCTGCCCAGAGAAGCTGTGGATGCCCCATCCCTGGCAGTGCTCAAGGCCAGGCTGGATGGGGCTTTGAGCAACCTGGTCTGGTGGAAGGTGTCCCTGCCCATGGAAGGGTGTTGGAACTAGATGATCTTTAAGGTCCCTTCCAACCCAAACCATTCCTTGATTCTATATTTTTTTTATCCTCTTAATCCTTGACAACTTTTAAGGGTACAGAAAGAATATTGCCACTGTTACTAATATTATAACAGTATTCCAGGGATATTTAACTTTAATGAGTTTGAAATAACCAAGTAATATGACTTTTCAAATGATTAAGGAAGGAAAAGGGTGGATCAGTATAATATTATTTATTACTTCAGAAGATAGAACATGAAAGTGTTCAGTTTACAGCTTTTTCTTTTTTTTTCCCGAGGAACGAAACTTAACTTGGTATTAGTAGTAAAAGCAACAAAAAAAAATTTGAACAGTGTACTATTTAGCAATTGTATATAATTCTTCCTGTACTAATATTTCAACAAATATGATAAACTCTCAAAACGTTTAGGTGGAAATTATTAGACATGCGCCAGACTAGGCAGCAGTAAGTAACAGAGAGGAACAAGGAGTCTTGCCACCATCACCTCAGCAAGGGGGAATTTCAGTACTAAATTTGAGAAGGTTATTTGGTAAAGAAGAGGCCTTGCTTCCCCAGTTACAATATTTGATAGTATTAGCATGAGACATTTACAGCTGCAGGCTGGATGTTGTGGAGAAAAATAGATACTGAACATGACTCTAGTGCAGGAGGCATCACCCAGCCTGCCTGTGGGTCAAGGCAGAAGTCCTCCAGCTGGCTGATTTCATTAAAGCCTGTATGTTATGTATAAGTACGGGGGGGAGGAAAGGTACATGTGCAATCTAAATTTAAATTGCATATCACATAGGAACTTCAGTGTTTTTTTAGAATTGCCTGGGATATTTTCTGTATTCGCTTAACTCTTACTATACTATAAGCTTCTTTATTCTTAATTGTAACATGTGTCTGATTCGTGAATCAATTTCAGTTTAGGGAATCATGATTTCATGCATATGATCAGGATACATCTGTTTAATATCACAGAAGAGTGTAAAGAAAGCAGAAAAAAATACTCCTTCAGAGTACCAGTGAGTTATCTTTCACAAGGATTAAAGAGCAGCTTTCTTAGAAGTGTACCCTTTCTGACTTGTTGGAGCAGAAGCTAGAGCATGCATGTCATGCAGGCAGGGACAACAGCCTGTGGAGTGTATTTCAGTCAGGGAACAAATTCTCTGTTATTTGTTGAGGAAGAATGTTTCAAGGACTGAAACACAACCTTTGTGTACGTTATTACACATATGTCAGTTCCACCTTTAGCTTTTTGCAAATTAACATTCTCCTCCACATTTTAAAATTAAATATATTCCTTTACCTGGAACTATAAGCCAATGTTTTCTATTCCATCTCCATGAGAAATAGCTACGGAAGTTGGGCAAACAAAAACATGTCCCGATTTAATTAGTTTCTAGGAGCATGCAATGAATTTTAGAAACACCAGTCTCACACAGAAACATATGATGTAAATCACTAAAATGCGCAAGGAACTGGTCTTTGGGATGTTGTCCATACTGCTAAATGAAAGTAGACCATAGCCTGACCCTATGACCAAGTGATACTAAGGGATTTCTATGCCAACAGGCTACAGCAAGTTGCAGATTTGCCTTGCACAGAGCTGGCTGGAGAGGTCAAAACTTGAGCCAGGCAAGAGCAGATAGGTAGTGGATGTGACTGAGGTCCAGTGCTCAAACTCAGTCACTGTTTGATTTCTTCAGACTAGGTGTAGCCTGAACATCCCTAAAAGTGACACATATGTAAAACTCAAGTAAACCTGGATCTTTGTTGATTGCTTCCTTGCTCTGGTTCTTCACCATGAAAGAAACCAAGTGTTCAGACATCTGTCTGTACAAGAGCAGTGAGAGTAGCTTCAGGTTTTCATTAGAGATACCAAACTCAAATGTTTTGCCACAAACAGCAGAGCTCCATAAGGAGGAAAAAAACCTACCCAAGGATTGTCTGCAGGCTGGCAGATGCTCGGTACACAGAATTTCATTAACAGCTGTTGTAGGTATCTTCACATTATGGGAAAGCACAATATTTCTTTGGTCAGTTCACGAGAGGTCATTTTCTCCAACCACAACTTATTCTTAAGTGTACTGGAGATTTTGGAGAGCAAGGCTTTTGAACAAGAAATTCTGCTCAGTGCTATTCTTTCCAAGATTCATGTTCTGTGTTTAAACCACAGAAGCTGCACATGGTGGCTGTCAACCAGCCATTCAAGAGCAGTGCCTCGGAAATCATCTAAGGCAAAACCGGGAAGAAAGGTGAATTGTACAGATAATGCAAAAATTGGAAAACATAATCTCTGAAGGCCAGAAGTATCATTCATGAAGGCCACACTTGACTGATCTAATTGATGTATCTGCTACAGACTCAAGCGCATTTCTCCTGCAGATGGTCTCAGAATAATGTTCACTGAGCATCATTGCCAAAGACCTATCATTTCAGCTTAGTCTTTATGCAGGAACTGGGTGATTAATCTGATTTCTCAGCATTTAACATTCTCAGATAAACACACAGCCAAGTTAAACAAGAGGAACTTAAAGATGAAAAACATTAAAATACTTGAAAAGAAAGAGAAGCAGATTGAGTGACTATATACATTCTGTTCCTAAGTATTAATGAAACTACAAAGCCAGACCTCCCTACAATATGTTAATACAAAACTTTCAAGAGAAAAATATGCAGTATATTGTTTTATTCAGTTTGAGTGCCTTTGTAATCAGTCTGTGTTTTTATTTCCCCTCAGCCCTCTAATTTTGTATTCAGTCAGCCTTCAAATGAGTGTTATGCTTTCCAGAAAATGGATTCATACTGGTCTTGGGGAACTTTGGCATCTTCAGTTTCACACAAGTTTCACATAATAAAAAATCACTTCTAAAGAAAGTGGGAAACCTTGGAGTTCAGCATGACTCTGTTGTTTGCTCTCTTATCACTTGGCTAGAACAGCATAATTTTGGAGTCAAGAACAGTTACGCTTATATTCATTTTTCACATGAGGGTACAGGATAGCACCTCATAAAGCTGAACTAACAGAGTGAAACCTAAATTTGCCTGGTGCTAATGGCAAATGATTACCATTGTTTTTACAGAAAAAATCAAATAATGTGTTAAAATATCACTAATCCAAGAAAGTTTCTCTCACAGAAACAGGCAAAAAGCCTGAAAATGGAGAAAAGAAGGAAGAAGAAAATGTTGTAGTCAGTTTTTTTCCAAATAGCTCAATACCCTGCCCAAATTTGAAAGGACATTCAAAACGAGAAAATGGCACTAAGAATGTCCCTCTGCCTTGCCTCAGCAAAAAACTGCACAGATGAGGAACAGGGTGGTCTCCAGCAATGCCAATAGAAATTTTCAGACAAGCAAGTAATGCCCAGAGGAAGAATCTAGCTTTTCTAGTCACTTTCCTACCCTTCCCTCACTCAGAGCTTTTCCCGGCTAATTTTTCTCCAATTAAACTCACACTGCGTTCTGTGCTTCAGTTGCTTTCAACATATTTGCAGATCCCTCATGAATTTTGAAAGGTTGGTTTATTAATTTGTAACTTTTCCTTCTGGTGACATGGCAACTACAAAAGTAGACAAAGTGGTACAATAAACTGGGTGTGAGGAAACTTGTTGATTCTGTCATAGAACAGGAGTATAACTAACTTAAATTCTAAGCCCTTCTGGTTGATCAGTTAATGCTTAGAAGCTTTACCAATACAGGACACAAAACCAAATTGGATGTAAGAAACTTGCTACTAGTGTTTGCTCATTGGTCCAGAGCCCAGTGAACCTGGGGTAAACAGACTGTTCTTTATACAAGTGGCTATTTGTTTCCAGTTTCAGTTGATAGCATGACTTACATGAACTGTATGCTATGAACAGTGCGTGTGATTTCTACCTGTGTTAATATATGAAGTTGCTTAGAATATGTGTAGAGGGATGAAGCTGTGTTAATTACCATTGATAATATACAGCTGTGGGCTGGCTTCAGGGGCGGTGGGTTGGCTGATGTGGATAAGGTGCAGCTGTGGCTGGTTCTGTTAAGAGGTTGGGCAGCCAAGGAAGGGAGAGCAGCTGAGGAAGGGAGAGAGGAAGAAGCAAGAGCAGGGAGAGCAGGCTCTGGATTAGGTGAGATGAGATGAGAAGGCAGCAGAGGGACTGGCATGAAGAGTATGTTGGTATGAGATGGTAAAAGACCTTGTTGCAGCTTGATAGTTTGGAGAGTGTTGCAACAAATATGTATTGATTTTGGTCACCTAAAACGACTTTGAACTTTTGTGCTGATAAACAACATGTGTTTGTAGTTTCAGTTTATTCAGTGTTAGAATGAATACTGGAAGAATGATCAGCCACTAATTTATATTCTTTTATCAGTTAATTTATTTGATAGAAACTATTGGTGCAGACAAGAAACTTGGTGTGAGAGGTATCTGAAGACTGCTTTGGAAATAATAGGATTGAAGTGACAGAGACCTAAACAAATACTTTTACTACTATGTCTTTTTTTCCCCCACACATGATGCACAGATTATTATACCACGAGTGTTTGGAACAGCTGAAATGGTTTTACATATATTTTTTGCAATAATATGGTTCAATGATATGTGAGACAGGCTCTGCTTCTTTTCAAAGGGAATACCAATGGTGAAAAAGATCTTAGTAACACTTTCTATTCCTAGAAAAGTAATTAAAACATAAATAAATAAATTCAAATCTGTAAACGCAATTATTATGGCTCTTACTAATAATTTTGTTGCCGTAGAAAACACTGCTTGGCTTAATATACTAAGTTTGTAGGATTATAAAACATACTTGGCTGAAAGACATCTCTCAGGATCATGTGGTCCAACCTCCTGGTCAAAACCAGGCTAACGCTGAAGGTTAATCAGGTTGCTAAGGAACTTACTCTACAAGTTTTGAATATTTATAAGGATGGAGATTCTGCATCTTTCCTGGACAACCTGTGCCAGTGCTTAACTACTGTCACAGGGCAAAATATTTTCCTTAGATCAAACTAGAATTTCCTTTGGTGCAG
This sequence comes from Falco punctatus, assembly GCF_963210335.1. Lineage (NCBI taxonomy): Eukaryota > Metazoa > Chordata > Aves > Falconiformes > Falconidae > Falco > Falco punctatus. Next base: position 27,795,735 of record NC_137581.1, on the reverse strand, counting down.
CTTATGATCATCGTCATCCTTTCATTGTGCTCCTGAGAAAAGCATGCTTCTATCCATAACCTCCCTTTTATTTTGTAAGACAGCAAGTGAGTTCCCACCATTAATCTCTTTTTGAGGCTGAGCACACCCAGGTCCTTCCTTCTGTTCCTGTACGTTATGGGAGCCAGCCCCATAGCCTCTTCAAGGTGCCCTGTTGGAGCCGCTTCAGTTTGCTCATGTCTCTGTTGTAGTGAGGGACCGAAAACAGGACACAGTGCTCCACGTGTAGTCTCACGAGTGCCAGAGAGTTGAGAATTACCACCCTTGTTCACATGCTGGCTATACTTCAGCTACTGAATCTCAGGATATACTTTTTGCACTGCATGGGCCCAGTCATATTCAGCTTCTTGCTTAACAGTGTCCACAGGTCTTGTCTGCAAAGCTACTCCCTAGACAGTGAATTCCAACCTGTGCTGTTGCACAGGTTATTCTCTCCCAAGTGTAGGACTTTGCATATAAATACCGGTCTTATTTTGTGTTTGCTATGCATCAAAATACACCAGCTAGGTGTGTAAAAACAGGGATTCAGTCTAACAGAAGCAAGTTCATATTGCATTCTATCTGCAGAAACTTACAGGGGTTCTTTAATTGTTTTTCCCTACAAAAATGTTTTGAATTAAAGTGAGTCAAACACTTGCCCAGAATGGGAACCAGAAGTATTGTACCAGCATCCCAGCTCTGATATTTGGAGCTATTTTACACACTCATCCCAAAGCCCCAAAACTGGTTCCCTTTCCTTTACAACTGGGAAGTCTAACAGGGCTATTCATGCATAGCTGGTTCCTAAGGACTACATTCTAGTTTCATTTGCCCTTGCCTTTTCTAAGCAATTAATCAGAATCACTGCAATTATAGATAAGTCTTGACTTATTAAATAGATATGTAATAGTTTTCTCTGTGTGTATTCATTTTACTGAGAAGGAGCAATGAAACAAATGAGCTTCAGCTTGTGTTGATGCAGCAAAAAAAGAAATTTGAAATTTTAAAAATGCAGTGTCATTGTTTGTACAATAATGTTCATTAATCCTTTCAGTGAAACATTTCAGTCTTCACTTTTATGTTTTCCTTTTCTTTTGTCTTCTTCCTCCTCATATTTGAAGTTTAACAATAGAATAATTATAATAAAAAAGCCTGGCATTCTTGTCTGTTCTGGGTGAAAGCAGTGTAAACTCTGGAGTTCATGGTGAAGGCTTCTATGCTACTTATTTGTTTTGCTACAGGGACTGAGCTGAAGCAAGCTGCCCTGGTGCTACACAAGCTGTCTGCTCTGACCCTGAGTGAGCTGGCTAGTTCCTTTAATGACGCAGCTGCAGACAAAGCAGAGGAAAAGTAGGCTCAGTGGTTTAGGTCCAGCAAGAATCATGATTATGGTGATAGTCTGCTCCAGTTGGCATTAGACTTAGACTGGGTGGACATGGGTTAATGGTTGGACTTGATGATCTTAAAGGTCTTTTCCATCCTAAATGATTCTATGAGAAGATTTGCAGGAATTGGCACAGGAATCAGGGCTTCAGGCCCGAGGTAGAAAACAGATAGTATAACCATACCCAATGGAGTCCAGAACATAGTCCCTAGTTTTTAGAAAGGAAAATGTAGTGCTGATCCAGTCAATAAAATTAAGGCATTTAAATTGCAATTAAATGTTATTTGTCTTAACAAATCAGTCCTCACAAAGTAAGTGCCATAATCCACATATATAATCTTTGGGGGAAGATAGAGAAAAGAATATGCAGTGATGTCTCCAGAGGGAGAAACAATCTACCAAATTTAGGAGTCTACTTAATGAGGTTGGGACTTGAATCTGTCATTAGTGCCAAGCAAATATACTTTTCACAACCAGTAGATAGAGAATTTTGACATCTAAATTCGAAGTTAAAATAACTAGAAGAGCTTGGGGTTTCATTAAATATCTGGGAAAATACTTTGAATACAAGAAGTAAAATGTTCTAGAGAAAGAAAAAGTAATTGGGCTTAATTCTCATTGAATTGGAACATGATCATTGGAAAACGTGTGTGACAAAGCAGCAGACCTCAGAGCTAACATTTCCTACCAGCTTGGCTGTAATGGCAGTACAAAGTGGTACTAACAGAGAATCTGGCCGTGACACTAAAAAAGTATTACCAGGAAAGATGATGATAAACATTTTCTTCCCCTCCCCCCAAAGATCTTTAATATTCATCTGTTAGACGGTGGTATTAGGGGTAGTTCTTTGTGTTACAGCATAACACACTTCTACACAAGTCTAAAAGGAATTCACTTTCCTTTGACAGCTTTCTTTTCTAGATGACAAATCACGTTATTTTCCTATGTAACATAGACTAAACCACCCACTGATCTCAGAATGAGAATTTAATTTGGTTCTCAGATTTTGTTAAACTACTTTGAGTGTAAAAAACAGCACTCTATTACAAGTGGGTTGGGATTTCTTTTTTTTGATATCTGCATATTTCCTAATACAATGAAATAAATACTTCAAGGTAATATTGTGCTATTGACTTGACTTATTGTGAAGATATACTATTTATAAAAAGAATTATTTTTATAAAATTATTATTTCTATAAAGACCTTATATAGTCAATAGAATCACTTGTGTTATTTCTTCATCGTTTCCATTGACTGAAGGATATGTATTACAGAAAAACTAGAGACCAGATTTGATCAGCAGTAAAAACAAAAATCTGGCTATGTATATGTTTGGATATCACTAGAATCAGGCTCTGCTATTACTTACACCAGATTATTTTTGCTGGCACTATGAATAATTTCTGATTTTCACCAGTCTCAGGGAAGAGCCAATTCCCAGCATGACAGCTAAGAGAATGAATACCAAAACATTTTCAGATGGGCAGACTATGAAGGAGCTAAAGATGTGCAACCATGAATAATCATTACAGCAAAATCCCTCACATAATTACAAACTGCTGGAAGCTATTGGAAGCCATTGTAATGTGAAAATATAAACTTGCTGATTGCTAATTATATGAAGACAATGTCAAAGTCAAATAACATACAACATAATACTGACAGTAAAAAAGATACTTTGAATACCTCAGAATGTAGTATCTCCAAATATGGAAGAAAAAATATACTGCAGTGAAAATATGTTGGCATAGACAATACAAAACTAGTGAATTAATGTCACAGAGTATTTCTATTTCTGATAGTCATAAAATATTTGTGAAAAATATTTTTTTAAAAATGTTTTTTTAGCTCCCAGCTCAGCAGAGGACTTGTAAGTCTACTTAGCTTTACTATGTGATCATCCCAGATGTGATCCCATCTTTTTATACAGGAAGTCTCTTGGGGCTTTATGCATGTCTTTTTTCCATCCACCTCTACTGTTCCTTTCTAATAGAAGGGTTTATAACAAAGTATAAATCTCATATGACCAGAGATTTATTTATTTATTTTCTGGAGCAAAGGACATTTTAGTGGATAAATCAAAAAGAAGTGTAATAATTCAAGATCAGTAATAAAATATATTAATGAAACTTACCTGACCTGTGTAACCATATGTGTCGTATGAGTAGTGTCTCTGAGACAGCCTACACAGGTGGCATTTACACTGTGCATCCCAGGAAGATTTCCCTGCTCACGGTTCCTGTATGCACTCAAATACTTATTGTATGTGAAGACAAGATGTGTGGGTACACAACATCTTCCCCTCATTTCCTCTGGAGGACATGGGTCCACAAGGACAGAAGGGAGATGCAGTGTGTAGTAACAAGCTCCCGTTCTCTAGGTAACTAAGGAACAAGACTGTGATGTTCATCAATGAGTATACTATTCTTCCATCAGGGTACCCCAACTGTTCCCCATTCAAGAAATTCCTTCATTATTCAGGTAATGTAATAAAAGTAGGTATCATTACTGAACGTATTTTACAGCATATGATGACAATCTCTCAGCCACAAAAATGGAGCAAGTAGTCAAATTTGTGAAAACTAATTTGGACATTTTTAATAGTCATACAATTCCTTGATAAACGAAGCAGAGAAGTGTAACTGTAACAGAAGTGTCAGCAAGAGATTTAGGGTAGTTTTGCAGCTGTCTGAAGAAGACACTAGGGAGTGGTTCATTTTATATGTTATATGGCCAATGGAGCTCAGAACATTTTTTAAAAAAAAAAAAAAGGCTGCACTAGAGATGGATATTTTTGTTGCTTCAGGACATTGTTAAATAACCCTACCAGCAGTGGTGTTAGATAAAAATGGCATCATGAAACTGGGTATCTGGACCTCTCAGAAGTGCATTATATCATCTGTAGACACTGTGCTGTGGTTTCTGTTAGACCTTTGCCTGCAGTGCTAGAACTGCTTCATTATGCATGCAGCTCTTAAAATGCAGACATAGTATTTATATGCTTGCTCCATACTATACTATTAGTTGCTGCTTATGTTTTATGTCTAGTAAGTAATTGAAAGTACGTTACCGATCATGCTCCCCCTAACTCTAACCACAACAAATGTATAGTCTATATTAGCTTTCTCCTATAGTCAGAGGATCCAACCAGTGCTAAAACTGTCCTGTCACAGTCATAATTTGAAGAAAAGTATGAGAGGTAATTTCTTCAAAAATTATAATTTATAAAATTGACTCTTTGGTGCCTGGGATTTGAAGATTTACTGAAAAACTTCCTGTGCCTCAGAAAGCAATCCTTATCTTTTAACACATCGTACTGTAGCGATGCAGTTACAACACAACAAAATCTACATGGGTATTAGGAGACAAGAAAAAAATTTTCAAGCCTGCTCAGAAATGCTTTCTGTATTAACACTGAAAGTTTTGCATATTAATCTGTTTAAGGTTTAGAACTGAGCAGCTACTGCCCACCCATTGTGGAGCATCCTCCACATTGTGCAGTCAACAAGCATCAGCTCATGGCATGAGGTAACTCTGTGTTAGTTCTGGTCTGCCTAGCCCCAGGACAGCCCAGTATGTGATGGACATTGGAAAAAACCCTTTTTTTTTACCCAATTTCCTCCACATTACAGCAAGGGAAATTCATTCTTTTTTATCCATGCTTGGCAAGGAGTAGGCCCCCTACATCTACCCCCAGCCTTTGCTAGCCACTGGAAGTTGTTCCTTCACCTGGGTCCCCCACACCGTGTGAGCAGCCCAAAGGTCTTGAGAAAGGGGACACAGGAAAGACTTGGGAACTGATTACTTTTAAGTGAGAGGGTATGTAATGGGAAGATATTGTGAAGAAGAGAAAACAAACATGGATCTGGCACACTCTGGGGCAAAGAAAGGAAAATATTTTATTCAGGAATTAGTCCATGAGTTATACTTTTTCACTAGTCAAGTAAAGCACTAATCTGTGCCTACCCAAGCAAACTGAGGTGAAAAATTTTGTGGGAAGACCCCTGTTAAAAACCTGGCAAAAACATAACTTTGAAACCATCTGCTCTGACCACATACAGTATTATTCCAGACATTTCTATCTTGAAACAAACACCCTGAAACCTTGCAAATGCATTTTTCCTAACGGAAGAGAACAGTCTGTTACTCTTCTTGAAGGCTATTTTCAAGATGCTTATTGTATGAGTAAAATTTCTTGTCTTTCACAACAGTCAGAGACAGCGTCAGCACTGGTGTATGGTAGCAAATACGTCTCTGCTAAGGACATTGGCATTTCATTAACAAACACCAGGTTTGAAGTTGGCTCAGGTTAACATTTCTGACAAGATCCAGACATATATAGAAAGATGCGTACTGACTCTTGTTTCATTCCAAGCTAAGTATTTCTTTTTTTTACCAGTAGTAATCACTATGATTTAGGAAACTGTTTGAGAAGGTACATATTATTCATCCCCAAGGGAACTTGGCACCTGTATTTATAAGTACTATCAAACTAAAGTAAAATCTCAAACTAGGTGCATGTGATTACAGTTCAAATCTGAAATTACTTGGTGTAAATTAAAAAAATTATTATTTAATAAGTAAAGAAGTTTCTGCATAGCTTTCTTAAGTCTTCAGCTAATGATTTAATCCAATGTATTTATATACGCATACGTGTAACTGTATTTGGTTTGCGTGGCAATGTTTCGGTGGAGGTAGCTTCTGTGAGAAGCTGCTAGAAGCTTCCCCCATGTCCCAAGAGCCAGTGCCTGCCAGCTCCAAGACAGACCCACCGCTGGCCAAGACTGAGCCCATCTGTGGTGGTGGTAGCCCCTCTGGGATAGTGTATTTAAGAAGGGGGGGGGGGGGAAGAACCCCAACATCTTCAGCCAGAACAGAGGAGTGAGAATACGTGAGAGCAACATCGCTGCAGCCCCCCAGGCTAGTACAGCAGGGGCAGGGGCACTCCAGGCACCACAGCAGAGGTTCACTGGCAGCCCATGGTGAAGCCCACGGCAGGGCAGGCTGTGCGCTGTAGCCCATGGAGGACCCAGCACTGGAGCAGACAGATGCCCCAAGGAGGCTGTGACCCGTGGGCAGCCCTTGCTGGAGCAACTCCTGGCAGGGCCTGTGGCCCCACGGGGAGAGGAGCCTGGGCTGGGGCAGGTTTGCTGCTGGGGCTGGGGACCACACTAGAGCAGCTCATGAAGAACTGCAGCCCATGGGAAGGACCCATGTTGGAGAAGTTTGAGGAGGACTGTCTCCTGTGGGAGGGATCCTACGCTGGGGCAGGGGGGGAATGTGAGGAGCCTCCCCGAGGAGGAAGGAGCAGCAGAGACAGTGTGTGATGGACTGACTGCAGGCCCATTGCCTGTCCCCTGCACCACTAAGGGGAAGGAGATAGAGAAATCGAGGAGTGAGGTTAAGCCTGAGAAGAAGGGAAGGGTGGGGGGAAGGCATTTTAATATTTGCTTTTATTTCTCATTAGCCTACTCTGGTAATAATTTTTTTCCAAGTCTAGTATCTTTTGCCTATAACAGTAATAGCCGAGTAATCTCCCCATCCTTAGCTCAGTCCATGAGCCTTTTGTTATATTATCTTTTCACTGTCCATCTGATGTCAGGGAGTGATAAAGTGGCTTGATGGGCACCTGGCATGCCAAGGTCAACCCACCACAGCGACATAAGGAAAATGCTACTCTCTTTTTTTTCTCTTTTCTTTTCTTTTTTTTTTTTTTTTTTTTTTTTTAAACAAAATGCAACAATTCTGGTTCTCTTTGATGCATATGTCGCTTCTGTTCCTTATCTCTTACATCAATTCTAGCATGTTGCTAATCTGTGTCCCCTTTATAAAAGAAAGCACTTTGGGAAGTGATCAAATAAAAATAGGACATAAAACCCTGGAATATACTTAAAGCTTCTTTAAAAAGCTATCTGAAAAATATTAAATTTTACTGGATTATGGGGGTGGGGGGTGGGGGTGCCAGTTCAATATTTAGAATAATATTTTAAAAACTCAAATACCTACCATCCCGGAGAACAGACAGACCATAAAATATTGCACGGTATAGGAATATATCCCAACAAGGATTAGTGAAACACTGCAGAATGCTCGTGCATAGCTCATATTGTGCAAGCATTATGTAATGTATCTGTAAGAGTTTTGTCAGTATAAAAGCATGTGAGCCTGATTTTTAGGGAATTAGCAGGGAACATACTGAGAATAGCTTTTCATGGCTGTGGAGTTGTTTCACTGTTTACAGAGCTCAGTCATGCTTCTCCTTTTCATAGTTACTTCCATCTCTTGTTCTGTGAATTCCCCACAAATGTTGCTGGTTGAATAATGGAAGTATTTGTGAACTTGTTTTTCAGTTCGAAATCAGCTTTTGAGGTGCATGTGTTTTACAGTCGGTTGGCTCCTTGTTTACTCGACCAACAGGGAAGTCAGTCTTTATTGTGAAAAGAGAATTTTGATGGCTTTGTGCTATACTTTTTGCATTGAAGGAAGGGCAGGCTGACCCAGCCCTGTCTTACTGGTATTATCAGTATGAGTGGGCTTGCACAGGCTGTGGATTTTTCTTTTTAATTTCTAGCCAAAAGTTACTTACCATAACTTAAATAGCATGGAAATGACTTTACAGAGATAACAAGAAACTAACTGTCTTCCTTTCTTCTTCTCTCTGTAGTTTGTTGCTCAGCCCAACTGCCAGCAGCTGCTCGCATCCCGCTGGTACGACGAGTTCCCTGGATGGAGAAGGCGACACTGGGCTGTGAAAATGTTGACATGTGTTGTGATAGGACTCCTTTTCCCGGTGTTCTCTGTGTGCTACCTGATAGCTCCCAAAAGCCCATTAGGGCTGTTCATCAGAAAGCCATTTATCAAATTTATCTGCCACACTGCATCCTACTTGACTTTTCTGTTCCTGCTGTTGCTTGCCTCTCAGCACATTGACAGGTCAGACTTGAGCATGCAGGGACCACCACCAACCATCGTCGAGTGGATGATATTACCGTGGGTCCTGGGTAAATGTATTACTAAAGAAAATACAGTGAAAAGTGTTTTGACCCCTGCAGTTTTGCCAAGCATTCCTGGATCAGGAAGATACAGTAGAGAGTTCTGTCATGAGTCACTGACCTACCAAAACAGGCAAATAGTCCATCTTCTGCAATACCTAGCAAGAGTAGTACACAACTTGGGAAGAGTTTAAAAATCCAAAGTGTCACCACCTGTTGTATTACAGTGAGCCAAAAAAAAAAGCAATTGGGGGTTGCTTCCTTTGAGTAAGCAGTGCCTTGAAACATATATGTTGATATTCTTTTTGATATCTATTTTCTCCAGGCCAGAAATTGTTCTGGTTCTTCTAAGAGTCCATTTTTTCTGTTTGTTAGTCTGCTTCTAAAAAAGGGTCCCTTTGCCACAATAATGATTTTTCATGTATTAGAATGAAACAAAGTGTCATTTCTGGACCGTTATCACTAACCTTATTTACCTAAAGTATGCTTCTTTCTAATATGACAGATCCACCTATTGCAAATAGAGCTGACCAGCATTTTCGAGTATTTTCATTAAAATACACACGCAGAGTATTTTTTCGATGCAAAACCATTGATGTGAACTTTTCACTCAACTTCAAACAAAATATTTTACATCAGAATATGGATGTAAGTACGAACGCAGGAAAATCCCCCAGCACTTTTAAAATGGAAGAAAAGATTAACATTCTGTCCTGATAGTTAACAAAAATTTCAGTCTGGGATTACTGAAAGCCTACTTTGTGTGGGCCATGTTGGCCTTGAATGTCTTCCTGTGTGATTGCGCAGTCTGGTCATAGTGGACCATCCTAGGTGCTCCCTGCCTTTGCACATCTACCCTGCTAGATGGTGTGTCTCTTGGTGTGCCATGGTCTCTTTCCTGTCTCCTGTTTTAGGAACCAATACAAGTTGGACCAAGTCAGGCCAAATATACTTGGTCTTGACTGAAATGAAATTGTAGGAGGAGGGACTTAGTAGCCTTAACTGCAAGAATTTAAGTTTGATAATTTAAATTGTCACCACCTAGACAAGTTAATGCACAAACTTTTCTGAAATGTTTTGGTCAGGCTTTGATACTGTTACTTCTCCATTAAGATTCTGTTTCTCTTTGCTTTTTCAACTTTTCCCAAACACCTGGCTTTTTTTTAGAGCAACCAAACTAACAAGGCTTTTGGTATAATCAATCATGTATAATTTACAATGCAGTATTGAATTTATAGTACACTAATTAGCAGTGCCTAATACTCCAGAGAAGAATGAGGCAGTGGCTTTTCCTCTGTATGTTCCTTGGTAGAGCACTGTGGGAAGCAGGAGGCATGGTTACATCTGTCTTTCACTTAAGAAAACAAGCATGCGTGACTGAAAACCCTGTGTACACTCACTTGTTGGGAACCTCTCGGAAGGACCTGGCTTCCACAGATTAACTGCTTTCTGAGATTTCCCCCATGATAGCACAGCATAAAAGAGACCTCACCATCAGCCTTCACTGTAAGATGTGCTATCCTTTGCTGGGTAGATATTGCTACTGTTATGAAAAAGCCAATACCTAGTGTTATTGCAAAGGAAGTAATCAATCTGGTGGGCTGCTTAAAACGACATTTCCTACAGATGAGTCAGACTAACTTCAGTGGGTGAGATTCACATATAAATATTTAAAAAAAATTCCTCCAGTAAATTTTCCCAGTTTTGTGCCCTCAAGAAATCAGAAACCAATATAAAACTGATTACTTTGATACATTAGTTCCTTAGAAATAAATGCTGCAATGCTGAAGGGAAGCAGGGGGCTCTTCTGTGCTGTCCCATGCCCAAAGGAGATATTAGTACATTTTCTGTCTGGCCTTCCAAAATAGCAGGTGTTCAGTGTCTGTCCAGTTTTCACAGTATCATGAGGCTGAAGGATGCCAAGAACAAATGCATAGCTGTCACATAGACCTTGACATGCCGAAGTGGGGTTTATTATTAACCTGTCTTTTTGAAGAAAGAAATTAAAGCCCAGAGAAAAAGGCACAATTTGAGAGGGGCAAGAGATAACAGTTTCAGCTAAAGGCAGTTCTAAAATTGTGGTGACTAACTCCTCTCCAGAAAACATGCAGTGGGAAGAGGAAGAATCTCCATTTCCCTCAACCTCTGACACTGTTGTTTACTTAGGAAAGGGGTTAAGTAACTCATCATTCCAAAATACTTGTTTGAAGAAGCCATTGACCCTTATAATTATGACTGTCAAGATGACTATAATTTTTAAAAGCAGCATTAATATTTGAAGTATATGGCCAGATAACGCCAGTACTGTCTGTGCTGAATAAACCCTACTTCTGCAAGCAGTACAGCTTAAGTCAAGGGAACTGCTTGCATAAACAGGTATTCATGAGCATGAATAAAGGTCAGTAGTTAGACACCACGTGGTCAAATAGGTTATGGTTAATCTAGACGGTAATCTTCAGAGAAACTGTGCCTTCCAAAATCTCTTCCATCTAAACCTATGTATTTTATACACTAATGTCTAGGTGGTTCGTAACTAGTGGTTTCCTCTAGTTCCAGTTTCAGGTTTGCTGGATTCAGCTTTCAGGGCTGTGGTTGCTGCAGTGCTTTAGCCCATCCAAATAGTAAGGCCCCAGATTCACTCATCGTAATCTCAAGCAATTCATTAGGGACCCAAGTTCTGCCTGTCATTGAAGGATACAGACACACATCTCCACAGGACATAACGCCTCACAGCATGCGATGAACACGTCTATTCCCACTTTTTTTTTTTTTTTTAAATGAAGTTATTCCAAGGCAGAACCTGGTTTTCATATTCATATACATACAAACTGTGGCCTAGTAATCTTTTAATAAACTAAACAATTTTATTTAATCCTTGTCTATAAGGAAAGTTAGTTTCCAGGTGACAATTTAGTCTGTCATCTCATCTCTTCAAACTATACACTTATGCAGTATCCTTAAAAAGAGTGAATGCTTCACTCTTGAATTACACAGGTGAGCCTAAATCTGAAGTACATAGGTATATCTTTGCATTTTCTGGATGTCGATAAAAAACATGGATATCTGAGACAAAACTACTGTGGCTTTAGTGTTGTAATTTTTCTCTGAAATTGGAAACATGACCAAGTAAACCCTTTCCCCAGAGCAAAGGTTATCCTGGAGGAGCTACAGCATGTCAAAACTATTAACATTTTAAACAATAGAATGTATTGTTTGTCATCCTCTTAATTCAAATAGCTCTGCAGTCGGTTTTCAATTTAAGAGTTATCTCCCTTAAAATGAAGGCAGGAAGAGCAGCTTTCCTTTCCAGGCTTCTCATCAACATGAATTTCATAAAACTTTAAAAGTTTCAACATGGTCCGTAACAATCTAGGCGCTCCAACGATCAAACAGTAATTAGCATTTGCCTACTACTACGTAATAGAAGGCTGAATGTGCATAATTAGAACATATTAAAAGTGTCACTAGAGTAGGAGGCTCAGAGGAAAAAACTGTATTGGGCTACATTTCCATGGAGACTATTGATTTTACATTTAAAAAGTCTCTTAAGGAAACTTCTGTATTAATTTTGTCTTTTACATGATTAGATGATTACACAAGTGGTGTTACAGTATGCGGTGATTATCTGTGGAACAAGAAGTCAGTATAACAAGGCTAATGTTACAGCTTTAAGAAGCAATTGTGGAGAAATCTTTTGGTAAGAAGAGTCAGAACCTCCTTTCTTTTCATTTAAGCAAATAAGAACAAGCTTTTACTGGTAGGAAAAATTAATTTTGTTCTTCTTGTTAGCTATTGATTCAGGTCTCCCAGGCATGCCAGATAGTTCACACTGCAGAAACAGGCCTGTTTCCTAAACTTGAGAATCCATCACCACTGAAAAAAAGGACAGGAAAAACAAGAATCCCATCTTGTGGAAAAAAGTGAGGAAGAACAATATTTTCCATCATCAAATTCCCCATCCAGCTGCTGAGTGGCCTCCCTCTGAGCATAACAGTGATGCAAAGGGGAAATCAGATCAGACCCAGCCTCACCCTCTGTGTTTTGACTGCAGCTCGCCTAAGGATCATATTGATCCCTACAGACTTGTCATACCTGTTCTTCTGCCCTAAACCCTAGCTTAAAACCTAGCAGCGACCATGATAACTGTCCTCGTGGTGGGCATTTGGCTCACCAGGAAAGCTATGAAATTCAGAGTAGGAAGCCAACAACTAGACAAACTTAGTGCTTAGTAGATGTTGTTAAAAAGCTCCCTGCCAGTTTTTCAGGGTGGCTGCAGCAAAAATAACATTTTTAGGCAAATTTGTTTTGATGAGTTTTTTGCTCTTTTATGGACATCTTTAAATGTTCATCGTAATTATGTTGTTCAGAATACTGCCTGGAGCAGGAATGCAGCCTTACTGGATCTCTTTAACAATGTGTTCCTCATCCTTTCTGTCAGGGTGGTTTATGCTATTGGAGTACGTGAATCTATAGAGAATGTGGGTGTTTGGGAACTGTGCAAACTGCAGGCATTTGTGGTCAGCAAACTGCTGGTGGGAGGTATGGGAGTGTACAGTCTTGTTGGTACTTAGCACAATGTATATCCAAACCAATGGTACAGCATGACACTTCAGATGAAGTGAACTTAGAGGTGGCAAGTACACTGTGCATCATCTTCTAAATTTGGTCAAGAAAGCGTTGTGTAAAATACGAAACAGTTGGTACAAATCAACATGTTCCAGGGAGCAGATATAAAGGATATTATGGCTATTGAGCTGAACCAGTACATAACCAGTAGTGACAAATAAAGTGCGGAAGAGGAAAATTATCCCAGACAAAGCTGGAACACAACTTCAGTCATAAAGAAGGATAGTGCACATCATGACCAGTCAACGCCATCTAGTCCAAACAACTTCTCTACATGGGCTAACTGCAGAGACAGATCAGATTGCTCAGATTCTTGTCCAGTCAAATCTTGAATTTTCTCCAGGGACCAATATTCCACCACCTCTCAGCAACCTGTGCCTGTGTCTAGGAACTGGTAAACATTTTTCCTGGTATAAGCTGTAATATCCCATGCCACAACATTACCTCTTGTCCTTCCAATGTGCACCTCTAGGACAAGTCTGACTCCAATTATTTGTCAGCAACGATTTTGTTAGTGAATTACAGCAGTAATACCCCCCATTAATGTTCTCTTTTCTAGGCTGAACAGATTCAGCTCCCTCAGCCTCTTCTTGTACGTCACGTGGTCCAGCCCCCAGTCAGCTTGATGGCCTTCCACTGGTTTCACTTCAGTCAGCTAATATCTATTTTCTGTTGGGGATCCCAAAACTGGACCCATTAATGAAATTATTTATCTAAACAGAAGAGCCACTTCTTGTCAGGACTGCATGAATCTTGACGCAATAGGACCTTTTACTCAGTTACTTGTAGGTTTACCAGGTTTTACATATTTTAAGATGAAGATTTTCTGTGTAGATGATTGTATTTTATTCTTTGCTTATTTTTGGTGTTGGCTGATATGTGGCTTTTTTTTAATGTAAGATTTAATATAGAATCGTCGTGCCATTTGCAAAACTGAGCAGAAGAAAAATATCTTATTGTCAGTATGATAAAAAAGTCAGTAGACTTTTCCTTTGTGAAAACATTTTAAATGGTGCCACAATCTCCAGTTAAATATAAGTAGCCATATGTATTATTGGGTATTCTAGTAAAAATCTATCCTAAATTTGAAAAAAAATCTGTAAATGTGTCTCCATCAAAAATGGAGCTACAGACTGTGCTTTGGTTCCTAAATCCCATCCAGTGTCACAATCAGCCTTAACGAGTGGCTCCTAGTCACAGTGGCAGAGGTGTGAACCCTGGACAAGGATACCCTTGAATTTAGCAAACCTAGAAGCTTTTGATTTATCTTGTCTTCAAATCCTTTCCTTAGTCATTCAGGATGAGATGCAGTTTAGACTAGGTGGAGCAGTGCTCTGCCTATCCTTAGTGGCCTTTTACAGTGTTTAAATAGAGTACAGAAAATAAAGGGAGTTCTCTTCCTTAACAATGACTGCCTAAATGTTCATTTTACTTACACTTATATTAGGTATGGAAAACTTCCCTCCCACAGGCAATGCCTTAAAACTGCAAACAAGGACTCTGCTTTTACAAGATAATATAAAATAATCATATATATAGACAAGTATTCAATGCAATTAGATGTTTTCCTGCAGTCACAATAGTTTGCTGATGGAAGCAGGTTTCGGCAGGATCCTGACTCTTTGGACTTCGGTTCTGTTTTCAGTTGAGTACCATTGTGCTTGCTCCTCCAGCTTTCAAATATTTCACATAAACAAACGTTTCAAATAAAATGTAAAATTTTAATTTTACAATCATATAGCTTGAGGATAGAGAAAAGAACTGCAGCGGGCGTGCAAAGCCTAGCTTCCTAGCAGGCACCCTTATTAAGGAGGCTAAAGATACCTGTTGGGTTTTTTGTCTTCTTTAATTCTCCCTCCTTAAATTTCCCTCTCTTCCGTTTTTAGCAGGAGTGGTGAATGTTTCACCCCCACACTGTTGTCCCTACCCTAGTATTGACCTGGGACAGAGGTTCAGTCTTCCCTCAGGATGATAAAAGGCAGGTTTCCTGTTCCCTGTGCAAGAATTCTATCCGTAAAGCTGCAGTGCCAAACATTCACACTACTCTTAGGGGGTATAGTTTAAGCATTTCAGGAAAGGAAGGTGTTTTGGACACTGAAACTCAGTCTCATAGCTAACTGAAGCCCTGAGATAGGCGTCTTAGTGCTGGTGATACGCGGTGTTTGAGACTCGTTCCTCTTTCCAGTTCCTGCAGTTCCTCTTGTCTGGGTGGTCTTAGTACTCAGTATTCATAGGCTGTGCACCTCAGCTAGGCACTTGAAACTCAAAGTGAGCATAAAATACAATTTATGGGGTATTCAGGTCTCTTGCATGGTGAATTTTACTTTCAGTACTGCATACTTAATTTAGACATTGAGTCACTGAATATTTCAATGACTAAACCCCTTTACAGGACTGGGCTCCCAAATACGAAGTTTAAATCCTCAGTATTAAGATGCTCAACTCCTTACGTGCCTGTTAATAGGAGAGAAGGGGTTGAGCAGTTTCCTACATCCCTAAATATCCACTTCTGCCCTTGCCTATTGCTGTATGTATGGTGCCAAGCCGGTCTGTGCAGGACTTGGAGCTTTTGAGCAATGCTGTAAAGACCTTTCTGTGTTTCATAGACAAGCTCTACATTCATTTATTGTGCCTGCAAGTCTTGTATCCCTTTATGGATCTAAGCCCTGCATGCTTGAAAACTGTATTTTATACTATTAACTACCTGGTAAGACTGTCTTCACTATATTATTCTAGCAACACTGAGACAATATTGTAAGTGCTGGCAAAGATAAGGGCCATGCAGATGTTTGGAGATACAACACTTTAATATTAGATTGCAGTCCCGTACATGTTGGATACATATTACTTTATAAATTAAGACTGACTGTGGTAATAGCTAGGGTATAAGCCTTGCTCCTTACCCTCTCCACAATATTTTTGTGAAAGCAAGAAACTGTTTTATGTATTAGATCAATTTTGATAAATATATGCCACAAAGAGTTCCAATGAAGCTGTGGGGATTAAAGGATAATGAGTAAAATTCTGCATGCTCCACTCCTCATGTTAACCTCTTGAGCTTAATAGGGATTTACAAGCAGTACATGAGGATATACTTTTTCTTTAAAAAGATTTATAGGCTCTTATGCAAAAGTACCTGAGAGAATAGACCAATACTTTTGGCTGGCTAAATTTCTGTCTACTTTAGTGCATGGTCATTACTGTAGAGCAGAGTTCAAAAGCAGAAATGTGCAGAATTTCTGTACTCTGCCTCCAATATATAGGTACCTGTACATAGCTCCTTACACATAACTCAGGCATTTAGCAGGTTTGGTTTTATGAATTAGGAGGTTAAATCAAAGTAAACGTAATGAAAGCAACTCAGGTGCCTACAAAGAGACACCTTGTCCTATTTTTTAAGTAGTATATACTTACAGAGAGGTTGTTTTCCTATGATAAATACTCTAAAGGAAACCTGTACCTCTTTTGGCAATGCATGGGGTGGCCAGCTTGGATACATAGGGTGTCTAAAATTATGCTAGAAACTTCTGTTTAAGCACATGATACATTAAAAAAATACAATATCTTTCTTGTTTCTCTAGATCATGACAACTACACATTGCTGTCTACAGTCCATTGGTGTGGAAGACTTAAATGCACAAACCTGAAATGGTTTGGATGAGCATCTTGGATTAATTTGAACTTTATCAACCCTACTAGCCAACTAATATTGAATATAACAGTCAATCCAGGGTTACAATTTATTTTTGCATACACTCCAGGACAGTAAACATTTTTTCTTGGCTTATACTCCTATTCATTACCCAAACCCTATTTTACAGAGGCAATAAAATAAAAGAAAAAGGGCCCATAATGTTAATATAGATGTAGTAAGTTAAGTCTCCTTTAATCTTCCACTATGACAATGAACTGCAATTCATTTGCATTTCAGGACATTTTCCAAAGGAAATTCAAAACACTGCTTAAAAAAAATAATATAATTAACTACTAGTTAAATATATTAGCTTTTAGCATTTATAGGAGTACTATGCAAGTCAGACTTCTTGCTGTTCAAGTTATGAAAGAAAGTGTGTGGTCTAAGAATACTGACTACTGTCCCTTCTAAAGATACTGGGTTAAGGGAACAGCTATCCCACTTACGTGGATGCCTTACTGCATAAATTCTGAAGGAACTGAACAACCTGATGCTATTGGACTAGGTGATGAAACTAAGCCATAAATATTTGAGGGACTATTCAATGCTGACTGTCCAAACTGTTTGCACCTGACATTCCACAGCGGGTGAAATACATATATAACACCATAGTTCATAATGCTATGCCTAGACCAGTTTCATTGCTGATGGTCACTGTTTCTTAGAAATTATGCTTTTCCTTGAACACAAGAGTGAATTCACTTCTGGTCCTGAATACTCTGAGTTCTGATAGAGTATAGTTCATCCAAAAGACTCACACGCTCTATAATCCTTGCATTGTTCATTACCTTTTCACTGCACTTCAGAGGCATTACTAAACTCATCTTCACTGCTTCTGTGAGGGAAGGAGTTAAGTTCAATTGTACAGATAAGAAAGTGAAGATAAGGAGTGAATTGAGGTTAAATACTAAGTACTCTCAGTGTTAAGTTGTGTGCACAGATAATTCAAACCAGCAATTCCCAGACTCAGCTTGCTTGAGTATAACCATATTGGGAAGAGAGCTGGGACATAGATTGTGCCCTTGGCCATGTCATTCCCAACTCTTTGCCTGACCTGACACAGGACTCGGACACTGTGCACAGTTCCTTTCCCAAACAGATATTTCCCCGTCTCCATGGGAAAGCAGAAGGCGTGTGTTTGGTTTTGTCCATGTTCCTTTGAAATGGCTGTCTTCTGTTAACAAAATATGCCCCAGAGATTCGGAGCCCCTGATTTATGCCAGGATGCCTCTTCGTTCTTCTTGTTACCTTCATATACCTTCAGCAGAGATCAGTTCATCAGCCCAGGTGTAAAACAAAAGAGATATTTCAGGCCTTATCAATGCTTACTGAATTCCCTGGAATGACTTTGCCTCAGAGAGCTTTATTAGCAGCTTGTCTCACTTCTTGTTGGATCTGTGAAGAACTCTAGATAGCATAGTAGAGCAAAGCTGAGTTTGTCAGTTAAATGGTTTCACAGTCCAGTGAAAATATGTTCTCCAAGAAACATACTAAAAGGTTGTTGTTTAACTTGGCATGCAGAGATTTGCCCTGAGGAACCTCTTGCTTCCCATCACTTAGTGGTAAGGAACAAAAATAGCACAGGGGAACTAACCTTTTGTGGGAAAGGTAAGGCCAAAATTAGCTAGGGATCCACAAATCTTTTAAAAAACAAAAATAGCTCAGGGTACTGACTTTCATATCTTTCTTTGACAAATCTCAAAATTATTATTTACAGTGAGACTTTAACCATAATTATAAACAACAAAAGGCGGTGTTGTGGAGATGGCATAACGTTTTTGTGAAGTTCCAAAGTTTCTGGAAAATTATTTTTGTGGTTGCTCAAGATTCAGTACAACATCCAAATTTAGGCAAGATGTGTCTCAATTTTTTTTCTCTGAAAGATTTATACACCTTTAAATGGAATTTATAAGGGATTTATTTATTTTTTGTTTGTTTCTTTTGCATGGAAATGAGAGACATGTTGCTTAGGAATAAAATTACAGATCTAGGTAGCTGCAAATTGGTAAAGGGTCAGTCCAAAATTTTTACATCTTAAAGTTACCTGCCAACCTGCACAAAAAGATACTGTATCTATCCCAAGGCTTTATCCCAAAGGGACAGGAAACTCATAAGAGTATTGAGCTGCTGGACCTTGTCAAAGTCCCAATGTTTCCAATGTTTGCCAGTGGAGTCTTTATGAACAGAATAAGTATGTCCACATTTTTTAAACAGTATCTCTATGTCTAATATCCAAAGATTTCAAGACTAGAA
The DNA here is from genome assembly GCF_963210335.1 of Falco punctatus. Taxonomy (NCBI): domain Eukaryota; kingdom Metazoa; phylum Chordata; class Aves; order Falconiformes; family Falconidae; genus Falco; species Falco punctatus. Next base: position 27,776,767 of record NC_137581.1, on the reverse strand, counting down.
GTACAGCTTCAAAATCTAAGTCTATAGGTAAGTACATAAAATAAAAGCTAGTCCTATCAGTGCATATGTATTGATTTATCTACAGATATAAAAATCTACACATTGATCATATGTAGTATGTGATACCCGTTACTCAGTTCTTAAGGATTTTTTAAAAGTGTTATGAGGTAATTTTAATGAAAGATTTTTTTTTCTAAGAAAATTCTTATTTTATTTCAGCACCTTTTGTTCTTCAATAAGAAGCATTTTAGTTTCTGTCTGTTTTCTTGCTTGGGTAAAATTTATTGTTACAATATGTAGGGTTTATTTTAGAAGAAAGAACTTTTTTTCATCAATGTTCAGAACTGTTTACTGCAAAAAAGAAAATATATTTACCATACAGATTATTCCCCCCCCAGTATTTATCTGATATATTTTAGTCCCTTTCTTCCATCAGGCAAATTTGACTTCAGTCAAATGGTTGCATTGATCAGCTTGCATGTATAATACTTCACAGTGCTGTGTGAAACCTCTCCATGGTGTCTGTTATTCCCAGGGCCTCATGTGGTCTGTGGGATTCCTGCCCTGAATTTACGTCTTGTTTCATTCCATTAAAACCACAGGGTGTTCAATGAAATTTGTTTCTATCATCTCAGCCTGTTTAAAAATATCCGTGCTATTTTCTTTTACTGCTCCAGTATCTAGTTATAAACAATGCAACAAATGCTTGAAAGTCTTACCTTCAACTTTCCAATTTAAGTCCTTGATTAATGAGATGGAAAAGCTGCATAATGTTGATAACCTCCTTGTAAGTGGCAATAAATCATAAAAGCAGGTTGATGAGGAACAGGTATAAGAGGCAGGTATAAAATCTAACTGGTGTGGAGAGATAGGAAAGACACAGTTGGAACAAACAGACAACCAGAATATAACAAAGATTATCCAGGTAAAACAGTGACATCTGCTCTGGGTGGAACTATTTCAGCTAAATACAGGCACCTGGAAGTTAGAGATCTGTTTTAAATCAGCATAATCCTCCATGGCTCACTTTGCAGTCAATGGGAAGATTGACCCACCTGCAGATGACAGGATTATTGCCTTGGAGATGCTTGTTGTCTCTCTGGAAGTTAAAAGAGAGCTTTAGACAACTATCTGCAATCTTACTGTCTACTCTTGCTTTTAGATCTACTCTTTCTATTTAGCTGGCTCCTCTTAGCAGTTTTTCCCTAGCACCTGTGTGCAGGCTGGTGGTGTCCTTTCTGCTTTGCTGAGACATCATCTTTCTTGCTGCTGAACACATAGCTCTGACATGAGCTCTGTCACCGTGTGATAACGTTACTGCTTTGGCACATTAATAACATGCAATACCTGGACTCTAGATCTCTTTCCTACCTGTAATAACGCAACTATTAGACAGTCTTATTGCTGCATGTCTTCTATGTCAGGTTCTGTTTTGGAATTGCCCAAAAGTCTCCTTAGACAATAAAGCCAGGTTGTGTCCAGCTATCCATAAATCTTCTAAATAGAACAGGGAAGTGTGCAAGGTCACAGAGATAATGTTTTTAAAAAAGTATGCATATAAAGAGATTTTCTTAGTCTTTTCCTCATTCTCCCAGTGAATGTAACAGAACAAAATTGGCATATGGTACCAGACCCTGTGAAGATAAAAGCTGACTGACTTCCTTCCCCCCCTGACCCTTCCTTCTTGCAAAAAGATATAATTATGATCTACAACAAGATTTTAAGACCTCTGGATGAGTGACCGTAAGTTAATTCTAAACAGAACAACTGGGAATCTCTCATGGCTCAGAATAGCTCCATCAAGTAAACTGACCAGGTCTTAGAGGAGTCTTCAGCTTTGCAGAAAGGCTCTGGGATTCAGAGTACACTTTTATAGGATAACCCTTCAGGCACACTTGGGAGGATTCGCAGAACTCCAGAGATCCCTGTTCTTCCAGCATTCGCTGCTCCAGTTGAGCACCCCTCAGTAAACCTAGCCATAGAGATCTGGTGCCTGCAAAGACTCTGATCTCAGCTTTCATGGTGAGATTGCCCTGAAGTTGTGGTTTATAGCTATCAACATTAGGACTTTGTACCTTCAAAGATCTGCCTTCAAAAAGACATGTCTGGAAAGCCTGTGTAGCATACATGGACTCTGTGTCTGTCATAAACATAGCATCCATCAGTCAGCCTAGTTTCAAGTTTCCTGGAGCCCCATCAGATCTCAGTAACTGTATTTGTATATAGAGTTAGCACTTAGATTCTTTGGCTGGCAAAAAAAGATTGAACTGTCACATCTCCATTACAGCCAAAAAAACATGTAGTACTTCCAGTTTTCCGTTATCATTTGCTCGAAAAGAATAAGTCCTGCATCAGGCTGAACATAAAAGTTGTCTTGAACCAAGAAAAAATTTAGAAACACCATCGTTATGATGTCAAAGTATACTCAGAACTTTCAGCAGCCAAATGACTTCAACTTTGTTGGTAGTTTGGATTAGTTGTGTTTCTAATTCAAAATGATCAAATTTACAAAGGCTATATACTCTTTTCCACTATTCTATAATAGGTCGGTATTTCTGTTAGTGTCAACTTTACAATCACACTTCATCTTCTAAAGCCCAGGAAATACTTGGAAAAACAGTCTAGCTTTTCAGTCACAAAACAGATCAAATGCAGCAGCATTAGTCAGCATTTCTTTTTAAATCTGTGCATAGTTCTATTGTATTTTAGGCAATGCTATCAAAGCATATGATGCTGAGGAACAGTCTTACAGAGAACAGCCCTGTTTTGTTTGTGTCAGTTCACATCTTTGCCTGGTTGTGAATCATGGAGAATATCTCAGCAGAAGACTTTACTGAACCTGCACCCTCTCACTTAAACATTCATCTTATTAATCATCCCAACCTATTTCTGCTCTGTTTTTAAAGCATATTTTAAAGCAAATGCTTAACTTGGTGAATTACAAAATAGTTTATATTTAAGCCTTTTTCTTCGAGCATCTTCCGTCAATGCAACTGCCTGCTTTCTGTGCCACAGCAGCATTCCCAATGTCAGGATCCTGGGGCTACACTTGTATTATTAAATAAAAAAAAAAAAAAAAGCAAGGAATTGTTCTCTAACACTGAGGCTTAGGGGCCATATCCATATTACACAGCCGTTGGCTCCAGGTCTCCTCTGAGCCTGGAGCCAAGTCTCCTCAGGCTCCTGCAGCACAATAGTGATTTGTGTGTGCTGTTCTGCAAGTGGAGCAAGGGTGACTCAGAGCAGTGTCTGAAACGTGAGGGGTATATTGCAGCCCCAAAACCAGCTGCTTTTATAACCTGGTGATGCTTAACATGTTATGCCTAAAACGTAGCGGAAGAGCAAGCAGGGATATTTGCAAGTACATGGGCTGTGTGTTGAAGGTTGGAGGGGACTGTGGTGGGAAGTGGGAGCCAGACTGCTGTCATCATGTTCATACTGTGTGTTAGGAGCAACCAGCTCTTGAAGAGTAAGTAGATGAGTCATTTCACAGGCTGAAATGGGCAGGCTTTTAGGAGCTTGCCTAGTAGCCTTGTGAAGCTGTGTTCCCTTTGTGGTGGTGCTTGGGCAGTTAGCAGCAGCAGTGGGTGCTGTTAGTGGATATTGACCCCTGCCATGCAATAATGTTCCACGATTTTCTTACTGTTTCTCATCAGAATTGATTGCAGCTTGAAAATAAATGTTAGTTTCGTAACAGTGCTATATTTTGTGTATTAGTTTCATCTGATAACCTAAAGACAGCGTTGCAGTCAGCCTGTCTAGGCTATTGTAGATACTAAAATGGGTGTATATCACTTTCCTGTCTACATGTTCGCATCATGGTCCTTTCTCAGAATGTGTTCCCCGAGCTCTGCAGAATGCTGAAATAGTGATGGGGGCATAGTTGAAAATGAACCCTATCAAAATAAGTTGCTGGACCGATCAGATGATTCAGGTACTCCTAAGGCTTGTGATTACTGATGATGACACACAGACACAAGACAGGAACTTGTGGCTGAGATTTGATGGGGAGAAGGTAGTGAGAAAGGGAACCTTTCCTTTTGAAAGCAATCAGGAGACAGAAAGACTCAAGCCAAACCACTACAAAATGAAATTGTACTCCTCCCATCTATCCCCCTCCTGCCTTCCAAATAACTCAAAAACCTACCTGGCTTGAACAAAATATAGACCAGGAATCACTTTTCAGGGATCATGTTTGAGAGAAGGCACAGGTTTTCCTGCAGTCAACTAGAAGACCATTGAGACAAAATGTTAAGGTTCAAGGTGAATTTAGCCCTGACTAGAGTAATGCGGGTCCCTATAGGGACCCTCTATAGACCCCTGCACAAAATCTGTTCAACATTTTCTAAAGGAGCATGTGATAAGCAGGTGGAGAAAAGCAATGTTGAATTAAATGTATCTCAACAACTCTATGTGAGAGACTGGCTTGTTGTGGTGAATTTTGTCCCTTTAATGAGCACAACAGTAAAAAATTCCTTTAAGAAAATAATTAACTGTAAAAAATTAAAAGCTCTGTTCATATTGTGATCAAAAAAGCTCTGTAAGGAATAATATGAAATATGCATCTAAGTGTTCCATATTGTTTTATGATACCATATTATACAATAGTGTGGAGTATCTTCGTCAGAGAACTATTAATGTTTATAGCATCACAGTCTCCACACAGTTGTCTCTGGAGCTGTTGCACCAAGTTCATGTCAGACAACTTGCAAAATTTCCCACTGGAACTGAATACTTCTGTAACACTTTGTGTCCACTGCAGTGTGTGCTCTGCACACTTGAAAATAGTTTTCATTCCTTCATGTCCCAAAGTGCTGGAAACACTACTCTTTCTGATGGAAAAGGGACACTTCAGTTCAGCATGGACAGTAACAATAGAAATTCTCTTCCGTATTGTATGGGTTCCAACTGAAATAAATTAATGTGTTGGATTGACTCCTGCTGTCATAAATTTTCCAGTTTTAATTATATTGCAGCAGATACCAAGGACAGAGCTGGCAGTGGTGACTGGGTTTAGGACCCTTTTTGTACTTATTAGAATACAATGGGAAAAGAGATTGGAGAAAGAGCAAGAAATTGCCCTTGTACAAGCAGATTATTTTTTTGTTTTGTTTTGCCTGACAAATTAATTCTGGAAACATTAATGGGAAGATAGAATTTCACCTAACTAGATGTGTAATTTCGAGCACTTACCCACCTTCCCTTTATAATTAATGTAAGGAGAATCAATCTCTTGTGAGATAAGTGTCTAGAATACTCACAGCCTTTTTTATTTAATATACATGCTTAATGAATTATGTTCTATTTACAGGTTTTATCTGGGGTGAAATTAAACAGATGTGGGATGGTGGACTGCAGGACTACATTCATGATTGGTGGAACCTCATGGATTTTGTAATGAACTCCTTGTACTTAGCAACAATCTCTTTGAAAATTGTTGCATTTTCAAAGGTAAACTTTTTTTTTTAAAAAAATCAGTAGAATATTTAAGGGCTTCTTCAAACTTTCTTCTGTATTTGGAGGTTCTCAGGCTTAGCAATGCAAGAGATGTATGATGTGCTTATTTAATCTTCTCCAGATATGACAAGAAACTAGACGAGGATAAGAATGAACAAAACATTGTAATTTATATTTTTTGTGTTCTGGGGCTACGCAATCTTTTGTTATTTGATCATGAATAGTCATAATGTCATTTTCTTGGAAAAGGGAGATCACTTGTAATATTTAATAATGTTTGCACAAAAATATGTTTTGAATTAGTCTTTGTGTATTTATCAGTAAGAAATTATTACCTCTAAGACAAGTTTACACACCATGCAAAACTTCCAGACAGGACTACAAAAAAATACATATACTTAAAATTGGGGGTGGTAGTGGTGGTGGTGGTGGTGTATGTGTGTAAAGAGCAAAGTTTTAATTTGTGTTGAAAATTTCTGATAAGTGCAACATGAACAAGTAAAGCTGGAAGGAATAAGATAGTCACTTGAGGCTGGGTATGTTCATTTTCTCATCCTTTTCATGGACTTCTTATGAATGATTTTATATTCCCACTGTTTGAAGTATCTTCCAGAAAAATAGCCCTCCTTTCCAAAGCCATGGAACATATTGCATTTTTGTATGTATTCAACATCAATCCATAACATGATAGAAATTCCTTATAAAATGAAAGATTTTAATCATAACAATGGTCTCAAGGACAAGGAAACCACATCTGAAAGGAAACTAAAGCATCTTAGCATCTGTCATGGATCTTATCACATCCAAGTAAAGTTAACAAGCCCATTTTTACTGGCCATTGTGATCAGCACTGTATTTCAGCTGTTTCAAATTCCCTGCCACCAGCTACTCTGCGTGTATGGAAGAAGTCTCTCCCCAGCCAAGGATCTTTTGGCTGGAGAAAGAAGAGGATACAGCCATCAAGTAGCTGGTTACAGCTCCCTTACCCTCAAACAGCAGCTGTTCCTGCTGCAGCCCTGCCATAAGTATAGAGGAACATAGGAATCTCTGATTTATATCATCTTGTGTCTCTTCACAAGTGCCCACATGTCAGCCAGTCAGGGGCAGGGGTGACCAAAGACCTGTGATCTGTTGACATCAGCGTCTTCCTGTGACAAAAGTTTTCTGGCGTGCTGGTTCTCTGGCTGCAATCCTTTGGAAGTGTTCTCACTCAAAGAAATTAGAAGCTGTTGCCTGAAAGAGCAAGCTGCTCACAAGCGTGAGGAGAGCTGTCATTTAAAGCTGATGAAATGCCTTTTTACACACAAGGGTGCCTTATCATAAAGTGACCAGAAAATTGTCATTTCAGCATCCCATGTATCAAGGCAAACAGTTCATGGAAAATGCATGTTTCCAAAGCATTTGAGATGGCCAATTATTCACTTTAGAATAATATTAGTTAGAAGACATTTCATCTCCCAGACAGCTTCTGCTTATGGTAATTAGATTCCAAGGTGACAGTATCTGGGATAATATGCATCCATTACTCTCTGAATTAGTGCTTGCATGCCAATCATAATCAACACAGTGCATAAAGCACTATCTTTGGTTCTGCAGATACTATATTTTTACTGTGTGTGCAATGTTGCACCCAAATACTTTTTTGTTCCTTAAAAGAGCCTCAGTTCTGGTAGTCAATTGAAACACATGATGAGGTAATAAAGAGACTAATACAAGTGTCATTTAATATCCAGCCACATTTTCTTCAAATACCTACAACAGAATTCCCCACCTCTATCCCAGATGAGATTGAGAGAATGCCAAATGTAACCAGTGTTTTGATGTAAAGCTTTTATTTTTATTTTCTAAACCTTGCAAGACATTTTTTTTTCTGAAAGAGCTTTTCTGTATTTATTAATTCAAATATATAAATGCACTTCTTAGAGGTATTCTACCTTCTATAAAACAGCTAAATATACCTAATTAAACATTTTTACCAACTCCCTTGAATAAAACTATGAGAGTGCCCTCATACTACTCTCTTGTATGATAAATGTTCCCAGAGAAAAACATAGTGTATATTGCCCATTCAAGGCTCTCCGACTGACACAGTGGTTGAGCAGATGGATATTATTTGCAGCAGCTGGTGGAATAATGTAAAATACACCAAAAAAGTGTAATTTCAGGATGCGAGAACTGCTAAGATAATTCAGTTACCTGTTTCATTGCCAGTATTCAAATAAAATGAGTACATCTCGTGTTTTTCAAAGGGCTATGCTTTTTGTCTCTGATTGTATATCAGCTTGTGAGGTCTTTTTAAATTATCCAGTATATCCACTGAAAATACTTTCTCCCCAATAAATAATATTAAAAATAGTGCATTGACACGTTTAATGAGAGTACAAGATAACAGATTTTAAGCAACACATCTGTTTTGATGGAGGGTTGTAGATATAAATAGACATCTCGTGCTTTAAGAGAAATGGTTCTTTTTATGGTTTTGGAAGATAATTTAATTTGTACTATTGCATAAAGTTAGGTGAAGTGCCAACTTATATGCAGACCCTGCTTGCTTTATCTTAAATATTTCTTAAACCTGAGCATTTGACCTAGTGCAGCTTGTTCCCAGTTCTGCTAGAAACTGCATGGAAGTTCATATTACTGATTATGTGTCTCAGCCACTGACATGAAAAGCTAGTAAAAAGGTTCCTATTCAAGGCAAGAACTCTGAAAAATAACTAAAAATACATTGTTTGTCTTAATATTTACTGCCTTAGTGATCACTGTGTCAGATATACTCTGTTCAGTAGTAAATAAGTTTATATTTCTCTTCTGGCACCAATTCTGCAGGAGCAAATATTGTCTTATATGTTTACATTGTAAAGTGTTTTTGATTGATGTTTCACCAGATTTACAGACAAAATGTCCATTTACGTAGGAGTATTAGTGCACAACCCTCCCCCCAAAATTATGGACTCAATTCCCAAGTGTAATTACTGTTTTAAAGCTCTTTGCTAGATCAGCCCCGCCCCCCCCCCCCCCCCCCCCCCTTTCCTACTGCTGTTCTGAAATTCAGTATAATGTATGCAAAGATTGGGACATACATTTTAAAATAGGAGGAGTTCACATTTGCATATGACCTTTCAGGAAAGGATTTAAAGTACTTTTGCTGAAATGGGTATTATTTAACCTTTCTTTTGTTATCAGAAAAAAAGAGGGTCACATTTGACCAAGGTCCAGCAGTCCATTAAACATTCAGGTAGCCTGATCTACATGTCTGTTTGATCTTTCTTGTTGCTTTCATGAGTTCTACAGTTAGTGACTTTTGTTTTCATGGGAAAACTGATCGCTCAGCTTTTTTCCTCACAAATGGTTCTGATACTAGATTTGCATTTGAATTCCTTTGAGTAAGGATCAAGAATTATTATCTTGTATTCCCTGGGTGATATCGCACAATCATCATATATTTGCCTTGAAACTCTACTGTTTATATGCTGCTCAGTTTGTTTTCTGATCTTCTTAACATTCCATTGATGTGCCATGTACATTTCATTCAACTGACAAGCCAATGATAGGTATCATTTAATCATGTTGGGTGATGGCTAGCATGTTACAAGTCAATAAGTTGTGTTTGCATTTGAAGTGGGGAGAGAAATTCCTCAGGGTCACAAAATAATAAAAGAAGTACTAAGTATCAACATCATGGTTTACAAAAAGCTCAGTGTTGCTATATTTGCTCTTACCATTTTCCATTCCCTAGAACAATAACCATTTATTTATTCTGTATAGAACATAAGAACATCAACAAGAATGAGTGAGAGAACAAATGCTTCAGTTCTGCATGTTTGGGGTTGTTTTTTCCTAAAATACAGTTTTTCTTTTTTTCATATTTTCAATGTTTCTGTTTTTAATATGCCTAGTCTTTTTGTGCCTCTGCTTTCTTCTCCTTCTAACACGTAAGCTTCTTTGTTCTGCTGGTTGTTCTTCAATATTTCTAGATTTCTTTTTCAGCATCCTCTAGTTAGTCAAATCAGTTTTGTTGTCAGAACCCTCTGCTGCCTTCTTTCAGCTATTATGTTTCACAGATAATTTCCAGAATTGCTTCTCTGGCCTTCACTTTTCTCACTATTTTTAAGCCAAGTATTTCCAGTCTCTTAAATCACATCTCTTCAAAACTGAAATAACAGCCATCAATTTCTACTTACAATCATGACTTTTTTTTGCATTGTATCTAAACATGCAGCAAGCACTTGGGCCCCAGAAAGGCACAGTCAGTTAAGCTGAAATACCGTGTGCCTTTGATTTCCCTTTTATAAATAAGGGGTCATTTATCTTTTCTGACTGTTTTAATGCACCAGTTTTGTGTCTCAGTCCAGAACATCATAGATAAATTCCTTTCTTCTCACCTTTCTCCTTAACCTCATCTCTTCTAGAAAAGGTGACATTGTATACATCTTGTCAGACTACAACTATAAGATAGCCTCTTCCCTACTCCAGTAATCAATGAGAAGAAACAGAGAAAGTTAAAGAGCAACACATCTGACCTGTTTGGGATATCTGCTTCCCTAATATACTAGAAATGCCCATTTTTCTTTGTGGACTGTGAGAGAAGGGGACAGAGCACAGATGTGGCTGTCCACACCTGGCTGGTTTAACTTTATTCTTGCTCTTTTAGTATATCATATGCTATCCTTATTCAGCGTCCTCTAGTTCCATGTTTTCCTCTCCTGCTTGTTTAACTTCCTTGGAATCTGCCACTACTTGGTTCATCTAAAATATATCTGCAGTTGGATACTTTTGATTCTCTAACAAAAACTCAATCTATTCCTGGTTTCAAATATCTTCTTTAAATTTTTTCATGTATATTTTTCCCTTATTCCCCCAACACACCTTGTGTATTTTTCTGTAATCTGAGCATCTAGTGCACTGTTCAGCGTCTAGTCTTTGCTTGTACTGACAATTGTCCCTAGTTATTTAACAGGTGCAAGTTTTTACATACCAAGGTTTTACAGTTCCATCAGAATTCAGTCAAATCCTGTGTCATATTATTCAAAGAAAGGCATTATAGAAAACATGCTGAGTTCTCGTCTCTCTTTTCTCAATAAAAATTGAAAATTCTGCTTTATTTTCTTCTTGCTTTTATCTCTTAGCTGATGTCTCTAGTAACTCAGTTCTGTTTTCTACTGCCTGTTACTTCATCACCGATCTTGAATCAGTCAGAACTGGACTGAAGGGTAGTAGTGGATGAGGCAGAATAGCATCTATCTTGGAGCTACAATGTCAAATGCAATAAGACTTGATTTTACAGCATGATCATTAGGGAGAGGATAGTCTAATGAAAAGAGTACTGAGCTATGACTCCAGCAGGTCTGGATTCAGGTCCCTACTCTAAACAGCAATTATCAGTGGTGGTTGAAATGTAAGGCTGAATAATTCTTAACTCTGCAGCGGACTACTGTTCTCCAGTTTTGCAGTTCTCATCCCCAAATCCACAAGACTGTCAGATGCTATTGCTGCTTGTACATAAGTAAATAAAACTGTGCCAGGGATGGCAGTCAGGCACTGGGACTGTCTGACTTACACTACCAGTCAGTTAGAGCAGCGGTAGGATGGTGGGGTCCTGTGCCAACTAGCACTGTCCAAGACAATACTCAGTTCCCATCTGCAATTTGAATCATAGAATGATTTGGGTTGGAAGGGACCTTTAATTCTCATCTAGTCCACCCCCCCTGCAACGAGAAAGGACATCTCCAACTAGATCAGGTTGCTCGGAGCCCTGTCCAACCTGACCTTAAGTGTTTCCAGGGATGGGGCATCTACCACCTCTCTGGGCAACCTGTGCTAGTTTTTCACCACCTTCATCATAAAAAAAATTCTTCCTTATAGCTAGTCTAAATCAACTCTCTTTTACTTTAGAACCATCACACCCTGTCCTATTGCAGCAAGCTCTATTCGAAAGTCTATCCTCATCTTTCTTATAAGCCCCCTTTAGGTACTGAAAGGCTGTAATAAAGCCTCCTCAGAGCCTTCTCTTCTTCAAGCTGAAGAACTTCAACCCTCTCAGCCTTTCTTCACAGGAGAAGTCTTCCATCTCTCTGATGATTTTTGTGGCCCTCAGGTCCATGTCTTTCCTGTGCTGAGGACTCCAAAGCCGAATGCAGTACTCCAGGTGGGGTCTCACTGGAGTGGAGGCGCAGAATCACATCCTTGGGCCTGCTGGCCATGCTTCTTTTGATGCAGCCCAGGATACAGTTGGCCTTCTGGGCTACAAGTGCACATTGCCAGGTCATGTCCAGGTTTTGATCCACCAACATCCCCAAGTCCTCCTCAGCAAGACTTCTGTCAATCCCTTCACACCCCAACCTGTACTGATATTGGGGATTGCCCTGACCCAGGTTCTTGGCCTTGTTGAACCTCATGAAGGTCACATGGACACACTTCTCAAGGTTGTCCAGGTCCCTCTGTATGGCATCTCATTCCTCAGATGTGTCAACCACACCACTCAGCTCAGTGCCATCTACAAACTTGCTAAAGGTAAACTTGATCCCACTGTCTATGTCATTGATGAAGATATTAAACAGTACTGGCCCCAATGTAGACCCCTGAGGTGTTGCAGCACACACAAACAAACTAGTAGGCTGTAACAAGGCCTTTACCATCAGTCAGAGTCTACTGTCTATCTGCATCTCCTTCCTCCAGAGGCCCCATCACACTGCTCCTCACTCCTCCCTCTCTCTTTTCTCCTCAACAATCCTTAGGGCTATTTAACTACTTAGTGGGAACGAGCTACAGCTGCACATTGTCCATGTCAATCAACCCACTGCCTCCACAGCAAGGCCACAGCTGTATACCATCAATGCCAATCATCCCACTGCCTTCATTCCTCTACACTGAGGGACACCGCTTGTCACTGATCTTCATCCAGACATTGAGCTGGGGACCACTACTCTGGATTCAACCATCCAGCCAATTCCATTTGTGGGGGGCCATGTCACAGGCCTTACAGAAGTCCAGATAGATGACATCCATAGCTCTTCCCTGTTCCACTGGTGTAGTCACTCTATCATAGAAGGCCACTACGTTGGGTCACACAGGAATTGCTCTTGGTGGAACCATATTGGTTGTCTGAAATCACCTCCTTGTCTTCCATGTGCCTTAGAATAGCTTCTAGGAGGATCTGTTCCACGAGCTTCCCAGGCACAGAGGCGAGACTGACAGGTCGGCAGTTCCCAGGGTCCTCCCTTCTACCCTTTTTACAAATGGGTGCAGCGTTTCCCTTTTTCCACTCACTGGGGACTTCACCTGACTGCCATGACTTTTCAATTAGCATGGAGACTGGCTTGGCAACTACATCAGCCATTTCCCTCACAACTCTGGGAATGGCTCATTGGGTCCCATAGGCTCGTGTCAGTTCAGATTCCTCAGGTGGTCTCAAACCACTCTGACAGCAGTCATCTTTTGGGCATGAGAGTCATGTGGAAATGTTGTGGTGCCTAGCTATGGTGTTTCATCTGGCCCCAGCGACACAGAAGAGCCCCTTTCCTGGCTATTGAGGGTGTAATCAGCAGCTCTGAAGGATGCATCTGGGTGTCCCACAGTAGGTAAATACAGACTGCACCACAGTCCCTCTTTGAAATCTGCTTCATATTATATTACCCCATCATTTTAGAGTGCCTCATAGCATACATTCTGTCCTCTAATAAATTCTGTAAAACAGATAAATGAGACCAAAGAAATAGTAATGAGTCTGCCACGGTAGTTAAACCTTAGTTCAAAGTAACATCTTTCATCTTCAAGGAATTTTTTGGTAGAGCTGAAACAGTGGAGAGTCACAGTTCCATGGATCAGACTTTAATAATGAGACACACAAGCAGTTTGCCATGGTTCATTTATAAACAGTTTTTTCATCATTGGTCCTATGTTAATGATTAAGTAATATACTTATTCCTTAATTAAATGTTTTCTTCCAACTTGCCAAAGTTCTTGTGTGTTTCTGTCCATCATTGTCATATCCACACTGTTCTCCAAAGAAATAACTTACCTGATTTTACAGATGAAAGTTTCTATAATTCTAAGAACCCAGGTGTTCAAAACTGTTCCTTTTCCTCTGTCAGAATTGTTAGACTTGCTTTTGCTACTGTGAAAATTAAAGGCAAATAAAAAAAAAAAAACAGGTGAAAAACTGGAAAGTGTAGACCATTCTGCAGATAAAAATGAAGGACAAGTACATGGGTGTTGGTCATTTTTTGTTTTCCTAAAATAAGAAGCTCTTTTGAAGACATGTTGCTTTCTGAAAGGTATTTAGTTTCATTGTATTATCAGAAAATTAATTGAACAGCTTATAAAGAAACTGACATACTTGTTTGTGCATAAAGATAGAGAAGTAATTTCTTCCCTTCTGCTTGTTTTCAGTATAGTGGGTTAGTTCCACGGGAGAGCTGGGACATGTGGCATCCAACCCTGGTGGCTGAGGCCCTGTTTGCAATTGCAAACATCTTTAGCTCCCTACGCTTGATCTCATTATTCACTGCAAATTCTCACCTGGGACCTCTGCAGATATCTCTAGGAAGAATGTTGCTGGATATTTTGAAGTTTCTCTTCATATACTGCCTTGTGCTGCTAGCTTTTGCAAATGGATTGAACCAGCTGTACTTCTACTATGAGACAAACGAACCCGGCAACTGCAAAGGAATACGATGTGAAAAGCAGAATAATGCATTTTCAACGTAAGTGGCTGATCTATTTCTATCTTCCCCTTCTGCCCACAGTATTTTAATCACTTAGATGTTGTTTACAGGGGAAAGACTGTCTATTTTCTATTGGTATTATGGTGGTGTCCTGACAGACACATCTAAAGTTATCCTAATAACAAAAAACCAACCCCCCCCACCATTACATCACTCTGTAATAATGTTCAACCCATGCCACAGTGAAGTCTGTACAATTCAAGATAAGTCAAAAGATCAAAAGATAAAGAGGAGGGGGAGATAGTACGACATTAGAAAGTACATATTTAGAATTAAGGGGAAAAAGGTCACCAGATCAGAGCTCGCTTATGCAGGCAGCTGTTGCTCTGCATTTCTTCCATGTCTACTTGTGAGCATTAAGTTTGATGTTCTAAAGCATGAAGAATCCTTTTAAATGTGATAGCTGAGGCAGGAAAAAACATTCAGTCCAAGCTTCTACTGACCCTGAGTCTACTTTACACAATCAAAGAATATATTCTAATTTCTGTTTTAAAGTTGGTTTTTTTTCTTTCACTTAAAAATCAGTTTTACTTCACTCTGTTCTGTAGTTCCTCTATCGTACCAAAACACTACCAAAGGAATACTAATTCTTTCATCTTTCAACTTGCATTCTGAACCAAACGTCTACTATAAATACCTGTTCCATATTACCTTCTATGAATCGTATCTAGGCTGTTTTTAAAACACATTTATTACCAATGGCTTCCTTCTTAACGTAAATAAACAACACCTTTTATATCATCTTAATCAAGTAACTTTGCTCAGACACAGCATATTTATCTTGCATATTAATGGCATCTTATGCAGGTCTAAACTTTGTGTGATCTGAACAGAAAAGCATAGAGAAATTTTTCTGAGTGGAACATTGAGGGAAGCGATGTTATTCATCTACTAGTACTAGTGCCAGAAGATGGTGTCAAGGCAAACTGTGGTGCCTTGTGAGTTTGTTCTGCAACTGTGAGCAGGGGAGAATAGTAGTTGTTCAATTTTTGCTCAGACAAGTGTAAACCATGCAAGAGACTCCAGACCCTTTACCACTCGTATACACTCTATTACCGAAGCAGGGATTCAGGATCTAGAATTTCCATAAGTACAAACACACTGCCCTCCCAGGTATCTCTGCAGGACAGCACTGTACTGGATTCTGTGTCACAGTTATGTTTCACAGATGATGCTGCATGGTAGGAAAGGGTCTGAAGGGTTAAGTTTGGTCCAGTTCTGAACAACAGGCCCCAGAGTGCAGGACTGCCCATAGTGGTACAAGTCCCCACAGTTCAGCAGCTTCCCTGCTCCAGGTGCAGGGGGGACAGCACTGGTGGCCCACTCATCTTGTCTGGGTAACCTGTTTCTGGTGTCAGGGTGAAGGAGTAGGAGAGAGGCCATGGAGGAAACTCACTGCAATTATTGTCAAGAAACTCTTCGGTTGAAACACCATCACTGAGTTACATTTGGATCCTTATTCTACCTTCTACAGTCAAGACAAAGGGTCAAAATACTTCAAAGGCAGGTGTCTGAAATAAATTCTCTAAAACTATATTTATGCCGCAGAAGTTTAAACAAAACCGGCCTTTTATTCTCAGGCTTATTTATAGATTCAGTATTCTATATCTAGAGCCTCAGATCTGAAACATTAAGCCACTGTTTCCCTAGAAATATATTCCATATTTGTTGCCTATATTGTGGTAAGTATCATTCATCTCAATCAAGTCAAGCGCTTTTGTGTGTTTGGGGAAAAAAAACAACAATCTGAAAAGTACATGTATTGTTATTATACAGCTATTCCCTTTGGGTTCTGTCTTTCAGATTATTTGAAACGCTGCAATCATTATTCTGGTCTATATTTGGACTCATCAATCTCTATGTGACCAATGTGAAAGCAAGGCATGAATTTACTGAATTTGTTGGGGCCACCATGTTTGGTACCTATAATGTAATATCTCTGGTTGTTCTGCTCAACATGCTAATAGCCATGATGAATAATTCTTACCAACTCATTGCTGTAAGTTGTTGCTTATCCTTAAATAATTTATTATACATACGTTCTGTCTGTTCCTATATCCCATTTTTCTGGCAGTAAATATTTTTTACAGACAGGATATTGGGACAAATTCAGTGATTCGTTCTAATTTTTTTGCACTTTTCTGGAAGGACCCAGAAACCAGGCCCAGCTGTACTGGGCAAAGGGGAATTTCCCCACAGCTTTGAATGAGGACTCTGTTGCAGAAGCCAGCTTGTGGGTTGGGAAGGGTGTCCTGAAGCTGCTGGCAAGTGGTATGGGCCACGGTCCTTCCCAAGCTGCACTGTTCCAGGACCTCTTCTGAGAAAGAGACTCTGCCAAAGATTGTTCTGCCTCTGCTTTATTTTTAATAATTATAATTATTAACCTTCAAAAGGCTGTTACTTTTAGATTTTTGTGTAGTGTGAATATACAGTTAATAGAAATTGGATGCCCATATTTCATGGACAATTTTGGACTCATTAGCAGTTCCAACAAAAGGTTATGGCTTCTCATTCAGCAGTGTAGTGTTTTCTCCTTTAATGAAAACTGTCTTTATCCTTATAAGAGCTATTGGGTTATTTTTATTTCTCATCTGTCTATTAAGGAGGCTAATGAAAATAAACACTGATTCATCATATGATAATTCAAATATGATCATGCAGAAAGCAAACAAACCAAAGAAAGCGTCACAGCCTTAAGACTTTAAAATGTACCTTTTTTCTAATCTAGAAGTTACAAGTTTTCCCACAAAAGAAATACTGACTACATGACAACGCTAGCTGGCCAAGTCTAGCACACAAATATCACAACATACTAGCATTCATCAAAAATACTGCAGGTAGAATACTTTTCCTACTACAACTTCTAAATAACTGGTTCGATTACTGTATATCTGACTGAATATTAAAGGCTAGGGCTAGACCTGTAGTTTAAATTCTTGGCTACTATATTTGTTGTCCAAATCTAATATTAGTGATTTAAACTTCTTGTTCAGCTGCTAGGATTTAGCAATCTTTCCATGGACTTTAGTTTTGATTTTTTTCCCCAAAACTTTTCAAATTTATACAATATTATATAGAATCCCCCAAAAAAATAAATAAAAAACCCCCAATCAACCAAACAAAATAGCCCACACAAAACCCACTACAACCTATTCCAAATATATAATACTGAAGTAGTAGGAAAAACAAGGTACTTGACTCAACAATTTTAAGTAGCCTCATGATTTGTTGGATAAACTGTCTGTGAATTTTTGGGGATGGCAATTACTAAGAGAGTGCATGAGACTTACAGACTTGTTGAAGCTGCGACAGAGCGGAGTAATTAATGTGATCTGTGTGGAATAATGATGAGCTGCTATTATAACAAAACAACTCTTCCAGAACTGTAGCATTTTTCTGCTTGTAATTATCCTTTGTTGTTTGAGATACTTTTAATTATTTAAAAACCTGTAGCAAGGAAAGAAAGGTTGAAAGTAGATATATACGGTACGTATCTAACATCTCTTTACTAAGTAAAGCAGCTTTGCTTTGGTTTGTTTTGTTACATACAGACCTGTCAAAAGAAGATGCCAGTATTTTAACAAGAAAATTCATTAGTATTTCAAGCTTGTTCTAGTTTTAGGTTTTCAGATTTTTGTAGAGTTTTGTTTCATCTTCTTAATTACAGCAACATCTGTGCTGATGTTGTTTCTTGTGTGCAGGATCATGCAGACATTGAGTGGAAGTTTGCTCGAACAAAACTTTGGATGAGTTACTTTGAAGAAGGAGGAACTCTGCCCACTCCTTTTAATGTCATACCAAGCCCAAAATCTCTGTGGTATCTGATCAGATGGTTATGGAGACACCTTTGCAAGAAAAAAATTAGAAGAAAGCCTGAGAGCTTTGGAACAATAGGGGTAAGTCCTGTGTTTTGCTCTGCCTGTAGTCCTCCACTTCACTAAATAGATGAATCTCAGCCTTACAGAGCATCTGAAGTGGCAAATAATGTGCACATGAATTAGAGAATAATTCTAGCAGTGTTTATTTTTTACATTCCTGTCAATGTATTTGACTGAAGAGAAGGCATTATTGTACTCCTGTGCAGTGAAAATATACACTGTGACTGTGCTTCATCTACTAATAATGCAAGAAAGATTAAAAGCATTACAAATACAAAAGATCAAATGTGTATACTTGTCTACCAGTCCCAGAGGTGTGGTTGATGATCTCTAGCTCAAGTGTCACAATGACATATCATGAACCACAGGCTTATGTATAAAGCATTCATCATGAGATATTCTGTCTGTCTCTCTCTCTACATGTAATGAAACGGGTTTACCCTAAAAGCATTCTTACCAAAAGCTGTTCCCATTAAAGAAAACCTGTTGAAAGGTAACAGCATTTACTTGGAATTGCTTGCAAGTCATTTCAGAATCACATTGGTACCCTGTTCTAACAGTGTTGATTAGCAGAGAAATTTCTAGGAAAAAAGAGGGGATAAGACACCCAAGGGGAGCAAGAATAGTCCTGCACTTGGCTTCAGCAGATGGCTGTGTAATATCTCGGCCATAGACTTTCTCTGGTAGCTGCAGCGGGTAAAGCAGATTTGAATTTGTCCCACCTAGCTTTATCCAGTTGACATACCTGTCAGCAGCAGTTTTTCTGCATTGTCAGAGCAAATATCTGGGCAACAAGCTAACTCACCAACAACGAAATCTTTCTAGTTATGATTTATGCATTTCTCATAGTGAGCAAAGCAGTACCTCAGTAACTAGACTGCAATTAGCCAACTCCAACATAAAGAAAACTATTGAGGGTTACATGTGTATAATGGCGCTTTCCCTATACCTTAGGGATTTGGTGAATATAAATGTTTTCAAGTCTTTTAGGAACTCAGGTAGCAAAGCATTAAGTGAGAGGGTGGGAGTGTCGTGGGGAAGGGGAAGAGGAAAGCCTTATAGTTCTCATGCTGTTGACCCTGGTAGCAAAACTTCCATTCATTTCAAAGAAGCCAGGGGATATGATACAATTCTTTGCTGATTCATTATTCTATCAACCTTTTCTTTGTATTTCTCCCCAGTTTCTTGGGAAGCGAGTAGTAAGGATAGGCTTTTCCTACATTTTCTCCTGCCGTATCCTGGCATTTGGTTTAATCACCAGATATACTTGGAGGAACAAGTTCACATGGGTGTACAGATATATGATAAAGAGGACGAGTGACATATAAAACTAATACACAGTTCCTAAGCTGACGAGTGGATTTTGTCCTCTTTGTGGAAAGCTTCTAATCAGGCTTATTGCAGTATTCTGATCTTGTTGGACAGTATCTATATTGTGAAAGCAAAATATGCTTCACTTAACTGTCATACTTGTAGACAGGAAAGAAACAGACAGAAAAGAAAGCTTATAAGCATAACAATGGCATAGAAACAAATCAGTAATACAAAGAAGGAAGAAACACTGAAAAAAACCCCATTGGAATTAATATTAGAAAAGAAGTGAAGAGAGACAGTGATTTAGATAGAAATAAAAACAAAAGACATGAACTAGCATGAATGGTGAAGAAGTTCAAGACTCAAACATCCCTGTGTAACCTAGCAAGGGAAAGAAGAAAATGCAGAGACCAACAGAAGGAAAAACTGAGATTTTGTTAGAAAGAGAAAATCAAGAGAGTGACGTATGTGTGTGGGGAGGAGAGTAGGCAATGCTTCATGGCATTTGTTAAACATTTGGTAGGGATGATTAGCTAGTGTAAACTGATAGAGTGATATTAAAATTAATGGTGTGATGCCAATGTAGAGCTGAGGATCTAGGGCTGGTTAACACAATAGCCCTGTTTGACTGAATCAGATCCAGAATACCCTTATACATTCCAGAAAATATTCTGGACAATATTTTCTATCAGACTTCCCATCCACGGTAAGGGATTTTTTTTCTTTTTCTTCTTCTTTTTTTTGTTTTTTCTTTCAAACTGCATCTCTGGGACTAAACTCATTCTTGGCTCTGTGGAATAATAAAGGAAGAGACAGGGTGCTCTCAGCCCTATGCTGAATGGCATGATGAGGAAACTGGTTCAGAAAGATCACCCCCCAGGTCCTGTGGCTACATCTTGATGAGGTACATAAATACCACCATCTAGAAATGAGCATCTTGGGTTTTGGAAAACTGGTGCAGCAAAGGGTCAAAGGGCAGGGAGTCTCTCTCACTGAGCTGGTTAGGAATATTTCCAAATAGATTTTTTTTTTTTTTTTAATGGAAGAAATACAAAAACCTTTTTCAAGACTCTTCAGCTTCAGGATGGAATTTCTGTTTGGAAAGAGAAGAAGCAGGTACCAAGTAAAGAAAATAGCTTGGGCTAAGGGAGACCCAGGTTCATTTCTATTATCCAGTGGATATTTAATTATTTACCCCAAGCAGAACAGCTCTGACAGGAGAGATTTCCATCTCAAAATCATTAAGACCCTGGGGGGGGAAAGGTACTCTCTTGGGACAACATAAGAGAAGTAGCTGAACCTGACTTCCTTACGATTTGAGTGTGAACCACTAATTACAGAACTATTTGGCAGCGGAGGACACAGGTGAATGAGAGATGTAGGATGGTTTTGGTTAATTTCTGTAGAGTAAATTAAAAAAAAAAAAAAAAAAAAGAGTTTGATGAGAGACACTGGAAATCCAAAACAACTGTGAGACAATAGTGCCATATCCATTGCTAATTTCCACTGCAGAGTAGGTACTTAGCTGCAAGTGCAGCTGGAACCCCTGTGAGGGATCCATCCAGCAGCTATCATGGCAACAAGACTTCCAGCTGCCTGGAAAAAATGAGTGGCTGTGGCTGACCAGGCATATTCAGTCCACACATCTGGGCATCTCATAAAGCTACAAAGTTCTTCAGCTAGTTCCTCAGCTATAACAGCAGCCCCATTAGGGCTATCTGAATTTGGAACATTGTGCAATTTCCAGGCCCAGTAATGCACCCAAGCTCCAACATGGAGTAAGGTGTGGGTATGCACTATGTGCTCTAGTTTCCACATTGGTAAAACCTGTCCATACCCAATCACACATCAGAGTGTGAGAGCCTCTATTTGCTCTGGTAGATGTAAACCAGACACTGTTAACTGGATTTTCCTGAAGAGGTTACGTGGTTGGAGAACCAATGGGCACACCATGGCGATGTCACAGTTTGTTCTGGGGGAGTGTGCTGCTTTCTGGTTTTGAAAGACTTATTCACATTACCCACAGCTCAGCCTTGGCTTCCCAGAACTTTTTCAACTGTCCCAGCCAATTACATCACAAATTAAATTTAGAACCTCTGTGCCCTGTCAATCAAAGGGAAATGAAGAGTTTTCTTTGCCTTTTGTTTGGGGATCTTAGAAGACAGCTCTCTGATTCCAGCTCACTGGAATCTCCCCTGTAATAACTTTGGCCTCAGAGCTACAGCAAAGATAAGCTTTGGGGAGACCTACTTCTTTCCATTGAGTCCTGCATTATAAACTCTCATAATTCCCTGTGACCAGTACTGGGGAAAAAACACTGTAAAACTCAGTTTCAGGCTCATTTTCTGACATTGGCTATATGGATGTATGGATGCCGTGTTGTCTGTAAGGCAGAACTCGGATTTCAAAACATTTTGTTCTGAAACCTCTAAATGCTATCTTTCATGTTAGGAAGCTCTAATCAGTGGTGACGTACTATGGTGTTTTCCAGTAGAAAAAGCAATAGTGTGCATCCAAAGGCTGTGTCAGTGCTGGAGGATGCAGAACAGACGATAGACAGAATGGAGCTGACTTGTTAAAGCCAGCATTTTTCAAGGATCAGGGATGATATCTGCATAAGAAACCTTAGTACCAAAAAGCCAGGAATCATAAGCTAAGAATGAATCAAGGATGTTTTAAACATGTCACCACCAATCCACTGTAAAAATATAAATAGTGTACACTTGAAAGTTCACTGTATGCAGGCAGAACTTGTAAAGCAAGGGTCAGGGTCAGGGTAGTTTACATCAGACATGCTGGTGAAAGGATTTATCTGGCTCATATAAAGAAGAAAAATGTCAGTAGAAAGAAGTGTGGCATGGGTACTTGGGAGGACCATCTACAGTGCTTCTTATAACAAAGCTACTATGGGAAAGAACAGTGTCTGCAGGGAAGTGAGGTGCCTCTGCAGACAGCTGATTAATTCACTTCTTGGAAGTCAGTTCTGTGGTTCCGCTATCCTTTGTTGTAGTGGGACAGCTGAAGCAGTGGGTGGTGGAATCAAGGAGCAATTTTTCAAGGGACAGGTTTTTAATCCAAAGCAACGTGCTGCCCAGCCGTGCTGGTGGCAGCTTCTCTCACCACAGCTACAGCTGAAGGAAGGGCGTGATGCTTGCATGTGATCTGCTAGTAGTTCAGCTCTACTATTAATCAGACAGAAACCTTCTACCTTTCAGATTTCAGCACATTTTTATTTTCTGTCATTTTGACAGATCCCAGGTATGCAGCATGCTCGTTAACTATTATCACAAAGTATCTCCTACACTTAAAACCCTGAAATAACAGCGTGTGCTGCTCTTTATATATATATATATATATATATGTATAGCAGTTCTGTTAATTTTGTCAGCTCACTTTTGCAAAAGCCAGATTAGTGGTGTAATTCTGTTGATTAATCTGAAGTTTGTTTTAAAACGACTCCTGTGAGCCACCTGAAATCCATTGCTATTTCAAAAAAGAAGGGATGTAAGAAAAGAAACCCCAATTGTACTAATTTCCTAAAATTACATTCTACTTTGTGTCTGAACAGTCACCAAGAAGTGTTTTACTTGTAATTTTAAGTATTTCAGAGAAGAAAATGGAAAGGATTGTCAAGGATATCTTCAGTAATTTTTTTTGTGTGTGTGTGCATCTGATTTTTAGATAAACAGTTAACTCTTTTCTAGACATTCAGATTTTTATGCCATTTTTCCAAGCAACGTGAATGATAATTATTACCATTTGCAAAGCAAGCCTCCCTTCGCCTTCTCCTATTCTTTGCTCTCCAAGTGGAAAATGATGCAACTCCTAAGTCAGTATAAGTCTTTTGTATTTTCTCTGTAGTGTGTGTTATTGAAAGTTGAGCAAGGAAATAAACTTTTAATCTGGAATGGAAAACACTAATCTGAAGTGTTTGTTGTATAGCCAGGGACCATCTCATGGGGAAACCTCTTTGTCAACACACATGAGGTCTTACCCTTTTTATGGGATGCGTTTATTCAAGATGAGGAGTATATCCCATGACTTCAAACAATCTTTACATTTTCTGGACCTTTATCACTAAGCAGTTTGGGGTCAAATGCAGACATTAAATTTGAATTCCTGCTTTATAAAATATATAATTTGATAAAACATTTCAAAAGGAACTCTCAAATTTTTGACTGCTAAAGAGATTTTTCTTCCAAGCAATGCAAATTACTAGGCATGGCATAAGCAGAAAAACCAAAGTAATTATCACTGCTAGCAGAAGTACTATTAAAGCTTCCTAAAGGGTATTAGTGCCCCCTTTGGAAAACAATAAAAGTATCCCTTTCCAATTTCATGATCTCATACAATGTTGTCATCAGATGAGCGTTTCTTCCCCTGTTGCTAATTTTAGTCAGATTTTACTTTTATCCCTTTGTCAGCCATAGCATTCAACACTTGTTCGTGCACGTAACACTGTGGTTACTTGAAACAAATTTTGAACAAGCACAAATTAGGTTGAACAGGTAAAGAAAAACAGGCTGGCTGAGAACTAAATAAGGATGATATGCGTGTTAATGTGATTTTATTTATAGTGAATAACTTGATTTTCAGTTGTATTTAAGCAAAAAAAACCATTCTGCTTTCAGAAGGAATCAAAATGCAATTATGAACTGGAGACTAAATCTGAACAGGAGATAGAGAACTTCTGGGGGCAATAACTTTGATAGGTTATGTGTACACATAATTCCCGGTGCAGTATGTATGTTTCTGCCTTTAATTAAATGCATTCTCTTTCAGCTTCTCAGTGGTATGGATTGAAAATAGTTAAGTGCAGTAGAACTGTTCTGGACACATTACTACACAAAGAAACGTATATTCATCCCAGATTGCACTTGTTGACATTGCATTGGAAAAGCCACAGCCTCCATTTCTGGGAGTTTCAGAATCGGTTGCAAAAAACCCCACCAGCCATTTCTTGTTATGAGTACAGAATTAAACCTAGGCATTTATTTTGTGTTTCACTGTAAAATAAAGCAGACAGCAACAGCAGAAAGTATTCTGCTAGACAAGAACCAGCATTTATTTTATTTATAGGTGTTATTTGCTTTAGCTGTACTGAATTGCATTTCAATTACCTCTTTAAGTGTTTTTCCCTTTACCTGTGAGTCAGATCTGTTGTTGAGAGCTCTTTTAGCCACGGGCTCCCCCAGTGCTCTCTCAGCGGGAATGAAACATCTCCATCGTGCGGTCAGTTGTGAAAAATCAGATTTTTTTATTTTTCCTTTTTTCCTAAAAAACGGCTAAAGACGGTGGTGGGAGGGTATTAGCCTTCCCAGGCCCTCCACCCTTAAACACCAGGAATTTCCATCTTCCCTTTGGATGAGGCATAGCTACAGAAACACGATCTGGAGAAATCCTGAAGATAAGATGCTTATGTATAAAGCCCTACCCCACAGTGGCTGTTCAGAGTGACTAGGAATGAGTGACTTTCCCCTTTCTGTTATTTTTTACCCAGCCCAACCACACAGCTACTGCATCCCTCAAGTTAATTACAAACAAGAAATCAACCCTAAAGTGTAAACCGATTCCAAGTACAGGGAAATCGATAATCATAAATTGCCAATCAGTTTCAAGTAAAAGATGACAGAATACCCTACTGTACCTGCCTCATTACGCAACGGAGGTCAATTTTAACAAGTCCCTTGGATGTGCTTTTATGCTGTTTTAAGATGCTGTAAGTGTTCTGTTTTGTATAAATGCAATCAGTGGTCAGACACCTTTTCTCGACAGCAGCAGACATAAGAACCCAAGTTAAACTGTTAAGTATTTCTGTTTCTTCCACCAGTCAGGGATACTTAAGGTAGAGAATAGGGAGATGTAACTCAGTATGCTATTGAGGACAACAGTAATCTGAGGACTAAGTCAGGTCTTTTTTCCCCCCATCATCTTCTGGAGAGCCCTTAGACTGGCAGTATGAGCTAATGCAACACTTGCTTAAAGCCTGTACCATGCTTTTGTCCTACCACATTTCTTTTTGCTGTTCTTCAGTTACTAGCCTTCTTACTCTCTCTCCTTATCAACGCCAAACTCTGTATTGCAAGCTAAGTTTCTTTATTCCATATGCCTCTCTGTGGCCAAGTGTTTCTAACAGAAACGTAAGAAGGAAATTTTCTCTTCAGTATGGTTTTATAGCACAGGTTTTGGTTAGCTCTGTTTTAAACGAGACATAAGGAGCCATAGCAAGTGTCTTGCTTACACCATACTTATGCCAAGCTTTTCTCAGTTCAGTAAAATACGGTTCAGCCTGTGCAAGTGAGTGACATCATCCATTCACCTTCTTTTTTAGATCAGTGACTTTGAGGTTCTGCAAGCAGAGACCTGACTGCACCATTACAGCCATGCCAATGCTGCAATAGCAGCACATTGACGAAAATCTAGAAAATCCATTTTGCCTTTGCAGTAACAGCATTCTCCCTTCTATAAAGTTAATGACAGTCTTTGCTCCAACAGTGCCATTTTTCAAGGGACTTTGAACCATCTCTTTCAGCTTGCTAGATACCACATATTGCACAGACCTGCTGTTTTGCCGTGCTGTATTTTACTACCAGACAGGGATGCATTATTTTTGTTCTTTTCTTTTTTTCAGAGGAGAGCAGCTGACAATCTCAGAAGACATCACCAATACCAGGTACAGGCCCGTGTTTATTTTTTGGGTAATTATTTTTCTATACCTCTAAAAGGTCTTCATGAGGGGAAAAAAAAAAAGGATTTAATGAGAAAGCAGAAAAAAAAAATGGAACACACACACAAAATACATACTTATTTCATTATCAGCAAGTGAGCGTAGTATTTTTGGTGTTCAAAAAACAGCATTTGAGAAGTAGAGTTGTCTGCTTTTGGGGTACAAAAGGGTATTTCCAACAGCAATAATATACTAACCAGTATTTTACCCACTGTATACATGGATTGCCTATAAAAAGGCAAACACATAGCCCCAGCTCCCTGCTGGGATTCATCAGGATCATATGTGCAGCACTGACATGCTCAATCAGAACCTGCTCTCCATACCTCCAGCTCTGGTCTCCCAATGAGAACTTCCCATCCCTTAACAACTCCTCTGTCCAGATCCCCTGTAAGCTGTTCTTCTCCATCTATCCTGTGTCAGCCTCTGATTTTTTGAGATTATTCTAGCACAAGGAATAATTTTCAGATCTATTTTGAATTTTTGTTGTGTTAAAAGGGCTGCTACTTAAACAAGATGGGTGTACACTTGTAGGTTTGGTAATTAATGGATTCCATATTGGAAATGACTAGGTAAACTAGGACTTTTCCAACTAGAAAAGGAGACAGCTGTGGGAAGTACAACAGGGATCTATAAAATCATGGAGAAGGTGAACACAGAGCAGCTGTTTACCATCTATCCACAAACTGAATAAGATACACGTACTACACTGCATTAATAAGGCTGTAGGCAGCACTTTGAAGGAAGTGATTATTCTCCTCCAGCCCACACTTGTAAGACTGTATCTGGAGCAGCGTGTCCTGTTTTGGGCCCCCCACTACAAGGAAGATGTTAACAACCTGGAAGGAACCCAGAAAAGGGCCACCAAGATGGTTAGAGGGCTGATATAAAATTAGAAGCTCAGATTTCAGCTTGGAGTAGGTTAAGGGGGATCTAATTGCTGTCTTCAATAACAAACATAGTGTGTGGTTAATAAGAAGGAGCCAGATTTTTCTTGGAGGTGCACAGCAAAAGAACAGGAGTCAATGGACACAATTTGCAGGAAGGGAAATTCTGTTAGGAAAATTGTCATCACAGTGAGGGTAGTAAAGAATTGGAAGAAGTTGCTCAGAGAGGCTGCAGCATCTTCACCCTTGGAGATATTCAGCACTGGACTGCACATGGCCCTGAGCATGTGTCCAGGCATCTCTTCCAAACTAAATAATTTTAGAATTCTTAGAAGTAGAAGATAACAATGGAAACTATAAGAGAGCAGGTTAAAAATAAAACCCCAATGGACTCTTATTCCAGCTATACTGTGGAATTTGTTGGCAGAGGATTTGTGGATGCTGAAAGTTTACAGAGTTCCAAAACACATAGGAAAACCTGTCACAGCCCATTAAACCTAGAGCTATCATTTCTGATTCAGAAAGTCTTTGAATCTCACATCACGGGAGGCTTGGGAGAGTGTAGCTGGAAATAACATTAGACAACTGCACTAGACTTAAGCCCCTCATGAGGCATCAGCAGCTGCTCACTGTCAGACTGCATGTTACTGGCATGAGACATACCTTTGGTCAGACCCAATACAGCCCTTCTCAGGACAGTAAATATCAGCACTTCCCATTGAAAAGCAAAACAAATTTTCAACCAGACCTAAAGTTTGTATATTTTTTGTCATGTACCTGAAGCACAAAGAAGTCCAAGCAGGCCCGGTGAATGTAGGTTTAGTAACTAATACCAAGAAAGCTAACACAATATTTTATATCTTTAGGAAGTTATGAGAAATCTGGTTAAGAGATATGTTGCAGCAATGATAAGAGATGCCAAAACTGAGGAAGGACTGACAGAGGAAAATTTTAAGGTATGCATTTATTTATATGTTTATAGGTGGTTTAGTAAGATATTATAAGACTGTGAAGTATATTTCTTACACTCCTCAGTTGTTCAGGTAGCATATAACTTCATTCCTAGAGTAGTGTCTGTGTCCTGATGGACCACACACAGATAATACTGTACATGGATGCCAGCAAGTTGTCTCCTTGCTTTAGCCGGAGCAATAATCAGTTTTATCAGCTAATTTGAATTGTGCCCATGTGAGAGGGGCACCAAAGTGGGACTAAGCGTGTGTAACAACCTATTTGCTGAAACAAGATTCAAATAGTTTCAGCACCTTAGCAAATAAAATTTTTAAAAGACAGGAGTTGCGGTGGCTGAAAGCAGCCTGCAGTGATTAGCTCTGACTTAGCTACTTGCTGCCAAACGTAGTGGAAATGCACGAAGCCCTGCCTGCACTGCTGCTCACAGGGAAACGCTTATGCATGCGTGTGTCCCCGTGTGTGTGTTTGTAAAGGGGTGGCGTTAAGAGCTGATCAAAATGCTGTTATTATGATGGGATAACACTGTCTAGCAGGTTGGCTGTAGGTCTTCAAGTTGTCCATGCTCCTTCCTTCACCACTGTCAGCGATTTCTATGAGTAGTCTAGGCTAAGACACATTTCTTCTCAAATTTTCTCTAATAAAACTGCTGATCACTTTTCTGTCTCACCTGGAAGATGGAAGGTCTGCAAAGCACCTTGAAGATGCCAGGTATTATTCAGATGGTAGTTTATTACTGATACATAGAATAAGCCTTTTTTGTTTTTTTTTGTTTGGTTGGTTTTTTTTAATTACAAGAGAAAAAGTCAAATTAGATTTCATGCTCTGATGTTTCATCTTCCTAATTTTCAGGAGTTAAAACAAGATATTTCAAGCTTTCGTTTTGAAGTTCTGGGTTTGTTAAAAGGAAGCAAGCTGTCTAATTTGCAGACTGTAAAGATGAACAAAGACACTGCATCTCTGTCAGAAAATGAAGAAACTAGTGAGAATGATGGAAACAAGAAAGGAAAGAAAAAGACCTTCAGCCTTTTTGACATAACAACGATGATTCACCCAAGATCAGCCACTATTGCTTCTGAAGCACATAGTGTAAGCAATGGCTCAGCAATGATGGTTTCAGAGTCCACTAAGGAAAAACAGAAGCGTGTAAATTTTGTAGCAGACATAAAAAATTTTGGGTTATTTCACAGACGATCAAAAACAAACTCTGTGGAGCAGAATACAAATAAAATATACACTGTTTCTGAAGAAGTTTCCCGTCAACAGGCAGAAGAACAATGTGAGAAAACTGCTGAACTGGAAGAGGGAGAACTGACCATGAACTGTGAATTAAACATCCAAAGTCCTGACAAAAAATGCGTGTTAACTGAGTCACAAAATGGTAGTGACTCTCCAGATTCACTGGAAGAGGGAAGTATTTGTGCTTCAGAAGCAGAGAAAATGGAGTTGCAGAACTCAGAACCAGCCACACCGCAGGAACAGCTGGACAAGGAGTTGGACATTAGCATTGACTGTGATGGGAAACAAGAAGAAACAATTGATCAGGGTGATTATGTGATAACAAGGTTGTGATGCTTACAGGAGGAAGCATTTAGAAATATATATATTTTGCATAGTGCTTTTTTCGGGGGGGGAGGGGGGGATGTTTTAAGAATTATATTAGCAAATGCAGAGTTACACTTTATAGTACTCAGCCGTGGCACATGATCTTGTAACATAGTAGTCAAGAGAAAGATAATATGGGGACCTTCTGTTTTGTAGCCTGCTTTAGCTTTCACAATTCGTTTTACATTTTTTAATAAATGGAAGCATCTTGTATTCTTGTACTGTTGCAATAACCCACAGAAACTTTTTAGCTATCTTTTTCAATTACAACAAATGCAATTTCTCTCATATGATAGTTGACTCCTATGATAAATATTTTTCTATGCAAATAAAAAGTAGCTTAAGAGACTTGTAAGCCTTTATTTAACTTTGCAGGTTCTTAAAAATATTCTGGGCACCCTGATAATCATAAGCGGCTCCTGTCAGCATAATTCATGTCAAGCTATTAGAATCATTATTTAAATTGCTAGAAACTTGATTTGTTTTAAAAGCTATACAGAATCAAAAGATAAAGTATATTATTTTATTTATTGAAGGAAAGCTGTAAATTACGAAAGATCAGTTTATTTGATTATTTAATTACAGCTTTTCCTTCCCAGCAAGAGGATTATCACTGTCCTGATACCATTGTTAGAAATGCATTTGCAGGACTTGAAGACTATAAAAAAATGTTTCTTATAGTAAAAGAAATATCTGTGGCTTGCTAAAAACTGATGACGGATTGTTCCCCAGAAATCCGTAATCATAACAGCTACTGCTTCTTCAACCATTTATGTTTTCAAATGTGGACAACCTATGCACTTTAATATTCAGCTGCTTATTAGCTTTTGCCTTCACAATACACTCATATTTGCTAAGGGAAAGATACTTCAGGAATAAACATACAATGATCCCCTGAGTTCTTGGAAAAATAAGGCAGTTTGTCAAAGATTTTTTTAAAGGCAAGCCTTAAGAGAGGTTCTTTGACAATTTCAGAGTTTGGGGGAACCTGGTTGGAGGTTTTATAAAAAATACATAGACATTTTAATGTATAAAGAAAACGTAATAGTATTTTTCATAACTGATGAGTGACTTACTGTCTTAGTCAAAACCAGTATTTTTAAAATTAAACAGTCTGTTTCTTTTTAAGCAGTGACTGGTGTCCTACATTATTAAAAAATTAATTTTACAACTGACCTAAGAATGACCACCCTCTAATGATCAGCACCATCCTTCTCTAACCTTGGAAACACATGAACGATTATACCATGTCAGTGGGGTCATTTCATTCTTAACTTTGCTAGCACTGCCATGATAGATTTTGTAGTTCATATTAGCTTGTGTTGAGGAACCTCCAGGTGCACAGAGTACACTTACATTCCAGATGGAATCCATCACATGTAACTCCCACCTGGTAGGACCTGACCTAAAGCTATACCATTCTGGGTCTAAACTACCCTGGTACTGAACTGAATTTTGAAACTCAGTTCAGTTTCAAACCCCTCTACACGTTTAGGTGTGTTTTCCAGCACTAGTTTACACATGCTACTCTCCCTGAGCTCACATACTGAAAGCTTCCTTCCCACACTTCTATCTGTGCCATGGCACCTAAGAGTGGATCAGTTGAACCAAAATGGAAAATATGAGCAGTAATGGGAA
Source organism: Falco punctatus (assembly GCF_963210335.1). Classification (NCBI taxonomy): domain Eukaryota; kingdom Metazoa; phylum Chordata; class Aves; order Falconiformes; family Falconidae; genus Falco; species Falco punctatus. The sequence continues at coordinate 27,745,566 of NC_137581.1, read as the reverse complement.
AATAGTTTGTATAGCTTTGCAACAATGCATTCAAACCACATTTGATTGCTAAGGTATGGTTGATTTCCGTCTTGGCCGCTTGACTTTGTGGACCTCCGCTCTTTCACGTCTCTCTCCTTGTCCACCTTTAGATTGTGAGCTCCTTGGGGCAGGGCCTGTAGCTTTTCTGTTTGGAAAGCACCTGAATTATTACAAGCATAACAAGAAATAAATAATAATAATAATGGTGGAATACCTTCATATCATTTTTACTAGGTCAACTCTTTTAGAGAGTTCTCTTTTCTACTGTAGAATCTGTGCTAAGAATGACATAAAGCCAATGTTTCAGTGTGGTCACAAAGTTCTCTATATTCCAGTTAACAGTCCTTCTCCACCACTGATTCTACTTTCTCATTCTTCGTCGTGGTTGGCAACACCTCAGAGTCCTAAGCTTACTTTTCTTTCACTAGCCGAATTCAAAATAGTTCGTGCTCCAAAGAGCTTTCAAGGCATTCCAGCCACATGGTTTCATTCCAGACAAAATGTTCCAGAGTGGGGTATTTATAATGCCACCAGCACCCTTATCGGAACAAGTTAACTACCACAGGCCCAAGAGCTCTGCATATTATTATGCCTTAGTAAGATCCAGTTTCTCCAGCACATAAAGTTCCCAACAGGGCAAAAACACAGGACAGTTAACCTCAAACATCAGCCATGCCATCACAACTCCACTGTGCTTGGAGTTGGTCCGAGTCTTGGAGTAGGTACAAGACAGAACAGCAAATACAGCACAGGTGAGCAAGATAATTAGGAACAGGGCCGTGACATTACATTGCATATCATTAGGTGGTCAGTCTTTCACTGTCTTTTCTTTCTTTTACAGCCAGATATTGAAATGAAGGTCTATTAAAAAAAAAAAAAAGCATACTTCAAATCAACATTTACTCTATTTTTATGTGATTAGGTATCAAAGCCTGACACCAATAAGGATCTGATCCCATTCCATTCAAATTTGATGGCAAATAAGTACCTCATTCTAGGAGAACAGATAAGGGCCCAAAATATGTCCAAATTTAACATGGTGGTGGACTTTTATTGCTTTGCAGACAGTCCAAAAATAAAAAAAACCCTTTCTTATTGGATGCCTCCAAGAGGACATCTGTGCCAAGAAAGTTTTAGAGGTGCACAAAGCAAGGTTTGTAGTGCTGCAGCAGAGGCATTATTAAGCTTTGCAAAGCTAAGCATATTTTTTCCTCAAGAGAAATAAAAAGTTCAAACCCACCCATCCTTGCCTGCAGCTTCCATTAGCATCAATATGAGAGGAAATCAATAAAAACAGGATATAAACCCCTATAAAAGACTGCCTTTTGAAGCAGAGCTGAAAATAATGAAATGTTTTGAGGAGTTAGAAAACTGACTGGATACAAAGGGGTTTAATCCCAATATTAGGCTGTTCAGAATGGTTAATTTATTTATTATTATTATATTTATTTATTTTTATTTTTTGTAAGGACAGAATCTAACTGTACTTTGCATTTTCATCAGCTTCTGGAGAAAGAGAGAGTGCACAGACAGCACCACAGAGCTCTTGTACTCTGGCATAGCTGGGCAGGAGTTAGTTTGAATTCTTGCAACCCAGTCCTTACAAGCACAGCAGGTCTGAGTCAAACCAGACCGGGTAGTGGGTGTCTTTATCAAGGTTTTTTTGACTTCCACTCTCCCCAGAGCACACCTTGAGTCACAGTCAGAGGTCAGTGATGCAAGGACTGCATGCTATACCTTCAAAACAGAGTTGCAAAAGCTGCTTCTGACTCTGCGTGCTTTGCTGGATCTCAAGGGCACTGCAGAAGTGAGTGCCATGCATCAGAGGGTTCAGAATGAGAGTCCCTGTGAGCTGCCAGAGGCCACTGCGCTACATGTATATTGTACAATATCATCGGAGAGCTAGCCAGGTAGATGCCTCTCAGGGAGGAACCATGGCTCAGTGGCTGGTTTTATTCTTGTTTTCTTGATCCACAGATTGAGACCATTATATTTTGACTGGTGTGGGCCAAACACTTCACACGTTGTGTTTGTATGAGGCACTTGACACACAGGAGTTTTTTACTTTTTTTTTTTTTTTTTTTTTTAATGGGTTGGGATTTAATTAGAAATTCTACAACTTTCCTAATCTGAGTTTTTCCTGTGAATAAGTAGTATCTAGTTCCAGGAGAATGTTTATCATAGCTGTAACTGTTGAGAGCTATAAAATGTGAGGACATTTCTGGTATTTTTGGACCCAAAAGTTCTTCAACAGCATGTTTGAAAGAAGAATGTGTTCCTTAACAACATCCTTGGACCAGTCTTTCAGGAGAATTTTTGCATAGCTTTTTTTTTTTTCTTTTTTTTTAGAATTTTGCACCAGAATACACCATAGACAAAAGGCATAAATTATTATATGACAATCTCAAATTTTACTATATATGTATTGCAGGCTATAACATCCCATTTCCTCTCTAAACTTCAGATGGATATTTAATCATATTCTGGGAAATAGCATGAACAAGAGAAGAAGCAGATCATGCTTAAAGATTGTGACGAGGCAATGAACTTTGAATACAGTTCAAAACATTTGCTATCATGTTTTCTCCTGGAAATGTAGAGGTACAAGTTGGACGACAGCACAATCCATCTTCAATTTAAAGTCTCTTAAGAGATACCAACAGCTTTAGTGAGTAGCACAACCTCAAAAAAAAAAAAAAAAAAAAAAAAAGTACTGGAAATAGTAATGGTAGTGTTAGTGATTGCAGTAGTAATAGTAGTAATGATAATAGTAGTAGTACATATAAGTGTAATAATAGCAAACCTATGCAATCACCCCTGGGAAATAGAACTCCTCAGTTCTAATTCCTGCTCTAAGGTTTGCCTGTTTTCCTTGTCAAGCAACCATTTGGTAACACCAGTAAGCTGTCCTTGAGGACAGATGTCCTCCAACATAAATACTCTAATCCCGAAACTAATAATCTTACTTATCTGTGTTTCATCTCTTTACCTAGTTGAAGCTTTAGTTATGGACCCTACATTCACTACAGCAGGAACAGATTAGCAAGCCTTTGAGAAAGTTTATGGTAAAGTAGCTGGACATGCTCCAAAATAAACTGCTGTGGTTAACGATGAGTTTGAACCCTCCAGATATGAAGAAGAATTGAATCCATTGAACTAGATCAAATCAAGTTCACTAACCACCGATGTAGTACTTGAGAAGTTGCTTTATTTGTTTAAGTGTAAAAGAATGGAGCAGTGATGGCTCCTTGTTATGATTAAAACAACCAAAAAAAAGTTGCAGCCTTCAACTTCCATAAACATAAGACTGTGAGAGAACTCAGTCATATAATATACTTTGATTTTATTACAGGTGTCCATCATGTAATTCTCTTCTTAAATCAGTCAAATCCTCTGCTGTTGTTAAATATAGTTGTGAAATGCTTATACACATGAATCATTTCAATGTTTATATTTGTACCCTTTGGCCGATCACTATCTTTTAACTCTATAGATTTCTCTGACTAATGTATGTTCTGACTGTATTCTTTACCTTTCAGTCTTGGGTTTCCTTGAGTGTAGTGTAAATCAGTTATGCTATTTTCACTTTAACTAAAACTTCCTGCTCTTAGTTGACTGTCAGAATTACAGTCAAGTGCTACTCATCCTTAGTAAGTACTGCTGTGGCCTTTTCAGCCTGGCCTTTAGTTCTTTGTAATCCAATACACATCTACTGTGGAACTAAATTAGTACATTCACAGACAAAGACACCTTTCCGTTTCAAACACTGTCCTTAGCATCAGATTAATTGTCTTTGACAGAGATCTTTGCCTTATTTGTACCATTTAGAAGGAGTTTAGATAGCTATCTATGTCTAGAAACATAGCTTTCCAATAGCTGATAAATGAAATGAATACCAGTTCCACATGGTTCTTCAGTATCTTTTCTCTTACCTCTCTTCTTTGACAGTGCAATTGATGATGACCTTGTTGATAATGCAGTCTCTTTAAGGCAACATACTCATTATTGCATTTTAAAAGTATCACAGCTGTGCTGCAGTAGGGACAAAGGAAGTATCCAAGATGTAAAATAGGAGCTTCCAGAAAGACTGAGCCTCTAAAAAACGCTAATGCATTCTAATTGCTAATTACCATTACTAATACTTCCTAGTCTGGAAATTAATAATGGAAGCTCACATATGCAGAACTCATGGGAAATTCTTCCACTGCATAGAATCAAGAGTTAATTCATAAGAGCTTGCATACTTTTTATTCAATGGAACTGCAAAAGCAAGAATAACCCAATCTATATTTGTTTTGTATGCTCAACTTTAAAAAAACCCAAGGCTTTCACAATAAAATTATTCCATGAATGTTTAAACAGGCAATAAGTCCATGGTTAGTAATAATAAGTTAAAATAACCTTCTAGAAATCCATGTGTTTCAATTTAGCAGGTTAATGAAAAGACTTTTTTCCTGTAATAGAAAATCTTTACAGATTGAAATACTGTATCCCAAAACTCCAGTGCCCATTAAAAACAAACAAACAAACAAAAAAATCCCAAACCCCAAACAAAAATACACAGATTTCTCAGACTTCAGAGATTCATGGGTTTCCTTAGTAAGAACATCTTAAAACACTGAGCTAACCTTTCATAAATTTAATGGACAGCATAGAATGCTCCTTAAATGTGGCCAAGCGAGTATAGTAACTGCAAATTAACCCATTCTGGTTAATGACTAATGTTTTTAGTATGCAAAATGCAATTAACAAGATGGGAGATGCATACATCACCATTTCCTGAAAGTGTCAAGTATGTTTTAAAATAAATGCAGTAAGTATTCATACACAAACAGAGAAATTCAGTAAGTTCTACACAAATGCTCATTTCTGCAATCATTTTTATTCCTTTTTCTTCCTCTCATCTTACTTGCCTGATGATTTTTTTTTTACAGAGAATGTGTTGCTTCCCTAAAAAAGATAGGTATCTTACACTTTCCCACTACATGTTTCTAAAAGTAGACAGTAAGACCTAATAATGCAATATTTTATGTTGCATCACCTGGAGTATAACCTGAGACCTTGTGTCCATAGGATCACAGGATCGTTTACTAGGCAATTGTTTTGTTTGGATTAATTACATGTGGTATTGAGGGATATCATTCAGCCATATTAAAAACATGAGTACCGATATCCAGCTACCAAAGCATGGAATTATTCTTCCTCTGTGACTAATTTAACTGAATCCAGTTCTATGCCAAGAAAAAGAAGTAAGCAAAAAAAAGAAAATTGAAAGAGATACTTTTTTTATGAAATTAAACTTAGTTTAGTGTTTATTACTATCCTTAGTTCCCTTCACTTTTATTAAGTAAAATTAAAAGGTTTGCTTTTTCAACATTCATTTTTAAAATGACAGAGTTGCTTCTTTGGTTTGCTTTGCAAGACACCCAGACTTTGTATTCAATAATTAATAAGAATGTCATTAACTGCGAGATTGTAAACCAGGAGACCATTAAGGGAGACCTCATCTGAGAACTGGTTCTCTCTTTTTTTTTTTTTTTTTTTTTTTTTTTTCAGGATTGTAATTTCCCAAGAAATAAAACTCCCTGACCATTTCCAAGATTAATTTACAGTCCTTGAATTATGTGGCTCTGATCTGAAATCAGATCCATATGGAAGACACATCAGGATTTCAGCCTCGGAGAAATGTGCTCTGCTCATTTTAAGAGTCTACAACAATTTTCTCTTAGGAGAGAGGGTATGGGTATGATTTATAGTCATTTACCAGTCATGTCTAAATAATAATAATAATATTAATAATACAAAAACCAGAAATGCACATTGTATGTTGGAAAAACAGAGAGGATAATCCATATTTCAGTATTTAAGTAACAGACTTCTATCTAAAACATGCCAACCCAAAACATAAGTCCAAACATCCAGACCTTTAGAAGGTCACACTCAAACCCAAATCTGGCCCAAAGTTCCCCAGAGAAATGAATACTGAAAAAGTTTATTCACTAAGGACCATGTATGGTGGGGAAAGAGCACTTCATTTTGGGAGCTACTTCTTTGTTTGTTGGTTTGTTTTCTATTTGCTGAACACAAATAACCTCTGAAACCTGAAATATTCCCACAGACTCACACCCTGGAGCTGATGAAGAGAGAACCAGATGTATGATACTGAGCCAAGATTTATCCAGCATGGTCAGGATAAACAAGTGATGAAAGACCAAGTGAAAGCAATTATAAACCTGAAACTGGCTGTTAGTACTGCAAAATACAAAAGTTTTTATAAGAAACTAGGAAAAACATGATTTCCCTGGGAATTAAATTTTCCACATAAAGACATATGAAAATCTCATTTGAAGGATTCACATTAACTTCTGAAATCACCTGAGATTTGCTTACTGATCTATGACACTGTCATCAGTGTTAAAGGATGACATTGACTTACGTTATCTTCTGACTGTGTCAAAGTGATTCTTCGAACTAGGAGCAACATTCCACGCTTTATTTTGACTTATTTTCCTCGCCTGTTTATTACTCAGTTTGAAAACCAGAGAAGGAATAGAACTGGAAGACAGGCTTTATTTAGTTGATACTCTTATACTTCAGATGAGAATAACTATCCTATTAAACAGACATAACGATTCATCCCAGAGATAGGTGCATTGCAGAGCGAGATGGAATAACTCCTCATTCTACATCTGGTAGATATAGGTGTAAAGTAATAGATGTGCTAGAACTTTAGAAGTAAATTATAACAATATTACAGTGTATAATTGCTGCATCTCCAGGCCAAGACTGCTGCCTATTGGAAATATTTATACCTGCAGCTGCTGCAGGTTGACTCAAGGCTGAGCTGCATGGTATGAACAGGAGGGCTATGCCTCCTTTCCCATGCCAACTGAGTGGGAATAGCCATAGTGAACAGAGTCTATTAGGAAAACGCAGCATGCCAAGTCATGCCCTCAGCACCTGCTTCAGGAACCACACCAAATCATTCAATCAATGGTTCTTTGAAATCAATTCAATTAGTAAGTGACATAGATGAAAAACATACATACCTCTGCGTTCACTTCGGTTCTTTCTTTTCCAGGCTTTACCCTTGTATTCCAAATTCTTCTCCTTTCTGTTTCTATCTGGTTTTACTATTGACTTCTAAATTCATCTCTTCTTCTTCCACCATTCTTTTCCCTGTTCTCACATCTCCTAGTCTTTTTGCATACTTCCTTTCCCATCTCCGCCCTCAATGTTCACTCAGTTATGTCATTCACTCAAAGACAACTTCTGCACTAGTATATTCACTCTTCATATATACAAAAGAATGCAATCAGTCTTTCAGTCTGATCAATCTTTTCTTCATCTTATGTGTTGTGTGACCCCCAAAAAATATTTTTAAACATTTGTCAATACTAAGCAAAAGGCAGAACACCAAAGAACACTTTCTGTGTCAGGGAGTCATCATACTACATGACCTTTCTTCACCTGACTTTGGGTCAGGATGCAATAAACAGACACTACAAATACTGAAGAGTACTCTAAAAGCTTACACTGAGAGTGAAAAAAATGATATCCAGCTGAAATTACAGTTGGAATTTATCTCAAATACAGTTTGGTGAAGACATTTAGCCTAATACATCTACTCGTGTAATAGGGACATCTGGCTTTTAATGGTGACAAGCAGTGAGGATTTAAGATTATATTTCATCATTCTAATTTCCAGCTTGGCCTATTTTGTGTTTTACACCTTCCCATCTGAGGTTCATACTGATGCTTTCAGACAGAACCATTTCAGTTAATGGAAGAGGGAAGTGAACATGAAGACGACTAAAACATTCCTACCATTTGCAGTAAAATTTACTAACTGATCTTTGTTCCTTTTTTAACCTTTTTAAATATAAATGATTTTTTAAATTAATTGAAATAACCTATTATTCTTTTATTTATTTTTAGTTTCATACTTTGTTTATTGGCTATGAAACAACGCTTTTGCTTTTCAGTTCTTTCCCAGAAATGTTCTATTCTTCTACTCCTTGGGAATATCTTGTATTTTAATAGTGTATTTTCTGCTTTTAATCATATTTTGTTTGCTAATAGCAACCTTGCAATCTTTGTATTTTTCCAGTAAATGACTTGGACACTTTTAGGATGCTCTTTTGATTTCGCATCAAGGCAGTGAACAAGCATATATTTTTAATATCCAGGCATGCTTTCTAATGCCTAGATCATCTCTTTTCACATGACATGTTTAAATGATAACAACAGAAGAGAAGCTGATGTTTGCTTTATTGCAGTATGACTTTTTTAACTAAACATTGAAAATGAAATACTTCACTGATCTACCCAGAAGCAGACTTAGGCATTTCTATTGAAAACCTAAGCTATTAAAAAATAATGTGTACCTTGTCAAAAAAAAGGTCCTTTGCTATCTCTTTGTTTAGCACCTAAGCTTCCTTCAGAGCTTTTGAGGATTAGAAAAAACAAACACCCTGACTATCAAGTCATTTCAGTTACTCTGGGAAAAACCTGAAGAGACAAAGGGAAAGGAGATGTTTCCCTCTGGCTTAGACTCCCAGGTGAGGACTGGTCCCCTTTCCAGAATATTGTTAGACCTGTTATGAAGGACACTTGGCTCAGAAGAACAGGTTCCAATTCTTTCTCTCTCTGAGGTGCATATCTCGAAAAAGTTTGTCCATATCTCAAGGATCTTGGGTAGCCTGGAGGAAGCTTCCCACTCTTATGTGAAACATATACTGTCAAGGAAGCCTAGAAGTTCCAAACCCCAGCTAAGCACCCTGAACAGCTTCTCCATTTCTTATATTAAAATAAAAAATAAAAAAATAGAGCAAATCTAACAGGAAAAACTAAGATACTTATTAATATAGAATAATCTGGTGGATTTGGCATTCATCCTGGCTACAGCGCACTGTCTCTGATGGGACTTTATCATGGTATCATCATCAGCAGGTAGCTAGGTCTTCCCCCATGACTACTGGAATCTTCTCAGCATTAGCCTATTCTGGTATGAAAAGCTAAGCACAACTCAATCTTAGCTGGAAAATGCTTGGCTTGCCAAGAGTTTGTACCCTCTGCCACAATGAACTAGAAGCTGCACCTTAGCCCAGGCTGCAGAGGGTACTTCATTTGCAAAGAAAAGCAGCCCACCAAGCAGCTGCTGTGACTTTGTCAGCAGGACCTCCACCATAAACTTGAGCCCACAAGTATTTCTGGAAGCATCCCACCCCACCCACTAAATCCCTGGGAACACAAATACATCGAATGTTACACATTCATTTGAATCCCATAACAACAAAAAAAGCTGAGAGGTGGCTTAAAATAATTTCTCCCTTGTCCTTGTTTCTGTCTTGAACAAATCCAGGAGACTGATGTCTAATATTCAGTGAGATATAAGGAGCTGGTGTTTGCAGCATTGTATTATTGGTTTGACCTTGCCTTTGATAAAACGAATCTAGGAAGAGATTTTGGTGACTACCTATTGCTGCATTCATTTTCAAATTGTCCATTAGTTTTTGATGGCTTAGCCTTGATGCTTATCTAGAACTACTTCTTACCTATTTTTATCACTTCTGTGTTGTAAAAACTGAAACTGAATTTTCAGACCTTTACAGAGAATGTACAGATCCCAGGTAACATTATATTAAGGAAACCTTTCAGAACGTCTAACAATCCTGAATATGTTCACAATATAATATTTTTTTTAAATTAGATAGGACAAAAAGATTGTAAAATAAAATAGGCTTTTTATACAAGACTACAGTGGCAGATTCCGGGGGAAAAAAACAACCAAAAAAACCAAAAACTGAAACATTGGAATAGCTTTATAGGTTTGAGGCCAAAACACCTGGAAGACCTATTTCCAAAATGGTTTTAGGACACAAACAGATGAGTGAGCTTGACTTTCCATATGTGAAATAAGTTAACCTGGAAAACATGTTTTATCCTTTTTTAAAAAAAATAATAATTATGATTTGTAAATTCTACACTTACTGACTAGTATTTATTTTGGAGAACTCTGTTGTTTCAGAAAACTATTGGAAAAAAAATATTTTTCACCTCTTGAAAGGAACTTACTTTTACCAAGAGCAAACAGTCCTTAATCTACAACACCATTTGCTTAGCTTTGCACATACAAGTACTCCCGCTGCAACTGCAGCTGGATTGAACGAACACATGCAGCTTCCCCTGGTAAAATGACTGGCCTTTCATTTTTGTATTGCTATGTTGACACTAATCAGTCAACGAAGCCACAGCAGTCTCTCTGCACTGTAATGCAAGGTGCTATCAACTGCACAGCTGATGGGGTTGAAAAATACTAGAAACTTCAGGGAAAGAGCAGTACATTATTATTACTTTCTCTTCATGTCAAATGACCAACATAATTTAGCCTCCTGTAATCATCACAGTACACTTTAAATCTCAAAAATAATTTTCGTTATGAAACTCAAAATAATTTTCTTTATGAAACTCAAAAATTGTCCAGTCTTGGTAGAAAGCTGCAGGCTTCAGCTCTGACACTCAGAGGCTCTCATGGACTTGTGCTAAACAGTTTGTTGTGATGTTTCTGTGGTTTTTTTCCTTTAGCACAAAGAGCTCCCTAGGCCTCTGGGGAAAGCCAGAAATGTGAAATATAGTCTGTCTTTACAGAAAAGGCTCTAGAAATTTCTAAATATTGTTCTATTTGTACTTTCTGACTAACAGGACTTAATTCTACCTTTATAATGAAATTCTTTGCAATGTATTACATCTCACATCCCTAAGGACATATAGGAGTCTGTAATGACGGTGATTGGGGCTGGTTTTAGTTTATGTTGCATTGCACAGAATTCTGCTCCTTCCTCAGGGCCTACTTTTAGGTAGCTATTAAAGTAAACCAAGATACATGCACAGACCCTGCTTGGATTTCATCTTTAGATCCAATATGCTGTGCATCAAAAATAATATCAACAGTGTGAATGCCCTGTACTGCTCTATTCTGCAAATGCACAGAACCAATATTTCAGCTTTTAGAAACACTAATTTTTTTACCCATTTCCTTCTTCTCTGTTTATACTTTACTTTCAGCTTACAAACAGATTATCTGAGACACCAGTGGTGGGACAATAGTAAAGATGACTATAGATTTGAGCTCAGCATCTACTTCTTCTGGAATAAGTATTTCTGATTAATTGTCAGATGTTATGAAAACATTTAAAGCTTTTTTTACATATAAGAAAAGCAAACTGGTGAAATTTCCCAGTCAAGTTCTTTTTTGTTTACTCGTTTTTTTGTTTTCTTCTGATCACTGATTTAATTTTGTATAACAGATTGCAGGAGAAACTACCACTATCCTATGCACACCAAACAATCACCTTTGCATATTTTCATTATATCTAGTTCCTATTGGGAGTAAAGACATGAGTACAACCCTGTAACTGGGAAATACAGGGCTTACCACAGACTGATCCTACTGTTAAAATGGGGAGAACAAGAAATTATTACAATAATGTCCCCATGACAGTCATTACATGTCATAGGTGTGGAAAATATCATGATAACCGGGAAAAGGATTTCAAGGATTTTTTAATAGAAATCTATTAGACTATCAGTTCCCCTGTATAACAGTGGTAAGGAAAAAAAAAAGGAATCTATAGCGTTTCTGAGGGATATAATTAAAATGTTATTCTCTGTTCATCAGGGTCTGTCTGAACTGTTACAGGTTTTGGAGACAACCATGCCCTAGAAAACCACAGCAGGTGAGATCCTAGTTTAAATATATACCCTGTAAAAGTATTGAGCTGAGAAGGAAGATGGATTTAGATGACTCCATAGGATTATTTTTTTAAAACAACTTAACATGAACTTTGAAGAGAGCTTTTACCAGTTTACATGTAGCTTTTTTAACATGGGTGTATTAATTTACCTTGTAATTATAATTCATAACACATACTTACATGACTATTTCCCTTATTGCTCAGGCCATACAATTCCTGCTAACTTATTTAAATTATTTTAAACTAACCAGGTTATGAATTCTGGGGAGCACAATTTGGGCTATACCTTTTATATAAGCAGTTTCTTCTGTGTACTCAATACCCCAACCTGAACTGTCTGTTCTTGATGAGCTCTGATGAGTCACACAAGTTTCATAGCGACTGATCCTTGTTAAGCTTTCACCTATCTAAGGCAAAGCAGTCAAAGTCTTACAAGAAGCTTTTAAAGTTCATTCACATCTACAAAGTATTTTAGTGAGTGTTTTAAATAGTTCATTGGAAACAAGTATTTTTTTGGGTTTTGTTTTTAAAAAAAGTATTGCCATGGTTTAACCTCAGACAGCAGCTAAGCACCACGCAGCTGCTTGCTCATTCCCCCATGGGACAGGGTAGAGAATTGAAGGGTAAAAGTGAGAAAACTCATGGGCTGAGATAAAGACAGTTCAATAGGTAAAGCAAAAGCCACACACACAAGCAAAGTAAACAAGGAATTCATTCACCACTCCCTGTGGGCAGGCAGGTGTTTACCCATCTCCAGGAAAGCCGGGCTCCATCATGCCTAACAGTTACTTGGGAAGACAAACACCATCACTCTGAATGTCCCCTCCTTCCTTCCCCCAGCTTTATATACTCAGCATGATGCCATATGGTATGGAATATCCCTGTGGTCAGCTGAGGCCACCTGTCCCAGCTGTGCCTGCTCCCAGCTTCTTGTGCACCCCCAGCACGCTTGTTGGTGGGGTGGGCTGAGAGGCAGAAAAGGCCTTGGTACTGTGAACTAAAACATCCATGAATTACAACACTGACTCCAGCACAAATCCAAAACATAGCCCATAGTAGCCACTACGAAGAAAATTAACCCCTGCCAAAACCAGTACAAGTGTTCAGATAATTCTGGTACTTATTTATTGTAATGTGTTTTGGCTTAGCTTAAGATCCGTGCCTGCTCTTTGGGTTTAGAAAAAGATTATGTGGAAGTAACACAAAAATAAGCCACAGCAAATTAAACTTGCTTTAAACACACTTTTGTTTTGATCGACTTTGTATGTAAGAAGCTGGAGTCTGCAATAATGAAAGGCTAATTTAAAAGACTTGAAATTGAACTGTTATAGAGGCAATTATCCTTAGCTAAAGGTTTATGGGTTTATATCCAGAGTTCAAAGGGAATGTAATATGAAGTACCCTTTGCTACATCTGTAAGGGGGAATAAAAAGTCCATTACAGGCCTTATAGCAATATGGCACTGCACTTAAATCTGCCAAGCACCAAGAATTACAGTTGAAATGCTTTCAGGCAGGTAAGTTTTCATGTTCAAATCTCCTGGGTTCTGTTGCCATTTGTTTATAATAAAATGATCACTGAACTTTTACATCCCTGGTTCATCAGTTCACAGAAACAAGAAAAATCACATTCTGCTCTACAGAAGTCAGCTGAGTTTCAGCAGATACTTTTGAAAAGAACTTGAATAACTGTTTTTTAAAAAGCTGTAGATATATAATGTGAGGGTGTAAAAACAACAGATACCAAATGATATCTAGTGAATGGACAAAAGGCAATGAGCAAAACCTGAAATACAGGAGATTCCATTTAAACATAAGAAAAAATATTTTGCTGTGAGGGTATTCAAACACTGGAATAGGTTTTCCAGAGAGGTTGTGGAGTCTCTGTCCCTGGGGATATTCAAAATCTGACCGGAGACAGCTCTGAGCAACCTGCTGCATCTGACTCTGGTCTGAGTAGAGGACTGGACAAGGCGATCTCCAGAAGTGCCTTTCTGCCTCATTCTTTTCTAGCTTTATCCTTTTAAATCTGAAGAGCTTGAAATTCCATCAGTACAGGTGGAAGAACTGCCATACAAACATATCCTCCCCACTGACAATTTCTTTACTGTTTTTTTTAGGTTTGCAATGCAGTGAGTTCCTTGAAGCCTCCAAGAAGAAAAACTTGAAGAATTCAAGAGTTTGCCAGTAGACAACCCAGGAGTCAAGTTCTCACCTTATCTGTTCACTTAAAATGAGAACTGTACAGAGCCTGGCAATGCAGGCTACTGTGTGGTAAAGGACACAGGGGGTACCACTGGGTAGGGTACACAGAATGTACCTCTGAGGTCAGGGAAGCCAGATGATCAGTCCTAAGCTTCTGTACACACTGAAATCCATCCATCTTTGAGAGGTCTGTGTCCAATATGATCAGCTCTCCCTCCTTGAGAGCAAGCCCTCAATACGGGAGGTGAGAGGGGTGATAGCAAAGCACCTTCTTCCAGCCTGTGGGAACCTTTTTTAGATTGACACGTGCTTTTTCTTATAAGGAAGATGGGCACAGAGGGAAATTTTGTGCATCTGAGGAGGTCAAGATGCATACAAAGGTTTTCAATTCCATAGTATTTCTATTGCAGCAGCCTATATTGTCCAGATAGACTCTAATCATGCTACAGTCAATTACATAGTAACATGTTTGTTAAAATATTATTTACTTTATAAACGGCAATGATTTATTTAAAACTCTCACTATTTAGTATGTGAGAGGATACTTATTGACTTCCTAGAGGACCCCTGCCACAGTTAACTATAGATTTTCTTTGAGTCATTACTCTCATTCCAGCATCTGCAGTCCTTAGAGAAATGTTTACTTCAGCAATCAGTAACTTGATATGGCTATAATGTATAAAACAAATGAAGGAAAACACTCTGTTCTGGAACATAGCCTTCTTTAGTAGAGTAGGTGCCTTTGAAATTCCTTTTTCATGTTTATGTGGGGTCACTTATTTTTAATCTGAGCCAACTACAACTCAGCTATAAAACTGAAGAGCAAAATAAGCCAGTTTATTTTTTAAAAAAACTTTTTGCTAAATTGTGGGGTGTTTAACTGAAAATAATTTTAAAATACTCAAGTATAAAATATTTAACCATGAGGCTTCTTTTTTTTTCCATTCAACTCATATGAAGCTGCCACTAGACTCAATTTTTTGGTAATGACAGAAGAAACTCCTCTCATTTCTGTTTGGTTTCTGTATTAGGTTCATCTTCAGATTTGCATCCTCCTTTCCATGACACTTAAGAACTACAACAGTTAGGTAAAAGGTAAATGCAAGACATGATTTAAGTGAACTGTTGCATTCTTTCCATTTATAATTTCCTGGTCCCAAGCCATAGCACTGGCCCAGACTCAAGGAAGGACAGCTTTGTCAGTTCTCATTAGTCCCAAAAGAGAAAGCAACGTAATCTGAATACAGCCCTCCATGGACATAGCTCCTCAGCTTTTACTCTGAGGGCAGTAGAAGTAACGGCAGTAGATGTGTCTGGTTGCTCCTTTTGCAGTGCCTTGATGCTTCCTAGAACAGGAATGTTTTGCCTTCCTTGGAAGAACTGATTTTGAATTTAGATGGTGAGCTCTATTTAGCACCTCTGATTCTATGTCTAGTGTAAGACAAAAGACAAAAATGTTTCAGTCACACAAGGTGAACATGCTGCAACCACATCAACACTTCTTATTGAATAGAAGAGCTCAGTTTTAGTTTGTGTTTTCTTTTGATGCTGGTCAGACTGGTTACTCTTGAATAGTAAGAATCTTCTATTTTCTATTTACTTTATTTTGCTGACAAACATCTTTACATTTTTGGGGTCTAGAATAGGGGTTATTTACTCCTTCAATAAGCTTTCTAATCTTAAGATTTCTACAGCCTCTTAAGGATTTTCAAGCATGACATATAGTTCTGTACTGGAACACAGCAGTGGGAGCAAGCTTCTCTATAGTCTGCACATCAACATGAACACACAAAACACACACTAACCCACACATCCCACCTCTGCAATAGATGCCAGTGATATCATTGCAACCCAGGACCAGTGCAAAGTTCCTTCGCTCAGTTGTTTTTACAAGATGTGTTCTACCAAATTTACTTTAGATAATCATTCCCTGAAATCCATCAAATTAATATTGCTGTTTCCAGAAGCTGTTTGTGCAAAGGAACCTTGCCTACAGAAATAATCACATATGGAACATAAATCTTATGTCTTTAGATATTCGGGGCCTATAAAGATAGGCAAGTATTAGCCCTCAACTGGATAGGAAAATAAAACCGTCTGTGGCAACCAAGTATGCTCCATAACTTGATTGATTTATTTGCTGAAATAAATGCACATGTTTAATTTTTCATTTCATAAATCATACAGCTCCAAGGTAGCTGCTGAAAAGATACCTAGTGAGAACCTCTGTACTGAGAAGTCAAATTAATCAAAGCCTTATGGAGAAGAAAAACCCTCAAGACATCTTGTGATTTAAATCGAAACAAATCCACTCTTGTCTTCAAACACAAATAATTAAAAAGAAATACCTCAAAATTTTATCAGGAGAATCAGATCTTTCTTATGGTAGAAAACACAACTTCTTGAGACAGGTAATACTATACAATTCTTGAGAGGGAGAAGTTAACAGTTCACCATGAATACTCAGGAAAACAAAAGGATGCACAACACATCCCACCCTTCACCATGCTAAACAGCTATTTAAGAACTGTCTGAACAAACAACCATCCAACTCTATCCTTCCTCCCAGGCTGTAGGGACCTACACTGCAAGGACACACACACACTCTCATCAAAAAGCCACCCCTCACATCCCTAAAATACAAACCCAGGAAGGTGGTGAGGGTTTGAACGTATCTCCATGACTAACTGCAGCCCCAGTCCTTGCTGGATGGGCTATAGAACAAAAAACCAAGAAAGGTATGAAGTTTTGGTGGGGGATGTTGGTGGCGGGTTGATTTGTCTGTTGCATTTGCCGAGCTGTTTGGAACTAGCTGGAACTGTCTGTGACTGGAACAGGGCAGCCCCAGCCTCCCTCAGCACAGCCCACCCTGCAGTCCCGCAGTCAGATGTTCTTGTTATTTAACGACAACTGCTCAAGATGCTCCCAAACATTCCTCCTGACAATGAAGAGCAGCTATGTACTATATAAGATCTCAGTTATTCAATGTTCCTTTGTCTTAAATCTTTGTCTGAACTCTTAGCTGTCGAACCGGGGTTCTGCAGACAGAAATTAGATGTTTCAAGAGCTTTTGTGTTTGAACTGAGAGCCTGAGAACCAGACCAAAGCTGGGTGCCATTTCTGATGGCACCTTCAGCAAAGAGGAGTTTCCTAAACTCTATATGCGTGTGGCTACCCAATACAGGGGGCTTTAGAGACTGGGTTGTGTCCTCTGTCTCATATCTTGTGTCAATACCCACTTCAAAAGTCCAAGGCTTCAAAGGTTTTCCTTTCTTCAGCTTTGATGTTAACAGCCAGAGCTTTAAGGGAAGTCTAGGCAAAGCATCTGCATAAATGTGCAGTTGCTCTGTAATGACACAAAGCCCACACACAGCCACAGCTCTCATTAAATGTTAGCAGTATGTTTAAAAGTCTGATGTGAACTTCATATACAGTTCAGACTGATTATAATTTATTATGACAGCTTCATTCTCATTTATGTGTCCGCTATTTTACTTTACTCTGGAAGTCTTAAGGCCTTCCTTAAAATGTGTGCAGGTTTATTTCCTTTCCAATTCAGCCATCCTTATCCTGCCAGAGGGAGCTGTGTGAAGTAGGAGGCCTTAAGTGTTTTTAAGCAATGGTGTGACAAAGGGCAAAGCATTTCAAAGCACTGCTAAAAATGACAGAGAAAAGCATTACTTTTTTCACTGTTAACCTCTATGCCTACACCATCTGTTAGAAATTAAGATCAATCTTAACATCCCCAGGGCTGCTGTTCTCCCATCTTTTGCTCTTCATCATCCTCTTTAACTCCAGGTGTTAATTACAGATGGAGGATTATCATATCGAAATTAAGGCCTGTGTGAGCAGAACACAGGAAGGAACTCTAAATTAATTTAGACACAACCTTATATTAAAAAACGAAACCTTGGAACTGTTGATTACTCATGCTTGCATTATCTAGTATTACTCCAGTTAGAACTGGAGATTATTATTCAGTTAGAAGTAACTTAAGGCATAATATTGACCAAGTATTGATCCATACAACTTTGATGACATGTTCATATCAAGAGTGGTCTGTGTCACACTGGTCAAATACAGAAGTCTGAAAAAAAGCATCCAGACTCACTCCCAGGAGCTCTCGGTGCTCAGCTCAGAAATACTTTTTATGGAAGCATTAGTACACAATGTTATTATTCTCTAGTCAACTTTCTGCAATATAAACTCTACAGAAAGAACCATCTGATACGTGTCTACCAACTACAATATGCTTTGTGTGTGATGCATATCACAGAGAATCATATTATACCTTGGATAAATAGAAGTATGTACTTTGTAACTTGCAGTGCACTGCAGAAGTCGCTTAAACTAAGCTTAGTGGCTTATTGCCACTTCTTTCTTGCTTATTTCTCCCATCTATCATTATGGTAATTTCTTGCATGGGCTGCCTGATTAATGTAAGTGGCAAGAGTCATTACAGCAGAATTTGATAAATATTTATATATCCGTTTCTTGTGACAAACAGATGGGTGTGACAAATACATCTGACTTCTGAAAACCGACAACAGTAAAAACCAGTTGCAGATGGAAGACCATCAAAGAGTAACCAGGACTCATTCATGACTTCTTTTTCCTTCTCTCAGTCCAAGGGAAGAGTGCTGTAGCCTTATAATTTAAGCAAACGGTATTGTTAACTTAATGTTTAAGTGAACAGTCCTGGACTTCCAGAAAGATAATGCATCCCCATTATTTTGTATGAGAACTGGAGCAGGCATTAAATGTGCAAGTGCTATTTTCTGCTAATTTTGCAGGGGGTGGGGTGTGAGGAGTGGATGTTGATGGTTTGTTCCTGCAGTTTTACAGGTTACATGAAGTAATTGACAGGATACATTTTGTACTATATCACTATAACATTCATTGCCTGATAGTTGAAACAATCTGATATTTTATCAGGGAATATAATTTACCTGTTAATTGGGTGCAAAGAGGGGCATGGTACCATTTATTCTTTCTTACTTCAGAAGAGTCCAAGATGACAATAAAGTTTTCTTCCCATAGACTTTTTTTTCTTAATTCCAAAATCTGTTTTGAATTTCCTGTTAGCACACTTTCTCATGCTTTATAATATCAGTTTCCCATTCAGTGTTCTCACCATCATTTATTTTACTGTAGAATATTCAAAGCATGTGTTCATTCACTGTAACTTAATTGATTAAAAGTTAAATGCCACCTTAGGCTTCTTTTGTACTCAGTGGAAAGAATCATAGAATAATAGGATCATTTAGGTTGGAAAAGACCTTGAAGGTCATCAAGTCCAACTGTAAACCCAACACTGTAAAGCAAACACTGCCAAGTCCACCACTAAACCATGTCCCTAAGTGCCACATCTACACCTCTTTTAAAAACCTCTAAGGATGGTGACTCAACCACTTCCCTGGGCAACCTATTTTATTGTTTGATAACCCTTTTGGTGTATAAATATTTCCTAATATTCAATCTAAACCTCCCCTGGCACAGCTTGAGGCTGTTTCCTCTTGTCTTATCACTTGTAGCTTGGGAAAAGAGACTGACACCCACCTAGCTACAAGAAGAGAAGTATTAGAGCATGATGCTTCCGAAGATAAATCAGGACCTCTGGAGAGGCTCAGTTTACATCATTAAATGTAAAAAACCCAGGGGATTTAGGTATCTATTTTTAAATGTTTAAAGCCAGATGAGATTAATGCTACTTTTCTCTAAAAATCATTATCCTTTTTCCACATCAGATACTAAAGTCAACAAAATTGTAAAAATGTTCATACTTTCAAAAAAATGTATTTTTGTATTCTGTATGTACTCTTTATCAAACTTGTCACAATAGTCCATCAATGCAGCTCTAAGTAGTAATTATTTTATGTCCTTGTCATATCTACTCATCATTACCACCTCTTTACCCATAGTGTGTTTTTCCATTTGAAATTCTAATATATTTATTGCAGGTAAAATCAGCATGCTTATATTAGGACCTTTTGCATGCTGTTTCAGGTATAATAGACCTCAGAATCCTTGGATTTTCCTATTTGTGTTTGAAGAACAAAACCCCAAGGCTATTTTAATTATAAAATAATTATTTAACTATCTAACTTGCTCAGTAAGGAATGCATACTGTTTGTATCATTACTGCTGAAGGGGTATTTGTATCTCTTCGGAGAAAATTTGCACTTCTTCAAAATCAAGCATCTTTCCCTAACGCTGATACACCCACCATGCTAAAAACCAAAACACATAAATACAGTCAAAATCCATCAGTAGAACAAAACATGCAGACACACAGAGAGAAGCCAAAATCAATTAGTAGTGGGAAATATTTATCTTTGCAATCAAAGCTGTGAAATTGCTATCTGTATTATTAATCGGTCAATGACCATTTTCCTTCACCGTCTATGCATATAAAGCAGCTATGATCTTAAGTTATGAGCTGAGTAAATGAAAGAAATGAAGAAGCTCAATGAGTTGAAAAACACAAAATGTGTCTCAGACATTGTAATTGCCCAAACCAGCAAATTATTATCAACTGAAAAATATCAGCTGCAGAAAGGCAGAAAACTTGCATTCTGCGTTATATACAGCTCCTAAAGACACCCCTATTTCATCCAGAGAGGAAGAGTGGAAAACAGTGCTTTGAAAATGTAATCATTTACCATACTTGCTGCCCATTCTCAGGGAATGCTTGGTAGGAAACATGTGATCCAGTAGCAGTTTTCCAGCTGCTTCTGATAGGATAGGTTTGGGATGCAATGAGGGCAGTTCTTTCACCAGCTCTTTCAAATGGACGTGAGGTATGTAGCTTAGTTCCGGTTGGGTGAAACAACTCATTGTGTGTCTGGGTCAGATGCTCATGGGAGCCCAGGAGATGCCCTTCAGGTCAGTCTGGCTGGACAGGAACAGGGACAGTGTTGATCCAAAACAAGGGACAGATGCCATTCCCCAACCACCATGAAAGCCCTGCATCCACTAGCAGCCACATGTCCCTCTTTTCCCCAAAGTACCCTCCTCTTCCAGTTACATCTACACCCAAAAAACATCAGAGCTGCAGATGAGAGATGTCAGAGCTGGTAGCTTCCATCACCCCACTTCTTGCTCAGTCAGTTGAGTTCCTGGGGCCTGGAGTATTCCTGCATGGTGGCTCCTATCTTCTCCTCCTGGAAGCCCCTTCTGATGGAGGCAGAGCCTGGGGAGAGAGCCACAAGGAAGACTGTAGTGTCTTCTACTTATTCTACACCTCTTATGTCTCTTCACAGCACCAAACTAGAGTCATGCTCAACAGGGTCTTCTTTCCCTGCTGATTCCAGCAAACCTGTTCCCTTGGCTATGTTTTCACTGGTTAGTGGGTAGAGACAGTTGGAATCTTGTTCATTCATTCATGCACATCACTAATTAGATGACAAGGTATTTGTTATTTATTGAATGCATAACTACCATAATTTATCTTTTCTGGTTTAAGTAAGGTGGCCTCTCTGCCTAGCTAAAGTTAATTGATTTTTTCAGCAAGTGAGCTGATATGTTGTGATGGCTGAGCCCCTTTTAGTCTCTACCTATTACCTCCTACCTCCCTTGCTTCTAATGAGCATCTGTTTCCGTAGGTCATGACAATGTGCAAATTTAATTTATTTACAGTCAAATTATTTTTACACAATAGTTTGTGCATGACTTGCAAATATATGTACAATATCCATAGACGTAAATAAAGCCTTTCTGAAGAGTCAAGCCACCTTTTCCTAGCAGGTTTTCAAGAGCACAAGGTCAGAGCTCCCCATCCAGGGGCTGGTCTAGCACTTCTCCTGTGCATGTGGGGACAGTGGGAGGGCAGAAGAGAATCATGGTGCTGTGGACTGGAATCCTCATGGAAAGCATCTGTGGCAGGAATTTCTCCCCACCTTCATGTTTCAAGTGTCAGGAGCAGATCAACCTCACGTGGATTCCTTGTCACTGCTAGAGAGACACGACTAGTATCAGTGTGGCTCTGCTGCTGGGCACCTGCCGTGTCTGCGGGACGCCTCAGGAAAGGGCTTATATATGGATGCAGCCTGATGGCACCACACATGCCTACAGATGGGGAGCACCATCATGTGGTAGGACAGCTTTTACTTTGACTGGGCTAGAGCTGCTGGAAAGGGGGTTTTGTGAGTCTGGAGAAGAAGGGGGCATTGTAGCAACATCCTAGCATGTGTTGGGCAGAAGTCATGAGAGAGGCTGGGGAAGCCTATGGCTGGTCAGAGTGCCTCCCTACTCTCTCCTGTTGGTGTGGTGAGAGGTTCTCACCCAGGAGCTATGGTTACCTTACCACCACCAGTCCTGATGGGGGCACATGGTACCCATAATGTCTTCTCTTGGATCAAGACCTCATTTCTCAGGCCTCATCAAGATTATATAGCTCAGTAGAGAATTTTCCCTTAAACTGGGGGAAAAAAAAAAAAAAAGAAAAAAAAAAGAAAAAAGGCAGAAATTGAGTATAAGATAAGCTCTCCCTAAAGCGGACTTTTTTCTGAAGTGCTGTTTCTGCACTGAATACTTGGCTTCCCATATTACTATGACAAATGTATGACCCTGTATTGTGGCATCCTACCTTCCAAAAGTCCTCTTCCAGTCCCTGAAGGTGAAACTTTGGCTGTACATACCATCAGGTGCTGTAGTGCTGACTTTGAAACATGTGACCTTGTTAAAGGTATGCTGTCTCTAGATTTTAAAGGAATTTAAAATTGCATGGAATTGCAGGTGGAATTCTTTCCATGTGTGAGAATGAATATTCTAAGTTGCTAAATAGCTTTTAGATTTTTTTTTAGGTGATTTATAAATCTGGTGTCCATTGGAAGTCAATAGAATATGTTCATTTTTTACTTTGTCCCTTATCAGCTATAACTAGATTAATAAACTTATTTCTATTTGTATTGGTAGTATCTAAGAAGCTAATCCTTTGCACATTGCTAACATGAATCAATCAAAAACCTGAGTTTTAGAACTGTAGGTACTAGTTATTTGCTTGGATAGCCTCAGTCAGTCACATAATATATACATTTTCTGATATTGATACTCTACAGCAGTCGGAAGTACTGAAGTGAGAAAGTCTCAATCTAGTTATTTAAAGAGGTGGTTGCCATGTGTCTAATAGTTTATCAGCTACCACTTCATTAAAATTCAGCATATTCAGTGGAGTTAAAATTCATTTAATAATTAGCCAGATTTGTGCCATCTGTAGTATATTCTTTAGCACTATAATGGCATCAAATGTACTGCAAAATGTATAAATTTACCCAGTCACTCAAACAATCTGGTATAAACTTTTATGCATGACTGAAAAGGAAAAGGTATCCCTCACACAGAAAATGCATCTCATTTTGCAATAGTTATCTCCAAGGAAGATATTTCTAGCATCTGATATATATAATACAGTGTTTGGGCTTATACTTCATTATTTTAAGTGATATGAGAAAATATAAAACTTTGTTTTTGAGCCAGAATAATCAAAAAGCAATTCTGTTCATCAGCGTAACAATCCAGCCATTTTATACATAAACCCAGATGTAGAACAAGATGATCTTTAAGGTCCTTTTCCCAAGCCATTCTATGATTCTATGATCCTTCCAAGAACTTTCAAGAACCTGATTTTCAAATCACATCGGATCTTCTGTGGATGTAGATGCCTGTTTTGTTCCATGGCTTTTACTCCTAAAAGCCAATATTACAGTCCAATTCCTATTAATTCAGCTTTTCTGCAACAAGAGATTATCTGATACTGAAATGCTTGTTTGCAATGAATACTGTCTGCTAAACAAGTTGTGTCACTTAAAGGTCCATGAGGCAGACTCTGACTTTACCTATTGCACCTGCCTCTCATGAGGATGCTGTTTAAAACCAGTGCCAATGCCAACCCACAGCAATGACCTGTGTCATAGAACTATCAGTTTAAGTATTCCACAAGCACCACAAAATAGGTAGGAATGTGTACACAAAACCACAGATAAGGTCCTGATAACATGACTACTTGAGTGATTTACTTTGGGTTCTTCACAATATATTAATGTATTTAGTAGTACAAGCAAGGATAATTTCAAAAGACAGATATCTAAGTAAGCAATAAGCATATTTTGTGAAGCTATGGGTTGTTCACTGTAGTTATGGAAAAAAAAAAAGCCAAACCCTATTATGTCAGTTTGATTAAACTTGATTCTGAATACAATAACCCCTCCCCCCCAGTGATTAAGCTAAATAAAGTATTTCAAAAGCCATTGGGTTGTATTGCTATGGTAACCCACTGAACCACTGAAATGATAATTGTGTGCCTGACATTAGATACAAAGATTTCATTTTCCCTCCAAAATACAACACTAGTATACTTAATCTTTTCCCCAACCCTTTCCCCATTTAAGGAGAAAATCAGTTTTCTCTGACCTTGCAGCACTGAATCTACTGATTTGTCAAGATAGATTATATTCTGCCTGATTTTGTTTGTGTAATTTTGCCTGAGAAGTCATGATCTTCAAAATGAACAAAGTTTCAGTTTAATAATAAAAGCTACAGTAGATGTCACCTCCTATAAAAAGTCACATATTCTAGAAAGTACTGAAAATAAGACTGATGTGCAAATGTTGAACAGCATCCAGAAACACATAGTATAGATCAAGTCTGAGTGTGCATGCTTTCAAAATCTAAAATGCAATAAATATGCTCATATGACTTGCTGAATTGAAATCTAAACCTGAAATTCACATTAAACTACCACAGCAACACTTATTTTTCTATAAATGTGTTTTCCTGAATCTATATGGCATGCAGTTACAGGCAGAAGTTTGATTTTCTTCAAGGTGGTTTCATAGAATCATAACATACAATGGTTTGGGTTGGAAGGGACCTTAAAGATCATCTAGTTCCACCCCCCCTGCCATGGGCAGGGACACCTTCCACCAGACCAGGTTGCTCAAAGCCCCATCCAGCCTGGCCTTGAGCACTGCCAGGGATGGGGCACCCACAGCTTCTCTGGGCAACCCGTGCCAGTGCCTCACCACCCTCACAGGAAAGACTTTCTTCCTAACATCTGATCTAAATCCACCCTTTCCGGTTTAAATCCATCCCCTCTTGTCCCTTCCCTGGATGCCCTTGTAAAAAGCCCCTCTCCAGCTTTCCTGTAGGTCCCCTTTAGGCACTGGAAGGCTGCTATAAGATCTCACCAGCGATTTCTCATGCTTAGAAGCTGTATATTCTAGGTCACAAAGCCAGGCTGTAACAGTAAGAACTCATGGCAGTCAGGACTGTACAGTCTATAAATAGCAAGAAGCTTAGAATTTTACCTTAAGTTGGCCGTCACCATCACAAAATTCAAAACAGATGAAACAACTACCATTTTTTTGTGATATATATCATGGGGACCCCTCCTTAGTGTTTCTAACAATGCAGAGACTGCAATAAATGGCCCTTTGATCAACTAAAAGTGTGGTAACTTTTACCTGCACTGGAGTAGGTCAAGTGACTTGAAATCTGTAAAAGCTTTCCAGCAGAGTAAATAAGCATTTAATTGGGCCATTTAGCTGCATATTACTGATAATTTGCTCTTATTTCAACCTCAACCAAAAAAAAAAAAAAATATTTGTAAGGAGACTTCTTACCTAACTAAATAAACTGGATGATACTGGCTGACTTGTAGGATTTTATGTTTGTTTGTTTGTCTGGTTTTTGTTTTTAAGCAGGAAGGAATAGACATTGTAGGCACACAGTGTAGTTCACTGTCATACCATTTAATACCGGGGAACCTTGAAACATTAGTGCACAAGCACCCCTGACGTGGGCTTTTGTTTCTTCCCCGGGGACCACATACTACATGCCACTGCTGCCTGAATCACTTATTAACTCCTATCGATTGGTTCACTCATCTCAGTATTGCAGGGACGCCTACCATGTGCTGCGTAAGGTGTAAGCAGAACTCGGTAACATTGTGGATCTTATCTCAGCCTTATCAGACGATGTGCTTGCTCTCCAAGAGGAGAACTATTTGCCTATGGCAACAGCATCACCTGCTGTTGGATGAGGAATCAATATTCCCATTTTGTGAGGAGTTTGCCTAATGCTTATTTTACTTTTCAGGGTGACTGAGCTGAATATGGGGATCAGGACTGAGGAATAAGACCATGTAACTTATGCTGAATTGTAATTTTTTATAAAATATTGCCATACACACGTAACTTTGTCAGTAAATAACAATTCATATGTTGGGATCTCTAGAGTCACTTTGACACAGAGAAAGCAGAATATATTGACGCTTGAGGCTATAGATTTTCCCAAAAATGCTTAAGAAGGTGCAGTCCATATGACAAAAAGCTTATGAGGGACTTATTAGAAATAATCCTTCCCTAAGTTTGTAAATCAACATTTAAAATGATACCCTAAAGGAAAAACAAAATTAAAATTGGTGTATTAGGGATCAGGACCCCCAGGGGTCAGTATTGGGTCCGGTCCTGTTCAATTTATTTGTCAATGACCCGAATGAAGGGACAGTGTCCCCTCAGCAAGTTGCTGATGATACAAAACTGGGAGGAGTGGCTGATGCACCAGAAGGCTGCGCTGCCATTCAGTGAGACCTGGACAGGCTAAAAAGCTGGGCAGAGAGGAACCTAATGATGTTCAATAAAGGCAAGTGTAGGGTCCTGCACCCAGGAAGGACTAACCCCATACACCAGCACAGGCTACGGGTTGACCTGCTGGAAGGCAGCTCTGCAGAGAAGGACCTGGCAGTTCTGGTGGACAGCAAGTTGCCCATAAGCCAGCAGTGTGCCCTGGTGGCCACGAGGACCAGTGGGATCCTGGAGCGCATTAGGGGGAGCGTGGCCAGCAGGTCCAGGGAGGTGATCCTTCCCCTCTGCTCTGCCCTGGTGAGGCCACATCTGGAGTGCTGTGTCCAGTGCTGGGCTCTCCAGTTCAAGAGAGACAGGGAACTACTGGAGAGGGCCCAGCGGAGGGCTGCAAAGATGATGAGGGGACTGGAGCATCTTCCCAGTGAGGAAAGGCTGAGAGAGCTGGGCCTGTTTAGCCTGGAGAAGACTGAGAGGGGACCTTATCAATGTCTACAAATACCTTAAGGTCGGGTGTCAAGAGGATGGGGCCAGGCTCTTTTTAGTAGTGCCCAGAGACAGGACAGGGGGTAACAGGCACAAACTGCAACACAGGAAAGTCCTTTCTGATTAGTATGAAAATCCTACTTTGAGGGTGACAGAGCACTGGAAGGGCTGCCCAGAGAGACTGTGGAGTCTCCTTCTCTGGAGACATTCAAAACCTGCCTGGACATGACCCTATGCAACCTGCTTTAGGAGGACCTGCTCTAGCAGTGGGTTGGACCAGATGATCTCCAGAGGTCCCCTCCAACCCTGACCATTCTATGATTCTGTGATATTAGATACTGCAAGTCTTAGTGTAGGATCATTTCTAGGAACATTACATTTAAATTTTAATAATTATGTGTAAACATCATAGAATAGTTTTGTAATAACCAAAACCTGTAGTATGTACCATGATATTTTAAAATTTAGCAATATCTCTACTTCCATGAGAATGTAAGATAACATTTTCCAAGGGCTGAGATTAATTTTGCGACTTCTGTTGATTTGTCTAATAATTAGACACCTATAGCTTCCAAAGATATCTAAGGATGGGTGGGTGTTTCCTTATATAATGCAGGAGCCAAAGTACTGATTGGTAACTCCAACTCTGAGTCACAATAACAACTCTAAATATTCCTTTCTCCTTCCCTTCTGTCCAAAATTCACATGGCTTACAGTTGTCTCTCTGCTTTTCCATCTATCAGTGCTTTCTGTGATTTAATCCCCATATACATACACATGCTATGCCATACATTCATTGGGGGATGTAATGTGAAAGAATAATACAAAATTACTTTGTTAAACACCTTAATATATTGGTTAAGCTTTTGAAGACACACTAAAGTATAGAATAAGCTTAGTGAAAAACAGTGGAAATATAGCAAGAAAAAACATTTGCAGAAGTGTGTCATACGAAATTTAAAATTTAAAACAGAAATAAATTATATTTAGAAGCAGCGTCCTTTGTCCTGCAGTAAATGACCAGAGAGAAATTAATCCAGAATTAGTATTGGGTCCTTTGGAACCATAATAGAACAATGTTGAGATTTGTTTTCACTTTTGTGTATCTTGTTGGCTGAAAGATATTTGACAAGGGAGGTGAAGTTCAGACAAAAGCAATGTAATGATCAGAAGAATTGAGTAATGGGAAAACATTAGAACATTCAAATTGTATAGCTTGGCAATGAGAATCCCAATGAGATTTATGAGAAGACTCTAAAGTCTTGAATAAATAAACCAAAGTAGGATGAAAATTAATCAGCTTCTGCAGGTGTGGTGTAGCTATGCTTAATAAGATGACCTTAAGAAAAGTGAAAATTTAGACAGAATACCAGTAAAAGGCCCTGTGGGGCTAGCCATTAGGTTGAGAAATAACAGAGGAAAAGGGTAATAATCCAGCTGATTACCAGAAAACATATGGTACTGTAATCTTATTCGACGTAGTGTATTTCTAAGTGTCTATTCCCTGAAACACAAACCACCCAACAAAGGATGCAAAGGGTGGGATTCTTCTCATGTGACATTGGGCTGTCTAAACATCAGTTGAGTTCAAACTAGTCAGCTCCTCTGCTCTGCTGTTAAAGGAGAGGTACATACAAAGCACACTGAGCATCCACTCACACAGGAAAAAATAAACACGTAGTTATAAAATAAAGAATCAGAATATGTACAGCACATGACACACATTGAAATGATTTAAAACATCTGCACGTTTTAACTAGGAAGAAAGTATTTGAAAAAAACTTTAATTTCCTTCTATTCTTATTTGATAAGTTTCTGTAGATCATGAGTACAATTAGCCACAAGTGACTAATAGATGCTTATTTTTTCCTCTTTAATTTGATGTAAAGACACTTATTCAAACTTTTAAATATTTGAATGCAAGGATTATTGCATCATATAATTAAACTAATCCTCTTTAGGAATAATAAAATAAATTCTATATCATACAATAAATTCTAACGTAAACACTTAACGCAGCCTTGAGAAAATGACTTTTACAGGGTTGTCTCCACTAGAGGTCTCTAGAGAAATGCAAGAAACAATTCAGAATAGCGGATCCCTTGGCCTTTTCATCTCGGAACTATTTACATTTCGAGGTGATGTGAAAATCAGCACTTGTTCTATTCTTGTTCCAGGTATTTCTTTAGATATGCTTCTTATGCTGTGGATAATAAAAAAATCTTATTACTAGAATAATTATTCAGATCCATGAGGTGTTTAAATGTATTTTATAATTAGATTTCCAACATTTAATAATTAGAATTTCAACATCACATCCCTTAGGAAGTATAATATTGCACAAGGAATTTAGCCAAAGGAAGAAAAAAACCTAAGGTGGCTACTTGGTGGGGTAGGCAGCTTGCTAAATAAAGATCAAATTAAAATAAACAAAGTAGCAATTACCACAAGTGAATAAAGTGTTAGTTAACCAGAACAGTATTTTAGCTGGCAAATTAGAAAATTATTACTCTGGTGCACACCATTATATTACAGGCAAATCAGAGCATGGCTTCATTATTTGTTTTTATATCCAGGAAAACATAAACATAAATGAGGAATACAATTCATATAGTTGGACTGGGTTGGGTTTTTTTTTTTTTCTTTGTTGATGCTTTTTGCTGGTGGTTTGTTTGGGTTTTGGTTTTTTTTGGCTTTTTTTTTTGCTTGTTTCACTGAAAGTTTTTAAATTATAAGTTTGTACAACTTCAGTTGGGTTGGAGATTTTCAAAAAAGTAATTTCCACTTAAAGATGAGCTTTATCTATTTCAGGATTTGTGTATTTTTACACTACTCACCATAACAACTCATTCAGTGGTTTAGAGATTTCTCAGAAAATCAAGCTTATGATTTAGGTTTTTTCCTCATACTACTTTATTTCAACAAACTTTATGTCTGCGTTGACTCCTTTTTACTAACATTTGTCTCATTAAATGTAATGATGTCACCAAGGTTGCTATAAGGTTTAATGTGGATTATCCTTTGGTTAGTTAGTATGACTTAATGTTTGCGTATTTCTTCACCAGTTTCTGTGCTGCCTTATTACCCCTGCCACCATGGTTGATATAATGTTTAACATATAATAATCCTTCAGATCTTTTCTTCTATACCACTGTAGTGGAACAGGGAGCTTTATAACAGTAATGTATGGAAATGGGAAGCTGAATCGTCTTAGGATCACTATTTGTTCACATTATGTCCAGCTCCTATCACAATCAAAGACAAGTGGAAACAGAGTAAGGTGTTAATAAGAACTACAAGTTTAAGAATTATAGCCTACTGTACTCTACACGGAAAACAAATGGGGTTCTCTGTAATTTGAGATTAGGTCATTAATCAGAAAGCTAGAAAAATCTGGAAATAAAAATACTTGCCTTGCTCAGATTGCCCCTTCTTTAACTGCAGTAGATACCTGCGTAAGCAACAGGAGCTCAATGCATGCAGCAGTATTTGTTTCTACTAATTTTTTGATGCTACATGGTAAGTGTGGAAGAAAGCATGAGACATGATGAGAGTTCAGAGACTCAAAAGGAAGGCACTCCTGAGAAGACAAGTTACTGGGACAGTTCAGGGACTTTCTGAAGTTTCTTAATTTACTTTAACAGAATATCTTCTAAATTTTTTCATCTGTAAATTGAGAAATGCAAAGGGTAATCAGCTGAGGACAATTAACAGCTTGAAATGTCACAGGTAGACTTCTAAGAGGTGGTATTTCCCACTATATTTCTTGCTGCAGAGACCAGAAGGAGGTAAAAAGCTCTGAGAGGAATAGAAGGAGTGCAGCAGTGATGTTCTTCTAAAATTCGTAATATTATATCACAGAGTCGACCTGTCACCTCCATCAGTTGATCTAACATTGATGGTTTCAGGCATGGAGTTTTACTGAGTTCACAGACAGTGAGTCTAGAGATGCCAATACTTCCATGAGCTGTCTTGAGTCATTTGCAGGTAGAATGTCTACTGGTCACAGTACAGAAGAAGTCCACCTACCATTTGACCAAATGTCTCTGCTCTTAACCTTAGAAACCATGAAGTGCTATGGTTATGTAAGACGTGACCTTAATCATATTTTTTTTTTAATATATATAAAAATGTTTATATACCTATGCCTAATTATAACCTTTACCGACGATGGTATATAGGAAATAATCATTGTCTCTGCTTTCTGCAGTTTGCCCCGTCTGTGGCTGTTCTGTAATAAGAGGTCGGTCCCAGGTATGTCAGTGCAATGCTGCAGCCATTTGCAGTTATGCACCTCACTAGTTGCTCTGGTTTGGAGAAAGAAACTGCAGCACATTATTGCCATTAGAACTCACCTTTCATAAAAATCTAAAATGATCTATAGACTATACCGTGAAATGTATTCATATGCAAACACTTCTATAGTTAACTGGCTTTTTTTTTTTTTTTTTTTTTTCCTTGACATGAAAATTGAAAACTCCTGGATTGCAGTGCAAACACCAGCTGTCCCTGGAGCCTTAAGACTGTCACTTCACTGGAGATCTGAGCCTGTCACTTCACCCTTCTGCCTCATTCCTCATTTACTGCTCAGAATTACGTTTTCCACTTAATTCACAAGAGGCTCTCAAGGACCAACTAGTAAGTATAGAAAAGTATATATTCCTATTTTCAGATACTCCATGATATTTAAATGATTGCATAAAGCTCTGAATAAAAGCATTATGTAATAGCAACTGTTATTATTAGAATTAAACCAAATATTTAAGCAAATACCGCATTTGCCTGTGTGATTACTTCACAATCAGAATGTGTTAATACAGCTTTTTTTTCTCAAGACAAAAAATACTATTCCAGGTTATTGGCAACAGTTTTGTTTGGAACTTTCATCAGCTTCACTAGTTAAATAGCTCATAGTTGATAACTGAGAGGATATGGAAAACAAAGGAAAGCAGTGCAGTTCTTATGGGAACAGCCACATCTTCCTCTGGGTTTGAACAAAACCACACGCAATGATCACAACCTCTGGATGCTTCAGTGCTATAAATACTAAATCATAAGTCAAAAATCTAAACTTCTCAAACTTTCTCTGCTGTTGTGTCAGCAGAATAAAATGCTAAGCCTTCTGTAATAAGGACGAAATTAGTCAATAGGGGATTAAAAAGACTGGTTTATGTGGTTAATATATGGTACTAATTTAGGTTACTGAAGCTGGCAGCAAAAGCTGTTGTTCTAAGGAGGGTGGTACAAAGTTTCAGGTTGATCCTGTGGTTCCCTCCCACCACCTTCCAACGTGTATATAAATTGTCAGTTCTCCAGACCCTTTGCCAGTTCTCTCTTCTAGACTTGCCAGAAGCAACAGAGGACTAAAGATGACGATCTTTTTCTTATTCACCTTTTCCACTTTTTTGTTGTCTGCTTTTGAACAAGCAGCTGCTTCTGCTCACTATGACAAGATTTTAGCTCATAGTCGAATAAGGGCGCGTGATCAAGGGTAAGTAACTGGGTTTTATTTCTATTTTTAAAAGGAGCTTGTTAATCTTTATTATCTCCTTTCTTCTTGCATTATATTAAATGTGATTTTTCATTATGAATTTTTACTATTATTCAAGTAGAACGAACTTTGACAATTAAATTTACAAGAATTGTTCCTAAAGAAAAAGCTTTCTGAGGAGTTTCAAAAGGAGACAAAATACTGTTAAAACATCATAAAATGTGAAAAAATCTAAAATCACTACTTCTCAATGAATAAAATACATGCATTTTAGAATTGGTGAAGTTAATTACAGTTCACAGTTGATGGAATGTCAGAAATGTTTAATATATGGTTTCAAATGTTTGAATAAAGTTGACACTTATCTCACAGTATTTTCTCTCTTTATTCCATCCTAAAGGAAATAATGAACTCTATTTAAATGCTTTCTACCACGGCAATGTATACTGGGAGCTCCTTGTAAAAATTCTGTTCCCACTAAGGCAATGCAGCAAGCTGCTCGGCAGGGTACCCAAAACACAATGCTTACAAGCCAGGCTGCTCAGAGACATGCAAATAGTTTGAACAGCTGGTGTCAGGGAGACACATGTGCCTAAACATATTTTCCTTTGGTCTTCTTAAATAAAAAAACGTTCTGTGAATAACAATTGCTTACCATCCTGTTGTCCATTGTTGAATTCCCTCTTGCCTGCTGTTCACACACTGAGCTTTTAAAATAGAAAAAGTTTACTGGCTTCCTGCTGATGTAAAATATATGTTCTAAGTTTTGAACTAATGAATGGTTTTAATTGTAGAAGTACAGAAACTAGTGACAAATGCCTTTGCTCTATGGAATGTGACCTTAAGAAATTCCTCTTCTGTACACCATCATGCTAAGGAGCAAGTATTCCTTATTTGAAAACTGTGACTCCTTTTATTTACATGCCAATTTACCCTTTGGTCCCCAGTAATTCCCAGAATGTTTACTTAGGTGCCTGTGGTACTCCAAATGGTTGGTAATCAAAATAGCTGATAGATTTACAGAAGACAGGGTTTTCCTCAACATGAAGAACAAAGCACTTTTTTTCCTCCTATTTCCCCATGACCTTCAGCTGCACAGATGTGTACAAGACAAAAACTGTAATGGAAAGAGCCTGATGGTATTCACAGCTCAGCCCCTGGTGGCTGGTAATTAATTCACTTTACAGGGGGAAGGGAGAAATGTAAGGCATATTGAGACTTGACTAGGCACAGCTGGTGGTCACTGCCCATCAGAGACAGAGGGTCAAACCAAAATGGAAGGAAATCTTCTGTCCCTGCTGGGAGGGTGGGCCTGCCAAGGAACCCAACTGGGCAGTACTGGGACCTTGCACTGTGGTTGGTTGAAAACACACCTGCCCTGGGAACTGAAGCCAGATGTTAACTTCTTACTGTTGCTTAACAGAAATAGTATTTGCTGTGATTTTATACAGAACGTTTCCAAAGATGTACAGAAACTTCTTTTTAAAATGTTTCTCACTCACACCCATAGCCCACATGTCTGTGCCCTTCAGCAAGTTATGGGAACAAAAAGGAAATACTTCAGCACCTGTAGAAACTGGTACCAGGGAGCCATCTGTGGAAAGAAAGCGTAAGTATGCTTTGTTTCAAAACTATTCCCCATTCATTGAGATAATATAATGTACAATTAGAAAACTCTCATTTTTTCAGAGTCAAACTGTTTCTTTCAAATGCAGACACAGGAAGAATTCGGTTCATAATTTTACAGGGTTACAGCTTCTCTTTAGCTACTTCTAAAACCACCTGGATAACTGATCCAATAATTATTGCCAAAAATAATCACAAAAGGAGTAGAAAGATTGAAAGTGACAGCATAGTATATAGCCTTTTTTAGGTTTCAGGAGTTCAAAGTATTAGCTTTGGCAGTACTTCTCTGATTCAAGTATTTATAGCTCTATTTTAAACATGAAGAGATATGAGTTTACGTGACATATCCAAAACCACAGAGGTATCTAATAGGCCAATTGTGAAAAGAACCCAACAGAGCTGTGTGCTCAGACCATGTATCCACAAGGGAAAAAGAAATCAGAATGTGGCTCTGGATACAGATTAAATCTGGGTGAGTTTGGCATTCATTTGGAATTGTGTGTGTATTTCAATTGCCAGTTTTCAGAACACACGTCATTGCCTTCTCTGTGATAAAGTGTCGAAGTCACTGCTGCTTTGTCAGCTATAGAGCAGCTTCAGAATGTAAACATATGCAAAATCCCAAGTCCTGAACTTATCTACTCCACTTGCCACTTAGAATGAAGTAATTTAATGGGAACTGACATTGTTTACCCAATACAATAAACTAATGTTTTTCTCATGTACCACAATTTCTCTTGCTGTTATGCAATTACTTGGATAATTTTCTCAGCAATTGTCACAGGAAATCATTATTTTTCTCCTCCACTATCCTCTTACAGGGTCCAAATAGGTCTGGGGTGACATTTTCAGAAAGGCTTGAGTGAACAGGGAGTCCAAGCTTCAATTCCAACTCTTGTCTTTGGATATTAGGAGTCTCTTAGTCAAAGCCTATAAAACTCTTCCAAACACCCAAGTAATATTTCAGTACAGAATTTGAATAGTCACTGAGAGATTGTGTGCCCTAAGACATAAACATATGTTGATACATGTTGCATATTATAAGTATGAGGAGCTTAACTCCACTTAAAAGTAAGATGTACTCTTAAAACTTTCCCAATGAACATGAACCACTGGTTTAGATGTTAATGTGGAATAGAGATTTTTTGGGGTTTGTGCCAAAGGCTTCCTTAACAGACCTTTTTAGAAGAAAAATACCCACAGTGTTAGCAACGTAAGCCAGTTGAAGGTGATTCGCTTTGTAAACAAGCTCTTAAATTATCTCGAAAACATTTTTCTGATCAACAATAATTCACTAAGTAAACGAGACAGAAAAACTGGAACAAGAAGCGACTGATAATTTTCAATGTTAGTCACACTTTTATTCTCCTGATTGTCAGAGTAATGAGTAAATAAGATCCACAGTTTCCAGTTCATTCTTTAGGTTAAAAAAAGTGTTTCTAAACATAGAAGCAATAATAAATTCTGGGAAATGTATCTCTATATATATTTGACTTTAAACAATTACACATAGCTCACATTGAGTCAAACTGAGCTTTTCCAAACAGAATACTTTCAAGTTAAAACTGCAACTACAAGAATTTGTTAAATGTATGAAATTCATTGAACAGTTCTTTACAGCAAGTTGCAGAATTCTATGTTGACAAAGAATTAAGTCCAGACACAACCTAAGTTTGTGCTGGGAAATGGGGGGGAGCACAAAAAATGATGCAGAGTATGTATGCATCACTAGCAGTGCTAATATGGCTACAGTCTCTCCTGCTCTCTTCAGTGTGTCTGCATATATGACACTTTCATAACTAAAAAAGTCTCCTTCTCCTTTTTTTAAAGCCAGCTTTACGTTTTGTTTCATTTTTCAGCTGTTCTGGCTGACAATTATGTTCATGGTCCTTTTTGAGCATGATCCCTATACTTCCTAATGTAAAACCGATTAAGATTCCAAAATTATTACTTTTGTGAGAAAAATGGCTCTAATAATGATTTTATCACTTTTAAAATCAAACATGTAAATCAGACAGTAGTCAGACAAGGACCTGAAATGGGTTTGGATTGTGGTTCTTACAGCTCCTCTTGGGTGTCTTAGGCTTTTCATTTTTTGAGGTTTCTGAAAGATGCTACATGTCATAACACAGTGTTGCAAAGGATCCTTAGG
Source organism: Falco punctatus (assembly GCF_963210335.1). NCBI lineage: Eukaryota > Metazoa > Chordata > Aves > Falconiformes > Falconidae > Falco > Falco punctatus. The sequence goes on along the minus strand of NC_137581.1, from coordinate 27,709,249 downwards.
AAAAAGACCAAGGGGAGATGTAGTAGTAGGAAGGGTTTTTTTTCCATTTTCTTGCTAAGAAAATGTTTTCAGTGCTCTGACAGCATTCCATAAATTAATAGAGCTGAGTTATACTTCTGATACAGCGAGACACTGATTCCAGCACATGGTCTTGTCTTTCAAGTGCTGCCATGGCTTTGAAGTCTCAACTCTAAAGTCAGTCTGGACATGAAGAATGATACCATGGCCCCACCAGAGCTGAGGGAAAGACCTGATTTTCATGGGCCAAGCTGTCACATTTAGTTTTCTGTTATTGTAAACTTTATTGCTTACTAAATAGTGTTTAAGGAGGTAGAAGAACATAACAGCAGTAAATTAGAGTAGACATAGCACAATTCATGATGAACATCCTACCCACACAAGCAATCTGATTATTCTAAATGCCTAGAAGTTTCTTTGAAATGTAATTGACTGTCTGGAATCCTAACCAGTCTCTCCTCTCCTGATTTTTGATTTTTTTTTATAAGCAAATCCAGGCAGATTAGAAGTAATTTTTCATACTAACTGCAGGGTTTTATGTACTTGATGATGGTAATAATAATCAATTTCCAGTCAAACTAGACCATGTGTGGTTATTTGCCCCACCTCTACCTTCAGTTTTTTTCAGGACCCATAGGTTTATAGTTTTTATCAGAATCTTTCCTTCTCCTCCAGATGGCATTATAATACTGACTTCCCTTTTACTTCAGTGGACACGCTACAAGTCATTCAAAATACTTCACCTTTTGAGCAAAGTCTGCCATGCCACTGACTTCTTTGGCACTACATTTTATTCTACTGCAGACATATCAGAAAGAAGGGTATTTCCTGAAAATTATTTAGACTGAAACTTCCGTATTCTCAAAGTCAGTTTTGGAATACAACCTACTCTTGTGGTTTTATTCCTAGATAGCTGTCACATCTTCCCATGAGAGAGAGTCTGCTCTCAGCACAAATCTGACAGGGAATTCATTATTTTGGTGAGCTCCAGAACTAAAATGAGTTATGCAGTGGTAGATACCTTCATGTGTCAGGAAAAGTAGTCTGAAGCAACAGGCAGATTGGACTTATTGAACTAAAGTCAGGTGGTGACTTTGTTCTCTTCACTGACTAGAATTTAGAGGAATGTAAGCTGTATAACATTTTACAGAGTCTGTGTAAGGCTGTAAGCAAGAAGCCTGCTACAGCCAACTGCAGGAAAATATTGAGCAGTGAGGCTGGGGGGATTTGAGCATGAGAATCTACGTATCACACCACCTACCTTCTTCTTCCTCTTTTAACACTCCTACTGTTGTACAAGCACTCACAGAGCAAGGCTGGAGGTGGAAAACAGCGTGTGTGAGAGAGTAAGTTAAGTCATAAAACTCCTAAGGGGCTTTTTTTGTGGGGATGTACTGGAACATCTGTTAAAACTTAGTCTTAACTGTTAATGGGAGTTTTATACTCTGTATGCAAAACAGAAATGCAGACGTGACTCAAGAGGTTACTGTAACACGAATGCTAATCCAAAGGACAATGGTTCTTCTCATGTTAGTATGTCCATGTTAACAAGTCCTCCCTAACTTGTAATATATAGTCTATAAAATGTTAATTTGTACACTTTCTATCCTCTACTGTAAATTTCCAATTGGGATGCAACTTAAAGATTTGCTAAAATCAGTCTATGGGACCAGAAGTCTTTCCACTGTTTCGCTGTAGTATTTTATCTCCATGCCAGCAAGGAGTAGAAACAGATGAGTCACAGAGCTGATCTGAATAAACTGAAAACGGGCTCTGTTAGCCAAGAATAACAAGGATTTAAGGTAGTGTTGCCGTGCCCCCTTTTTCCTTTGGAATATACTTCTTTGGATCAGGTCAGAACAATTTTGTGCTACAAAAGCCCAACCAAACAAAAAAACACCACTCAAAAAAAAAAAAAAAAAAAAAAAAACAACCAAAAAAAAAAACCACCAAACACACACACACACACACACACACACACACACACAAAATTCCAAAAGCTCTAAAATTTCAAGAATGCTTTTTTGCAAACATCTTTAAAAAAAAAAACCAAACCACCAAACAAAAAAAACCACAACCACCAACCAAACACAAAAAAACCCAAAAAACCAAAACACCAAAAATCAAGCATTGCTTGTTATCTGAATTACTGCTTTCTTCACTTGGGCACCATCTTATATTGAACTAGTAGAGAGATACAGATGAGGATAACATGGGGTGAGTTGGTACTTCCCCTGTGTACTGTGTCTATAGACATGTGGTGCTGAGGAACTGCATCTTGCACTAGTTTTATCTGGTTCTAATCTTATTGTGGGATCCTCCATGCAGATCCCTTTTCTCCCATTCCATGCTTCTCACTACATTTTGATTACAGTTGATACATGGACCTTCTAATTGCAGTCAGTTGTAAGGGAATATGAATACTGTAAGTGGGAACTTACAGTAACCCTTGCTGACTTAAAAAAAAAATCAACAAAACCCTGAGTTGTACATAACAATTTAGATAGCAGAAAAAAATCACTGATCTTGTAATGCTTGGCTGAAGAAGCATTTTCATTCTTAACTGTGTTGTTCAGCCAATTTTCTGCCTTTCATTAATTGTGTCATTTTTGGACATGGTAAGAAGACTAAACTTGCCATGTCTTATTCTATGCTTATAATTCAGCTTCCTCTTTTATTTTTTCCAAAAGCTAAGTAATACTGCAATATTTCATAGCTGCTCACGGGGTGAGTGGGAGAGATTTTCTATCCCATGGAAGGAAGAAATATTTTCTCATGACAAAGCATTTTACACAGCTGGGAGAACATTTTGACTCCTATTTTACTACACAGTTTTCTTTAATCAGACCTTTTTTTTTATTAGCTTCTGGCAGGGATGCAACAAGAAGGAAGAGTATAAGGTTAATTCCCTTATTAGTTAGAAAATCTTAGCCTAAACTGTATGCTATTCTTCCATTGCCAGGCAATAGCCATTCAGTGAATTGCTTTAAAGAAAGAGATCTATTGAAAAGTACTATACAAATGCTTTCAGTATATGGCTCCTCAGTTGAAAAGATGCACATGGCAGAAGGATGAATATCTCATCTGTGTATATGTATATGAGGGAATGGAGACAAAATATTTTCATAGCGCAGAGAAATGAAAGACTAAGTTGTTTTTTTAAAAAAAAAAAAATCTTTAATCTTCACCAGCTCTATCAGATTGCTGTCAAATACAGAATTACAATCCTCACTTTTAAAAGAATGCTTTGTAATGCTATTGTTCTTCCAGTCTACTTTCATTTTTCAATGTCTTCAAGTAGTTTGGATGTTGAAGGTCTTAAGTCCAAATTTTCATTTGAATAAGCTGTTCATTTTAATGTGTTTGTGGTTTAAGTTTTGTTAGTTTAGGAAAAATGAGAGAAGTGTACTCATCTGCCACGAAAGAGCCTACAGATTAAAAACTGGAATGTTGTGGTAGCAAAAACTGTCAAGGAATTAGTGTTCAGAATTCTAGCACTGCCAACATTGGCCACACCTATAAAAATAACTTCTGTAAAACCATGATGTTTTAATTTGTCATCCACAGTGTAGCATAATTTGAAAATATCTGAAATCTAATGTCTTAAGGTTTCTGTTTTAAACTTTGGTAATGTATAATTTGCTGGCATTCCCTCTCTCAAGGAGCCAAAATCAGCTCTGTGATAACTTTAATGAATTTGCACTTTCATGTAAGAAAGGAGAATTTGTCAAGCAGTTCTATGGTAGAGCTTTTATTTCTGTCGTATTAATCAAGAAGACATTATAACTTCTAAGACTATCAATGCTAAATTGAATGTTACAATATAGAATTTTCAGTTAGCCCTGGTTCGCTGTTATGTATAGCTTATACCTATTAAAGAAGAATACTTTATTTGCATCATTATATAACAGCTCCTGGTCCCTGGTATTGCTAAATACTATGTATGCTGTGATGACATACTTTTTTTAACTCTGTTTTTGACTTGTATTCTGGTTTTCACCCTCACTACATCTACAGTGAACTTCCCCTTGTGTCCATCCACCCTGTCTTCTTCTCTATAGCCTGCTTTATGTCTGTTCGTTATTAGATCTCTCCCTCACTCCTGAGCTTTTTCAAAGACTTCCTTGAAAAACTGAGGCTCTAACATTCTACTTTCTATCACCATACAATCCACAGGACCTTGTCCTAAATACCTGTTTAGTCCCTAGATCCGATATGTAGTTTTGTCATTTTAATTTCTGTTTGGGTAATTTATTTATTTTTTTTCTTTTTCCTTTACAGCCCTGCTGCCACTAGGTTTTATCAATGTCCTCACTTTCTTTATTTTTCCCTCTCTTCAATCCCATCGAATCTTTTCAAGATAGACAGTTAATTTACTTTTCTTCAGCTGCTGTTCTAGTCACATAATCTTTTAATAACTGTAATTGAGTTCCACATCCCCTCCCATGTTCCTTCCTAGGACTTAAACTTAATGATGACAGTCATTCCATAAATTCAAAAGCCTTACACTTTGTAAAATATAACCAATTTTTGGTCTATAAAGAAAAGGCTGAATGATAAAAAAGGGATGAAGGTCTGGAGAATGTGTACATAGCAATGAAAAATCAATAATAAAAAGTTAAAAATTAGAATTAGCTAAAAAAAGTATACACTTGTCCTGTATATGATTTAATTGTGCTTTTGTCTATATCCCACAGAACTGTCTTATATGAGTGCTGTCCTGGCTATATGAAGATGGATGGTATGAGAGGATGTCCTGCAGGTACAAGTTTATTTTCATATGGATGAGTTAGTATATGAGAACCATTACAATACAGGAGACTTTCGAAGGTCATCTTGAGAAACAATTGCCTTTTTTTAAGATTTACTGCCTGAGAATACACAGCTTCATTTGCATACAGTTAAATTGCACACCGTTAAAATCAGCCAGCACTGAATTTCATCATGCAGTTGAAGTTTCCCAGCTCCTTCCAGTTGTTGGACTGGAGAGAAATTATAGTGTCTGCAGTTCCCAAAGCTGCTGAAGTTTTATTCCTATTCCCATCACACTCAAGAATAACCTAAAGCATACCAGTGAGGTCAGAAACCCAGGGCATGAGGTGTGGCATATTTAAATTCTGTTTATTCCTTTTCTTGAGAAGACTTGAATATTATTTACCAAAAGTGTTATAGGTTTTAAATAAATATTAAAATAAATTTTTATTCCTTTAAATTAAAGAGTGAAAATAAAGACAGGAATTCTTGATTTCTTCTATTTGTGCTATTCTGTTTTGCATAAATAAAATTAATTGCAGCAGGGAAGAGTACTCTGAGAAGGAATATATTTTATAACTTTAGATCCTTACATCTGAAATAATCATTTTATATTCAATGATAGTCAAACCTAAGGCAGAGTTCAGTTTGTTCAGGTGAATTAATCTCACTATAGATGTTTACATTAGGGTGAGGTCAGTCACACTCTAGAATTGCCTGTTCCTCTCCATGACCATAAGAAAAGCCAAGAAAAACTAGTTCACTTGCAGATGCCTCACTTCTAGATGCCTGTCTCCATGTAGCAGTGCTTCAACTGTGAGACTATGGCCATTATTATTCTCTGGATGAAACGATACATGCACAAAACAAACACACTGGCAGAAGAGTAAGAGGTCTCACAAGAATTCTGGTCCACCATGACCAAATAACACTTATTTCATTGCAATTTTTGTGATTTAGATGGAAGTTACTCCTGTCCTCAATAGGTAGCCTTCCGTTTCAGGTTGGATTGGCACAAACCAAGACAACTCTTCTAAAGAAAACATTACAGCATTTGGTTTCATCTGATCTAATTTTTCATTAAGAAAAAAAAAAAAAAAAAGCCAACAACCAACAACAATAAAACAAATAAAAACCCAAGCAAATATGTTTGGATGGTTTTTGAGTATGTTGACAATGGAATTTTAATCCAAGCACATTGTTGTAATATTGTATTAAACATTTTCTAAAAGGCAATATTATTGTCCAACTAAAAGAAACAAAGTAGATTTGATTGTGAGAAACTCAGTGACTGAAGAGTTTACAGTATTCCTATCTCATGTTTATTTTAGTTGCTCCTATTGATCATGTTTACGGTACCCTTGGTATTGTGGGAGCTACCTCCACGCAGCAGTATTCAGACATATCAAAGCTGAGAGAAGAGATTGAGGGACGAGGATCATTCACTTTCTTTGCACCAAGCAATGAAGCCTGGGAGCAATTAAGTACAGTAAGTGTGTGTGTGCACGTGCACGTGCATGTGCATGTGTTAAAGTGTCTTTCACCTAATGTTTTAGCTGTAACAGCTAGCCTATGATAAGGTAGACTAGAAACAATATTGATATTTTAGATATAAAAGGACATTACCATATAATAATATAATTTGCATGTTTAACACATTGCTGAAGCTAGAGTCTGATTTTTTTTTCAGGAGTACTAAGCAACTATAAGTTTTTTCTTATTTATTGCATGACATTATTATTGCATGACAAATATTAATATTGTTAGTGTTGCTGTGTTTTGAGGAAAGAGACTGGAATTCCAGCAACTGCATGATGTAGAGTATAATTGTACTTCGCCAGCAATTCAGGTGTCCTACCTTTAGTGATGTTTTTATTTAAAAAAATACTGAATCAAAGCTCCTCCAATGACTTTGTGATGAGACCTTATCTTCTATTTGTGAGTAAATCAGACTAAACCATCGTTTAAGTAGAGTCAGATTGCTAGGTATCAAAGTTGTGTCTCCTAACAGGAGATATCCATTGTTGAATATTGAAAGCATACGTTAAGGTAAAGCAATCGATACGTTTTCCTCACTGGAAGAATGTTTTGAAGCTTCTAATTCATTAAATTCTTTTATTCTTCAGGAAATTCACAGGAATTTGATTGACAATGTAAATATTGAACTGTATAACGCTCTCCACCACCACATGGTAAACAAGCGCATGTTAACAAAAGATCTTAAGAATGGCATGACTCTGGTGTCTATGTATAATGACCAGAAATTGCTTATTAACCATTATCCTAATGGGGTAAGTCTGGTCTCTTTTTCTTTTTTCCTAATATAATTTTACAGTTATAGCTGAATTTTTTCCTCTATTTCCTTGTACAGCTAAGAAATTCCATTATACAAAGTTCAACATCTAGCAAGTCAGTTGCCACTGATAATACATTTTCTCCTGAAGAAATTTTGTCTGCTGTGTAGACTAATCACTGAGAAAGAATTAATGAACATGTGCTGTTTGCTGTTTAGAAATCAAAGTTCAAACTCTTCCTAAAAGACTAAGCCTTCTGTGGCCAAAAAGGATCATAACAATTCTGAGAGCAAAATCTACTATTAATCTTCATGTGTTTACAAAATAATATTAAATCAGATCTCTTATTTGAATTGGATGCACAGTAGAAGCATTTAAGATTGTAGGGAACACACATTCAGTGTTTGGTTGGAAAAAACCCTTCATTTTTATAAATGTTATAAGTGTCCCTGTTAAGTCACTCATCTTTCTTGCCTTAAGTGCATCTAAATGTTTATGTTGGATACAGTTTACATCAGTAAAAACTGATACAATCACCAAATTAACCAGATAGGGAAAACAAATCTGAATAATTGCAATAAGAAATAAAACATGAATATGAAATCAGAGTAACCTGAATAAATCTGCTACTAGCTTTCCAGAAGCTTAGTTTGCCTTTCAAATCTTAGGTTTTACTTAAAAAAAACAAAAAACTGAAAGAACAATAGTGAATATATAATATACAGTACATGAATTGCCAATCTGTAAGAATCAAATTCCAAGTTTATAATAAAATTAATGCTTAATCTTCTACTACTTGATTCTTCAAATCTAGGTTGTTACCGTTAACTGTGCCAGGATCATCCATGGCAACCAGATTGCTACCAATGGTGTTGTTCATGTCATTGATCGTGTCCTGACCGCTGTTGGAAATACCGTTCAAGATTTCATTGAAGTTGAGGATGATCTTTCATCTCTTAGAGTAAGACAAGAATAAAAATGCTTCTCAGGTCTTTTATGTTTTTGCTTCCTTTATTTTTTTGTGTTTGTTTCCCACCCCTCCCCCCATATGTGTATGATACCTGGAAGTAAGAAGGATTAGTTCAGTAAGAGACAGAAATAAAGTTAAGAACTCCAGTTAATATTGCAAGACTAGCTATATAAAAAAGCAAAGGATATTTTACATAGGGAGTCTGCTTCTGATCTTTTGTGGACCAGAGAAGATTATGTCAATAGGATAGGATGTGTCCCTCTACATGGAAAAGTGTCTTCCCTTCAAGTACAAAGGTAATGAAATGTGTGAACGTAAGTTACAGTGTCTGGTGCTAGATAAATATGAATAATTTCAATGGACAATAGAAAAATTTAAAAAACCCAAACAAATTCCAGAACCTAACTAACAACAACTTTCAGAACACCAGTAGATAATGTGTAGGAAGGATTTTTCTTGCAGAGAGGAAGTAGATATTTTTCTGTCCAATTTTCTAATTTCTCTTTCTGGAGAATGTATCTGCTTAGTGTAATGGGATTTCATGCTTGCACATATTAAAAATAAAAAAAACCAAACATAGTTTTGCAGATAGCTTTTATTCTTTTCCCTCTTCCATGTCCTCAAAAAATAATAATAAAAAAAAATTGAATGCAGCGGCATAAAGGTGGAAAAGATCCTCTGAATCCTTTAAATCAAGCCCATGACAGTTATAGGCAACCTCATCATTTAAACCCCTTAAAAAAATTAATATGAAAACCAAGCATTTCTAGTCTCCAGCTGAAAAAGAAGCCCTATCTATTTCATTTTTTCCTGTGTAATCTTTGTTATATCTCTTCTATTTGGATTTAACTTCTGTGAACTTTAAGCAGACGTTATCACTTAATCCTAGATAAGGTTTTACCTATTCCTATTATATTAATTTGCATACCTCCCTAACTCTGCTTGAAAAAAATCTTACTGGTTTCCAGGATACATGCTATCATCATGCTTGGGTTTTTTTTCAGTTGCATCACATTGCACTTAACTTTCTGACTTTTCAAAGGATGTAAGCCCCTGTTTATAACACATATACTTGCTAATTCCTGTGTGTATGCTTTCGCACTTCATACTGCTTTGATGACTTTGGCCCCAAAAGATAATGTGCTAATGAAACCATTAAGCAAAATCAGTCCTAAGACTAATATGACATTACTTTGAGGATGGTTATTTGCATATTCCAGATTGCGAATTTCTCACATGTACTTTATCTTTCTGTCTTACATTGAGCTAATAGTATTTCAAATTTAACTCAGCAAATTTTTTAGTCAATTCCACATGTGTTCAGTTTTACATATGTTCTTCTGGCAAATCTGTTCATAATTTATATTGGCATATTCTATCATATAACCCTTTAAAGCATCATATATTCTCACAACATCTTTGATTACTTTTCCTGCATAGTTCTTTTTCTTCAGAATTCGATTCTAATGAGCACAGGCTGTAGCTGCCAAAGAAATACATATTGTTATAGTATTTACTTTTAAGATTAATCTGATAATGGAAACACCCAAACTGTGAGGTTGTACAGATGAGATTTATAAGCAACTTAAGAAAATTTATTTAAGGAATAGGAGAGAAATTACATTTTTAGAAAAACATTGAATTGGGTTTTATTTAGTTCTGACTGCTTACCTCTTCATCACAAGAAGGTAGAGAATTTTTCATCAATTGTGTTTAACTTTTCTTTTTTAATGTCCAGGCCTGTGTACCATATTAAAAACCTGGAGAAAAATTTTCCTGGCCTCAAATCTTAAGATAGAATAGAATAGTTCAGTGGGAAGGGACCTATGATGGTCATCTAGTACGATTGCCTGACCAATTCAAGGCTGACCAGAAGATAAAGCATGGTATTAGAACATTGTCCAAATGTCTTTTAAACTGACAGGCTTGGGGCATTGACCACCTCTCTAGGAAGCCTGTTCCAGTGTTTTGCCATGCTTTCCTAATGCCCAGCCTGAACCTCCCCTGATGCAGCTTTGAACCATTCCTATGCACTCTGCACTAGATACCAGGGAGAAGAGCTCAGCACCTTCCTCTCCACTTCCCCTCCTCAGGAAGCTGCACAGAGCAATGAGACCACCCCTCAGGCTCCTGTTGTGATTCAAAAACTCCTCCTAGTATTTAAACAAATTAGTCGTACACCTGTAATAATTTTTTATTATTTATGGGGCATATCATTAGGTTTGCTAGACTATTGCTTTCATCTAATTTGCTAAAACCTCTATGTTCAAACTTTTCATTTAAAAATTTAGGCCATAATAAAAATCTGTACTCTGCTGTCACCCCTACACAAATGTATTGATTGCTATTTAATTTAAGTGCTAAATTAAGGTGCTAACTCAGTGTATCAAGATGCATTTTCCCCACTAAATTAACTTTCTATTACTTTTTGTCAATTCATTTTTTCATCTTTCTGTAACACTGATCTCAGTCTAGTACCTGTGGTCATTAGGTGAAACTAGACAATGTATTCTGGTAATATTTTAAACAACCAATATTAAAACAAATTTATTTTCTAGGCTGCTGCCATCACATCAGATGTCTTGGATATTCTTGGAAAGCCTGGTCATTACACACTCTTTGCTCCTACTAATGAAGCTTTTGAACGACTTCCAAGGGGAGTTTTAGAAAGGATCATGGGTGACAAGGTGGCTTCTGAAGGTATGTAACATTTTTTGCAAATGAGAAATACAGGTGAGTGGATCAGAAGATAAAAACTACATTATCCTAGTGACTGAAGTTGAGCACCTCTACTCTCATATATAAAGGAAGAATTATTTCTTCTGTCTGATTTTTCCACTTACTAAAGATTCAAAGTCACTGAAAACTTAATTTCCAAAACAGTTGAAAAGAAACTGAAAATATAGGTACATCAATGTTTTTAAGAGTTCAGCTGCATAGCTCTGATAGAGATTCCTGTCTCTAGCAATGCAGGGATATCTGAATGTGGAATTCTTCCATAGCTTTCTTATGAACAGTTTTTTCATACAAAAAAGACACGTTCTTCTAAAAGGCAAGTTCTGCCCTGCAAGTTGAACTGAATTTATACTATGTATTCTGACAAACTGTAACAGTCAGCACACTTATTCTTCTAAGAACTACAATAAAACTAATAGCTGAATCAGTCTGTTATGTGGACAGTAAAGCAATGGACCACTTAGAAATGGAAGGCTGATTTATGAGTTCCACTGCACTAAACGAGTTCTCCGTCATTTCATTGTAGCCCGATTAAGTCACTGTGCAGTATCTCAATGGAGAATGATGAAAAGAGGAGTCTGGACTAATTTTAAAGTGAGACAATAACTAAAAATAGAATCCTGAAAAAACATGACATTTTTGTTGTGGTGTGTTTTTTGGTTTGGTTATTTTTTTCCCACTTTATCTTCAGGAGGTTTTGGCTGATTATTTTGGTACCCACAGAGTACACTGAATCTTACTTGTATAGTAAGGCATAACAAAAAATAAATCTGGAGTCGACATTGCATAGCCTATAAAGTTTTGTACTCACAGGTTCATTTGGAGCATATCATGCTCAGTCACCCAGTTATATACTCTGTTACACAGAGATCGCAGCATAACCGGTATATTTTCATAATGCAAGGGATGCCAAAGATTTTTTACCATAGATATTGTTTAAAGGCCTACAGTATCAATTCTCATATAAATAACTTCCAACAAAGTATCTATGAATGTAAATAAGCAAATACAATGGATAAGCTAGTAAGCTATTGAAAATAGTGTAAATGTAATAATGTAATAATTTATTCCACACCTATATTTGAATATTATAGATGTATATATATGAATATATGTGTCCAAACACCTATATATGAATTTCCTGCTCTTTTCTCACAGCTCTCGTGAAGTTCCATATCTTAAATACTCTCCAGTGCTCTGAAGCCATCACAGGTGGAGCTGTCTATGAAACCTTGGAAGGAAACACAGTTGAAGTTGGTTGTGATGGTGAAAGTCTGACTGTGAATGGAGTGAAGATGGTGAAACGCAAAGATATTGTGACAAGCAATGGTGTTATCCATCTCATTGATGAAGTGCTAATTCCTGATTCTGGTCAGTGATGTGTATGAAAATCTTACACTGAAGATGTTTTCTATGATCTTACCTAAATTACTTGTTATATTGGTATGGATAAGCATGAGAATCCAAATCAGGAAAAGGAATAAACTGTGTGTTAAAATACCTTTTCCTATTCCTTTATTTGCAGCCAAGCAAGTCATTGAGCTTGGGGGTGCCCAGCAGACTACTTTTACAGACCTGGTAGCACAGCTAGGACTGGCATCTTCTCTAAGACCAGAAGGCCAATACACTCTCCTGGCACCTCTGAATGGTGCTTTCTCAGGTTAGTAGCCTTAAAAGATTATGCTTTGAATGTCAAAATAAGCAAGAATATTTGCTACCCTGATAGTTTTCCAAATAAGCCCCAGTACTTGTTCTAAGTCCCAAGGAAAGAGACCTAGAGAAACAGAGATACTTCATGCTTTCAAAATACATACCATGCAGAAAGACAAAACAAGCCTAACTACCAGGTTGCACAACTTATTTTTAGTGTTACCGTTTGTTAATGGAAATAGTATCACTAAAATAAGGTAGAAAATATGCATGCACAGACAGATTGTGGGAAAGGAAAGATATTAATGAACTGCCAGTTCCCTTAATCATTAAATTCACAATTTATGTATTTGCAAAAAATTTATACAAGAAGTTTGGTATTTTCCAGTACATTAAAGCAAAGAAAAACTCATACAAATATACTATAAAAAAAAAGGTGTTTACATATTTGAATAAGTGACCACACGGGCATCCTGCCCTTCCCCCAAGAATGTGAGTGGTGACTCATCACCACAGAAGTGCGTTTGGAAAGGTTTTAAGGTGCACATACATAAAGGAAAAGTTGTAATAAGAACTTCAGCAGTAATACAGAAGATGGAGCAGGCCCGCATATAAATCATTAGCCATATTATTTATATTAATTGATCAGAGCTATGTCAAGAGTTAATGACTGAATTTAAGGAATGACAAGTTTGCAGAAACCCCTTAACAATTCATTTTCTGTGTACACAGAAGAAAGTACAAACCTTAGCTCAAGCATTTCAAAGAAAGAGTCAGTATTTCCGTGGTCTTTTAATATAGCATTCACAGTTAACCTTACTTAAATGACAATTCACTATATAAATCATTATATATTAATGTTTAAATGGCTTTGTAGATGACACCTTAAGGATGGATCAACGCCTTCTTAAAACGATCCTGCAGAATCACATTGTAAAAGTGAAAGTTGGGCTCAATGAACTGTACAATGGACAAGAGCTGGAGACAATTGGAGGAAAAGTGCTTAGAGTCTTTGTGTATCGCACAGTAAGTGAATGGGGCTTTCTAACAACACATATCCCAACCATGAGAATGGAAAATCATGACAGAATAGAAGGCGAAGTTGAATGAAACCTCCAACATTTACTGCTATGACTATCTAGCAACAATTTTCAAGCCCTTAAGCTAGGAAAACAATAAAAATAAATATCTTTATTGATGGAAACTTTGGTTGCATGGAAGACTTTTCAGGAAAAGGAAACAGGATTCCAGATTTGACACTCCAATAGCAACAAATTTTTAAAGCTATTTTTTAGAACTAATTAAGAACATTCTCAAGGGAAATTTGTTTGGAAATGTTTACACCATATAAACTTAGTCCAAATTTTGCTGCTTTTGCTTTCTCAAGCTATTGCCTGTCAAGAATACACGATTTCACTGTAGGAAGTACATATGAATAAAATTTTTAAATTTAGGAGCCTGTTGGGAAGTGTGCATCCATCCAATATTATCAAATATATATAAGTGATTATCATTGTGTGAATAGCTCCACTTGTTTCTCTTTTAATCAGGCTGTATGTATTGAAAATTCATGCATGGTCAGAGGAAGTAAAGAAGGAAGGAATGGTTTTATTCACATCTTCAGACAGATCATCAATCCAGCAGAAAAGACATTGCATGAAATGCTGAGAAATGATAAACGTTTTAGGTGAGTAGCAGTTTTGACAGCACTGAGACTTTCCTACAAGGTGTAATTATGTGTATGACACAGCAAGTCTGAGAAATGGACTTGTGGACTGTGCGTTGCTGGATTTTGGGGGGCAGGGAGGGCAGGGAAGGGATTATTACTTCCACCTCTTAAAAAAAAAAAAAAGAAGAGGGGGTAGGAAAGAAAAAATAAAATCATTCTCCTCCAGCTGTGTGCTGAAAGAGTTCCTAGACTTTATGCTAGAATGGCTGTTTGCAGCACATAGGAGTCAGTAAAACGCCAGAATGAGAGGAGTATGAGGACTAGCAGGATTGCATGATACATTCAGAACTATAAATGCCGCAGAGCCTGGAGGTTTAATTAATCAGTACAATTCTATATGGGTGCAACATGATTGCATACCCTTCCAGTACATATTTCTGTTCCCTTCCTGCAAGTATCTCAATACTCCTAGAGACAGCAACAACCCTTGGCACCCCCCCGCTTCATCTCTTTGATGTGTGTGTGTGTGTGGGGGGGTTATTTGATGAATTCTGCTCTCATCCAGGCTTCTAATATTTTTCTCAAATCCATTTTCCTCAGTTTGCTACTCTTAAAATTGTCTTCTTTTTTCTCATTCCCCTCCTCCACTGTCTATTTCTGGGAAATAATGACAGTGCTTGAAGATTGATGCACTATCAGAAAACATGAGGGAAAAAAGCACCTGGATCCGAGTATAGTTACCACATTTCAACAGAATATATTTGTGGTTTGTCTGTCTATTGTAAACAGCATTTTCCTCAGTCTGGTGAAAGCTGCAGATTTAGATGATGTTCTGTCACGGCCTGGAGAATGGACTCTCTTTGTTCCAACTAACGATGCCTTTAAAGGTTTGACTGATGACGATAAGGATATATTGATAAGTAAGTACCATAAGAAAACTAGAAATACAAGCAAATGTATGATCTATAGGAAAAGTGGCTAGTGCACTTTGTACACAAAAGCTATCTGATAAAACAGTTTACCTTTTGCATAGAGCAGGTCATAGGACCTCCCTAAATTAATTCTTTCTTGGGGTCTAGAGGAAATATCTTTTTGGAAATATGCATCCAACCTGAATTTAAAATTAAATTTCAATCCTTAAGGTATTATTCCAAGGTGTAATTATCTTCAAAGTTAAAAATCTGCATTCGTTTAATTAGCTTCAATTTTTCATCACTAAACCTTGCTATAAACATTTTTAAATTGAAAAGACTTTCCTATCAGATTTCTTTTCTGTTTGTGACCATTGCATTAAAAACTATGTAGTATTGACTTTCCTATCTTTCCTTTACTTTCTGCTTTCTGCCTCCACCCAGTGATCTCTGATATTACCTGTGCACTACAAGTTAAATATTGAATATATATCGCTAAATGCCAGTTTATGTAATTTCTTTCTATCTTACACTTTTCAACTCTGGAATTATGTAGATTTTTCACAAGATTTAAAAGTAATTTCTTTAATGTCATGCTTCATTTCCATAAGTTAAGAAATGCACAGTGAATACTTTAAATTTCCTACAGAATTTCCCACTAGAGGGGTAGACTGTGGCCACAGCACTATAGATATTTTTAGTATATTTGAGAGTAATAGACCCATGCCAGATTCGCAAGTGCAGGAGTGGTTGCCTTGAATCCCACATCCAGAAGGTCAGTCACATTTTCTGTTCCTGAACTTTTCAGATCAAAGTTTGAAGAGATGAAGTCGAATCACATGAAACCTTAATGAACTTCAAAGAGTCCAGCTCAGAGCACTGATAAGCAGAAATCCCAGTTCTATACAGCCTTTAACCCACTAATGAGTCACTATGATTTTGAATTATCTCTTCAGCCATTTAAAATTACAATAGTCATATAAATTACCTTCTAGTGTAGTGTGTCTCTAGTGACTAACAGTGAATTAGCAGATAGCCTAAATGACTAATGTTAGATAGCTACATAATGAATTTAAGCTTGTCTCAAGGCTGTGAAGTAACTTGATAAATGCTATTATTCTGTTTTTATTGGACTATATAGTTACTAACTAAGATTGAGTTTATCAAATCTATTATTTTTATCTTTGGTTCACAACTTGACTTTGTAGCCAAGTGCCATGGTATTTTGGAATATTTCTATAATTAAAAATACACTTATATGCCATTCTGCTTTTCAAGGGGCTTTATGTTCTAGTTTTTCCTATGATTCTGACTCAGTTTCTACTTACTTTCCTTGGTAGATGAGATTTTAGTCTACCTCCCTATCCTTTTGCAGCAGAAAGTCCATTTCTTGTCTTGTAAGTGAGATTCTTGTAAGCAGAGATTACTTTCTGGAATTCTGTCTCGGCTTTCTTTAAAGGCATTATGTTGATTTCACCATAAAAATTAAACCTTAGAATGTGTAAATTTTGAAGGACTATAAAGAAATACTTTATTTGTAAGACAGGCAGAAAACAAAGATTATTGTAGTCAGTAACCATTGTGGCAGAAAACAAAGGTAAGCAGTTTGTGAAAACAGCTTTTGAATGGTCATGCTTAGGCTTTGTATATAACTTGATGCTGTTTGTGAATGGTCCAGTCACAAAATCTGAGTGCTGATTTTAGTAGGAAGAAAAAGAGCGTTTAATTTCATTTCAGTAGTAAAGTGAATTCCAGTAAAATAAGTGATCAAAGCAAAAAGCAGAAAAAGGAAAATGTTCACTGAAAAACATACCAGGAAAAACATAACCAGACAGTATTTCCACTGCAGTTTCATCAAGGCTGAAAGTCCTATTAACAATCAACATCAGCATGTAATGTTAACATGAAACTTGTAACAGAACAGTCAATATTCCACGTAATGGCACATGTATTTCAAAACTGCTCTGCTTGGTACCCTGCCTCCTGGGGAGATTATGGGTATTCCTACAGCCTATCCTATGACTGAATCTCCATGGACCCAGAGCACCAGACAGCCTTCTCAGGACACCAACTTGGGCTCCAGAATCCATTTCCATTTAAGACAATTTTGGAAATGTTGACGGTTTTTTCTTTTCTTCCTAAATAAAAATGTCAAACTTTGAAATATGAGAAACATCCCTAGAATAGAGGGTTTTCCCTTTTCCCAACTTCTCCAAGCTGCATCTGGTCTCTGTAAGAACAGAGAAAAACAGCACTCTAAAAGACTTCTTTTCTGCCTGAAGTAAATATCAACTCCCTCCTTCCCCAGATGGGAAAAGACGTGTGTATATAAAGAGTTGTGAGTTATCCCCAGTCATCTCAAAAGCATGTTACCACAAGAGAAAAATTATATTCATTGTTAGCTATGGTTACCTTTAATTGCAGCTATGTTAAGGCTGGAGTTTGTCTAGTAGCTTGGTGAAATTTCATATTGCTCACTGCTTAGTGGTCCTGAAATCATTGTGTTTGTGAATGCTTTGTGGAGCATAGTTAAGAAAAGGGCAAAAAATCTGATTAGACGTGCAAGCAAATAAGAGAAAATAATATAGAAAAATAAGAAAATGCTGACTCCTTTTCTGTTCTTTTGCTTGAAAGTTCTCATAATGTCTATGTTTATGTTCTAAGAACCTTTTTGTCATGTGGTTGTTTTTTCCCCTTTATCATCATCTTAAGAGACTATATTGTATGTGCTCATGATAGTTTCGTTCATACTGTGCCTAGTTCTGGCTCAAGTCTGTGTGAACCCTTAAAATTTCCAGAAAGAATTATACATTACCATTTAATTTTTAATTCTACTTTTCTTTTTAAATAGGAGACAAAAATGCTCTCAGGAATATTCTTCTTTACCACTTGACACAAGGAGTATTCATTGGAAGTGGCTTTGAGCCTGAGGTGACAAACATTCTTAAAACCATCCAAGGAGGGAAACTCTACTTGAAAACAGTTACGTGTTGAAAAAAAAAGTCTCTTTATTACAGTCTTGTAACAGGGATTTGACATTTCACGTCTATCCATGTTGCAGAGTGGGCTGCATTTCTATGAATGCTATATTAAGGTTTGGGGATATTTTTTAATGTCCCTAATAACTTGTGGTCTCTTTTCATCCTATCCCAGGTAAATGATACTCTTCTGGTTAATGAACTGAAGTCAAGAGAATCTGATCTCATGGCAACCAATGGTGTCATTCATGTTATTGATAAACTCCTATATCCAGCAGGTGAGTATTAGTTCATGTAATTTATACACACTCTTCTGAATCTATTTACAAGTTATGCAGGTGCAATAACTTAAAAATGTTAATTCCTGTAAAAAGACAATTCATATGTGGAAAAAGAAACAGCAAATTTACCTCACTACTGTTTTATGTAAGAGCCTTGCTTGAAACCATGGCAACTCTGAAATTCTGTGAAAGTTAAATACGTGGAAGACAAGATGCTGTAGGCTATCTTTTCCAGTGGTATAAGTGCACACATACATCTCCTGATCACTGTAAATGGAATTAAAACGAACACAGATGTATGTTTCCTCTTATATGCCTATTTCTTTTGCCAGATCTGCCTGTTGGAAATGATCAGTTGCTTACAATCCTGAAGAAGTTGATTAAGTACATTCAAATTAAGGTACTCTTTAAATAATTATCCCTTCATCTTTTTGGCAGGATCTGTGAAATCATGTACATTATAATTCGTAAGTGATTCTCTGGTCCCTATGTTTCTTCAGCAGACAACATATTAAATAGCTCCCAGTTACAAATATAAAAATGAGTGATACACTGCACTCAATAGTTAGAATGTATGTTTTTAACACCACATATCTGTAGAATATTTGTATTTGGATAACTCCAGTGTGAACTGGCCCAAATCTGCTCTTTGTTTCAAGTACACTTTATCACTCCAGCAAAATAAATCACTTCTAAATCCTTGAGGCAATTTGTCTTTGAAGGAAATATTGAGTAAAAAAAAAAAATTAATGCTATGGCATTAAAACCACCAGCCTCAATAGCCTGTGGAGAAAAACAGGCGCTCTTATCTATCTCAGCTAACCTCTTGAGATTATATTCTCCCTCAACAATGAATGAAAAGACCTTGACAAATAGTATAGCTTAACTTTTACATCAATGAAGCAGAGAATCCCACCCCCATTCATTAGGAAACTAGAAGCCAAGTATACTTGCTTTTAAATTTTAAAATTACTTTTTTGTATTTATAGTTTGTTCGTGACAGTACCTTCAAAGAGATTCCACTGACGTTTTACAGTAAGTTCATTCTAAATACATCCAGATGGGTTTGAGATTGCTTTTTAAATCTTGCCAATTTCAATCTTGAATTGTAGATCTTTTTTTTTTCAATTAAAAAGAAAGAGAATTCTGGGAAAGTAAGATGTGCCAATGAATCACAGGAAGAGTAAGACTCAAATTAGAATGTTTCTGGCAGTTATGCTACTGTATGCATTTTCTTTCCTTTCCAGACGTTTGACAGGAAAGTAACCCTGAAGTAAGCTGTTCAAACTCTTTGGGGTAGGCAAGATACATATGGAAAATATTGTTTTCCAGGTTTTAGCCAAGGTTCAGTGCTTGGTGCATAACAGACTTGTACTGTCTCTCTCTCCAAGATGTAACATTGTACTGTGCTGACTCTTCAAGATGTAGCATTGACCAAACTCTGCAATGAGATGCTTTCTTTTTCATAGATGTTTCTAGAGGGACAGAGTGCACGTGTTCCACTTGTTTCCCATATGTGCAAATATGATGCTTGCAAGAGAGGCAGTTGTTCTGACCATTTTCCTTTTAAGAAGTAAATGTAAAAAAGGAATAACTTGTTCTTTTGCAGCCTTTTTCAGGGTTTGCATTTAGTTTCTGAATAAAAAGTGGAACTGTTGAAACAAACTGTTAGAAGACAAAGGTCCTCCTGAAGCTTTGGGGTTTGAGTTTTGAATTTAGGTACATGATAAAATTTCTATAGGATCTACTCACATTTCTCTGTAGAAATGGAAACCATCACATTAGACCTTTGAAAACAGAAAATGGATGCACTAAAGTTAAAAGACTCTTGGAACAAAAAATGCAATTATCTATTCTGATGGCAAGTTGAATATGAGTCAACAGTGTGCCCTGGCAGCCAAAAGGGCCAAGTGTTTCCTGGGGTGCATCAAACACAGTTTAGCTGGCCAGTCAAGATAGGCGATTGTCCCACTCTGCACTGGTGTGGCCCCACCTTGGGTATAGTGTGCAGTTTTGGGCACCTCAATACAAGAAGGACATCAAACTATTTGAGTCTGTCCAGAAGAGGACATCCAAGGTGGTGAAAGGTTTCAAGGGCAAGATTTATAAGGAGCAGCTGAGGCCACTTGGTTTGTCCAGCTTAAAGAAGAGAAGGCTGAGGGGTGACCTCATCGCAGTCTACAACTTCAACAGGAACCACGGAGGGGGAGGTGCTGATCTCCCTCTGGTGACCAGTGATAGGACAGGAGGAAATGGGATGAAACTGTGTCAGTGGAAGTTCAGACTGAAGCTTAGGAAAAGATGCTTCACTGAGAGGGTGGTTCGTCACTGGAACAGGGTCCCCAGGGAAGTGGTCATGGCACCAAACCTGCCACAGTTCAAGGACCATCTGGACAGTCTTAGTCATATGATTTAGTTTTAGGTAGTCCCATGAGGAGAAGGAAGTTAAACTTGATGATCCTTATGGGTTCCTTCCAACTTGAGTTATTCTATGATTCTATCTCCAATGGCCAGCGAGAGTAGTGCAAGAAGCGATGTCTGTAAACTGAAGCAAACAAGGTCAATGTCAGACATGAGGGAAGTTGTAACTGTTCATTTAGTTGAATGCAGGAACAGGAAAGCTGGGACCTCTACCAGTAAAGACTTCTCTACCAGTGAATGGATATGAGTCAAATAACAATCTATCAGAGATGTTCAATGAATACTAGAGTCTGTCTTAGGTATAGAGGAACAACTCCATCTTCCAAGGGCACCACACTTGTCCTCTCCATGATGTTCTATCAAGTGTAAGAGTAGTTCTGAATGTCAGAGGGTTTCCTCTGTTTACCAGGTTGGCTCCCTAATCAAAAGAAAAGGGCAAGATTTTAATTTGTGTCAGGGAATTGTGCAATTCTTTATGCAGGGAATTGTATGAGCCATTATTATTATGTAGCTTGCATTATCATGGGTTTCATGACCAGTGGGTTTCATAAGGCAGAAAGGCAAAGCACGCCAACAGAGTTTGCCTGCAGATGACTTGTATACACCACCATTTAGTAACTAGAACAAAGATCTGTATTCTAAAACCTTTTGAGTTACTTTTCCATCTATTAATATCTGTGATTTTATCCACATCAATGGCCAGACCAAATCTAACTGATCATTACTATAAGGAAACTACAAATGGAATGTACTTTATATTCCATTTTCTATACTTTCAGAAATTAATATAATTGAAAGCAACGTCCAGCCCATCATCAGAAAGGAAGGTAAATGAGGCAATTAGTATATATATTTCTGTATATGTTCATGTACATATACAGAATATATATTGTATCTGTTTCCTTAATAGCAAATTGTACCAAATAACTCCAGGACATTCAAGACTTTGCTGAAAAAGCAAAGATACAAATATTGCAATTAGAACTGGCTGAAATATTTTACATAAAAAGATTTCCTACAGTTTTTCTCCCCAAGTGGATTTTCTCCTTTTTCTATGGGCATTTAAAAATACGTTTTAAATAATCTTTTTTAAAACCATTTCTTTTATGTGCCTGAAATATTACTATATCTTTAATAAAATAATTTTGTTTTTTAAATTAAAAGTGTTATTTTAAAAAATTAAGTAGATTTGTTTCTTATAATTTGAAGGAAAAACCAATCAGTTAATTTTTCTATAGTGTTCAATCAGTTCTAAATACCAATATCTGTCAGATGCCTGGAAAGGGCAGTTAGCCAAACTTATTTAATTTCTCGAGGCAAAAACATGACTTGAAGATTAGTGGTGGGACTGAAGAGATCAAAAAGTGGGGCTGGGACTGTCAAAACCTCATGTGATTCATAACAATTAAAACATCCATTGATTTCACTAGATCACTACTAATGAGCTCCAGTTTCTTATTGAAACAAAAATGCTCAAAGGGTTGAGTTCAACTGAGGAGGAAAGCAGTTAAAAATGTTTCACAACAACAATTTTATCCAGCCTTTTTAATCATTGTTTCTGGGAGGACTTCCTCCCAACAGAAGTGACATGAGCTTGTGTTTTCTGCAGGTTGCCTGTGCTTCAATCTCGTTTAGGATTAGACATCATCCAGCATATATATTGATCTTTGTTGCCTAGTCTCCATCATTAAAACAGATCCACAGAGCAATATAAATGGATAGGTTATTCCATACTGTAATTCACCCAAGATATTTTGGAAATTTTCCTGTGATGAATGTGAATCACTCTGAAAGTACCTGTTCTTCTATGTTAAATCCAGAAACAGGGTATATAATTTAGGTGATTTACATGTTGTTCAGAAATTGATAGTTAACCGAAAAAAAGCCCCTCTTTTGAGGAAAAAATGAAATGTCTGAGCACTTCTACAGTTATATATACAGCTAAGATTTATTCACCACAGACAGAAAAAATATGTTAGTGAGTATTGAAGAGTTACTCCTTTCCATTGCCAGTACAGTACTTCTGCTTTGGGACATACTCCAGGGAATGATTCCTGGCCAATACAGCCTTTCTGCTGATGATTCAGAAATAGACCAAATAAAGTAATTTCTGGTCCTTCTGAGCTTGCTAGTAGTAATGGTAGTAAGCAGTAGCTTGCATCAAAACCATATAAGACCACAATTATCTGTAGAAAAAAGCTGGCAACGCTGCACGTTAATTTCTGCAGCATATGTCAGGAAGTTCTAGCAGATCATGATGGAAAGGAGATTTCAGTAAAAAACCAGAACCATCACCACCCCCACGTTTAGAGGGTGATGCCTGTCTCAATGTTTTGTACTTTAGTTGTGCTTCCACTGTCCATGCATAGGCAAGTTAAAGGGATCTAAATAGTTAAATCTGATTGAAACCCAAATCTTAATGGATTACATGTTCAAAAGATTGATCCTAGACTAGGCAGTATAGCAAACTGGCTTTGCCTTTTGTTTTGCATACATCTGCTGTATCAACCACATAGGAAGGTAAAGTAATTTAGAAATATTAAAAAATGTAAAACGATTGATAAATATTCATACATATACCTTTGACATTTTCAGTAATGTTCATCACTTGCATCAATGCATGTATTCTCAACACACAAAAATGCCTCTAAATTTAAAACAGAAGCAAGTGAATGAATCTTGTAAGAATGCCTCTTTGAAATATTTATGAATGTTTTTTTCAGCCAGAATTGTTAGAAAATAAAAGGAAAAGCAATGGTTTATTCAGCTATTTAAAACTAAGAGTAGATGAATAGAGCTCTATAATAACTGGGCATCATTCTGATCCTATCATATCATCTCACCTGCAGCAAATAAATGAATTATTCAGCTCTAGCTAACCTATGCAATAGTCTGCTGCAAAAACAAACAAAAATGTATGCTTGGATTTGTTATTAGTGAAGGACACTAGTTAGCCTAAATTGTACTGTTTTCAACAATTAACACCAGGCACACATATTAAAAAGCTATTGTTAAATCCTGATCAGTAATTGGAAAAATAAAAATAAAAATATACAGTATCTAATCCTACATAAATTTATATGAAGAAAGATTTTTAAGGGATTTTTAAGGAAAGTGGGAGAGATGAGCTGTGTTAAGTTTCTAACTCTGAATAGGGAATAAGGGAAGCGTGCGTTACAGCAACTTCTTAAGCAGATGTTACTGACCACTTGTTACAGAACTGTGTTATTCCTGTTAATAGACTGCATCAATAGTATGTTCCTAATTTGCTTGTTATCTGCTGCTCCAGCCTGTCAGAGATACATTTGGATCAGTGTGGTCTATAGGGATTGCACAATATTAAGAGGTTTGTGTTTGCATTGCAATCAAGATGACCAATCCCATGCAACTCAAATGAATAATGCTGACAAATATCCTTACAGCAATTCCAGTTGATATGTGAAGCTTTTTTTTTTTTTTTTTTTTTTTTTTTGTTCTTTAAGCTTGATGACAACTGGCCAAGTCTTGGTAGCCTAAAAAAAAAAAGCACCAAATGAAAAACCCCAAACAACAAATAAATAACCCAAAACAACGTAAGGGAATTCTGATTAAAAGTCCTAGTTTCCTCTTGGATATCTATACAGTTAGTAGCAAACAACATGACAAATATTCCTCTCTCTAGTCCTTTTTTAAGCTTTCATACAATAGTTTGCATACTGAAGGCTAGTGGAACAATAGTAATAATATTCCAACAGTGCCTCAGAGTATTCTTCTTACATATATAGAGGAACACTTTCTTTCAGCTGCTGAGGATCTGTTTTTTGCCTGAGACTTGTCAACAGATGTTAAAAATATCAGATACACAAAAGTGTTTTTTTTAAAAAAAAAAGTAAATAGTAAGTGTGCAATAGGATCTAAATTTAAGATGGCATGAGAGGAAGTACAAGATTGTGTATCATTGCTGCAAATGGGTTTGCAGATTTAAAAAATCCTCCATTACAGTCATTGGGTTTCTTTTGGATAAGGGGGCATAATTCTAGCTTCATCTCAGCCCCATGGAACACCATAAATATTTTTATGACTATCTGTAATGTGTTGTTTTTTTCCTGTGTCACAGACCCATCTATCACACAGATCACTAAATTAATTGAAGGGGAACCTGAGTTCAAAATAGTCAGGGAAGGGGAGACAATAACTAAAGTGATTCATGGAGGTTGGTATACTTTTAGCAACTCAATATTTATTAGTTAAAATTTGAAACGTTCGTTATTCCCAGTCTGTTTCTACTTTATGTAGGTGATTCATGTGTGTTATGTTAAACAACTGTTCTGTTTTTAACAAGACCTGGAAGTGTTGTAATTGTATTGCATCAATTCATTCTTACTTCTCATGAATTTAAAAATTTAGGGGTTTTGTCTAGTTGTGTCCCATAGCTACAGTCAAGACAGCGTTAGAAATGCTCTGCATGCTGACATAAGATCTCTCTCTGTTAAGAATTATTTGCTGGTGGTTTTCCTGCATCAAAAATGCAGTAGATAATTCTGTGACAGGCAATTTTATCAGACAGAGAGATAAACTTTGCCTTCTGCTTTGCTAGGGACATTGAGAAGTTCACATCTAGGATGCTTTTAAGGGAAAACCAGCATGTAGCCATCCTAAGTTTTGAGGAAACTTAGTTTCTGGTCTTCTCTGACCATTTTTATTTTTCATAAAATATGCAATAGTATTTCCTTGTGTAAGCTTGAGTAAGTTTCCATCTCAAAAACAGCACTTGTAACACTATTCACTGCTTGATTAATGTCTTCGATTTAAAAATCCTTGTAGAACCAATTATTAAAACATACACCAAAATCATTGATGGGCGACCTGTGGAAGTGACAGAGAAAAAAGTAACAGAAGAAAGAATTATTCAAGGTAAATTACGCTGAGCTATTCACACTTAGTAAAGTTCATTATTACATACAAAAGTAATGCATCTTAAATTCTGTCCTGATGCCTGAATTGCATTGCCTGGAGGGAAATGCCTAAATTACATTTCTTAGAGAGCTGCCTATGTATGGCTAAAATTCTGGCTGTGGGTGCTACATACACATATATGGAAACGGCAACAATATTTTAACAGCATGCAAAACAGTGAAAACTTGCCCTTTTTTTTTAAATATATTTGTGAAAGGTCTGGTTCTGAAAGCTTCTTGCTACCATTTCAGGATGAGACTGATTTTACTGAATTCTTTTAGTCTGGCTTACTTTAGAAAGATGGCTTCCCCACCCCCACCCCCGCCATGTGTGTGAACTTTTGGGGTTTATATCTCAAGATAGGTGTCATTTGACCAAAGGTAGACCTTTAGTGTGTAAATACCTACTTTTGTATGTAATCCCAGGCCTGGGTCCCTTGACAATCATTTCAGAAAAAAAAAAACCAACAACCTTCTCTGTTTCTCTGTAAGGAGGGGCCTTGACTGGTCTGACATCCACAAGTTAGAGATGTGTATTCAGCTAATATAAGATAAAATTTACATGAATCTGTGTCCCTGGATCTTCTCCCACAGTAACTTTAAAACTCTTTGTCCAATTTCATTTGACCTACTACAGAGACATTTCTTTAAGAAATCTAGAAACTTCACAGAAATTAGAAAGTGCAGTGAGGCATATTTAAGCAGTCACAAATTCTCTGCTAACATGTTTTGATCCCCTTGCTTAAAATATCACTTGGAATGCTGCCATTAAAATTTTGTTTGCCAGAGAAGTTGTAAAGAAAAGACGGTGTTACAGGAACATTCTGACTTAGTAGAAAGTCTTAATATTAAGGTTATTTAGAAAATCTTAAAATTCAGTTTAAGTAGGCATTCAAGGAAGAGAGAAGTAACAAACCAGACTTAAGTTATTCTCACTCAGCTATTTACTACAATGGAAATAATTGAATGCAAAACAGTGGTGGTTTCTGAATAAACCTAGGACTATTTTTCAACTCAAAATTTCTTGGTGAGGAAAAAACCCAACCATATTCTCATTTCTCAATTTCCAGTTTCACTATTATCCCATGTAAAATGCTCAATATAATGTAAAATGCCAGAGTTTGAGACCTGATATTTCCTTATTATCCCTCTGTAGTAGAAACTGATTAAAAATCTCAAATGTTAAGCTCTGAAATTACACATAGCAGTAGTAAAAGCAACAATGTATACTTACAACAGTGGATCCAAACTTTTTTTGCACCTAGGAAGTATCTGATCTATGACCTAATACAACAAAGTGTTGAAAACCGTGTCTTACTTCAAGAATGTGAGCAGATATTTACTATAAATATGTTAAATTTGGCTGAGTACTTTCCTTAATAGCTTTAAATACTATTTGTAACCCTCTTTCAGTTTAGTTTGGGACACAGTCAAAGATGAAATGACCATAAAAGCAGATTAAAGCATATTAACCATGAAACCATCCTAAGTGTTAAATAGGAAAAAATAACTTAGAAGGCAATCCTATCTAATTAAAGTCGCTGTCTTACATATCTTTTTTACAGGTCCTGAAATAAAATATACCAGAATTACTGCAGGTAGTCCAGACAATGAAGAAAAGTTAAAGAAATTACTTGAAGAAGGTTAGTATCCTTATTTTCTTTCCTTCCTTTAATAAAAAATAACATATATATTACTTAAGTAATGACTGAATAGATAGTCGATGTCTTCAGCAAAGGTGCTCATACTGCACAATCATACCTAGAGATTAAACCTCAGAACCTGACAAATGTCCAAAACTAACATTCTGTTTTTGAGAGTCTGATCTTCACATTTCAGTCAGCAAAAGAGTTGAGGCTGCCTGAGTCTAATTATATAGGGGTCCTCAAACTACGGCCTGCGGGCTGGATACGGCCCCCCAGGGTTCTCAATCCAGCTCCTGGTATTTACAGCCCCCCCCCCCCCCACCTCACCCCACCCCCCACCCCGCCAGGGGTTGAGGGGGGAAACCAAGCAGCCGCAGATGACTGCCTGCCACTGCATCCGTGCGCCGGCCCCCTGGTTAAACAGTTTGAGGACCCCTGGTCTAATACATACTATGCTATGTTTGTCATAAAAAATATGGTGGGTTTAGTGATTACATGGAATTTAATATCATAACAGATGAACTTTTTAATTCAGCAAAATGCTGTGACAGGATTAATTCGGTAGTATGCTGTTACAGGATTGTCAAATGTTTTCTGTAAATCAATTTTGCCATAACCTGTATCCTATCAGAGGTTACCAAGGTGACCAAATTTATTGAAGGTGATGGTCATTTACTTGAAGATGAAGAAATCAAAAGACTTCTGCAGGGAGGTAATACAGTGTATAACAACTAACCTTTTTGCAGTAGGCTATGATACCTGAAACCCCTCTCAGATACGTTGATCACATTTTAAAGACTGACCTAGCAGAAGTGTAATTTTAATGGCAGAAAAAATAAAATGCTGTATATGAAGTGCCAGATGCCTGTGAAATGGAAATAAGTACCAAAGTTTGATTAATCATTTTTTATGATATTGATCCTGAAAAAAAATATCATTTTTTTCAGTCTTTAAAAAGTTATCTAATTAAAACTCAGGGGAGCAATGAAGATTTATTCCACTAGCTGTGAACATTTTTTCAGCAAATTTAAATTTGTGAAAAACACTAATGAAGTGGAAAGTATTGTAGTAGGCCAAATTCATCTGATTAGTTCCTCAGAAATGAATATTCATTGCCCTCAAGTTAATAATCAAAGGCATGTTTAGCATCCTTCTTTCAATGCTTACAGGTGATGGATATCAAGGCATTAACTTTAATTCTCTTCAAATATAGCATTCCAAGGAATGGTTTTCTTTCCTTCTTGCTCTCTTATATCTAACAGTTTTGGCAATAAATAACCAGTAGCTGTAGAAAACTGGCAAAAGAACTTCTGCTTATGAAATTAATCTTTATCTATGAATTTTGAATGTCCTTTGCTTCATGTAGATGAGAAAAACTATCTGTAATAGCAATGGGGAATAAAAAAAGAGAATTCAAGTGGTGTGGTTTTAGTACATGTTAGTGTAAACCTGAGTCAGAAGCTCAAAAATATGTATAGATGTTTCTCGTGGCATAAATTAAGTGAATCCACTTCATTTTATGTTCACTTTTTAGTAATTTACAGACTTGAATACCTGTGAAGTACTTCACAGCCAGCTGTGTGTTCACTGAGCTATCTTGTAGTCCTTTAACAGCACTATTCTGTGGATATGACTGATACCAGCCTTTGGTTAAGTAAAAAATATAGTGATGGAGGATGGCTTTCCACCAAACAAAACCACGCTAGTTGATAATATAGCTAGTCTTAGAGGAATGCCAAGATATCATTATGAATACTGTTGACTATATTTCTTTCTTCTGCTTTAAGTCTTAGTTTTACCGATCTAAGTCAGGATTCACCTATAATAATTGGAGAGAAATAGGAACTTCCACAGGGTTTTCGTGTTTTCCTATCTTAAGTGTCCCAACTATG
Source organism: Falco punctatus (assembly GCF_963210335.1). Classification (NCBI taxonomy): domain Eukaryota; kingdom Metazoa; phylum Chordata; class Aves; order Falconiformes; family Falconidae; genus Falco; species Falco punctatus. The sequence goes on along the minus strand of NC_137581.1, from coordinate 27,680,097 downwards.
TGAATAGACTTGCTCTCTGGTGGTGCCTATTTCAGTTCTGAATATTTAAAAGGAAAGTTGAAAATGAAAGAAATTATAGCAAGTAAATCCTTCCATGTACTGGATTGTGTTCTATTGGTGTCAACCAGGCAATAAAGAGCAGGATCAAACTTCATCTTTAGAATTGTTCAAAATTCTGGTGACAGGTCTGATGCCAGGATCTAACAATTGCAATTGTAATTGTAAGCAGCTTCAGTTAGAGAGATATACGATACCTCAGATATATACAACAGATACAATCTGTAGAGATGCATTTTACAGTGATCCTATAGGTGTATGGAAAGATGATGAATAGTTTCCTTGTAGTAAATTTGGAAAAGAATACTGTCTCTTGAATTCTTGCTATTTTTCCTTGCTATTATATGTTAGTTTGCATAAGCATCCTTCTTTACAGAACGGACCAAATAGGCAGATTTGTCTCTTGTTTTAATTTGATTTTTCTTTATCTTTTCCATGATTTATGCAGTCAGCTACCCCTGGCTGCCTTGATAATACCTTACCATATGTTTAGCCAATAAAAGCAGATACACATGCTGCTTTATGGCTGTTGGTGTTAATGGCGATTATGCTTTATGGCCTTCTTGTATACATCAAATTACTTCTCTTTTACTGAAATTTCCTAAGCATTTAAATCTGAGTCCAGTCACAGGCAAATGTATTACCACTGTCTGAAGTAAAAGGAATGATTTCATATGGGCTGTAATTCTACTCATACAATATCCAGCACTGCTTATTACCACTGGCAGTCTTTGCTGAAACAAAACTTCAAGCCAAGATTGCAATGAATGAGTCCCAGCCCTAGAGAAGGAATCACCTGTGGCAGGGCTGAGGAAATCAGCAGGACCTTACGTCATGAATAACATGGTGGCCTGCATAAACCTACACCTGCAAAATGGCATTGCTTCCACTGAAGGCTCTTCGCATATGGAGAAATGCTCTGCTAGATTTAACTCATCTGTTTTTGATGCTTATCATAGCTGGAACTGAGTACACCAAGGTTACTAAAGTAATTGAGGGAGAGCCACAGATTATCGAGAGAGAAATCAAGAAGGTCCATCTGGAAGGTTAGTTTGTCTAAAAATCCAGTATCACTAAGACCTGCTTTGTCTGAAGTGATCTTTCCAGGTGTGGTTTTATACTATCTATTCACAAAAATTACTTGGATCTGAAGCCAGTATTTTAGCAAGAAGAGTTTCATAATTGTTTTGGAAAAAGAATTCTTTCCCTGACATTGCAGACAAAAATGTTGAGGCTTATTTTGTGGCTAAAAGTAACTAAAAGATTTGGCAAGCATAATGGACAAGAGGAAATGTCTAACCACAAAGTTTAGGTAAAACATTTGAAGGAACACGCGCCATAAGAATTGCCTTTTCTCTAAGCAGCATATCCAGAAGAAGACCACGTGAGTTGTTTTTAACTTGAATTATTTCTTGTCAGTGTTAATGCAATCTGTTGATGTGAGGGGTTCTCAACTTGGTGAAGGGGAGGTGGGGTGGAGGAAGTATAACCTCTGGGGTTGGGTAAATATCTCACAGGATCTTAGAATTTCTTTACCTTTATCCTGTGCTTAAATGAGGAAAGCTCTTGAGTCTGAAAAAAACTGAAAGATGTTGAGATCCAAAATTAATGCCTTAAAGGACCCAAATACAATTCAGCCTGGCTTTCTACCAGAAATTTGTTATTCACATTTCTTTTGTTTATTTGTACGTATGTCCTTTTCCAATTCTAATTCTAATAATGCAGAATAAGTTGTTCTGTCAGCCTTTGAACTGAATTCATAGGAAAAAATATTATGGCTTGTAAAGAAAAAAGTTAAAAAAAATATGCTTCTGCTTCTTAAATTTTGAAGTCTGTGCTAAATACTGAAGGTATACCATAGTGTTTGGGGAAGTCAACTATTGCCTGAAAATGACAGACAGGTGTGATCTTTGACCATGAGGTTTACCTGAAAGCATAATTGTCAGAGAGCATGTAAGTAGAGAAAACATACTTTGGATGGACCGTGTTCTGTCCTTGTCAGAGCAGTGCAGAGCTTGAAATTTTCTATCACACTGCTGCAGATACCCAGTGTTTAGTATCAGCTGTAATGACATAAAGCCTGTGTCTCAGGGCTATGCATTTATATAAGCTGTACCTTAGGATGAAAAGACAACTGATGGCAGCTGGTTAAGTGAAGATGCAAGCACTTCATGGTTGTAAAGAAGGAAAAATACCTCGGTAACATTTCTGTGATAGTAACAGAAGAGTTATCTCTTATGCTTGTGAAATGTTTTTCCTTCCAATGAGGAGACATCTGGTTTAAAAAATTTCCCAGGTTTTGATGAGAAAGTGGAAAAAGTGTCTGTAGTTTCACTCAGTCAATAGTTTGGAAAACAGATGTATCTGCTAATGAGGTTGATACCTATTCAATAGCCCTTGCTCTACTCTACCCTTCAAAACGGAAATCTCTGAGAAAATTAACTGAACTCTAAATGTGGAAATCATACTGTGGACTCACAATGCAATTACACATCAAGCCTCAAATTCAGATGGAAATGTGGCCAACATCTTGCAATGATTGAGTTTCAAGCATATCACTTATAATTCCTGAAGTAATGTCTATATGGCAGCCCTGGCCACCTTCTGCCAAAAGCTGAGGCCAAGTCCTGGCCTGTACATTAACTTGAGCTTATATGTCACTGACAGTGTCAGATGGTATTTGCTGAATGAAGAGCACGGGCAAAACATCCTGGAACCTGCCTACACCATGTAACCATCTGTTAGGAGATCAGTGTGAATAATGAATTCATACTGTTAAAATGTAAAAGTACTTTTGAAATGTTGCTAATTTTTGATGAATGACTGCACATGACAGAAATGCGTTAATTGTATTATAAGCATTCATGTTTCAGGTGATCAAGTCAACATGCTAATGGGACAAAATTCTTAATCTGCTGAAAACCATAAAGAACAAACTTCGTAAATCAGCAGTGGGTTTCCAACTTTTCTAATGAGTTTTAATTCAAAGGCTTTTACAAATAACTTCTGACTGTAACATTTCTGTTTTCTAGAAGCACCTGTACGGAAAGTACAACCAACCAGGAGGACACAAGGTAGATGCAAAACATATATTTAAACATTTTTACATGCATCAAATGTCACTCTCAGTTATGGTAAAAGTCAGGAGGGAAAAAAATACCTTTAAGAATTCTTAACAGACATTGAAAGGGTTGAATTTATGCTTTTACAAAGAGAAATTTTAACAAAGCTTGATATTGTTAATTACTGGGTTTCTAGATTGTTTTCTTACGTATATTTCTATCTGAAAAAAACTTAATTATGCACTTTGGTCAAACAGTGTTTCAGACTGAATTAAAGCCATCAAAGTGAGTTCTGACTCTGAAGTCTAACACTGAAAATGGCACTTTGGAATTCCCCACCATGGGATTTCTAACTCACTGCTTCTACATATTTTGATCAATTCAGAAGCTGAGAGATCATTGCCAGTTCCTAGCTGCCAGCACAAGAGTGAAAGATTCAGCATCAGTCTTCACCTTTCCTCTTCACATGTCTGTTTCACAAGTAAATACAGTATATAGTGTAACTATATTATATATAGCTATAGGTAATAATTATGGTTCTTTTTCCATTTTTCCCAGGGGGAACAGCAAGAAGGAGGACAAGACTAGCTTATCACTAAAAGCTTTCTAAGAGAAAATCCACAGAATTACAAATTAACAGCATGGTGTTTAAGAGGAAGAGAAAATTCTTTAAAAAAATGAGAACATGAGAAAACGATGTTGTTTTGATAACATAATGTAAACTGAACCACAAATGCACAAAAGGATGTGAAGCTGCAGATACTGATAGCACAGTGCTCACTAGGAGTAGTCCACTGGGGTGCTTTAACTACTCTTGATAGTAAGCACTATGCAGGATGGAGTCCTGGAACAACTGAAGGTCATCAGCTTCTGTAGAACCAGGATTCCTTCTTATGCTGGCTAGTAAGTGTTTGCAGGATTGGATTTAAAAAGAGCAGGGAACAATACAGAGTGTATTTTTTTATTATTATTATTTCCACTAAATAAGAAATATAAATGAAATTAGATAATTTCTAGAAAAAAAAATCACTTCATGTGACTTTTAGAGTAATCTAAGGAAATATGAGATGTTAACATAGCACTTTTGGTTCAGTAGTATTGTATACTTTTTATAAGACAAAATTCATCATTTGTTTAATATCATAATGACGCCAGTAAAGTTACCTTTTCTAAACAAGCAAATATGCCTTATAGTAAATGTATCTTTTCTTGTTGTTCTACGTTGCATATCCAAATGCCTTCTAGTATCATGGCTAATGGAAGCTCTTACAAAGAAAAAAAGCAAACATTATGAGCTTCTTGAAATGTATTTGAGATCATGTTGACTTCTTTATTTATAAGAAAAAATAATTCCCATTAAAGGAATCCTGTAGCAATACATATACCGAGATTCCTAAGTGTTTTTCCACTTTTCCCTAAATGTGTCTTTTGATTATAAAAGTGAATTATAAAAGGGGTAAATAAAATGCATGCAAACAGTTAATTCAGCATGGAAAAAGGTTTTACAAAACTGAGGCTAGGTCTGAAAGCTTTTATATCAAACATGCTTTGCTAATGTCTGGTACTAATGTGGAGTTGTCTGTAAATTATGTCAATTTTATAACTCTAGTTTTTTACTCATAAAAGTTGTTTGCCTTTCTCAAGAAAAGTTGTAAAACAATTACTCATGGAGTAGAGAAAACATGTTCAAAGTGCCTTTATTCTGCAGACCAAAGTTTCAGAGGAGTTATCTAATGTGCTTTTATACTTCTGTTTTGAAACAAATACTCAATAAAGAATTTGGCTGAACTGTGCTTCTTTCATTTGTAAATACTTTTTTGGGCAGTAAAGCAAACTCTAAATATTCTTAAGCTTTTAGTGTAGTTTTTAATTTAAAAAATATTTTCACAGAAACAAACTGATGCTTCCCTTTCTTACTTAACACATGCTAATGCACTTAAACTGCACCACTCTCCTTAAACACAATTAAAACCCTTTCCTAATTTCATAGTTACATACCATGAGCGCTACTCCTTGAATTGTAAAGCTATCTAAAAATCGCATTGATATGTTGTGTAGCTTTACTGGGCTGTCAGACTCTCTCAAAAAGGTGACCACAGTATCTACTATCCTAGTGCTTGGGTGGAAGGACAGCTTTTAACCCGGGTAAGAGCTAGGTAGCTTTTAGCTGAGAATGAGAGCTCTTAGGACTGCCTAGGGGAAGAACTGAAGCTGTCACCTTTCCCCAGGGCCTTTGACTGTCATTAAAGCATTAACTTTCTTTTTCTCTCCCCACTTTAGAGTGCATGAAATAACATGGTACTTTTGAGGATGCGGTTTTAGCATGTCACAGAAGTTTTCCATTGTATGCAATGTGATAAAGCATACATGAGCTAACATTGAGTGCAAAGCCTGCTGAGGCAGGGTTAGAGGAAGAAAGCAAGCAAAATCCGTGCAGCTTTGTCTATGCTATCTCTTGGAATGTTTCCTGGAATCTGTTATTCACAGATTAATGCATGGGATTTGCTCAAAAAGTGCAAGCTGGTGTGAGCCAAAACCATGCTATGGAGTGCTATATCAGCAGAGTACTCTGTCTGGTGCTTTATCTCATTCCCATATACTATTTATATTATAGATGTAGCTATGGACTAGGATAGTTGTAATTCCCTCTTTTTATGTACTGTACCTCATGTTTCAATTCATCTGAGCTGGTGTAAATTAGGTGCTGTAATATTTGTACAGGTCTGGCATACAGAAATGTGGAGGCGGGGGGGGGGGGTGTGGAGGCAGAAGAAAAAAAAGAAAAAAATAACATTTTCAATCATCCTTTTATCAACTGCCCTGCTGTCTTCCTTTTTAATTTGCAATAATTAATTCATGTCTGGTAACAAATCTGTGGGATTCATCTGTGTGAGAGGTTATTACTTTTACCTACAAACCACATACTTTAGGTTATTTGTAGGAAAAAATGCAAACTTTATGCTTCGCCTGGACATCACAGCATTACAGAATGGTTGAAGCTGGGAGGCAGCTCTGGAGATCATCTAGTTCAACTGCCCTGCCTAAGCAAGTGTAGTTAGAGCAAGTTGCTTGGGCTTGTGTCCAGTTAGGTGCTGAGTATCTTCAGGGATGGAGACTCCACAATGTCCCTGGACAACCTCTGGCAGTAATTGGCCACCTTCAGAATAAAAAAGTGTTTTCTTATGTTTAAATGGGATTTCTTATGTTTCAGTTTTTGCCCATTGCCCCTTGTCCTTCCATTGCTAACCTCTGGGAAGAGCCTGGCTCCATCTTTGTTACACTTTTACTACAGGCGTTTGTGAACAATGCTGTAACCCCTCTGAGTCTTCTCTTCTCCAGGCTGAACAGTTCCAGCTCCCTCATCCTCTCCTTTTATGCCAGGTGCTCCAGCCCCTTCATCATCTTAGTGACCATTTGCTGTACTCACTCCAGTAGCTCCATTTCTTTCTTGTACTGGGAAACCCAAAGCTGATCACAACACTCCAGGTGTGGTCTAACTGATGCTGAGTAGGGGTGAAGGATCATGTCCCTTAACATGCTGACAGTGTGTTTCCTAGTGCAGCTAGGAGGTCACTGACCCTCTTTTCCATGAGGGCACATTGCTGACCCATGGTCCATGTGTTGTCCGACAGGACCCAATGCCTTCCTCTGCAGAGCTGCCTTCCAGCCAGTTAGCCCACAGCCTCTACTGGTGCCTGGGATTACTCTTCCCTAAGGGCATGACTTGGCTTTTGACTTTGTTGAACTTGGGGAGATCTCTGTCAGCCAATTTCTCCAGCCTGCCTTCGGAATGATGAACAATCGCCTCATTTTGTAGTCTCTGCAAACTTGCTGTGGCTACGCTTTCTCCCACTGCCCAGGTCACTGATGTAAATGTTAAACAGTTTTGGGCCCAGTACTGACCCCTGGGAAACACCACTATGAAATGAAAGATGCTGCTGGTCACGGTGTGTTGGATGTTTAATCTGTGAAGAGTGCTGCTTGCTGCATGCCTGCTTTAAAATCATTAATTTCATTGTAACTTCTGCTGATGCTTTTTAGAGTTGTTTTAGTCATGTCTGTGTTGAATCACAGGCATTTATCCCTCTAATTGCTAGTCCAATTACCTTTTTTTTTTTTTTTCCTCAGCAAAATATTTAACAGTTTTTTCAACAGCTGTATTTCCCACAATGGAACACGTGGCCTGAGTCAGGGCCACATTGAAGCCATGTGATGTGAATGTGATGCTAAACAGAATTAAATCAGTGTGTTTATTAATTGAAAAAAAAATACATTAGTGCAAAAACTACTGGCAAGAGACAGGGAAAATTTCAGGGACATAGACAGGAGTGACCTGAGGTATGATTTGCAGTTTACCCCAGGGTCTTCAGGCTGTTGACTGTACTGTAAATGAGGTCTAAGAAACCTCTTAAGGTCATCAGTGTCCCCACAATCCCCCAGAGCTCAGGTGTCTGCCTGTCACTGTCAGTCTGTCACCATGATGAACAGCAAATCCAGACCCCACAGTTCTCACTGGCAAGTACAGATCCATCTGTCTACAGACACCTAGATCCATTTGTCTGGAGGACTTAGCAGGACTTGCTTCTGCCTTTTACAAAGACCTTGATTACAAAGTGCCCATATGGGGTTAGAAGATACAGATAAAGTGGTGAGTGAGACTGCTGAGCTCCCTTGTTCCATCTCTAGAAAAAAGCAGCTATGATTTAATTGGGAAAGACTGTTCTTTCCATGGAGGTTCATTTCTGGATCCCAGCTGGTCAGAGACAGAAAACAGAGTAAGTACAATTTTAAAAGAGGAATTCTGGTAAAGAGCTTTTTAAAATAAAAATATATGTTGTTTTTTTTTTTTTTCTTTTGCATTTTCAGATGAAATTGGGTATGGATGAGGTTGTCTTTTGAAAGGCTTATTCTGTAGTGCCAAGACCTTAGCAAAATTCTATGTGATCACTGCAAGGCATAAACCTCCTGTACAAGTCTGCAGAATCCACAGGAGCATTTCCAAGACAGTGGATCTTCACGTGTGTCCCACATATGCCCAAACTCTGATGGGACAATACCTGAATGTGTACTCTCCTCCATCTCTAGTCCTCAGAAAGGGCTCTGAAAACATGAGTCAGGGAGATGTCATACCACAATCCAAACAGAAGCAAGTCTGGAACAAAACAGCTGTACATCAAATGTGTATTTATTATTTCTCCAGCTGCAGATCAGAGACATTACAAATGGAAAAGTCTTATTAGATCATGTTATCGATCTCCTTGCCAAAGCTGGATTGTTCCCCACTTTTACAGTCTGTAATGCTTTGCCCAGGAGAATGGTACCTTCCCACAGTCATTCTCTCACACCCTCCTCAAAGCCACTTTCCCATATTCTGCTCCCCTTCCTGGCTTAGCTGCCATCAGACTAGGCAGATATATTCCATGAAGTACTCCTTCAGTAGAAAATAGAACTGTTTTAGCTATAACAAGGATGAACATCCCTGTTAATCTCACAGTTATGAACTTGCTCATACTTTCCTGAAAAATCCGTACAATTGGAGATCTGTTTTGCTGTTGAACAAATTACTGACTTTGATTTAGTTTGTGGATGGCCTCATAGGTCTGCCACTTTTTTTTTCTTTTTTTTTCCTTCTTAACGATGGCTTATTTGTTCAGGATATGTGGTTCAGCAAATCACAGTCACAGAATGTTTAAGGTTGGAAGGGACCTCTGGAGGTCCTCTGGGCCAAACCCCTACTCCAGCAGGGTCAGCTAGAGTTCTAAAAAATAATTAAAGACTCAATTGCATTTGTGAGATATTTCTTATGAGCTGGAAATGCTCCTATGTATTTCCTCTCTTGTGCCAAAATCAAATGCATTTTTCAAACACAAGTTCAATGGCAAACTATTTAATGTAATTGTTAGCACTCCTCGTGAATCAAGTAGAGTTATGTCAGTAGAAGTGTGGCAGTGAATGACTATAAAATTCATCATTCTGTTCAGTTTCATCATTGAAAATCTTACTGGTCTGAAAGTCTTCACCCACAGGCAGCCAGAAGACCAGGGCTGCCCCAAAAGTCAGGCAGAAGAAAACCATTTCATTTGGCTCTTGGCATCTGGATCCTGAGGTTTAAAGTTAAGAAAGGCCCCAGGCTTTGGGTTTTGCAGCCATAATTGCCTGTGAGTAGGAGACAGCTGACTGAAATAACAAGAGAAGATCAGGCTGTATTAGCTGATCCTAAAGAGAAGTAAGTCATACGTATATGCATCTGCAGTTTGTTCACTGGGAAGATTGTGTCTGCCTCATCTGTCCATACAGACTGCATACACAGTCACCACAAATTTACCATGTGGATCATTTTGTGCATTTTCTAACTGTGTACGCAAGTGCAAAAGTCAAAATTTGCAGCCTAGTTCTACAGCATGATTTAAATGAGCTTAGGACAGCAACGAGACACTCTGAAGTGCTAAGTGAAAAAAACCTCTACATTTTATGTAAGCAACCAGAGTCAGATGCTACCTATGTGCCTGTGGCTTAGAAATGCTAAAGAACCCAACCAAGCCATTTATCATGGTCTCTCCCCTTTCTACTCAAGGATAGTTCAGTGGTAGATTCTGATTTAATTGTTAAAAAAACACTACACTGACAACAATGACACCTTCCACACTAAGATCCTAGGACCAGTGCTAAACAGTTATTTTGGATCTTTTGTTTTCTCTCATCAAAAATTCCACACTGCCTCCTAATCAGATTATGAGGCTATGATCTAAGTCTTTGTGGTTTCAGTATGAATGCTATTAAAAATATTTCTGCAGTGGAAAATTATCACATAAGAAGTTACAAATGTTGAAGATACAAACCAGACTTTTTGTATGTCTTCTATTCCTGGATGCTCTTTTATTTATTCGTGGGTGAAGAAGCACTATCAGAAGCTGACCTGGCTCTGCTCTCCCCCTTGGTCACAACATCCCCATCAGGGAAACCATGGTGTGGGGAGGAAATGCCTGCATGACCCAGGCTCACCTGAACAGGAGGGTGATGACAGGACATGCACAAACCCAGCACCTTAGAAGCAGTCTCTGGTCACAGAACATCATGATCAGGTTAACTGACCTGCTCCCTAGTACACAGCAGAGATCCCCCCATGCTTGTATCTCTGCACTATTCAGTGAGGCAAACATTTATTTCTGTGATTTAGTCATTTAGGTTTCCCACTACGATACCATAAATGCTTTTTTATTCTCTTTGTCACTTTCAACGATCTACAGGAAATCAAGAGAACTTTCCTTGGGCAATGACTATAGCTGCAAGTAACAGACAAGCTGTCAGGTACACAAGCCTCTCATCAGGACTGAAAGGGAATGATTCATTACCTGACCCACACAGTACCAGAAGGATAGGTCACTTCATAAGCTTAATTTGGGAGATGCAAAAAGTGTGGCTTGGACAAAGAATTTACCAGCTGTAGGTTAGAGACAGTAGGTTGATATTATCTGGGAGGAGACATCCTACCCCTGCAGACACCAGTGGGAGTCTTGTCACTAATTTTAGTGGAGACAGGATTACATCAGTCTTTTTCTTTTCTTTTTGTACTGCCTTTCAAATCTTAATTTACTATATTACCTAAAAAGGAGGAGCTATGACTCCAAATCTGAATAAATCTTTTGAACACATGGTGTCAGTGGGTTGATACATGAGATAGTCTTGCTTGCAGCACTTGCTAACTCCAACAAAGGAAGCTGTGGGTGGCAGGTCCTGGAGGGTGAGTGGTTTGGGTCAATATCGTTCTGGACTTAGAAGCTGGGTTAGATGACTATGTATGTCATCTGCTCTGCAGTAAACAGTTTATGGTTCTTGGTCTTTACAGTATCCAGGAAAAAGTAAGGTCTGCAGTTATGACTGTCACCTATACAGAGCTGCAGAAGTGACTGGCCTTCAAATGCCAGCGTGAGAAATGGAACATTTGGGTTATTGTCTAAGATCTGGTTAGTTACAACACAGCTTGGTGTAAATTACTCATGTTTGGGGTTTTTTTTCAAGGAAATGAGTTCCTGAAAGGGCAGTGTAACAGGGGAATTTGACTTGCTGATGTTGCTTCTAACAAAGAAAGAGTGTCTTTTTTAGATAATAGCCCTCCAGATTCCCCTGGAATAGACCCCAAAAATTTACTCTTAGGATTTTTTTTTCCCTCCTGACACAATCATCTGCTTCATCACGTCAGATACTCTTAGCAGCTTGGCAGTAAGTCACTTTTATGTTTTCAAAACTACTTGTAAGAGGTTAAGGTGAACATATTGGATTTTAATCAGGTGACAGACATGGAACTGTAACAATTTATGAATGCTGGATGGAACCTTGTTATAGGGATTGTTACGGTGGGGTTATGTAGGTTGAATGAACAGTGTTACTGGGGAAAAAAACAGAAGCAAGCAAAAAATACTTCAGAAGAAGGCAAACATATAGGAATCATTACAGGACAACTGGAGGATCACTGGTAAGCAGACTATGGGCAGACTGTTTTGTATTTCTATGCAATCAAAAACTTATCTCCGCAGATGTCTCTGAGTTCCCTGATTGTTCATTGCATAGAAGTGTTAGTCTACTCTTACAGTTTCTTTTGGCGCTTCCTCTAAGATGAAAATTAGCTGTCACCAGCTGATAGTTCACTCTGGGTCCTCAGTCCATAGGCACCACTGAGCTTGGCGTGCAGAGTGTGCTCCCTCTGCCCTATGTACAGATGTCCAGTGGGCTTTCCATCCTTCCTCCCTCTTACATGATTACATACCATACCCCGTGGTATTCAGCACCTGCCTTCAGTCTCATGACACCTTGTTCTGGTGGGTTGCAACACAAACTTCACATCAGTTTTGACACTGGGCTGAATGGCACAGACCAAAGAATTGGAAGGTTGAGAGAAACCTTGGATTCATGCACTGTGTGGGTGAGCCAATCCACTGGAAAGGAAGCTGTCCCTGAACAACATGGATACAACCACTGTCCTCACATGGCATGGCATCCCTGAAGCAGAACCATTCACTTGTATATAGCTGCTAGCTAACAGCACAGTCAGAAGGCCTATGAGCCAAGAAAACACAGGTGCTCAGGGCTGATAAGCAAGCGGCACGAGGCTGTTCAGGCAATCACACGGCCACACAGAGCTTCCTCTGGAGACCTGCCTGGTTAAATGTTACTATCTACTACAGTTTTCAACACAATTGACATTTGTCCAGATATTTTTAACACTTTTCTCTTACACTAGACCTCCTTTATGCTGTTAAAAAAAAAATAAATCTGCTGCTTTGATTTGGAGAACATCGTACCTATACCTGAACAGGAGAACATGGGAGAGCTTTCTCTTTCCACACCTGAGGGCACATTTGTGACACTGTTACTGAAACTGGGTCAAAGCCTGAACAGATGCCATTGTCTCACAAGCCAAATTTTTTCCAATAGAAGGAAACACAAGGACATGTGCACAAGAACAGTGATGTGCTGTATCAGGTAAACTGGTGTGGACAAGCAGAGAACCAAGACTTTAAGAACACAGATCCCACCCACACAGTTAAAATAGACACAAAAGCAGGAAAGGAAGAGTCTCAGGGGTGAAACACAGCTGAGGAGGATAGGTGACCAGAGCCTGATCTAAGGATAAGTAAATCCTACCAGTTTGCATCAGAAGGGATGAAGACATGTTCTCTTGATTACAGAGATAGTCATGCACAGCGTAATGTAGTCAACCAGACATGCAGTAAAGAGACCAAACATCCCAGACCATCCAATACAATGTTCACATGCAGAAATAGTTCCAACACACTGATGGAAAACTCTGGGTTCATACTTTGCCTTAGTTGTTGTTGATTTTTTTTCCTGGATAAATTTTTAATATTGCAGCAAAAGAGAAGGTGGCAGAAACCATGGCCTTGATTGCATCCCTCATGGCAGATTATATTGTGTGATCTATGTCCCCATCGGTAAAGTTGTACATCTTTCCCCAGGCTTTGCTTGGGAAAGATTTCTGTTCCAAATAATCCAGGTCAATCTCAATATTGTTAGATTGCACGTATCATTATATTTTTTGTTTGTAGTTAGTTTAGACTGCATGCACAAATTGATCTCAGCTGAAAAATGCACCATACATGGTGTTAGCTGAAATGGCAGTTTTGAGTGATTTGCAGGCTGGCACGAATGTATTCATATAAGCATTCTCCAGCACTTTCTATTTCCACAAGCCAGTGGAAGTGCAGCTGCTGCTGTGTACACTGCCTGCAGATACTGACAGCCTGGACCACAAGAAAGCCTTTGGCACACTAACTTTTGGTAATAAGGCTTTCTGCCATGCATAAATCTGCACAAGAGTGGAGCTCTCTATAGTGAATTCAATGTCCTTTTCAGTAAGTAACAAAAACACTTGAGTTATTCAGGGGATATTTCATGTTTCTAAATCGAGAATTTGCTTTGTCTCACTTGGCCTGAGTGAGTGTTCTTCACCCAAAAAAGGAAGAAACATTGTATTGAACGTAAGCCTGATGCACAGAGTGTGCAGTATTCAGCTATTTATCTTCATTAAAGTCTTTTAAGCTATCCAGTGTCAGAATTAATCTTTAGTATTTAGACTTCATTGCCAAAACATTTAGGCAGTCTCAGTTTTTAACTAGCTGTAAAAATGTAAAAATGTTTGAGGGAGTGTTTATAATTTGAAATCATATGAAGGAAGGTAGCCAATAAATCCTATATACATATTATTAATAAAAAAGCACTGTTTCTGTGGTTTCTGGTAGAGTATTATTTTCTGTGTAATAAAAATAATAAATCCTCATGGCTTCAAAAATACTTAGAGGTCCTATCTTGTTAAAGAAGAAAACTATAAAAGATACTGCTTTCCTTCTTATTTAAAGGAAATGCCGAACCATTCATAAAACATGTTCTTCATATTGAGTAAGAAAGTATGTGCCACATGCAAAGAGTAAGAGGGGAAAGAAAAGAAATCTCTTTGCTGCTCTGGGGAGAGAGGACAGCAAGTTTCTATTATATTTTTTTTTTAGTTGACATCTGTGCCATAAAGAATATTAGTTTCCACAAAGATGTGAAAAAAACTCCCAAGACTGTATGTAGAAACTTTAGTCTAAAGCAGATACCGTAATGAACTTGTTCAGGAAATGTGCAACACCAGTACTTTTCACAATATTATTTATGGATATCAGCATTTTCTGAAGAAAGGAAATCTATTCATAACAGAATTCTTATTTTTTCCTCATGAACACAGGATTGCTGTCAATATAAAAGGAAGATTCTCACATTTGACATTTCACACTATAAATTCTGAAGGAGTGCAGAAGACTTAGGCACTCAGCTCTCACTGACTTTCGAGTGACAATTAAGCTCCGAGAAGTGTCTGTGCCTTTAAGGATAAATAAAGGAAGAAAATAACTACACAGCACAAGCTTAAATTTAGTTAAGATAAAAATATTGGTATTAGATTTTATTCAGGTAGAAGTCCTAAGTGCTGCTATCTGCAGACAGAAAAAGCATAAGGCTCTCTGATGGGATTTCTTTTTCATCTTTTACAACTGGTCACTTATGTGCTGTAGATATGTCTGACTATTCACCAGAACATCTCTCCCCTCTCTCAGCTCCTCCAGTCCTTTGGTCTTCAGATCAAGTGGCAACAAATGCCAGTGAAGCCTGAGTGCCCAGGTTCTCTGTGAGAGAAGATAAAGGTAATTTTTTTCTTGAGCACTCTGATAATTCATATCAAAACAGCTGCAGTGATAGTCAGTGGAGGGAGTATACTTCAATAGTCAAGGATTCTTCTAGTGGGGAGCATTTTAGACATGGTGCTAATTTATTGTGCAATACTCAATACAAAGACTTCAACAAAAGCACAGGCACCCAAAGTGTTTTGGTCATAATAGTTTCCATTACTATCAATCTTTCTGTAAAGAAAAACTGCTACAAAAGATGCAATTTATTTCACATGTTTTGCAATTTTGATTTGCATATTTTACAAGTTGTTCAAGCTCTTAGGCTAGGCAGTAATAACAGGAAGGTTTAAAATAAGTCACAATGACTTGTTTGGTCTGGAATTGGGAATAAAGATATCAGAGCTGGTATGTTCATAGTATAAGTCTGAAATTTTCTGTTTCAGTATAAATTCTGTAATTTTAAACTCTACTTTTTTATTCATTTAAACAACTGGTGATGATTTCTTACACTTTCACCTTCAGCCAGATATTCTCCTTTTTTTTTTTTTTAAGTGCACTATTTGCTGCAAACTAATTTTATTTCCTGCATGACATTGAAGCCATTTCTCCAAGACACAGGACAATTGTGCTGAACAAATGATCTGTCTATTTTTTAATATTAATAGCTTTCTCTTTAGCCTCTATTGTGCATTTAACTTTTGTAGTTCTCATTTATAGTCACCCATCCTGTCTGACCTAAGACAACACCTCTTTAAACTTAATTGGCCTCGCTGATATTTTGCAGTGTCTGAATAGTGTTTGATAATGGAAAAGGATCTGTATTTACTCTCATCCAAGAAAGTTCTTATCATGTCTGTATAAAAACAAGCTATTTTTTTCCTCTATCATGAGTTCATAATCTTTAAACAAGTCTTTTTATGGTTAAGAGATCAGTTCTTTTGAATTACATTTTTTCCTGTCATGAACTATAACTATTTAGCAAGAAAATTAATATTTCTTACAAAAAAACACAAGATAAAACTGAATAATAATAATAATTAAAAAAACTCTCAGAAAAGATGCCAGACACCTGGGATCCCAGGAGCTTCATGGGGCCATTGTGTAGCTTAGTGTCCTGTTTTTATACTTTCCCACAACTGTCCATTATCTTGTCGCTAAGATGTGCAAAAAATACAAGTCTTCCAGGGCTGTTTGTTCTTGTCAGTGCAGAAGACAGTAAAGTCTGCAGCAGACAGAATCATTAATTATAGATGACTATACACAGACCTTCCATAGGGGTGAATTGCACAGTAAGAGTCAACAAGCAGTGGTCAAAATCTGCTGGTGGAAAAGGGTTTTGTTGTAATATTTTGTGGGTAGTATGGGTCTATGTTCCTGACTTTGGCTCAGGACAACAGTTGTGTGAGGTATCTATACTCAGTTTCCAAGAGAGATGCCCATTTCTCAGCCAACAAATTTTGTGCTTGTGCAGAATTATTCCATTTCTCCTTTCAAAGAAACTGAAACTTGCAATGAGAAAATGTATTTGCACAGCTTTATTTTTGCCCTGTATTTTAGACAGATTGTCACCACATGTTGCAATTTTACTCTTCCACTTAGGTAGAACTTTGTATAACGATTTCCTTTTCCATCTTTAGGGACTTTTGGGAAACCAATAACCTCGTTTTCTGATTTTACAGGTCACAAAAATAATTTCAAAGCAATAATTTGTAGTTAATGGTTTCATACTTGAAATCAGTAATATACCTTATAAACGCTGCATAGAACTGCACTGAAGATTTTTTGGAATTATTTATATATTGACAAAGAACATGTCAGGACTAAAAAGTATCTGATTAAATATTTTGCTGCTCAAAACCTGGGATTCATCAAGTCATTGTGAGCTGTTTATTTGTTTTGATGTTATTCCCCCCCTCCTCCTCAAATTTTTAGCATTAATTTACATGGATTTTACTGCCTGAAATTAAATTATGCAGTTCACGGAAATGCACAAAAATCTGTCAGTGCCCTGAAAGATGCTTAGTGCTTTAAACTTTTCCCTGATAACTTCTTATCTAGTACTTTTTCCAAAATCAATCATTAAGTCTTCTTCAGTTATAGTTCTCATAACAGGAGCTCAAGGAGATGGAGAACATGTCTTAACTATTTTAACCATAAAAGTGTATGATTAAAAATATCTAGTTTACTTCTTCAGGCAGGTCTAAACCAGCGTGATTCCTCTGTTATGAATTCAAATATTTCATTATACAGATAGAAAGAACATGGGGGAATGCCACAGGCATTAGGACTCATAAGTCATACATTCACAGTACTGGTTGTATTATATAAGTGATATACCACATCTGCACACATCTTTGTCAGAAGTACACTCTTCTGCTGTGCAATGTGATGGGTACCTTCAGCTGCTGTTAAAACACCATCCATCCTTTACATTTTTTTCATTATTTCATATACCTTTATCATCATCTTCTACTTCTTGAATAGCCAAATCTTGCAGTTTTCAGCAGGTTTTGGGTTTACAGTGTGTGTGTTTTCTGGCTTAAAGATACAGCATGAATATGTTGTTGTATATAACAACAGTGCAATTTAATGCTTTGTTTTATTTGTTCTTCTGCCTGTTTGGGTTAGTATGGTTCACTAAGTGATAACAATTGCTTACTGAGAAATGTTATTTTTTTTCCATATCCATTTTTTTGCATTTAATCTCGTTTTTCTTGTTTGCTGCTATGTGTTATTTCATACCAATAAAATCCTTCCTTGATTAGGAAATTCATTTTTACTTTTAAAGTGCTTATCAATTATTTTATATTTTTTTTATCTCTTGGGTTTCTATTCTTTTCTCATATTAAGCAATGACAAAACCCACTTTATTTCCACAGACCATATGAGCTTCAGGTCTAACTTTAATAACTGGAGAGCACTGTCTTTGTTCTCATCATTTGTATCGTGACAAGTTACAGTACTGGTACAAAAAATATAGAAGTGTGAAAATAAGCTAAAGGAGCTGGCACTTCCATAGGAAAAAAAAAAAAGGGGAACACAAGTACAAATTATGCTTAAGCTCAAAAAAAATAGAAAAATGCAGTAAGACAGTAAATTGACTTGCATACAAGTTCTTCATTCCCCTTCATCACAAGAAGAAAACACACAGACAGTGGAAACGATGAAATTGGTACAAAGTACTAAAAAACAATCCAGCCATGCAGAGTGAATAACAGAAAAGGCAAGGCAAAAAAATAAATGAGAGTAACACTGTGAGAGTACCAGGATGTAATTTCTGGGCTCCTAAGCAGCAGAGTGATGGAAATGTTGGTCTACAGTCACACTGAAAGGAAAAACTGCCAGCCAACCTGATGCTTTTTTTAATGCTTTGAAATAGTGCTCCCTGGGTAAGTCAGACTCGTTGCTATCAAAATTAACTCCAGTCACAAAGAGAAAACATCTTTCTCTAGAGTAGAATGAAAAAAAAATACTTTGAGAATTGAATGTCTTTAAACTGGCTGGACTTCATGAATTTCATTCTAAGAGATAAAAGAAAATGACATAAACTCAGAAGAAAAAGAGATGACCTTGAAGAATTTTTGGAGAAGGGTGAAGTACCCGAACACTTGGAGAAATGTTTCTAAAAAGGCAGAAAACAGAAAATACAAATATTCAAATATTCAGTCCTATAGATTGGATAGAGTATAACCCAATTCTGGAAAAGGAATAGAACCCTGGAAAAGTTCTGGAGAAAGCAATCTTTTAGCACATAGTAAATAACAGAGAGAACGATAACTGAGAGCATGTTCAAGTACAACTCCCATTAAAAAAAATGTAGTTTTCTTCTAGGTAACAGACTTTCTGCATACAAGGAGAAGGCACAGTAAAAATAGCATTGCCACTAGTCTCTTGTAAGCTCTCTAAATATTTCTAAAACAATTTGCCTATGTTACATATTTAGTGAACAAAAAAAGTGTAAGATGGTGTGTTATATAGGAGAAGCTTTTATTGACATGCCTTTGAAATGATGCAGCCTCAGACTTACTGTTCTGCTTCCACAATTAGGTATTATATGGGCAGCTATACCACGTGAAAATACATTAATTTTGTCAGTCTTAGCACGCACCCATTAGGTTACACACATCCCTAGTACGGGCCATTGTTTTGTTTATTCTAAAACAAAAGCTCATCCAAATGTTCTATTTATCCAAGTGTCTATTCGTTTACAGAAGTAGGTTGTAAATTTCACCAAGTACAATATTTCTTACACATTTTTTGGCACTTTTACTTCTATTCTCAGCTGGGAAAACGCTAAACAGAACACCTCATGGTAGTCAAGTATTTTCTTTTTTGGCACCAATCCAAAATTCAGAGATGAAGAAGAAAAATTTGAGCCTCAAAAGCACTGAAGAAGTTTTGGGTTCAGTTTGCCACGTGAAAAAGGTTAATAAGCTCTTGATGTTTTTCTGGCATTCTGGCCCAGGCACTGATAGCAGTGGGCAGGAGGGAAACATGGGAAACATGCACACTGTGAAGGGGGATGTTCTTCCATATGGAGAGGACAAATGGACATTGCTGGTGGACATTTCTGCCAGGCAAGCCTTGGGGGTTTTGATTTTATCTTTTTGAAAGATCACTTTGTTTGAGCTTAACTGAAGCTCTGGTGGTTCTGTTTATATGAAAACTAGTAATTCCTCGGGAACCGGCTGAAGCTGGGACAGCCCCCTTCTGTGGCCATGGAGCCTGATGTTATTTCAGTCACGCTCTCCATACAGCCATTACTCAGTCGTTCAGCAATTCAGCACTGGCATAGATGTGGTCAAGCAAAGCTGATGCAAATTATTATATAAACAGTATCATTGTTGCATTTAGCTGTAGCAGAAGATTTATAGCTTCACACAATCCCATAAATCATTCAAAGAGCCTGGAGCTTCTCAACTACAAGGAAGAGATTTTGGCTCTGGCACTTGCAGAACCAGAGTAGACCTGGTGAATGAGGCGACAGGTGAGTGCTTCAGTAGAGTCCTCCCTCCAGCCTCCAGTGGTCAGCCGCTTTTTCCCACTGGGACGTACAATTTCGGAGGTACCAACCCAACGGCTGGACTAGCAATGTCTTCAAGTGTGCAGCTTGCTGGCCCAGAACTCAGCAACCCCGTGTCCAGCTTGAAACACAGGTTACATGTTAGGTCTCTCATGGGGTAAGCAGGGAACCAGTTGAGTGCTCCTGGTCCAGATGGGGTCCTCCCTCCACCACAGGAGCCAGCATCATAACTTCTCATCCCAGAGCCAGGAACCAGACCTTTAGGCATTGCAGCATTGAGTACAACAGTAATTTGACCAGTTTTGGCTACCAACGTATTTCTCAAATCACTTGACAGTTCATTGGATAAAGAGGAGGGAAACATTTTAAAAAGCAATGTGTACGGCTTATAGAATAAAATTTCAGTGATACATTCTCAGCTTATGCTGTTGAGGAAAATCAAATCAGGAAAACAAAGATATAAATATGTAACTTCAATTTCTTTGCTACTGGACACTTTCTATTTCATATGGGGCCCATCAAGTTAAACTTTCTTAACTGAAACCGTAACGATTATAAAGAGACCATAGAGTGCAGTAAGGATGTAAAAAATACATTGATACAAAGCTGGTTGCCTTCTAATAAAAGAACAAGAAATCTCAGGTGATCCATTTTAATGGTCAGACCAATAGCTCTGTCTCATTAATCCCATGCAAGAGTGTGTTGAGATATAAAAAGCTTCATGAGTCATTTGTCCCAGTGCTGCAGATTCCTCATGAACCTTGTGACCACTTGTCTTGATGTATTTGTAGTTGCATCAGCTGATATGTACATTACTGATTTGATCTTAAAACTTCAAAGGACCAAAATTAATGAAACTAAAATGGTGTTTAATGGAAGGGGGGAAATTCATTGAAAAAATTGGATTAATAACAAATACAGTAAACCAAAACCTGTTATTTCATTTTGATTAATCCTATGTATAAATCAATATCAAACTCACACAATAATTTTGATTAAAAATGCAGGAAATGTTTATTTCAGCATTTTCAGATCTTTCAATTTGAGTTTTAAAATGACATTTCAGATCAAAAAGTGACAACTTGATTAAATAACAGCTGAAAATAAGAAAGGGGGTTTGGATCAAATATTTTTTTTATTAAATGGAACTTGCAATTTTTCATTTTTTATTTGGCAAAGAAAACAAAATGTGCTCCATTTTATACTGATTCATTCCTCAGTAATTTTTCATTGCAACTTATTAGCCAGCAGTTAATCACTAACTTAACATAAATCATATATATCATAACAGCTTCAACTGCATTTTCATAGTACCATGTGAAAAGACACCCAGTTACACAAACTGATAGAGGATCTTACTGCTATAATAATATAATGATTCTTTATCCAATAGTTATTGGGGGAAATCAGTTTACACTACAATATGACTGCAAGTACAGTTTTATATGTTTTAGTCACTGACACACCAAGAATCCATTGGTGGTCCCATCATAGTCTGATTAGACACTTCACCTACAGAATGAGCAAATTTCTAGACACAGAGCTGTGCAAACACATTTTAAGTACATTGGCCTCAGCTCAGCACCAGAGGTTTCAGACGTCCTTTCAAATTCTTGCAAAGTTTATATATTGGCAAAGATAACAATACTACATTGTCATTTCACTAAAGGACACAATCCTTTTTCCTTTGAAAATATCTGCAAAAAATGTTTAACTGGTGATTAATTAAAATCATGTGGTTGAATTCTCCAAAAGCCTTAATAAATCAAGATTTGTAATTCAAAATGTATGGCTAGATTGAAAAATTCAACGTTACAAGGGTAGATAGATTTTGTAACCTTTCATAAGATAATATTTTTACAAACAGTATCACATTCCCCATGTATTAGTAGAAAGGAAATCAATTCCTTTTAAATCCATGTAGAGAGGTAAAAATAGCATGTACCCTTTCCCAAACACCAGTAAAAGAGAATGAACTAATGACACTGTAATGAACAGCATTTGCATTACTGGCCTTGTCTGCCAGCCTTTTCTAAGACATTAAACTGAAAAGGGGTAGATTTAGACAAGATACAAGGAAGAAATTCTTCACTATGAGGGCGGTGAGGCACTGGCACAGGCTGCCCAGAGAAGCTGTGGATGCCCCATCCCTGGCAGTGCTCAAGGCCAGGCTGGATGGGACTTTGAGCAACCTGGTATAGTGGAAGGTGTCCCTGCCCATGGCAGGGGGGGTGGAACTGACAGTCTTTAAGGTCCCTTCCAACCCAAACCATTCCATGATTCTATGACTAGCAGTATAACTCAGAAATCTCTATGCTAGCTGACAGTTCATCAATATCACTGAACTCCTGGTCAACAACCGGGTTTTTATGTAAGTGTTCACTTATGGAAAATGGTACTTGAGCAGAACTTAGGCCCCTACGCCCAGAGTTGTAATTCCTACATCCATCCTAATTTCCTGCTAAGTATTGAAGGCTGCTAAACTGCACACTTTTTTTTTTTTTTTTTTTTTTTTTACTTTACAAATTGACAGTTCTCACAACATGTGAAATTCTGAGTAGGTCAAAAGATGACTCAGTGCTTTGCCCACTGCAAACTGCTGCATAACTTTATGGATGATAAAAGTATTCATTTAGTCTTTCCATCAGACAAAGGCACTGCTAATTTTCAACAAGCCTAGCAAAGCAGCAGGCTTAATCAAACAGCAAACTTTTTACCTTTTTTCCTGACTATCACCCATAATTCTCTGTCGCTATTTGACAAATTCACTAGCTGGGAATATTGTATTCACTTTTGGTCTCTTTCACCTACATTATAGTAAGCTTCAGACTCTCTAATTGTAACTCCATATAAGAATGAGGTCAGAAGCTTTTTCTGCTGACATTCTTTTTAGAACAATGTCCAGACAACCCATTGCATAGAAGGGAACTCTGTGCTTTCTCAGAAATCAAATAACTGAAATAGTTTCTTTACAAAGCTGTGCACACAGCTACCATTTCGTGGAGTGCATCACTGAAAGCATACTCAGAGAGGTGACAGTTTGTACCTGGCGGATCACTGACGTATACATGCGTCAGAGCCATGCAAACACAGCACGCGGGGCCTGGCTTTAGGTATTCACATATTGACATAACCTCCCCGTTATATCTTTCTTATAGTCTCAAGACGTAAATATTAACATTTCATTTAAACATTAATATACATCATTAACATATAGCATTTAGTTTTTATTTTGCCATTTACCAAAGAAATGTTATACATAAACTTGTCAAAGGAAATTACTTAAGGTGGGGGGTGGGGGGTGGGGGTAGGAGGTGAGGGCAACTACACCAGTGTAAATGTAAAAGGGCTTCAGGAAGTTAAGGGAGTTTTTCTGTGGAACTGAGGGAACTTGGCTTACTTATTCTGCTTTACAGGGTGCTGATAACTTTCACACAGTAAGATACCCATTAAACAACTAGGCCAAATAGCTTCCTAGCCTGGAGGCTGGCTGAAATCCAGGAAAAGGCTTATTCATCTCACATGACACTTAAATGGAATTTAGCTTCATAAATCCTAAGCTGTGATCGAGAAAACCCGGTTCCAATGGTACAGATCACCTAAAGCGAAAAGCATGCAGGTTCTGCAGGTAATTTACTCTTTTCCTTTGCAGTTCTCCAGGTACACTTCAGAGCTGTGTAAACCGACAACTACCTTATAATTTATGTGAAATTCATAAGCTGTCTGACAGATCTGATCTGTTAGGTCTGATAAGTATGAACGTGTTTTTTCAAGAACATGTTGAGGTGGAATAGTGACATTTTTTCTTTTAAAACCTGCAGAACGAGGAAAGGACACCTAAGTGGCACTTGTCTCTTAGCTACCAACCTGCTCTCATCAAGGAAAGACCTGGCTTTTACCTCAGTCTGAAGAACTTTATATCAGTATCTATCTACTATGAGACTTGCTATGCTGGAGTGAAGTACTCGGCACCTCTCCTTTTGAAGCTTTACCACTGCAGAGTAAAGCACACAGGGTACTGGAAAGAGAGCAAGCTCTAGGTCAGTCAATGGGGGAAACACCCCACTGGGAGAGGGAGGTCCTGCACACAGGTCCCTGCCATCAAGACCATTTTATACATATCTCATACATATTCCTCAAAGCTTAGACAAAATAAAGGAGTGATTCTAGAAAGCCTTCCCTTCCCAGCTGAATGCTGTGCTGATCTACACAGCTTTGCTCCTCCTCAAACTCATCATCTAGCACAGCAGATCCTCAAGCCTTTGCTGCCAAATATTAAATTAAGTCTTAAAAAGTGTGTGTGTGGGGGGTGTTAAATCATGAGTCATTATACAGAATAATCTGTACCCTGGTGCTTAAGACCTTTGTTTAGAAAAGTAAGCATGGGTTTGTGTATTTGTGTGATCTGCCCTGCAGCAGTGACGCCTGGAAGCACTGTAGTGCAAGGCCAGACGTATGCCTGCCAGGAAGCTAACGAGTGCTCTCTAAGGCATTGGGCTTGAACTCAGAAAAAATCCTTGCTGGGACTCAGTCCAGTGTGTTAATTTATGAACTGAAAAGGGTCTGGGAATCCGCTGCATAAATCCCAAGCTAGTAGTAGAATATGCATATGTGAAAGTTACACACACAACAAACTTTAAAAATTAAGTACATGAAAACCAGTTTCTTTCATACACAATATTCAGATAGCACGATAATTTCATTAATTCCATGTGGTTTTCTCATACCCAGCTACGGGGATATTTCTTTTTTACTGGCGTTGAATTCAGTGGTAGGAACGTGCTCTTGCTGCTTTCCCATTCTTCAGCAGCGGAACTGGCTCCACTGCAATAGACATGCCTAGATTGCTGAGAAGCTAAGCAGCACCTATTCCACATATATTAAAACAGAGAGGTATGTTGTCTTCCCCCCTAGTCCCATTTCCCAAAAGCAGTTGCTGTACTCAGTGTAGGTAATTTCCCACAACATTACGATTGCAGATGTTCGGTACTTTGTAAAGCAGAGATGCCAGGGGCAAGCATCCTCAGTTTCCCTAACAAAATTTTGTTATCTTGCTTCTTTCTCTATGGTATCCAGCCTCTAGGAGATGTCAGGTCACCTCACAACATTCCAGATCTATTGGGTTTACAGATCTATGGAAGCTTTGTTGATTTTCAGAAAATGAAATATGTTGCACTTTAGATGTATGTCACAATTCATAGGCTAATCTGGTCTATGAATATCCTTAACAATACTTACTCAATAATAAAATTAGATAATTAGGTGTCACAAACAATAAAAGACTGCACTGCCATTGCATGACTGCAGCAACACCACAGCAGAATGGGAGATAAGCAGGAGCCCAATGCAACATTCAGCTTGTGTTGGACATGATACAGCATTCTGTTCCCTTCTGCCAGCAGCTTCATCTGTTGATGCAGTAATTGCACACTTAGAGGTTTGAAATTTTTACTTGTACAAGTGCATATAAAAAGGGTACATCTTTGCATACAGTTGGTTTTAGACTCATATTTAGAAAGATCAATGTTACTGGCTATCTGGAGAAGAAAGTTGAGTACATCTGAAACAGTGCCTAGTAAAAACACCACCACCACAAAGCAGTGAAGTGGTAACAGTGTAGGACTTAGGAAAAGGTAGGGTAAATAAATACTATGGAACATTTGTAATGAGTGTTGTGGAAGTTCATTCCAGAAAGTGAAAAACAGTTGCAGAAAAAAAAGAAAAGCAGCCCTGGAGATTTAATGGTGTGTTTGCTGATAGTTACTTAAAAATATATATATGAAACATCAGTCTAATGTGTGGTTACAGTTAAAGGCAAATAAACTACTGGAATATATCAAAGACAGAAAAATGCAATGAAACATGATATTTGCTGTGCAAAGCAAAACCTGATTGCAGGATATACTTGGGTTAAGCTGCAGATTTTTTTGCTTTCTATCGGAAGACTTGCATTGCTTTGGGGACAGAGTACCAGTGGGAAATCAGAGGGAGTCTGGGATTTAATACAAAATAAAGGCAGGCAAAAAAATGCTCAACTTAATTTTTACTAGAAGAGCATTCCTAGTAGCCTTATAGCAGTAGAATTTTTAAAATCAAAAGCAAAGCACCTTATGAGAGAGAGCACTTACAGAAGACTTACACTGTGCATGTTTCTGGGAAGGATTACATTTCAGAATATTCTTCATAAGATTACTAAGAGTAAATGAAGAAATCATGATGAATTATTTCACTGTGACTACAGCAAGTGGGTAGAACCAGCAGGACTATCAAAAGAGACGGTTTATATTAATCAGAATCATGGAATGGGTCATGGCCTTGGATACTGAATCATATTCAAGTGTATGTTTTGGTTGGTCTTATATCTAACAGCAGTGTGTTTGCTCCCTAAATCCTGTTTATAGAAGTATTTCAGACTATGTCTGGTTGGACTGAGAAATGGCCTGTGGGATCCACAGTTGTGGCTATTTGGATACAAGGCAGGTTCAGCGTGGATTAAGCTGAACCGCACCCATGTCTTGCTGCACCCCAGCTGACACGCCAGGCTGAGGCACTTCTCTGATCTGAGGCAGGGTAAATTTGCTCAGCCACAGCCCTGCATGCCACAGGTTTCAGAGCAGGGCTGGGTTTCATTTTGCCAGTGCAGAGTATCCTGCCTTTGCTTGCATCTGCAGGTATGCCCGAAGCACCCAGAGATGCAGCCAAGCATGCAGAGGGATTTGGAGAGTGCCAAGACACCCTGCTGCTGGTTGATAGAAGTTAGGTGAAAGGCACTTTGGAAAATGCCGCTGCATGCATACCTGCGAGTTCAGGTGTCTAGCAGTCTGGGTCTTTGTATTCAGAGGGGTTGACTTGTTGCCTTTCAAAAAGTGATGGTGAACGGGTAAGAGAGACTGTCACTCCAAGGCACCCTTGTGGGGACCCTGTCTCCCTGCTTTCAGGCAAGGGGTATAGCAGAAGAGGATCAAATGCCTGAAGCACTTGCTTTGGACCTGGTTTCCATTTCATGTTCCATTCCAAACTCCTGTAAAGCATGACACTACTTTCCATAATGATGAAGATATCTGTTGTTCTATTTGCACTGCCTTTGGAGTCACAGTAACCAAATATCATTGCTTTCCTGAATTGCTATGATCTATAGGTTAAGATTTCCCTGAAAATTTGCATCCTGTCATACACCATTGTGTGTGAGTATACTTCTGGAACTAGTAGCAGATATTCACACATGGGTATTCAGTTTTATTTTAAAATATTTTTTAGTTCCTGACCTCCTTTGTACTGGCTTTGGGCTAATACCTGTCTTGCCTTTTGCTGAGGATAGTTTAGGAGCTTCTGTGGTTGATCATTCAGAACTCATATTTGAGAACATTTCCTTCTTGAGTTGCTTGCACAGTACACTGCAAATCTGAGAAAATTTTCAGAAAGGGGAGTGTCCTGCTATTTTTAAGGGTGGCCATGTGTTAGCCAGTAACCTTATACTTGATTTTTATGTTGTTTCCAATGACCAGCACGCTTCATTTCTCTAAAGCAGCATAAATAACGTTCTGCCTTTCTATCTGCTGGATTCAACTTTACAGGATACACTTGGACTTTTGGAGTAAGAGTTTTCCAGGTCTGTTTTCTATATCTTGAAAAATTCTTGATTTTCACCTTTTTGCTAGAACCTTACCCTGTGAAGCCTTTAGCAATGGATGTAGAGGTTCAGTGCCATTTACAGTCAGGAAGTTAAAGGATAAAGTAGCTCATTTGTGGTTATGCAAAGTTAAAATTGGCCTGTAACAATAGAAATATTTGCCAAGCCTAAGAAAAACAGTGAAGTCATAGGGTTTGGCTTGTCAGCTAGGGTCCTGTTAACCCTTCATCACACAAGTAGACCTCTTTTAGTCTAAGAATATCACTGAGGTCAACATACAAACAAGATAGCCACCCCTAATAAAGTTTTTATAAGAGTTATAAACAATACAGCTTCACACATGATTAATTAACTCTAAGTCAATGATACAAGTTTTTGTGCTGATACACCTCCTCATATGACAACAAAAATAAAAACACATCTGTAGACATCTTTCATTTGCTAGTTTGGGGTTTTTTTCCAGGAAGATGGATAATGTCTTGATTTAATTTCAGCCCTATGGGAAAGCATGAACTTATGTTCAAAGATGTTACTGATAGCCTTGGAATTCTTCTTTCCTGTTTTGTATGAACAAATAATTGAATGGAAAAAAAACAACAGCCCTTTAATATAAAACATATCCAACAATGGCCCTGTCAGCAATGGGCATTTTTTTTTTTTTTTCCTTAAGAGCTATACCCTGAGAATATACAATCAGGAAAGCCTTGGAAAACAGGCAGCAAAGAGCACATTCCAAGAGAGCAAGAACAAGCAAATTTAACGCAAACATACACCATGTAAATTTGACAGCAGAAAAATTTTCCTTCACAGTAAAGGGGAAAAATGCATATTTCCCATAATTAGTAGCAATTTGCAGACAACACCTATGAAAAATACATTTCAGAAATCCTCAGCAGATAAAAGCCACCATAAATGCAAGAACATTGTTCTGTAAAATTTAAGATGGTCTTTCTGAGAGGAAGGATGCAGGTTCCGTTTAATAGGTCATGTGTGTCACGGGACAAGTCAAAATAATTTATATTACTTACTTTCTTCTCCAAAATGTAGTTTTAAAAGTAATACACCACTGCACTGTCTGTGCACATAAAAATTGCAACGAACAGAATTTTCAGCAGATCTTAATTAGTTTTGAATCAAAAGGGAAGAGATTTTTACTTGGTGGGTAAACTAGCAAATACTAAACTGTGAAATATTTAACCAGATGGTGGTCCTCAACTTATGGTTGCTGAAGCAGTTACATTTGCTATTTTTCATGCTTGTCAGTTTAAGACAGTGAGATTACAGCTAAGAAAATGTGCAAACCGAATGGATATTTGAAAGGAAAATTGAATTGAAGGATATTTGGAGACACCAAGAGTAGCAACTGCTATTGAAGCAAGCAAATTTTTCTTTTAATGAAAGTGGGGTTTTTTTAGTCAGTTTTGGATGTAAACCTGTACTGACAAGCCTTGAAACTGATTGAAAGAATAAAAGAAATAAGTTTATATTAACACTAATATACTAAGAAAAATCTGTCTGGTTTGGAAACACTGACAGAATGATATTTCACATGCCGAATCAAGAATGCACAAATATTGAATGCTTAATTTCTTCCTATACACAAACTTTACGTACCCATGATTTCTTCCTACCTGTACACTATGGGCAGAACAGTGGGTTTTGCTTGAGGTCCTCCCCAGGGACAGCAACCAAGCATGGGGCTTCCCAGCAGGTATCTCCAACAGCCTGGGCCACTCAATTTGCACACCCTATAATCCCTTTTTCCTACTTTGTGATCCTCCTTTTTGCCATCCCTCTACCTCCCTTTGTCCATCCCAGGTTTTTCCCAAATGAAAAAACTACCTATAATGACTTTTTTCTGTATTGGTTGCAGTCTTTCTACATCTGTACCCAAATCTGGTATTTCTGATGCTATCACTTGTGTGATTTTGGTCTTGTATGTTACCGTGCAAAGTACTACCTAGATGTTGCTAGCTTCGCAAGACTGCATTCCCCAGAAGGTCCCCAGTATTCACCTCCAGTTATTGGTGAAGTTTGGCTGTTTCTCATGTAATATCCGTTTAACCACCTCTGAGATCTATCTAGCCCTCATGGTGCTATCTGTAGCTTTTGTTTGCTTCTTGCAGTTATTTGTTGTATTAAGCAATTTCTCATGTCATGCCCAGTACTTCTCCCCACCCTGCTCAGATCACTTAGCCTCAGGCCAGGACTTAACCAGCAGTCCCACAGCTTGCCTGCAGCCCTTGCACAAAGTTTCATATTTGCAAACTTCACCTGTATTGTTCTGTTGTGTAGTAGGTTACAGAAGGGGTATGTGAAAGAAAAATTCTTAGTAAAGGGATTTTGTTGGTAAAAATTCCTCTCTCCGTTTGAGAGTCTTAGCCTGCACACCTGACAAGCCAACTGTCTTTTCAACTAATCTGTGCTTTGCTTTAATGTGTTCCTGGGGGGGAGGCAGTAAGGACCAGAGAACATTAACATTAGATGCAGGACACAGTTACACCCAGTATAGATAGCAATATATCGTCTACCATTTGTGCTTATCACTTACAGACTTGGATTTAAGATCTTATCTGTAGGAAAGACTTTATGTTCCTGCTGAAAAGCAGATGAAGATGCACAAACACTTAAAAAAAATCCACAAAACAAAGCAGAACAAGAAAAAAAAAAAAAACACAAAACCCAACCAACTTATTTTTTTACTTATGTCAATGAAAATAAACTCCCTACACTGAATGTGTTTTGGAACTAAATAATTTTGGGAAAGACTCAATTAATTTTAAGTACCTGAAAGTTAGCTGTCTGAGCTAAGATTGCCATGTTATCTCCCTCAATCACTAGTCACTCTCATAATACAACACATCAAAACCCAGAACAACAATTTAAGAGTTGTAAGGTACATTGCCATCAAAAACTAGTCTACTTCTTTTCAGAAACTGTATCAATACCCAACTTGGTTTGCTTGAACTAGATGCATAACTTCAAGATAGCAGGAGAAACTAATTCTGGCCTATCTAACCTACTTAAGGTTTTACCAGAACTCTGGACTATGGACCTTGACTTCAAATCTTTGTTGCAAGAGCAACCTTGCTTCCAAATGCAAAGATGAAGAAGTCTGAATGCTTGGTGTGTGCTCATTATTTTAAATTATTATATTATACATATGAGTTACAGATTAAATAAGAGAGCAGTGCCATATTACAAAATGACAAATTTAGTATTAACACAAACGTTTTCCCTTACCTTAAAAAACTTAAGAAATTTTTAGGCAAATATCTGAACACAAAAGTACAGCTGATGGTGGAACAGTTTGGGAGAGAAATGAGCAAGTGAGAACAAACTTCTTAAAATGAAAAATGTTAGACTCATTAACAATGCAAAAATAGAAATTTGCACAGCACTTATTTCAGTGATAGTTTTATGTAAAAGGTAGTAAAAATTGCAGTCCAGAGATCCCCATATTGAGTGGTGAGCATCTTCAGCAAATCCTGGTTACTGTCTAGAGAGGTTACTGTTGAAATATAGATACAGAAAACAGAAGAGAAGCGTTACCAGATTGCTAGTACCTGGGAACAAAAGCTACTTATCATAGAAGCTTGAAATGAGTTTGTTTTCATTTACTGTTAGGTAAACAAATGACTGCAGCTTCAAAAACTTCAGAAGCTCACTTTTTCTTAGCTGTCATCTGTAACCATGAAACTATACTGTCTTCCCACCAGCTCATACAGACCTCAGTCATTACTCATTTTTTCTTACAAAAATCTGCATGGTGAAGTTTTACTTAGCTCTGCAGCCATGGCAATGGAAGCCCTTTTGTGATTTTGTTTGCAGAAGGTTTTTTAGATAAAATTAGATAGTACCATGTGAAGTCCCCCCACTCACAACAAGAATTAGCTGAATAAAGGCCTCTCCTGCATGCTAGGCAATAGCATTAGACAGCTCCACGCTGGGTGATATCTGTAAATATATTCCTCTGTAAAGATATTTCCTCCAGTTGCAATTGCTGGTTTACCATAGTTGAATAAAACCATATGCCTAAGAAATCCAGATGAACTCCCTCCCCAGACCTCTAATGACAGGGCAAAACAGAACATGAAGAGCACCATGTAAATTATTACATTCTGCTACCATATTTGCCATTATGATTTTCAGCTACTCTGAGATAATTATTTCTCTCATGGCTGATGGTAAAGGAAAGCAAACACATATGGTATTGTTTGGCTTTAAGGCTTTTGACACTGTTGTGGTGAAATTACGATACACAAGCCAAGGAAATGTGGGACAGAGGAAATCATCACAAGGTGCACATGTATTTGAAAAAATATTCTAAAAGCTATTAGCAATGATTTGTTCCTGAAGTACTCAGGAACCTATAAATACCTGTGCTGGGCTTGCTTAATACCTTTCTGAAATACTAGGAACAGAACAGAATATATATCTATAAAATTGGTGGGTTACACCAAGCTGGGTGGGTAGCAAACACACTGAAGGAATTAGATACATGGCCAGGCAGAAGAGTGGCAGATTAGAATGCAGAAGATGTTTAAAAAACAACTGTGTAACAAATACGATTCTGATATATATATAAAAAACCCACAACACCAAGCAGATGTATTTCTGTCTTGTAGTAAGACACGAGGTATAATTGCTCTTTTTCAATTGACATGGAAAAGGCCTCAGCTGAAATACTGTGCCCTGTTTCTGGCAGGCGGTTTTTAGGAGATGTATAGGCGTACCGGAAAATCTAAGGGAAAACTGAAAAAATGACAAGAAAAAAAAATACAATGTATGAGTAAATTGAGAAGGAGTTTGGTTTGTTCTCTGTAGGAAAGAGGACAAGCTAGGGGGCAGCTGGAAGGGGAAAGAGAAAGGGAAGACTCAATAATGGCATTGTAAAGAAGATGACAAACAGTTATATTGACAATTTGGGTCATAGGTTGGATTTAGGAAGCTACTTCATAATCCTGAGGGAGATAAAGCCCAGTAACAGGCTATCTACAGAGATTACGGAACCCATTTCGTTCCAGGAGGTAGCAAAGACCTACCTGGCCCTTCCTTAGCACATGACAGGCAGACCTGAGACAAATCTATTCACTGATTGTTTTCTCCTTTATTTTTGAGCCTTGTGCCCTAAAAGCAAAAGATAAATACGCTAACAAACTTTAAAAAACATACACTTTGGATATGCCAAGAGGATTCTTTAATGTATTAGAATCTGTCATTGTTCTAAACCCCCTGGAACATATATAGTTATCACAACATCAGACTTTCTATCCAGGCCCACCTGTCAAATACTGGGGACTATGCTAATGTCTCAGCTATACCAGTAACATACCAGTTTCTGCTTCTTATAATCTTCCCCTCACTATTCCTCTTTGATGCTCTTTTGCTTGATGCATCTTAATGTGCAAGACTTTCTGAAGGTAAAAGCATCAGAGAAATGGCAAAGCAGCCGAGGGTTAGAGTTATGCCACAGGAAACCACAAGAGCTTGTCATACGAGATGAAGTCAGTGTCAGGGAATGTTGCTTAAGCTCAGTCGTGAAACTACCTTCTGATTTTCTGTTCTTTTTGAGTGTAGCCACAGAGATGGTCATTCAGCATCAGGACTCAGTTTATACAAAAGTGATGTTGCAATTATACACCAGCTCTGTTCACCTTCCCATACTGTGTGTGGCTAATGACCTTCATCATGATGCCAGTTTTCTAATTTATCTCATTCCATTTAATCATCCTCAATGGCTTTTCCTCTTGTCTGAATCTTTAAACACAGCCAACAGGAAATCTTTTTCAGTGTCAGTGTTGACCACTGTCTGTGTAGAAACTTTATGACAATTTTCTATTTGCAGCCTAATGAATTATCAATCCCAGTGAGGAAAATATTGTATTACTTATTTCTATTTTGTATTGTGAAAATCATGTATCTGACATTAATTATATATATGTGCTCTAAATGCATGCCCCTAGTGCTTTTTACTTATTAGCTTTATACAAAAAATAATTAATAAGGCATTAATTTAACTGAATGTTAAATGCAGATGTGATTTTTTTTCTACCACTACTACTGCCATAGTATAGTCAACATTGGAAGATGCAAATCTCCTTTGAGTTCCAAGCTGGTAATCAAAAGATGCATTTCAACTACTAGAAATTGGCGGGGTTCAGTACTGTAATTACACAAAGGTGCAAAAGTATTAAACTCTGGAGAAGAACCACAGGAGAGAATATTCAGTCCCCATATTTTACAGTAAGGCTATTTATTTTGTGTTGTAAGACCAACCAAAGATTGATTTTCCTTTCTCTCCACATACTTTGGGGTTTTTGTTTTTTTCTTCTGCTCAGCCTGAGTGCAGTCTCAAAAACTGTAGATTGAATATTCAGCCCAAGGGACATGAACATCTGGAGAGGAGACTGGAAATGAACAGCCAAGAAGGAAGAGAGATTTCCTTCCCTGCTGAAGAAAATTCTCTTTTTAGAGGTGCCTGAAGGAGGCTTACATTTACTTCCATTCCTGCTCACCCTCTCCCAGACCATGCCTGTAAGTGAACTGTTTATGTCTCTGTCTTCTAAGTGTTGAGGTAGAAACCTTCACCTGAGGTGTGTGAAAAAGGGGGAAATGCTTGGAAGCCCGAAAGGAGGAAGGTGAATCATCAAAATAACCATATAAAATGTCAGTAAGCAGGTAAAGCACATATCAATAACAAATAAACAAATTTTCACATACCAAATCATATTCATCAGTTTATTTAAGTGCTCTGTCATTAAGTAGTGATGAGTTTTGATAAAGAGATTTGTAGAACTGTTTTTCTTTTCTCTTTAACACATGCTTCAATCACTGGGCTCATCCAGTACTGTGAGACTGAGAAACGTCTGTGGAAAGGATCTGGCAGAAATGATACGTGTATACCAGTTTCATCATCTCCTCACAAGCAGTACTTCTTTTAGTTTACACAAGCAGTATTACTCTAAGGTTAAGGATGTCCTTGCACTGTGCATGAAGCTGATGATGTGGCATGCATAAATACAGCCTGTTGCTAGGATTTTTGCAGTCAGTCCAAGCTCATTAGGATGCTACAATATGCTGAAACCTGTGCTGTCCTATTTTGTATGGCCTTATTTGATTAAAGCTAGCACAAACTGCAACCACTTCACTCGCTGTGTAGACATGGCCTTCCAAGCAGATCTGTATGGTCTAACAGATACCCGCTGTAAAATAATTATATGTTTGGTGTTAACTTCACAGATGATAAAACCTCCTGAAGTTTAGCAAAGGCAGAATCTGACTTTGGGACAGAATAACATCAGTCAACAGTGCCGTGTTCAGATTGCTGGAAAGCAGCTCTGAAGAAGAGAAGGGTAAAAAATAATATCTCTTTCTCAAGAGAGAAAAAGAAATTACGTGAACCTTCAGAGAAGGCAAGCTAATCTACATTTCTAAATAGACAGGTTGTTGGGGGTTTTTGAATTGCTGATTTCAAAAGACAACTGAATTATCTGTGATATTGATTTGCTCAAAGGAGTATTAAAACTTAAAATTAATGTATGCAGTAATATTTTTACTGTACCATCTCACTGAAAAGTAACTATATATAGATAATGAGTTACGTCATTAAACTGGCATAACCCTCAGTTATGCTGCCTCAGTTACTCATGACATTCTCTGCAATGAAGCATTACACAGTGGGTGAACAGTAGTTCACAAGTGGGACAGGGCAGACTGATTATTTTTGTTTAGCGATTCGTGCTGAAAGAAACCTCTGTTAATAGATGGAGCACAATAAAACACTTGTGGTATTGAAAAATATTTTCTAGGGGTATTGAAAAAGGATTCTGAATATTTCAGTCTTTACCAAGGCACATGATCTGGTTTGAATGTTTCAATAAGGACTTGGCATTGTTCGATTTACGTTAAGTTGTTAAGGTAAATCAAATGTACATTAATGTAAATAAAATGTACACTGAGTCAATAATGTCATGAAGCGATCGTTTCTACAGCATTGCTTTTGCAAAAATTGCTGATACAGCTCCAAGGTAACCAACTGAAAGTTTAGGACAAAATAACCAAGCCCTGTAAATAATCAAGACAGAAGGAGGAAAAGGGGATAAATGAAATATCTTACTAACTTTTCCTTATGTAAGGGTGTCATAAATTAGAAAAGGAAGCCAGAGAATTTGAGACCAAATTTGCAGAGATATTACTTCCCTGCTTTCTGCAACTGTGCTGTACCTTAGATTACAGAAATAGGAAAGAGAGAATGGTATCAGCTCATAAGGATTAAATAGGTTCTTTCCTGCCTGTCTCTTGGGGAGCTTGGAGATGTTTTAGGGCTAAATACCTGACTCAGAGCTCTGCCTAACAGGTACGTATTTGCCTTGAACTAATAAAGAAGAATGTTTTCCATTTAGTAGCTCCAGACTACTGCTCTGGCCATCTGGAAACTATTCCTGTGCATATTTAACATTCTATTTTCTTGATTTAATGAAAGGAACTATTTGCATAGCAGATTTCAAAGTACATCAGTAATAAAGCAGGACAAATATTTTAATGTGCAAATAGTATTTGAAAAGCTCATGGGTAAAGAAAAACACCCAGTGAAATGCTTGGTGTGCTAGAATTTACAGACTTTTTTTTTTTTAATTCTCTTATGTGTTTTTATGGAGTACAATAATACCAAGATCTTCAACATGATTAAGACCTCATAGATTCCAAATACACAGTTCATTAATAATAAAGCGGGACAGAAATTTTAATGTGCAAATAGTATTTCAAAAGCTCATGGGTAGATTAAAAACAGCCAGTGAACTGTTCAATGTACTAGAATTTACAGACAGATTTAAAAAAAAAATCTCATATTTATTCATATGGTCTACAGTAACATCAAAAACTTCAAAATGATGAAGACCTCATTATGGCAGGCACTGAAAAAGATGCTTAGATATTGCCAGAGACACCAGACAATTACCAAGAAGTAGCATAACACAGGACCCTTGAAATGTTGCCTGGAAGAGATCTACAGAAATGACACAATTCAATATCCTGCTTAAAGTGGGATTATAGCTAACAGCAGACTAGGCTAGTCAGCGTTTTGTACAAATTCTTGAAAATTTCCAAGAATAGAGATGCTATATCCCTCCTGGAATGAAAGGGTTTTCTTTATGTCTAATCTGAACTTCATGTATTGCCACTTCTCACCATTGTCCCTTTTTCAAGATATTAAATGAAGTCATTGTCATTACCACAAGTTAAGCTTCACAACCTCCTATCTGCTTATGGAGCAAACTTCCTTCACTGAGTGCTGACTGCAATATGGCAAAGCATCATGTTTTCTTGAAATTTGGTTTCTGCTGAAGGATACTCAGTGTCTCACCGGAGCTGCTCAAAACTTCTAAAGATGAGAGCTGAAGTTGAAAGATGAAACATTGGACTCAATGATCCTTATGGGTCCCTTCTAACGTAAAATATTCTGTATAGAGATGGCTCTGCCTGGGAATGTCCATCTGCTTCCTGTTAGAGGGTTTGAGCTTTTGCTTTGTTGTAACAGCAAAGTACATACAATGGACAGCCTTCCAGTGCGCACACAATACATCAAGAAACTGGGGCCAGGAGTAGCAATTCTGTATATCCAGCAGTCCTCCTTTACCCCTATACTAATCCCTGTCATACCATATTTAAAAAGGATAAAACTCCAGGACCACTAATACTAACAAGACTGAACAGCTGCAAGGCAAAGGATGTTTCACCTTTAGATTCAGGTTATAGAAGTAAATGTGAGTTTCTAAACATTAGGCAGGGGTCGTCAAACTTTTTAACCACGGGGCCGGCGCACGGATGCAGTGGCAGGCAGTCATCTGCGGCTGCTTGGTTTTCCCCCCCAACCCCTGGGGGGGGGGGGGGGGGGCGGGGGGGGCGGGGGGGTCTGTAAATACCAGGGGCCGGATTGAGGATCCTGGGGGGTCATATCCGGCCTGTGGGCTGTAGTTTGAGCACCGCTGACATTAGGTATGAGGTTCAGCCTGCACTTAAACATAGTCGTTTTGATGAGGGTGCCTACCTGTGAGAAGGCGTGCAAGCTCCCAGTGTAGTCAATGGACGCTACCGACTCAATTGTTGAAATATAAGTGCCCAGGACATGTCTCATGGCAGCATATCCCACCAGATACCTTCAGACAGCCATTCCTTTCCCCTCCTAAGGGCCAAAGCCTGAGAAACAACCCCACTCAGCAGCAGTGTCTGCTTTGCTGCCCCAGCTTCTCCCTTTGCTCCCCACCTCCCTCGTGTCTGCCCCGCAGCTGCTCCAGTATTGCTGCAACTGCCAATGCAGCTGCTCAGGGATTAGACCGGGAAACTAACTCAGGTTAAAAATAACATTTTCTTTTCATATTACTTTTAATCCAGCCCCTTGGATTGTACAGACAGTGAGAACTGGACTCCAATCCCACGCCATGGATACAGCCCCTAATAGTTTTTACTTTACGCAAGATGTTGCTCTCTTAGTAAACTGCTGCAGCAGATGTCATCTTGAAACTATATGGGTTTATCCCCTTTCTTCTCACAGACAGCACCATGATTGTCAGTGTTTTTTCCTGTCACATGCATCTCTTGACTAACTTCTCGCAAATGTTCATTAGCCTGAGCAGTAATTGCCTCATACAGTCTCAAAGCATCTGAGACAATTTCCTGAAAGAAGGAGCAGAAAGTGAACACAGTACCCAGCTTGTGAACTTACTGGACTGAAAAACATATGGTAAATTTACACCTAGCTTAGAACTAAACTGAAAAGAATATCAAGACATGGGCAAAAAAAGAATTTTACAAATCAAATGCAAATGCAAAACATAATTAAAAAAAAAAAAAACAAAAAAAAAGGATTTTTTTATGGATGCTAAAGGAATTGAAAGATGTTGTTATTTCAGATTATTCCCTCTATCAGTTTCCTTGCCGTATTAGGACTTCAGATCTCTGTTCTGTGAACTGGAAGGTAATAGTTCATTCTGGGCCCACAGAAGCAAATGGCAAAACACCAGATGACAGAAACTTTAGCACAAAGCCCCTGGAAAACAGTTAAACAGTTGAGACAAGATTGTCATAGCTCCCAAGGAAGCTCAAATAGATTTTCCCACTGGGAAATGTCCCAAAACCTTCTTTATAAATATTGCTTTAAAAAGATAAATGTAAAATTCTGACCCGAAATAAAGCAATAAAGAGAAATAATTAAATTCCTTCCCTTTCCTATCTTTTTTTAAAACAAACAAACAAACAAAAAAAACAAACAAACAACCTGATACTGATGTGTCAAACATAGGGGAAAAGATACGTTTGTTAAGTGTTTAACAATTTCTACCTTTAGACCCTAAGGAGTTCCCATACCACATCTAAGCTATCAGAGGATAAAGTTATAACATTTCCAGCAAAAGAGAGTAAATTCAGCTACTTCATTCTTGATATGAGAACAAACGCTTTTTAAAGAGAAAACTAATTTGGTTTAGTCCATACCTACATGTGCACTCACGCCTCAATCAATCAAAAAAGTATACCCAAAAAGAGAATAAGTAAAACTAGAAAAGGGTAACCTTCAGTGAATATAATTTTTTAAAAAAAGAATTGTTCACATCAGTTTTCCAGCAGCATAATGCATTCATCCTACAGGTACCCATCACTCAGTGCTTGTATCTACACCTCATTCACAACAAAACAAAACAAAACAAAACAAGACTTTTTTTGAATTTAGGATTAAACACTTAATATCTCTGTTAAGTTCATAAAGGTACTCTTATATGTAAGTATGATATGTTTTGAATGATCCATATCCAGGGCTAATATTAGATAGAATACCTCCATCACAATCAGCAGGACAGTGTCATTTACACTTACTTAGTGTGCATCCTTTAATTTACAGCAGCTTTACACAGCTAAGATGTCTGGGCTTCTAGTTATGTACTTGGGTGTTAATTTACATTATTTAAAGTATCAGAGGAAAAGATACTCTGCCTGCTTACAGAAAATAGGAAACCGAACTTTATCATATTGCAAGCGTAAAGATCTTGCAGCTGATACAGCAGTAAAAAAATCAAATTGCTACTTCCACAGCAGTAAATGGAGCATGGTCAGCAATCCCTGGCACTGATACTATTCCAATGGTGTGCGATTACACTACCCAGACTGTTAAGGTTCCTCAAAACAGCAAAAATCCCTGGGCCCATGCTGTTTCCCAAACCACAAGTTTTGGTTTACCTGGCAGATTGTGAGGTCACCCAGAGCAAAGGCCCTCCAGAAAGTATTGTAATAGCAGAGTGCAACAAGCGTGTTTGTCCCCCATGCTGCAGTAGTGTCTATTTGGCAGTTTACAGATCTCCAATGCTTATTCAACAGATTTTAAGGAAATTTGTGGAGCATTTAAAATAAATGGGTTTGGGTTTGTTTTTTTTTTTTTTTTCTGGGTATTGGTGACATGTCAAAACTAAACATTTTTCCATAGACTGCAGTTAAACTTTACTCACTTTCATAATGTTTTTAGCACTAAGGAAAACAATACTCATAGCACCTTATAGATTGAAAGTTCAGAGACGTAGGTTGCACAGGACAAGTCCTTACTGAGGTCTTGGATCTATATAGGTTGGGAAAAAAAGTTTAAAAAAATCATAATTTCATTCTAATGTGGAAGAACAGAATTTTGAAGACAGAAAGTGAACATGAATTAACATTCAATATTTTCAGGACCATCATGTGAGATTTCAACAGCAGTATTATGTTTCCATCTTCCCTACAAAGAATTAAAATAGATCGATGCCTTATATTGTTACTTCAGAGATTATTTAAAAACTGTTCTATAAAAAAATATTATATATATATATACTTCATAGAATATAGTAGCTAAAGCTCACTCTAATACCTGTGATTATTTTTAACACCCTTTTCCATTCAGAAGCTGAGTCTTCTAAGGATTCAAAATAGAACCAGCTTTCTCACAGTGACTTGAAAAGTCGCATTCCTCATGAGAGTACAAAGGAGCATTCATAAGTCAAATCTCAATTTATTTCAGCAAGGTGTGTCATTCTTTGTTAGTTTATTTTCTTTCAAAATTAAAAAAAAAAATGTCTCCCCAAAACCAACATTATTGCTATAGATGTTTTCATTGCTTTATGCAAGCTTGCAGCTCCTCAGACCAAGCTCTGGTAATTTCCTAATTGTTATCAGGTATGTTCCAGCACCTGGCTTTTGTAAGACCTTTAGTAAAGAAAAATGAAAGCAATTATTCAGGAAAATATTTAGCAAAAGGCTTACAATGGCTGGAAAGGTTTCTAGAAGATTCATTTTCTTACTAGTGAATGACTCCAGTTTAAAGAAACTGTTTGAATTTGGATACAGCAGAGCAATGCAAACCTGCCCTTAAATCTCAGGAAGTTTTGGATTCAGAAAGCTATTAATTATTTCTGTTTAAAGGTTTATCTGCTGAGGGGAGTGTGGAACACAACAGGGCTGTAACTGATGGGTTTGGGGAAACATGCTAGAGTGAGGCTGAAGTCAGCCTCGTGGTCATTGACACAGCAGTGGTATCCAGTGCCTTCCAGTAAACTGTAAAGTGTCACCGTGCTGCTTAGCAGTTCTTGCTCCCTTCTCTTTGTGTTAGGAAGCTGTCACAGAACCTGCTTCTGGAGGCAAAAAAACTTATTCTGTTCTCCAGCCTGTCTTTATTCAGTCAGACCACCCCCAGCGGTTTTT
The DNA here is from genome assembly GCF_963210335.1 of Falco punctatus. NCBI lineage: Eukaryota > Metazoa > Chordata > Aves > Falconiformes > Falconidae > Falco > Falco punctatus. The sequence continues at coordinate 27,638,925 of NC_137581.1, read as the reverse complement.
ACGAAGACATGGTTTATTTAACTTGTATAGCCCTTTCCCATCTTAGTTTGTATCAAGAGCAATCCTGTCCCATTCCCGCCTTCATTCTCCCAGACTGTAGACTGTTTTTTTCTGTCTGTTCCCCGCACAGGCTGCCTGTGCCTCCAGTGACACTAGTAGCCCTTTGCTGAACCATTAGAATCTGACTTCATTTGCACAGGAAGTCATTAACCAGAACTGAGCACAGGACAGGAAACATGACCTTCTCAGTGCTTCACAGTGCATGACAATATTCTGCTCTACGCATCTTGTGTGATACATGACTAAGTCGCAAGGTGCTGGTGGATCATAGTACACTTGAGCCCTTTACTGTACTCTGATAACTGTCAAGCTCCCACAGGAGAAATGCTTGGTTTTAGTTCCTATGCGTGTGTACTTTCATTTTAGTTGTGGCTTGTTTCCAGATGATGCCCTTTCAACGTCCTCCCAATGAATTCTTGTATCAGGGATATGCATCCTGCGTATCAGTGTGTTCTAACATTTGTTTGCCAATGGAAATACTGAAATGGTTTCAAAGGCTCCACATAAGAAAGCAGACTTTAATCTCCTCCCACTCAAAATGATGTGTTATCTTCTCTTCAGCCAGCTCTTCACCTACCTAAAATTCTTGTGCTTATCCTCATCTTCTCCACCTAATTAGCAATCTTTCAAGTAACACACTATATAATGTCTTGAAGAAATCCTTACAGATAAGATTATTATTTCTTTTCCTAGAAACCAAGCTTTTATATCAGAGAAAGTTGTCAGATTATTCTGGCCCATACAACTCTGGCAAATCTGCGTTGCTCTTTACAACAGTTTCCTATAAGATCATGTTTTAATTATTCTCCCTTTCAAAATGTTTCCTAACTCTTTCCATGCTGCTCAGAAGAAATAACTTCTGAGAGCAAATGCTACTGCCTGGACCACTTCCTTACCTTTTTTATGTATAAGCATTGCTACTACTTTTAAATCTAGTATGGTATATTCTCTCCATAGAACTACTGTATGTATCTGCAGCCAAACTAAAATTTGACATGCACCTTCACTGAGAATGCTGGAGCTGACACCCCCCAGGGACATGAACGTGGTAGGTTTCAGTGCTGTCTGCTTCTGTGTCCTTATTGCCAACAGTTATTGTGCATGTCACACTTCCCTTCCTCTCTCTCCAATGTTATCCTCTCCCAGTCATTTATTCTTATTGAAAATTGAGTCAAATATTGAGCTAAATATGGGGATCATGACAAAGTAATTTCGCTACCTTTCATCTTCATTCTGTGAGGTGAAGTGGGTGATTGTTTTTATGATAAGGTGACTTTGTGAACTGTGTTTTAGGAGTTTTGTAAAGTTTAATTAGCAATTCTCTTTTTGCACTTCCCAATTTGTGCTCTCACATCCTGACCTCAAAGCTGTAATACTCATACCCTCATTTCTTATTACATTCTCCCTTTTTTCCTGATACATTTCTTGTCAAGTTTAGTTGTCCAGTTCAATTTTCTTCCCAGATTTCCTCCTTTGTCAGTCCTCCACTGAAATAAAGCACATTAGCTTTATCAGTTCAGGCAGCACCATTAACTCATTCTTCCTGGTCTGCTGTTTTGAAATCCAGAGCCTTAGTCTCAGGCCTTAGCTGAATTAACCCTTCCATTTAGTTGAAGTTGGGTAAACTCCCTACCTGTTTCAACTCTTTTTTTTCTTTCAAGCATCTTGTATAATTGCCAGAACCAAATCAAATCGGTGTTGTAGTTACGTATCTTAGCTCTGCTCCAACCTGGTTTGTCAAGGACGGATGGCATTAGTAAAAGCTAATGACAGATACATTCAGACTTTGAAATCTGGAGCTTTCCAAGTTCAGCCATCTGCCATTTGATAATTCCTAAACCACTGGAGATTTTCTGTGGTCAGCTATAACCTGAATCCTTGTTGTCAGAAGGTGCAGGTAAGAATTCACTGATGAGGTTAGATTCCTTGTTCTCAGCTGCGATGGGATTGCTACTCTACATTTGACCTAAGTCATCAGCATATAGCTGAAAAAGCCACAGGGTTCAGCTGAACTGACAATCCTTACTCCTGAATGAGAGCAAATACACTGGCTATAGCTTCAGGGTAAAGTTTGAACAGTAGAGGAAAAAGTATTTCCTTCATTCATTTATGAGCTGGATTTCATATTAAATACAATATTAATGTAATGTGTCTTCTATTAATGGATTTCCTTTTATTTATTTCAAAAATATGTGTTTACAGCTGCTTGAGAGGAAAAGCTGTTCAGACCCATAAGAAACTTTAAGCACATTTCAGACATGGTACAGACCTTTCTTTCTACTTTGGATAAATAATAAGGTTGTGGTAAAAATTGGCTCCAAATGAAAGAGAGAAAAATGTAGCCATTAACTTTTTATTTTAAGACAATGACTTATTTTTGGCAACAGCATTTGATTCTTATAGGATGCCCACTGACATCTATGCCTGCATTTCCTTCAAGGGGAATTTTGACATTTAAAAAACATCAAGAGACATGACTACCATACCTTTTCCCCATGTGATGGCTTTCTGCACTGTTGCTTGAGCAATACACCTGAAATGAACAATAATATTCTGTCTCCATGTTCAGGAAAAAGATATGCAAAATGTTAAGAATTACAGTTGTTTTGTAGTAATGAATTGAATAGACATTAAAGCTTTTGTAATAATGTCATATTTAGAGAATTTTACCACAGACAGTAGTTTGGTCTAACTAAGGCAAGCTTTTAATTGTGTTTTTTTATGCACTTCTATTTATTTTTAAATCCCATTTCCAAAAAGGAAAGAACATTCCCATGTCTTTTTCTGTAAGCAAAGTGATATTTGACTTTCTGTATGTGATTTTTTTTTCATGCAGATGAGAAGAAAATGTATGGGAACATCCTGAAAAAGAGAAGTTTTCCTTTTCTCCACTTCAGCTATTTTCTCTAAAATCAGCTTGGGGGAAAAAAAATATGTCTTTTTTTTTTTTTTCATTTAATAACAGAAAAATAATATGTTTAAAATTATTTATATTAATTTCCTGGATTTATGAGAGTAAGGCTTGGGACCAAAAGTCTGCAGAAATATGGATCAGATCAGACTTCATGAAGTCTGTGAGGGCTGATGCCTGTCTGTGCTCGCAGGGTAGCAGTAAGAAGCTGTTGGGCACATCCTGCAGCAGATACAGCCAAGCAAGAGGGAGACCAGGCCCCACTGCCTGCAGTAGCTGGTATTTTAACTGTAAGAAAGGTCCCTGTAATGGGAAGCTTACTAACGGCCATTTGAAATCCCACTGGAAACCATGCATGTTTCTTAGCTGCTTCTGAAAAATATCAGTGAAATATGGAAAAGAACCGAACAGGGAGAGCAGACCCCTACTGGAGGTTCAGATTCACCTTCTCGTGGAGAAATCATGGAGAATCCAGGCACATCCAGACACCCGTTTCTGTGGCATCATGGAACAACTCGGAACTCATGCAGGGAAGCAGCTTCTTTCATTCAAGTTGTCAATCTTTATGATTTACACTGGTTTTTACCCCAGTGACTGTGTTTTCTCCTGACAAGAAGAAAGTACTTTTGTTTGCACTTGCTGCTGTGCTTGTAAAACCATGGTACGCACTTTCTGTCACTGCCTCGACTGATTAAGAGCTTTGGACCTATACTTTGGCAGAGATTAACATCCTATCATGTGTTAAAGTTGAACTGTCATGAGGTACATGAGACCACATTCCTGCAGATCAGATTCTCAAAACCAAACACAACTTAAAAATGCATTATTCCAAAGAATAATTTACTGGAATAGACTTTGTATTATAAAGTCTTTAAAAGCAGGAGCACTGCTGGTTTGGCTCTAAATATCTACCCACACACCAAAGTCTGAACAATTCAAATAGTGATAGAGCGTCTTTGATGTGCAGATAGTATTTTTAATCATTAAAGCAAACAAATAAAATGCATGGCTAAAACGTACTCCTACTGTATGTGGGAGATCACTGCTGACAAGTCACTGGGCATGCTGTGGACCAGAAGACTAATGTGTAGTCCCATGGGCTCTAGAGAGAGCTCTTTCAAGCCAACATTTAGATACTACATGGGAAGTATGTGCTTATGTTTTCCATTTATGTATCAGTCGTCATAGAGACAGAAGTCTTCAGATTAATCAATCAGTTTTTTATAAGTGGAACAATTTTTTTTATAGCTCTCTATATGTGCAAGCACGTCTATTTGTCTCTATGTGTATAGCCATATATAAGTCCAAAAAATGAGAGTTCTGTGTGCTGCAATATGCTAATTAATTATCTGCTGCTTTCCTGAACCTAATATATTTTGAAACATCAATCTGAAAGCAAGCTGGTAAAACCTTTAAGAAAACGGTATGTATCACATTGCTTTAATCTCACAAGCATAGTTAGGTTTCTAATTTATGTGTATTGCAATGTGAGGGTGAGCAGTCAGCCTGATGGTGAGACCTTGGACAGTGATCCAAGATGTTATATCAGGAGATATGCTCTGATCAAGAGGCATGCTCTACAATAGTGCTTTGTTGTGACCCAGAAATGAAGATGTGAAAACATTCTTCTACCCAAAGAGGCATTTTGAGAGTAAGAGGCATGGTCAATAAATGGAGTCATTTTGCACAACTTCATAGCCTGAGACAAAAGCATGGACAGAAAGCAAGGTGAAAATAAGGAGGCCAAAGAAACAGCACAGCAGGAAAGGGAGTTGGATATGGGGCAGGAGGGTACCAGACGTTTTTGGGACTATGAACCAAACTGAATGCAAAAATGAGACAGGATCAGGACCTAAGACAAGATAAGAATTAGACTTGCATTACGTTAGAAATGGGGTGAGGGAAATCTATGGGATCTCAAGAGCTGTATTGCAGAGACGTTCCCTTGTCACTGGCTTGCTGGCTGCAGAACTGTGCACTGGGGTCATTTTTCTGGGTTCACAGCAGCCACTGAGTGAATGAATGACTCAACGCTGTCTAGGCAGTGACTCATTAAATGCAGACCCCCATTCTGCTTTGCATATGGCATCATTGATATTTTTCGTTATTGACAAAGAATCGTAAAATGGGAAAAAAGCTTAGTGAATTCATAAACATAAAACTAATTAAACACAGGCAATACTACCAATATTACAGAGAACAAGGCCAGAATTTGAAATCATGTTTGCAAATTGGCAACGTGGTCAGAAAAAATAAACTGAATACAATAGGGACAAATCCACTTTGGGAAAGAAGACTCAAACACATGAATTATATATTGGGAAACAACTTGTTCATATGAATTCTTCCCAAAAGGATAAGGAAAGAGATGATTCTACTATCCAAGCTGAAAATGAGTCAGCACCCATATTGTTACAAGAAGCCATCATGTCTTATATAAAGAGGTAAAATCTGAAAAAGATGTGTTGAGGAATCTTCCTATTCAAGGCAGAAAGGATGTCAAGCTTGAGATAAAGCACAGTTGGGAGTAGCAGACTGGATCAAACATTGGAGAAAGTAATTGAAGAAAGTTCAGACAAGAGCAGAGACACTGACCTAAAAAAAAAAGGCTTGTGAGGAAAGACTGAAGAACTATGATTTTTTTAAACTGGAGGAAAGTGCGAGGAGAAAGCAAAATACTGCTGCAATACATGTGTAGTTGATTCAAAGAAAGAAAAAATAAAATGTTTTTACATTACTGTGACAAATACAACAGTTAATGTGTTTATGTCATGAGACTGAGACTGAACACTAGGAAAAACTTACCAACACGAGTAATAGTATGTAATAATAGGTACTGAAATAGGCTGTGGTAGAAGCTTTCCATCACTGGAGATCTTTCGGAAAAATAGTTAGGAAAATATTTGTCATGAATGATACTCAAGAATTGACCTTGAGCTACAGCATGGACAAAAGAACATCCTCAAGGACCCTTCTCTCAGACTGGTCTTGACTTTCTGTTAGTACCTCCAATCTGAATTTCTCTCTGGAAATGAGACATTGCCATAGGGCTGAGATCACTGAGAAAGAGGATCACAGAGCACTCTTTCTACCATGTGTTTTATTTTTGTTTACTGCATTGTCAGACTACATATGTTTCTTGTCCCCAAAGGAGAGATTACTTATTTGATAAATAAATAATTTTATAAATAAGAAATTACTTTATTTCTGTTACTTGCCTGGGAGACTGTAAAATCAAATATATTAACAGAAAAGGAACAAGAGCTACATATTTGCTCCGTGACTCTTTCCAGATGCAAGACATTAAAGTAATTTATCAATCAGTGGTTATTCTCATCTTGTCATTCAAATAATTTCTATTTTGTTTAGATCCCTGGGCATAGTTAGACAAGAAGATTCCTAAAAGAGAGCAAGAAACCTATCTGAAATTAGATTCTAAAACTATAGAAAATGCAGTGGTAATTTCTTTTTAATGCCAGTTTATTTACAACTAATCTTTCTATAAAAATCTGATAGAAATCAGCTTTTCCTTTCAAATCCGGTAAGAATAAACACTTTTTATAAAAAAAATGTCTTTAGGTGCATGAAAGGGTCATATGAGTTTCAATTGTTCATATTCATCACAAGAAACATAAGAAGACCTTTACACAAAGATTTACCTTTGCATTGTTAAAAATCCTTTCATCATATCTCTGAGTGAATAGTGATAACCAATACTGGAATCAGTTTCAAAATTGGTTCAAATTTTACAAAGTACACATTTCTCAGATTCATTTGGCATCTATAGCAAAGCGGTGGGAAGGAAGGGAGAGAGGGAGAAAGGGAGGAGAGGAGGAAGGGAAGAAAGAAGGCATGTGGAGCTTGGCCTTCCAATTCCCATAGTTACCTTTTGGAAATGTATATTTCCATTGAATTTTATTTGAATTTCACAAGGGTCCTCATGCACATGAGCACATGTAATGTGTTACCACAATACCTGTGGTAATTCTGTTTTATTGAATGATAAATTTATTTTGAGTGTATCTCTAAAATTATATTTATGGAATAGCACTTAGATAACATTTTGCAGGTTGATTACAACATGGTGACATATGGAAAAAATAAATAATCTGGTTTGGATTGACTTCAGAAATTGAAAAATGAGGAACAAACCAAGTATATATTTGTTAGCAAATGTTTTTCTTCCTACTATACGTGCTTGTAGTGAGCACATAAGAGCTATGCAAGCCAGTAAACACTGTGGTTGGTAAAAAATGCTTGTATATTATTCTGGATTTCTGCTTGTGATGACACTTGTTTCAGTCCACTGCACTCAAAGATGCAGTCATTATTGAAAGCATATTCTTCAAGTAGTGAGAGAGTTTGCTTCGGTTCTATAGCATGGCAGGGTAAGTCATAGCTAGTGATGTCTACCAGTGAGTTAAGTAGTAGATTCTGGTCCCAGTGATGTCTGTGCACAATTTATTGGCAACTGGAGGACCATAAAAGCTGCTAAATCTGATATGTGTTCCCATGAGTGTAAATGATGTAGGTACCACTACATACATGGAGTTATTTGCACCTATACAAGCTCACAGCCACGGTCCATTTGCTACTGAGCGGTGTGTCAAATATGAGCTGGAGAACTCCAAACACAATTAGCACACGGAAAATATACACAAATCTATGTGTGAGAACGTGAAAGAAGCCCAAACCCTGAATCTTTTTTTCTCATTCTGAATCTAACAGACCAACGTACAAAAGGCATACCTTTCAAGCAGAAAAAGAAAAGCACTAGACTGAAGAGTCCACAAGAGCCTCCAAGAAGATCTCTCAAAGGACATGCAAGAAAGTCAGCAAAATGTTGAGCCACCCTTTGGCAAAATAGAAGAAGCAAAAAAAATAGGATAGTTATATAGCATTTTTGTTTTTCAAAAGGATTCACTACATATTGAGCATAGATCCACATACTACTGTTAATAATAATGGTACATTTGTTTTCTTACATATGGCTTTTTATTGATAGAGTTCAATACATAGAGAAGAAGGTCAGAGGAAGTTTTACTAAGGTTTCTTCATTTAAAACGTAGGTAAGGTGAAGCCTAAAAAGATAAAAATATGGTCAGGAAAACAGAGGCAAAGAAAGGAAAGAACCCTTAGCTTTCATTTATATTCAACACATGAATTTCACCACACTGACAGTTTAAATAAACCTATGAGATTTAGTCTTACTTTTACCCACTTCATGTACCTCCAAACTAAGCAATATTTTAGAAGAGTTTAGCTATTTAAAGGTGTCTTTTGCAAAACATAAATGGTAGTAGAAATTACTCCCAGTACACAAATACAACTTAGTCACTCCTTTTTTGTTTGCTTGTTGGGTTTTTATTTTTAAGCAGCACTATAGGATAAATTCAGGAAGTAGTTTTATGCTTTCCCAGAGACTCCCTTTTGTTCTCCTCTCCTGTCTTCTTATTAGCTGAGTGACTAGCTAGATATGACAGCCAGATATGAAAGCAAAATAAAACTAAATCCACAATGGCAGCATCTCTGTTATGTATGTGACTTCATCCTGCAGCAGCTAGAAGGGCAGGGAACTGATTTTCCACAGGCTGCATTTTTTTCTTGACTACCAATATTCGTGTCTATGAGGTGGGTTATTTTTGGTTTTTCACCAACAATATCCTATTTCTGACATCATAACAGACAGTAACTCCCTGGGTCCTTGACTAAAGAGTATGTGCAAGTCCAGACATTTTGTATTATTTCAGTATGAAAAGGAAAGAAAAACCCCAAACTTTGGAATATAAAACCACCTTTGTGAGGGCAGCTGCTTAAAATGTAAAAATACAAAATGAGGCAGGAAGGGTAGCTGAAACTAGTCATGTCTTCTACCTGGTAGAAACTGGGTTTAAAGAGTAGCCTTCATTGCAAAGTCTTTCTGTTTGTATTTCTGCCTTTCTATGCATTTCTTTTATTCCTGTGGAAAAGGCCTGCATAGGACAACATTGTCTTAACTATTATCTGTAACATCCTCTTATTTTTGCCTGAAAGCAAGACTACTTCATGTGCCAAATAAGGCAAAGTTCCTTGTCCCTAGGGACTTTCAGAACATAGTACACAGAATTAAGGCCAGGTTCAACACTGCATAAATCCTGCAGCTTGGGGGTTAATATTTTATAGCTTTATTCAGACGAGAAAGATAGAAAGATGACATGGGCCCATAGGTTTTGAGCATGAAATCCCATAGGAGATAAAGTCTAACCCTAAGTTCTAAATCTAGTCTGTCCTGCCGTGAAACTACACTGACATGTACATAACCCCTCAGTGTAACTGAATCAGGAAGCTAATCCAGCTGAAAAAAGTCCCATTTCTTTTTCAGCTGGTCTCCAGCTCCCTGAGGTCACTTATCGCCCAGTGCAGTGACAGTACATGGGAAGAGGAGGGAATAAACTGCTATGGGCAGGGGAAAGAGACGTGAAGCAACAGCTTGCAGTCACACCACCCTTATCCATCCTTTGATTATGCTATGCATTTATGGCCTTAGACTGATCAGAAGGATGGCTTGAGATATTTTTGCCTGCATAGCACATTTCTGCCTTTGCCCATCTCTCAGTGCTATATAAGCAGAGCTGGTTAAGGAACCATAATTTGAATTGGAATGAAGACTGTATCTAGCTGGGAAGAAAAATTGTTTTGTCTTTGGCTGGATCAGCTTCCCAATCCACTTTAGAAAATGGCTCTGCAAACACTTATTCTGAGGTTGTTCTGGGCATGGGGGAAGGAGAAGGGCATGGGAGAGGGAAGAAATTGCTTAATCAGGCATGGTCACTGAAGGAATTCATATGGAAACTCAACATCTGTAAAATAAATTAAAACAAAACCCAAATCAACAAAACAAAAAACAACAACAACAAAAAAAAAAAAACTACTAACCCCTCCCCCAAAAAAACCAAAAGAAACCACTACACATAGAAAATAATCTAGAGCACACAAAGGTCTGCAAATACCTTATGAAATACCATGAGTGACTTTTTAGTAAGTCTTCGCACAGTGTGAATTTACTAGGGATCCTCACAGCTGCCTCTTTTGACTCTGACTTTTGTAGGTGTTTTGCTAATAAATGAGAACAAGAGGGTTATTCTTCTATACCTTAACATGCACAGGTCTAAAGTTTATCTTCAGAAATTATTTCTTAGACATTAATCAGCATCCAGTATATACAGGCTATGCCACCCACACAGAGATGTGGCAATGTCTCAGGGATTTTTGATGTACTTCAAAGCCATTAAGCAAACAAGCAAGCGGAGGAAGGGGACTTCAAATTCCCAGTCTATGAATTAATAATCTGTTGCTTTCCTGTTACTGTTGAGACAAATATCTATTCTTCATAATCAGAAGGGTACAAAAAATCTGTTTGGCTTGTGTTCACCTATCAAGCCTTCATCTGTGGATTTGCTACTTTAGTGATGTCTCCCCTTCTTTCTCTCTTTACTCCTATCATCAGCATTTGAGACTGTGGCTGCAGCAAACTGCAAAATAACTTGCACAGTATGAGAGAACTGCTGAATATGACTAATGTCAACCACATCCTATTTTTGGATATTTATCTGTCTTCTGTTTCAGTTGCACTACTCCATGAGCACATACTGTGAGAAAGAGTATTAAAGCTAATGCCTCTGTTTCCTTCATGCTGTTCCTACTCTTCCTTGGGACAAGCATCAAAATGCTTCATGCTAAAGCATGTGAGTTAGCCTGCATCATTCCCATTGTCTAAGGCAGAGAGTATCACGTCAGGAAAGGCCCTGCTTATTTAGTAAATATTTCCCCTACTATGTATTTCTATAGCGTATGTGTTTATAATCTATGATGACAAAACCTCCAGCATATGTAATTAAGTCTCTTCACGAGCCCACTGAGGCCTCAGAGGAGACAAGTGTGGAGGCAAGGGCAGGACATGGCATTAAACAGCCAAAGATTTACAGTCCTGCGTATGACTGACAAATCTATGCCTGTTTGTAGAAAAAGAAATTATTGGATATACTGGGAAGTAACGACGATAAAATATAAGGTGAGCTGCTCCAAAAATTCTGTTCTAGAATGACGTACTGCTCCATGGGATACTATGACTGTGTCTGTGTTCACTGCAAGGGTGGATGTTGAGACCTCGAAAGCAACATGCAGCCCCACTCCAGAAAAGGCTGTGACACTAAAGGAAAAGAGCAAATCACTTTCAAGGACACACACCGTCGGCCTTTTTTGTAGTCTTGGTTGTGTTCCTGTTGCCTGTGAATTACTACAGAGGGTCCTGAACACTTTTCCATGTGTAACTTTTTAAGGAAAATAAACTCTCTTTTTCACAAACAGTGGAAAATCTGTGGTTGCACTTTTCTGGCAGCATTAAGGTTGCTTTTAGACTGACATTGAAATCTAAATCAAAGTTTGGACAAGCACATTTTAGGGAGTGCTGTAAAGGAAGGGATTTTTGGACACATTTATGAAACTCTAAGATAAATAGCAGTACCCTCAGGAAGGCTGGACACAGGCTTCAGCTTCCTGGCTGACCCAGAGGAGCAGTAATGATCTTTGTTCAAGTTAACTCAAAGCAGACATATTCAGTGAAAGAGTGAGGTGACATACAACAGCTTGTGAAAGGAAGCTAGAAAGTTGCTGATTTGGTATTTCTTCTACTTTAAGTATATCTCATGTCATAACATTTGCAATACTCCAAGTAAATAGACAAAGCAACTGAAGAGACAGATAAGTAAGTCATGCTTTCTCTGCATAAATGCTTCAGGACACAATCTATTGTGATATACTAGTGAAACTACTATCTGGACCTAACGTGGGGCAAATTCAGCATTTCCTGTTTATTGTCTAAACTCCAGGGACTTTTACAAGCTTGGAGAAGTTCCCGTATAGGTCATTCAGGTTTCTATGGTTATATCTTTTCTAATATATGGCACAATCTGCTAATTAATACACTGCAAGGTAAATATATATATTCTACACTACCTCGTGTCCTACCAACTGCCAGTGAATGGAAGAATATGTCATATGCACACTGCTCTTGCAGCCCAGATTCTATGTGCAAGGACCACAGGCACAACAGGCTAGTTGACTGCTTTTCTGGCAAAAGCAGCTGTGAATAAAATATTCACCACAGCTGACATCCAGGGTGGAGCAGTTTTTTCCTCAATACAGCACACATTTCTCTAAGCACACAACTCCTTTGTCAGTCTGTACGCTTTCTTCGAAGACTTCATTTTGCATGCAGTGCCCTCCTAAGTGGTGGGTGTTCTCTTACACTGGCACTATGAATGAAATCATTGACATTACACTGGGAACTATTTTTATAACTTTTGGCAACAAAGTGGGAGTTTCAAAATGTAAACTAGTCTAACAAAGCATTTTATAAACGCCTAGAACTATATCACTAGCCCTGAAGGGAATAAAACAATTCTTCAACTTTCCAGGAATTTTCAATGACATTATTAACATTTGTTTTCACTTAGGTTATCCTAAAAAACCCTAATATTGTTACATTATAAAGGATACATGTATACATAGCTTTATGCAGCGTTTCAGGCATACTAACGATGGTAACTGAAAGGTCAAATGATTTCTTTTCTAAAATTTTTTACGTTATTGAAACTAATTGGAAAAGAGCAAAAAAATTGTTTTCTTTGGAAAAAAGTAGTGAAAGGTACCTTTTTTTAAATCTAACATTAATAAATAAATGTATCCAATGGTCATGCTTAAATTGCACCTGTGAGAGAATGACAATGACATTCAGTGGAGCTGAAAATCCAGAAATGTTTTTTCAATAAACTTCACTATGAGAGGAGCTCAATTCTCTTCAAGTCAATATGGACACTTCCTTTGTGGCAAGGAAAGACAAAAGAAAAGAAAATTGTGACAGCTTTGATGAAATGGGTGATGTGATCCTGGAGGTACCTCTTGCTCTCTGATAACTGCACGGAAAGCGCAATCAGCAAGGCTACACTAGCCAGCTAATTTTCAGATCAACAGATGGAGGTGAATTAAATTTCAGTTTAGAGGTCTGCTTACCTCACTTCAGTAACATGATCCTTATGTCCAACTCTTGCAAAACGTTGTTCAAGGGAATTCTTGATAAGGACACACCATCTATGTAGAGGCATCATTTGGCTTCATATTTGTCCAAATCCCACTTGCCAAAAATAGAAGGCTGGATTCTGCTGCTCTGTCTCATTTAACCTCTACCCAGAAAACCATGCTATCATTCAGGCAAGGGCTGATTATGCTGACAGTTCCCGTTGGCCTTGGAAAATTATTTACAGTGTTAATTTCTGTTTACATAGTTGTGATTTCCATGGAATAAGTTATTTTTTAGAGAGGAATTACAATCTAGCCAAGAGTCTTGTGATATCAGATGAAGGATGTCCCTCAGCTGCAGCATCAGATTGGGTGCAGGGAGAAAAGGAGGTATGGGCAAGTAGGCAGCTAGGACAGGCATGAACAATCCTGAGGGTGATGTTGTTGGAAAGGAAGAAAAGTACAAGTCATGAAAACTGGCCTGGTTCAAAAAAGCACACTAGAACCTCGTGTGTCACAAGCAAGAGCAATGATCTGTAAACCTGTATGTTAACCTGTGTTAGATAGTGGCTGATGTCAAAAAGACATAAAGGAAGAATTTTTCTTGATGATGTAGCTTACCCTCTGAAATGGTTTCTAAATCAGGACTAGAGTACAAAGATTCTTCCAGGTCTGAACCCTGAAGGTTTCTGGGCTTGAGATATTTCACTATGTTTCTTTGCAAGGCTACAGCTTTAACCGTCTGCTTGCAAAATATTGAGTACGCCCTTACATTTTCCATTGAGAAAAATCACGTCTTTTATATAGTTGTGACAAGTATATAAAGTGATTTCCAAAATTAAGTATATATGTTCCTCATTAGAAGATGATCCTAAGTATAGAGTGTATCTTTAAGAACATGTGTTTGTACCTGAATTCCTTGAATAATGTTCTAGGAAAATAATTAAATCAACTGTGGTACATTTCTGCAGTAGTTAATGATTACCATATGTGAGTAGCATGAATGTCAATAACAAATTTGGAGGAGTGGATACATGTAGGACTATTATAATGGAAAAAAGGAGGGGAAAAGATGACTTAAACCAGCTTCTGGGCCAAAAGAAGAGCAAACAAATATGCTGGTTCTTCTTCTCTAATTTAATTTTTACTTCTTTCTTGTTATTTTGCATGAAGATATCAAAGTTATTGGTATGTTGAAAATAAGTTATATCTGCAGACTATTTTTTTCCATAGAAATGTCTCATTTGCCATGTGTGCATATCTCAGTTTTTCCCTTGTAAATCTGATAGCTTTCACAACATTAGCAGACTAGGTCATATAGACAAAGACTTTTCTACACATAGTAAGCAGTTCTACCCAGCATGCATCTTCAAAGACTGATGAATATCCACTAACTTGGAAAGGACACGTTACACTGATGGAAAGGGCATATTTTGTAACATCTATTTTGCAGCATTCCATATATTGTTCACACAGGAAACAGGGTAGAAAACTAACAAGTACTGGATAAAATCTTATTTTAGATTAAATCATGTTATGAGCTGGAGCTTTTCTTAAGAAATAAATCTCTTCTAGCTACACCAGAATGTTTTATTTAGTGTGGCTGTGAACTCCCTGCTACAGGGAACAGAGGCACCGGGCCAGACCTGTTGTCCTGGAGATGTGTTGCTTGCCAGCATCCCAGATGTGGGTTGTTACAGAAAGAGTGCAGAGTCCTTTGGGTGGTTATCCTTTTCTGATCATTGGTATGGGTTCTAGTGATCCTGCTGGAATGAGTTTGATATCAGGCATGGCGACAAGGCTCTAAGGGCTGGAGCTGAGCTGAAGTTCCCTTTGGTCCTGCTAGCTGTGGTGGGTTGGCTTTGGCTGGCTGTCAAGCACCCACTGAGCTGCTCTCTCACTCCACCTCCTCAACAGCCCAGGGGGAGAAAATAACACAAAAAAGCTTGTGGGTCAAGATAAAGACGGGGACATCACTTGCTTACCAATTACCATCATGAGCAAAACAGACTCTGCATGGGGAAAATCGATTTTTTGACAATAGAGTCGGATGAGGAGGAACAAAGATAAAACTAACAACATTTTCCCCTGACACACCCCTTTCTTTCCAGGCCCAATTTCAGTTCTTCATTCCTGACTCCTCCACCTCCTCTTTCACAGTGGCAAAGGGGTAATGGGAGGTTGTGGTCAGTCCATAATGGCTCCTCGCTGCCTCTCCTTTCTCCTCATGCTTTTCTCCTGCTCCAACGTGGGTCCTCCACAGGAGAAAACCTGCCCCAGCATGGGCTCCTGTCCACAGGCCACAGCTCCGGCCAGGAGCCTGTCTCTGCTTGGGCTCTCTAATGGTTGCATCTTTCTTCAGGGCATGTCCACCTGCTCCGGTGTGGGATCCTCCACACACTGCATCGTGATACCTGCCCTGACATGGTCCTCTCCACGGGCTACAGTGTGACAACATGCTTCGCCATGGTCTTCCCCAGGGGCTGCAGACAAATGTCTTGCAAGGTTGTTTCTCACATTTTTTTCCCCTCACGACACACCCACACACACCCACAGACACAGACACACACACACACCCCCACACACACCCACACCCCCCCCCCACACACACACACACCCACCCCACCCCACACACACACCCACACACACACACACACACCCCCCCACACACACACCTCCACACACCCACACACCCACACACCCACACCCCACCCCCCCACCCCCCAAAAACTGCAGGGCAGCATTTTGCCCTTTCTTGAACAGGCTTTCCCAGAGATGCCACCACCCTGGCCGAGGGGCTCAGCCGTGCCCTGCGGCGGGTGGGCTGGAGCTGGCTGAGCCTGGCACGGGGTAGCCCCACCGCTCCTCACAGAGGCCCTGCAGCCCCCTGCCAGCACCTGGCCACAGACGCCCAGTACACCTGCCAAGGTGGAGGGCCCAGGTAGGAACAGATGCATCCTGTGGGTCCGTGCGTGCCACACGATGCAGTCAGGGCTTTAGCTGTTATGGTCATAGGACTCTACCAGCAGCCTGGTCTAACTTCAGAGTTAACCTTGCTGTGAGCAGAGGTTGGACTCACTGCCCTGTGGCAGATCTTTCCAACATAAATTATTTTACTATTCTACATCTGATACCAAGAAGGTTTTGTCTGCTGGAGAGGTGGTATCTTTCCCCCTTCCGCAAGTATATCAGTATATCTAATGACAGAAACCACCTTTCCATATCTGATTTCTCAATTATTTATATAGTAAAGAGACTCATTTCCTCTTAATATCACAAGGAAATTGATTATTGAAACTCATGAGTGAAGCACAGAGGTATTGATATGCGATGAGGTATACAATTGCCAGTTGATACAGGCTTTCTCAGCAGCAATTTTCCACCTTTGCTCTCAGACCTGATGTCTGTCTACCTATCTACCTTGTGCCTTTAAGAAAGCAAGGGCTCCTGCCTCTATATATCTTCAACATGGTCATCCTTATCAACTGCTGAGATAAAGACAGCTAATATTCACCTAAAATAATAGAAAATAGGTGAGAAAAAAATGAATGGAATGAATATTAACATGAACTAAAAATGGTTCTTTAACTTTCATTAACAGACTTTGTGTTTTATTTTATTTTCAGTGGAAGGTATACCTCAGATATTTGAGCAGGTCAGAAAAATCCAGTCTTCTGTGATTATGAAACATCACATATGTATATACTTCAAGGTTTTTGTAGAGTATTGCATTAACTGAAAACAATTCAGCTATGTATCCTTTTAAGAAAAGCCATAAGCATCAGGTTTTCCATGTACTACTATAGTTTATGTCCACATTTGTACTATTGCATCCAAGGTTACATTCCAGTAAATAGAAAATAAATCTGTATTTATTCAGACTGGGAAGGAATACAGATAACATCCCCTTTAAACAATGGCCATGTCAAATCTAGTAAAAAGAACTTTATATTTTTTTAAACAAAGATATCAACATTATTTATCCACTTCAAACATCTGTTGGGGCTGTGTGTCATGGAGGAAGGGAGAAATTCATTAAAGGCCTGTGCGAGCCCAGATAAGATTATATACAGAAACATATAAACGGCAACAAGTCACTCAGCCACATGAAAACCATACATAGAGTTATAATGCATACAGTATGTTGGAAGGAAAACTGTATCTGTTTTTGGAAAACAGTTTCCCAGTAAGACTAGGAAATCAAAACTGTGGTTAGTTATAACTTCAGTCCCCCATTGTGCCCATGACCTGAGTAGACCTTTGTCATGGTTTAACCCCCGCCAGCAACCGAGCACCATGCAGCTGCTCGCTCACTCCCCCTTGGTGGGATGGGGGAGAGAATCAGAAAAGAAAAAGTGGGAAAGCTTGTGGGCTGAGATAAAGACAGTTCAATAGGGAAAGCAAAAGCCGCGCATGCAAGCAAAGCAAAGCAAAACAAGGAATTCATTCACCACTTCCCATGGGCAGGCAGGTGCTCAGCCATCCCGAGGAAAGCCGGGCTCCGTCATGCATAATGGCTACTTGGGAAGACAAATGCCATCACTCTGAACATCCTCCCCCTCTTTCTTCTTCCCCCAGTTTATATACTCAGCATGAGGTCATATGGTATGGAATATCCCTTTGGTCAGTTGGGGCCAGTTGACCCAGCTGTGTCCCCTCCCACCTTCTTGTGTGATGAGCAGAAAAGGCCTTGATGCTGTGTTAGCGCTACTCAGCAATAACTAAAACATCCCTGTGCTATCAACACTGTTTCTAGCACAAATCCAAAACAGCCCCATACCAGCTACTGTAGAGAAAATTAACTCCATCCCAGCCAAAACTGGCACAAGCTTCTTAACTTGAAGCCAAGATGAGCGAAGTAAGCACTTTTTTTTTTTTTTTTTTTTCAAAATTGGCAAAAAGTGTAGCATTTAGCTTAGTGGGATGCCACTTCGGGTATATTCATATTCATATACTCCTGTAAACACAGGAGGCTAAATTAGGAACCTATATAAAGAACCTCAAGTCCCTCTATAGATGGTGAAGTTCCCAGGGAGGAAAAAAGACTCATATTTTAATAACCCACCCCTCTTGTTTACTAGAAAAGAGCTAAAAATTTAATTCTTGAAGTTACTTCAAATCTCTTTGGATTCTTCAGATCAGGCCACCTTGTCAGAAAATATTCTCCTTCTTTATGAAGGCAAGTCTGCATTTTAGATCAGTTTTCTGACCCACTGGAATAAAACCCAAAGCAAAGGTAAAAAACCTTTTGCTTCCAATTCTTCTAACAGTAATCTGGTTTACAGAATTCTTTTGGGCTCTGTGTTGTCTTATTTACTGGTAGACAGGTGTTCCTAATCTGAATTATGTTGCTGCATCAGATTTGGATTTGAAAAACAAGTGAGGGAAAATATGGAAATAGATGCTTTCTAGGTACTGTCACATCCTGTTATTCATATATGTTGGGAAGACATGGCAAAGGTATAGCTGACTGATATATCTTTCAGGGCAGAGGTTTCCCTTTTTGTTTTCAGATGTTATTTCCCTGTGAAACTGACTCTTAACACAGAAGGCAGCCACTTTCTATCCTTGGCTTTTTTTTTATTTTATGTCTTTAGGCACACAAAAAGCACTA
Organism: Falco punctatus; assembly: GCF_963210335.1. Taxonomy (NCBI): domain Eukaryota; kingdom Metazoa; phylum Chordata; class Aves; order Falconiformes; family Falconidae; genus Falco; species Falco punctatus. The sequence goes on along the minus strand of NC_137581.1, from coordinate 27,620,284 downwards.
TCTCTCAAGTTCTGGACTCTCACTTTAAGTCTGAAAACATCCAGTTTTCAAAATAAAATTGGCTATTCCTGGAATTAAGACACAAAAAGTATAATTCTTTCTAGTTCAATATGAAATAATTTTGATTTTTTTTGGTAAGGATTAAAACGGAATTCAGACAAGTAATGTTGAACTTTTGTGCTGTGTCACCAATATCTGTATGGAAACACTACAGATTGGTTTATTTGTACAGGAAATAAAAGTTAGCTAATAACCTCAGCACTGCAATTCTCTCTGAAGGACTATGCACAAAGAAAATTTATAATCCCAGAAGTTTCATAGAACTCCTCCACCAACATCCTAAGATTAACTAAGTGTCTACTGAGTTTTACCTTCAAGGGGGTCTGGATGAGATGTTTAAGGAATTATAACGTCAAAGACTGCCAATAAATCACACTTGAAAAGAAATCTCATGTCTGTAGAAGAAGTGACTAAGAAGTAGGCTCAGACCCTTTTACTTTTGACAAAGAGGTTTTCATTTCAATGGGTTCCAAACAAAACCAGCTATTTTTCCAGCAGAATAATTATGCAAAATAAAATTGACCATTATATTCTATACCAAAATCTCAAACATTTTGATTAACTCCACACAAGAAGTCCTTTGAAAAGTGCTTTAAATGTGGAAAAAATTGGATTTAGGTCTACACAATTCACACTCCATACAGAGATTAATAATCAGAGATTTATAAGCAATTTCCCTTCTAAAACGAAGAAGGCAATTAACGTAAGACTTCCTTTGGTGAATGTCCCCCTGTGTGGACCAGTGCATGCCCCCTGTGCTGGACCCCTTCCAGCATCTATATAAAAAAGGCTTTTTTATCAACTGAAATGTAGGCAAGCCAACATTACTTTTGGGTTTTTTTTAAATTATTTTATGGTGTTAATGAAATTATAATTATTACCACAGTGATCTATCATGTTTCCTTTGCTGGCAAATCTACTACCATAAAGCATGGAGTAACTGTCTTCTGAGTTATAAATCTCATATGCCAGACTGCTTCCCATGGACACTTTCTGTAGTAACTGCCTTTCTTCAGGTCCCTTCAACTCTGCCAGAGCATTTCCATTCCCAGTCACACTCAAGTCCTTCCTGCAACTCTGATCAAGACCAGAAGATCTCAGCTGGTTTTCACACCTTCTGCTAAAGCCTTGTTCATAGTGCAGTACTGTGTATTCCCTCTCATTTATGGCACAGGGCCACTGGAAGTGTGATTACTAGGGAAATCATTAGCAATCTTCAATGAGTAAAGGCCAAGTGATCATAGATAAATGTAGCTAGATATTCACCAATAATTAAATTTAATCTTTAATTTACAGGGGGTTTTACTTTATTATATTTACATACAAACATTCACATATTTCATTTTTGGCGATATGAAAGGTTATTTCCAGGCTCTCCATTCACTACAAAGGAAACTGGGAATAAAGTTTATGGCAAAATCCTATTGAATGGCCAAAAAACTAAAGTAGTTTGGTTTATAAACATTTCCAAAGTGGTGAAAAATACCTACTGTGTTGCTTTTCCATAGACATCGTCATTTACTCAAAATATTCCACTCTGCTCAATCACAACTCATTTCCACAGCTGAATACTAGGCCGCTGAATGATTCATTTCTGCTTCTAGCTCACCACCCTGTTTTAATGCTCATTTCTTCTTTGCCTGCTGCATAGGAGCAACAGAGAAAAGTTAAATTATGTGGCAAGAAAAGGAAGTGCCTTAAACAGAAGTGAGCATGTACTGAATAACATGTCAGTGAAGTCAACCAGTAAAACCTACTGAAATCAATGAGATTATTCCCACTCATTTCCACACTCATCAGGCAAATCTGTTGGTGGTTTTCAAGGCCAGTCTGGCAGGAGATACGGATCAAGGGCTTTTAACAATGCTATTAAATTATATCTTCAATTATAGTTTGTTCTTCACATAATAAAACATTCCTGCTCAAGTTTTCCACCTAACCAGGGTATCCAAAATACATTTCTACAGCTGTAACTACAAGTAAGCAAAACCATTACATATGATCAATGCAATTTTTCAGATGTGTTCAAATTGTCCAGGTCCCAAACTGATCTCAGACCATCTTTCTGTTAGCTTAAACTGGAGGTAAACATGGAAAAGAAAGGAAAGCAGTCTGTTGAACATGGACCTTATTTCAAAGCATATAACTACTCTGGCATTTGGCATTACCTCAACATGGCTATGGGCAAGCAGCCACTCTGCAAACTTAAAGACATTCTATTAACTTAAGCTATAATTTTGGAAACAGCTTGCTGCTTATCCATTGAAAACTAATACTGTTTTTTTCCAGTCTGCTGTTCATTTGCTGGAAAACTCAGCTTTCCTTCACATAAAGCCAGAAATATTCTGTTTTCTTGTTTCCCAAAAGCAGAATGGTACATTGAATGGCAAAACAAGTAACATCTGCAATCCTCAGATGGAAGAAAAGAGAACATTCTCCATAGTATCCAATACAAATATCTGCAATAAACACCCCTCGAAGGGCTTAACTGGGGAACAACATGAGCATTACAGTGCAATACTTTGACTTTTGGTATTCCACAGTTCAAGAGAATAGGGTACCTCTTTGTTTCAGTGCATCTCAGGTTTTCAGAGGATAGATCATGACAAAAAGATAACATATAGCCTGAAGAAAATAGCTTCAGAGTTGTACTTGCCAGCCTTGCCATAGTTCTTTTGGACAGAAACATCTGTCCTGGCTCAGCCTTGCTATTCTCCAAAACTACCAAATCACCACTCAGTCCAAGTGGGGAGAGGAAAATACTTTTTTTGGGGGGGTGTTTCTTTTTTTTTCAGTAACGCCTCTAGGACTGCATAAATACCATACATTGATTTGGAGTAATAAAATATAATAAAATCATTAAGAAATAGACGAGGTGACTACGGAAACTTTGCCAACTTGCTTTTCCAGTAATTCAGGATAATCAAAAGTTTGTGTGTATGAATTTGTGTTTTCAAATGGCTCCAAGCTGCAGAAAGACTTAAGAGTTTATTTCCAGAGGATTTAAAAACACGATTTTTTTTCATGTCTTCCATCATTGTACCTGAGCAATTGGTTCTGATAACTTCTACTCCACTCTGTTTTCCAGAAAGCACACTATGGATGACAAGGACACTGTGTTCTGAACTCAGTGGTTTGGTTCAGCAAGAAATATGCCAACACAGCGGTGCTTTTTTCCCCTCCCCAGTTATTCAGAGTGAGTCAAAGTTAAATGTAAAGGCATATTTTATGAAATGTAGAGGCATAATTTGTGACGTACTGAAGGGAAATGGACCTTCAATGGTTTTGGGCCAGCATATAGGCCACAGTTTTGTGACCAAGAATGGTCGGTGCTACACACTTCAAAGGTCGGCAAGAGACAGCAAATCCTTGTCAGAAATTTCTCTGCAGGGAAGTCTCAACTTCCAACAAGAACTGGCTAAAAAACTAGGCAAGAGGATTTTAATTCCTTTCCAAACAGTTAATTTTTCAGTATTTCCTAATATATCTCTTGATAGTCTTGTACTCCTATTACTGCAGTCGTGTAACTCGTATAATTTGGCTTCATAGAGATTAAGAAATTCTAATTGCCTTCTGGAATCCCATTAGAATTAGAAGTTCAGAAAACTTTGACCTGTATGTGTTCACTTCTCTCCAGTGTACAGAATCCATGGCTTTTGGAGTTGTATATTTCAGCTGTTTTATCAAAGGAAATAACAAATGTCATTTTGGCCATCAGAAAAGACGTACTAGCTAAATTATGTTATATATGTTACTTTACATATAGCCTTCTGGTCTAACAGGGTCATTTAATTTTGCGGTTTTTACACTGATGAAAATTAAGGATTTAGTGTTGCTGCTGTTTTTTTAACACACACAATTTTTCTTACAGGCCAGTGTGAGTTATATGACCAAAAGCTTTTAAACAGTAAACAACTAGTTTTAGTATTGCAGGTTCACTCTATCTCTGCTGGAAGTAACTCACATAGCAAGCATCCTCTCATGACATAAAGACTAAAGGTACAGTTTAACTAACAGCAAAGCCTATGTAACAGCAATCTGTTGCCAGCAGCACCAGTGCTCACTCTTTGCCCTTAGGCAATCATTCCTTCCCTATTGCTTACATTAATGAACAGCTGACTCAGTAAGTCAGTTTACAGAGCTGAACAGAAAAAACCCTTGTCATTCTTCTTTGAAAGACTAGGATTCAGGAGTGTGTGGGTGTGTACATTTACTCCCAGAAGTAGATCATCGTAGGATGATGCAGTGGGAACAGGCAACAAGGAGCATCAGGCAAGGAGAGCACACTACTGAAACGTTAGACTGCCTGAGTTATATGAAATGTGCATCTGCATTGTAAAATGGGTGTTACCATCTCTATACTGTGAGATAGGTGAGAAACCAAACATAAAATGGACATTGCTTATTTCTCTCCCTTGACTAATGAGGCAGCTAAGGGAAAAATAGACACCAACTACCCATAATCCCATGGTTAGAAACTTTTTTATGGTGATTAGAGCATGTCAAAATTAAAAATCTTTAGTTTTCAGGAAGCAAAATCAGGTTGAACTTTTTTTCTAAACAGAAACAAGATTTGAAAAATACATAGAATAAATTTTGACTTGGAAAAGGAAGAAATTTATCTACCATATATTTTAAAATGAAAATTTAATTCTTATTTCTTTTTTGTTTTGTTTTGTTTTTCTGAAAATATGTTTTTCTTTAGAAAACTGTGTTTCAAAGGTTACTTGGAAGAAGGGTTGGTTTGGTGGGTTTTTTTAACTTATGCAAGCTCACCAAAAATATATTTTGTCAAAATGTTACTTTAAATCTCTACAAAACAGTGAAGAATTTTTTATAAAGATCTTTTCTTATTAACATTATTAGTGAATTCATACAAGCTTCAGCAATTGCTAAGCAGAATGGAGAATCAACTTTCTTACTGGAATTGCTATTTCTCCAGGCTATCACGTAAGTAGAAGTAGAGAAGTAAATTAAATTGCAAATATTCTCCTGCTTTGAGGTAATGCCCTCTCTTGGTGCTTTGATTTCCATATAGCATCTTTTTTGAAGGGTAGGGGAATATTGCCGGGATATTTTTACTATATTGTTATAAAAACTGCAATGCCTCTTCAAGCATTTCATGCTTAAGGATCTTTTCACACCTCCAAAAATAAAATCATAATTATTTTCAAAACACTTCCTTCTGAAAATTAGCAGGAATGATTTCTTGGAGTTCTGTCCACTTCTTTAAATTATTCCTTTCAGCACCATACCAAGGTGGTTAAATTTTGTGTTATGAGTAATGACATGTGGCTTCAATATCTCAGGTAAAATGTATTAAAGTTAAGCATGGAAGTAAATGATTGCAGGACTGATGCTTTAAGGAACTTTATAAAAATAAATTTAGATGTTTGATTCTTTCCTTGCCTCTTTATTTTTCCTTTGGATCTCAGGGGAACCATCTAAATGAGGACTCCACTGAAACTGATATAACTTTATAAAACATTTTGTCTTCCCCTAAATACATTATTCTACTAAAACTACAAAGCATTAAAGATATCCCATCTGCATCAAGCTCTGTTCTCCTCACCAAGTAATCAGAAAGGCCTGCTGCACTTGATCATGTATATTCTTACAATTTCAGATGGTAAAATTGATGTATTACTTGGTATTTTAATCCATACATATTGATTCTCTCAATTTTATTATATGTTGAACCTTCACACTGAAATCTATTTTAAACATTCCTATTTTTTTTTTTAGCAGCCCACCTATATCCTATAGTTTTCATGAGTCATTTTTTTGCTCTTTGTACTTGTCTTTGCAGTGCATACTTTTAATCTGAAATATCTGTACAATATCTGTACAGTCTTTTCTAGAGCAGGATTTTTGTTGCTGTTGTTTCTTAGATTTCTGAGTTTCCCTTATCCATGACGCAATTTAATAACACAATTGTTTTAATTTTGCTAGTCTAAGACATTCCTTCAAATTTGACGTCTACCTGTGTTATGTGAATATTGTCATGTGAAAATACTAACTCACTGTATAAATCACTTCAGCCCCACCAAAGCTGTGGTAAGCTAAAGAAAATCAGACACTTCAAAATAACTCTCTTTGGCATGGCCTGGGAGATGCTAAAAGCAGCATACAAAGCCATAAGAAATTAATACACCTGAAATACAGCACAAGAATGTGACTGTCATATCTCTGTGTGTTAGGAAAGAACATTTTTTTCGCTAAACTGAATTTTATTTTGTTTAATCATTTAAGAAATTACATAAGAAACGAAAGCAATGCTGCACATGCACCGTACAGTTGGTACATGCAGAAGTGTTTCTGAGGTCTCAAGATGAGGCCGTTTGATCACTCTCTTTTTATGCACAAAAGCAGGTCCACAAGTATTCCTATGAGCAAAAATTATCATAACACATGTCTTTGACTGCTAAGTCTGCAGATACATGGGGCTTGTAACCTGAGAGTTGGGCTGGTAGCATAAAAACAGACAGAAGTATACCTGAAAATTAGGCAATACTGCAAATAGTTTTCTCATTATAGATTTCAATAAAGGGCATAGTACAATATAAATTCTGATGGATAAATAACTCAGAAGTACAGTGGAGGTGGGAAAAGCGATAGCAAAAGTCATACAAAGGCAAATTAGAACGACTGTAAAAAACAATTATTACCTCATTTTTTATCCTAATGACATGCATTTTTCTTAGTAACTGAACAAGAACAACCCTGTACTAACATGTTATTTGTTCTTTCTACAGTTTTAAAAGTCAAAATTAGAATTACTTAGAACAACCAGTTGCAAATTAGCTATTGTTTTCATTGGTGATTTACCAAATTAAGTGGTTATTTTAATGGCACTTTACTTTTTAAACACTTTACTGCCCTGTAAATCTGCTTTTTACATGCCATTGCATTACTTAGGGATTTAACAAGGAATGTTTTAAATTCTGCTGATAGGTGGAGAGTAGATTTAAATACTGTGTTTTGCAAACCATTTCTATTTTAGTAGGCAAATTCCCAACCAGGAAAAGATATGATCCATCCAGCTCACAGACAAAATATTTCTGTGACAGTTCATACCTGTCACAAATGTCCCCAGCATTCAGTTATCCTGTATGTTTCAACAGAAATGCCATCCTTCTGACAAACCTTTTGAGAGATCAAATAATGTCCAGAAAAGCACTTCAGTTTGTGCTTCAAATGAGCATTTCAACAGGTGCAAATTAGGCAAGCTATAGCCTCTTATATGAAGTAAAGAAAAAGCAAGGAAGAAACCCTGTTGAATTCTATAGGTGTCTGAAGTGGATCTAAAATTTCTTGCAAGCAGTATTTTGTTTGCTGAAAGCTGAATCCAGAAACTTGGCTATTTTATATGGAGCAGTCACAGGAATCTCTCTCTTGACCTCATTTATGACACAGAAAGTAGACAGCCTTACACCTAAATTTCTTACAAATCATGCTAAAATCACACCAAACACATGGATTGTGCTGGCAACACTACTCTCTGCAGAGGTCTTTAATTTACTCCTTTTTCTCTCATCATACATACTGCATAAATATTGCTTTGGAGCAAAACACTATGTCAGATAAAACCCAACTGTGGGTCTGAGGACAGTTCTCTTAGCAGTCTGTCCCTAAAGAAAATTATGAATTTGGCGTCATTGGGCATAGTTCCTTCAGCCCTATCCAGTCCTTCAGTTCTACTCAGGTTGTCTTTTCTCCCTCAGAAACTTCCGTGCACCCTCACACCAAGTGCCAGGGTGTACAACACATTGAGCATTTTGCTCTGCCACCCATGTGTGTGTTGCTGACAGGCTGCAGGTACTTGTGGGGTGTGGAGAGTGCACATCACAGCCTGGACATTCATCTGCTCATGTCCTATCCTTGAGGCTACAGTAGAGATCACCAGAGGTGCCTTCCAACCTCAACTATTTAATCATTCTGCCATGCTGTACGTTTTGGGTCTCTGTAGATAGCAACGTTCTACTGATTTTTCCCATCTTTATGGTAATAAACCATCACTGCTGCCTAGCTTCAGGCTATAACCAAACAATTTATCCCATGTGGACCTAACAAATTCCAGATATGTGGGCAAGCTACTGCCTGATTCACAGCAGGGAACGTGGTTAGCCATGGCTAGCTCTGACTCCAGTAACTAGCCTATAAACTTAATTGCAGATTACTGCTATCTCTGGGACAAATTCAAAGGCCCTTAAATTCTTTTATGAAATTCAACTATTTCTGAATATGGAACTTCCATTCTTATAATTGTTTTATCAAGTTAAAAATAAAATCCAGCAGTTAAATTATCTCTGATTTTAAATAAAATGTCAAACTACATAGCTGGAGGCTCTGCCAATGCATTTGTTTCCCTCGTGGCATTGTTCTGTGATATCTGTTAATACGTTGTCATGACAATTTTTTGCATCATTCAGGAATTTTGATAATCTTATAATTTTGTGATGTGTATTGGCAGGCATAATTAGATATGTGTGCTTTGGGAGTAGGAGAGAAATAAATTATGGAAACGTAAAATATTACCACATATTATACTGAATCTGAAAACTATTTTTATGGGCTGTGTGATACAGACAAACTGGTATGCAACATAACAAAGGCATCTCAGGCTATTAATTCAAACAGTAAAAAAATATGTATTAACTTTAATGAAGGTTGGCTTATTTCTTATTCAGCTGTGTATTAATTAATTGTCCTTAGAAACAGCATGAGTTAAACTTTGTTTAGTACTTGCTGTATTATAAAAAAAAATTGTAACAAGGAAAGAAAAAAGGTAATTATTATTATCTTAATCCTGGTTCACAATCTGCCATATTTGTAGGAGTAATGACATGCAGAGCATTTTAATTGCCCTGACTTTCTTAATGTATTGAGCTTTCATCCTTGTGTTAAATTCTATGTTAATTGTCTGAACTGTCCTTAAATGCAGTTTGGAATTTTCTCTTGAGTGATTCTTCTGTCATTATAGGTGAATCTAGCTTCATCTCTCCTTACCTGTACAAATTCAAGTGCCACAAGTGCCAGGCTATATTAAAACATGCTTGGGTTTTGGTTGCTTTTTGGTTGTTTTTTTTTTTTTTACATTCTAGCTAAATGGAATCCACAATGACAGAAATTGCTGCAATATTGTTCATATGTCATCATAACAGAGAAAAGGAGAAAAAGTTGTCATACTAAATAAAAAAATGATTTTATTTAATCAACAGGCTTCCTGGAATTGAATTTCTCCACAAGATTCTAATTTGTAGCCATTTGCGTATATCTTTTTCTTTCTGTATCAGCATTTTTTCTCTGAACTCAGAAGAACTATTAACCTGCACAAAAATTTTATACATTTATGAACATTTACCTTATTTTTTATTAACAATTATTACTGGTAAATGGAAGCCATCAATCTGATGAGTAGAGAGATTTTCCATTTGATAGGGATGATACACTAGAAAAATTACTTCAAAGAATTATTATGATACTTGATTCATATTACTGCTGACAGTTAATTTCACATTTGCATACAATTAAAAGCATTGATAGTAAAATTCAAGTAGAAGAGAGAGGGGGAATTTGAGAGAAACTTTACTCCCAGACATGGAAATAAATAAATAAAAATTGAAATTTTGGGCAGAAGAAAATTCTGAGGAAAAATAAATCTTTTTAGGAAGAACAAATCTGACACATTTGTGTTTTGCTGCCTGACAATGTGACTTTCACCACCTGCATGCTTATATTTGTCACAACAGTGGATGGAAAAAATGCATTTTTAGTTTTGTTTCATTTTCCTTAATATCTCATTTTACAGGTCCAAACTATGTATTTTGCAGCTAAAATTTATAATTAATGATTTTCTCATAATTTTGTTATGTGTTATTTAATTCATGATCCTATGGAATTCAAAAATATTGTAGCAAAACAGCAGCATTTTCCATGTTTTTGGTGGCGATTGGTTTACATGAAACCACGCTTTTTTATGAAATATCTTTTTACCACAGTGTCTAAGGTAGCAGCCAAATCAGTGTTATGAAGTCAATCCTTTGCCACAGTACGGGGCCAAGTGGTTGACATACTAAGTGGCAGGCAGGTTCTTCCACAAAACGGCATTATTACTAAGGACTGGACTTAGAACTATTTTGCTTTCATATCAGGAACACCTTTAGGCTTGCCTTGGGTTTAATCATATTCAAGCTCTTACCTCATCGAGGCAGTGAGGGGACTGAATGGCAGTACTCCTTACAGTCAATGTAAAGATGATACAGCTACAAAAACAAGTTTCTGCAGCAGCAGTGCCACTGGAAGGGCCTTAATTAACTCAGAATTAAAGCAGTTCTCTAAATTACCTTTTAACATGTCATACTTAACGTAACACTGGAGGAAGGGCAGCAAGGCAGATGTATAAGAAGTTGCTGCATGAGCAGCTGGCTTAGGGCTAGACCTCCACTTCCAGCACTACCTTCAGACTTAGGAATTTTCTTCTGGCAGAGCAACAGGTCTCATCACACAGTACACAGACAGCATGGGCCAGCACTGAGAGAAACACTTCTGAAATGTGTGACTTTCAGTGTACTGAACACACAAGGTCACAAGCGATTGATTTTTTGCTGGTTTTCACAGACTTGTACTTTTAGCGCTGCCCCACACAACGGCCAGTATAGGAGCTATAAATCATGGTATTAATAACTTAACGCTAAGAGTTTGTTCTGGCTGGACTTGGGATCGTTCCCCCATCCTTACTAATATCTTTCAAAAATATGAAAAACAAAACTAAGCACAAGGTGTAGTTCTTGTTAAACAGTATTATCACCATGTAATAACTGACAGCTTGAAAATAAAATTTTTACAAGTTCTGAGGAAAGTATCTGTTTTGGCCTTATTTATCAAGGTGAGATTAAGTCTATGAAAAACACTTTTCTCACACATGCAGTTGTTTCAGTTACATTTTAAATAGAAGACAATAACAGATAAAGATTGATTTGGGAGTAATGTTGTGCCAAAATACCTCAAGACTGTGCACTTTGAACATCAAAGAGAGGAAAAGTGTAAAATCTAAGATATTGCCTCACTCTGACCATCCAGCCATAAGCACAGAAATCAAGTTAATCATCCCAAGGAGAGGCGCGCATATGGTGGGACAGTGTGGGTGAAGGACCATGCTGTTTCTATCAGCCTTTGATTCAATGATGAAGACGACTTGTGTCACCTCTGCTCATGCTGGCATGGAATGAGAAAAGCTGAGGCTCTCTTTGCTCTTCTTCCCATAGATCTACCCCTCAAAGCATGTAAGTCTTTTGCAAGCAAATTGTCATGAAAAAGTTACAGAGACCAAAAAGCAAAGACATCTGTGGGGAAATACAGAGCATTGTCTTGATTCTTACCCCTCTGTGGACTGGTACACACATGCTGAGCTGCCTTCTGTTTTTCAGGACCTGCTGAAGTGTTTCCAAGTGTTTGGCTTGGTAAGACAAGTAAAGGTAGGACTTTTTGCCATAGACACAGAGTTTGCTTAAACCTAGGGTCCACGTACCCTAAAAAAAAACCCACCAAAAACATAGAAGTCAGAGATTAAAACATTCTCTAATGATTTCAGGAACTGCCACAATGAAGTAAAAAAAGTGAATGCTGGTAAGTAAAAGTCCATGGCACTAACAAATACCTTGCTACCACACAATCTCAGTGGCACACATCTAGGCATACACCTGTGCACTATCCTTAACCATGAATACACAAGGGAGTCAGGGAAAAAACATTCTACTGCAAAGGTAGGGAGGAAAGGTTACAGAAACATCACCTCCTGAAACAGCCATTTCAATAAATGCACATTTAACTTAACCTAGAAATATCACCTTTAGTTACACTATCAAGAGATTTATTTTGGAGAAAGTTAACATACAGTAACTCTGAGTTTGGTAAATCCAGTCTTTGCCCTATATCTGGGCAATTCCATCCTGTGATTACAGCTTTAAAAATACTAGGCTAATTAAAGGTATTGCCTTTCCTTTCTAAAGCAGAATTCAACTCCATTTATTTAGCAAACGTTGAGATGCCTTGTCCAACCTTGGTTTTCAGGCTCTTTCAGCAGTCAGTAGAGCAATTCATGTCTTCTCAGCTGTCTAAAGTATTTGCTATGAATTGCCCTTGAAGGGTTCTGTCCTCCATTCACCAACAGACAAAGCAATTAGCTTAGACCAGCCTTTTTTAACAGTTGGAAAGGGGAAGGGAAATCAGACAAATCACCTGGAGCATTTCCCTGGACAGAGATAGCTGCAGTAGTAGAGGAGGTAGAAGTATTTTTTTAAACAGACATTTCTGTTGCGATTTTTGTCAGTCTGGTCTGCACTATCTGTCATAAGTGATGGATAGTAAAGGTAATGATTAACTAGTAACTGCTAGCTACTCCTGACAAAAGGTTGAAGAGATTAGCTAAGCCATAAACCTTCAAATGTATCAGCTCTGAGTGTAACTTTATAATAAATCTGAAACCGATAGAAAAGCTTGTGGCAAACGCTCTCTCGCTTCCATTCATTACTGATAGGACTGTCCGTGAAAGAATATATTGATTGTGAAAACTTTAACTATGTGAATAAATATGTGTGTGTAAATGCTGGATGAATCACAGCCTAATCCAATTCCCATGAAAAATTTTCTTAAAAGAATAAATCATCAACCGCTCTGTATCATGGTGGGATTAGCGCTTAAACTGCTGAACTGATATTCATTCATCATTGGTTTTATAAATACTTGAGAAAAAAAATCAAAGTACACCTACAAGATAAAGCATAAGACATTTACCATTTGAGCCAAGCTCCATTTTCCTTGCAAATGTGTGTGTAGGCTAATAACCATAATCAATCACATATGTCAGGGTATACCTAAACAATACATATTTTCCACATTGCGTAGTTTCAGCAAAGGTCTTTTTTACATGAAATGTAAAGCACAGGAATTTGGACCCAGCTCAACATATGCATGCCTGTGTGATCACTACTGGGGTTTCCCACAGGAAGGTGGGTAATCAGATCTTCAAGTTTTCTGACATTTCCATTCTTGAGGCTAGATTCTGGTCCGAGTTACATGGGAGTAAATGAGGAATGCTTGTACTAAAATAAGAAAATGCCTTGGGTTTTGTCAGGTGAGCCAAGAATGTTTGGGGTTTGGTTGAACAGCTTCGTTCCATATCACAAAACAAGATCCACAAAATGCACTGATTGTACATTTAAAGCACAACCTCAAAACAGACAGGATCTCAGTGACCAGACCAGTCATCAGACATCTAGGAAGATTAATTCGAAGTTGTAGCTCCTCTAAATTATTTCTCAAACCTGAGGAATAGTTGTGATTTATGTAGCATAGAGTAACTCCAACAGCACAGTGGCCTGCTTTACAGTGTGCAATTAGTTATTTAAACCTGAGGTGTTTAACATGAAAATTTTGACTTAACCATTAACCTGCTTTCTCTGTTCCTTCTTAATATGTCTATATTTTATCTAAGAAAGCTTTCCTCCTTCCTTCATGGAAACCCACACATATCTGAGCAAAACTCAAACTTTACAGTATAAATGAAATTAATAAGATAAGTTAACCAGAAGATTAAAACAAGTAAAGCTTTACTGTAGATAATAGTTCAAAATGATCAGGTTGTCTGAGAATACTTCTTCAGAATTAATATCCAGAGCTTTGGACAGACTTCAGTAACTCAAATGCAATTTCAAGAGTACAAAGACATACTCAAAATGATAAACAGAGTGACTCAATAATGCAACGAAATACACAAATATCAATCTAAATGTGATTTATGTCATTATTTGATGATCTGCTCATTATCTTCATTAAAAGCATCCTTGCAAATCATACCCACACTTTCCTCAGCCAAAAGCATTGCGAAGTCAGAAGTTCAGAAAACAGCAATACATTTGTCTGCTTTCCTTAAGTAAAGGTAACAGCTTGTTGTAACCTGAAATAAAAATTGGTGTGAAGTTGGGCTGCCCCACGTGGAATGTCAGGACACGTGAGGCAGTGATGCTCTCTTGCTCTCAAACTAGGTTTTGTCACCATACACATTATATTCTTAGGCCATAATACGAGTCACCTCCAGCCAAAGCGTAGCCCCCCAATGCTGGGGACAGCCTTGTCCATTCAGCACCTGAGCTCGGGTTCCAATTGTCATTCACATAAAGGGTATGGATCAGGCATGGGAGCAGCCAAAGTGAGGATGTCACCTTCCCGAAACTTAGTAGATATAGTAAGCCCTGTTATTGCCAGCGTGGTCTGGAGCCTCGCCAGCGGCCAGGAGAGTACCATGAGTACAGGCCTAACTAATAATTTAGGCTCCCTCTGTAAGCCACCTAGAATATGACTCCTCTCACTCTGAAGTTAAGTACCCATAACAGGTGGAAGGAACAGTTTCCTGGATGTGCTTTCTTCCTACTGACTAATGCAACAGCTGAAATATTTAACTCAGATTGGAATTTAATGTTTAGAGTAGATTTTGGGATAAAGCTGAATAAGGTTGCCTCTACCTTGACTAATGATAGAAAAAAATATAAATTGTTTTCCATAATTGCACAGTAAAACCATACAACATCTAAAATACCTTGTGTTGACCACTCCCTCCAGCAAGTCAGAAGAGTCATTGAACAGTTAAGTCTGATCAACGTTAGCAATACTTATGTACTTATTATGAATAAAATTATATGTTGTTTCTGACATCTGGTATAGAATTCAGTAACTGTTAATTGGCATATGTGGCAACATAATGTCTTAAAAGCATAGGGAATCCACACTAGAGAAGAACATCTTACTCTCACAAATGTCTGGTCTTGTTGAAGGTTATGAACTGAGGAAGTGAAGACAAACACTTCAGTGGTTGCACAGTATGATGTAGATGGTGTTTACTTTACCTAGGGATTTGCTGGATAGAACACCAGCGAGCCAACCTTACATCTGGAAGAAAACGTGTACTTGCATGTGTCGTTGCTCCTGCAAGTACACCATCTGCGTCTTAATATTCTTTTCAGTTATCAAGTCACTGACCTATTAAGGTTTTGGATGATTAAAAAAAGAGAGTAATGGTCTCTTGCTATGGGTGAAAAGTGTGGAACTTCACATTCGTGATGTCCCCTGGAAGGTTAACCTTCAAGTAGTTCCTGTAATATCATACAGCTTTTGTGTGTCGTTTACAAAAGTTTAATTTGGGACTATTGTTGTTTGTTGTCTGGTTTTGTTGTCCTTTTTTTCATTTTCAAGACTAGAGTGTGAAAACACAATGGACCAAATCTGTAAACTGAGTTTAGGGGCCGGGGAAGTGCTATTTGCCATAATTACACATGGAGCCAAATTAATTCCCTGTAGCAAGGCCCTGACTTTAACTATATTCAATAATAAAAATCTCCTCCAAAGTAGAATCATATTTGCCTCTTCTGGAGAATTTTGTAGGCTACAATGGTAGAAAAAGAACCGTCTGGCAAGCACATCCTCAGAAAAGACCACAAGGGGCCAGACTGGGAAATCTGATCTCTCTGATGCGGTTCTTTGGTTGAGAAATATTTAGGTAATTAGTCTGAGATATAGGTATAGATAAATAGAGATAGACAGATATAGACGTATCAGTAGTTAGCCTATGCCATGTCAGTAATAATAAACCCACTATAATTACATACGGACTGAATGATTAGAAAAAGACTAAAACAAAATTTATACTTGCTAGACAGAACAAACGAGAAAACTGCCTCCCCACTACAAAACTCTGAATGGTCAGAGAGGGACCCCTTAATTATTCTTAAGTGTAGAACTCGGTACCTCACGAAATGGACACAGAAAAAATGAAAAGTTAAATAGTATACAAAAATGAAAGAGGGACTGCTGACAACAAGAACATTTTACAGAAAGCGTAAGGTATTCACACTGAGAAAGGAAAAGTTATTCTGAACCTTGAAGAACTACACAGGATGTGGCTTTGATTTTCCCTGATGTTTTAAGGGATTTTTTAGATATCAGAGTATGACTCTATGACCTAGAAGACGTAAAACCTGTGAACCAGAGTTCTTTCTGATACGCAGTTGCAGTTGTACTTCAATAGGCACAATTATGTGATCCACAGATCTACATGCTAATAGAGGACTTTTGTGCTCTGAGTTTCGCCTTTTTGTACTTGATCGTTCAGCTACATAATTTTTTAAATTTCACCTTCTCACAGAGCTATAAGCAACCTCTCACCTGCCTCACTTAAGGTTATGTACACAATCCCTCACAACGGCTTCATTTAAGCAGAAAACCCTCTAGAGAAATTTCATCTATCAGTAAGTCATTTAGGAAGTTTTATGCACGAGGATTTTATTTTTTCACTATTTTTCAGTTCCTGGAATTTTAGAGAACAGCTTTCAGTATGGCTAATATTTTAATTGTTCCTTGCTTATTGTGTCCCAAAATTCAGAAATGCTGCCAGCTTTCCCAGAGGGGATTGTAAGATTCAATAAAAAGGCCTCATTTAGACATGGATGGAGTTTACTAGCTTCATTTGTTGAGGCTTAAAAAATACAGATTCTTGGATGTTGTTTGAATTGCAAACAAAAATAATGACCTTTCAGCCTATTCCAGTGCATCCAGCATATCATACAAAAGACTGCGTTGTCTGTAAGTTTCTGTGTTTCATGGGAAGTTTTATAAGCTTACAGTGACACAGAAAGACCCTGCAAACTCCCAGGGAATATCTTGGTCACATAACTAAAAAAAAGCTTCTTTCTCTTACAGACCTTAATAAAATTACTTGTTGGAAAGCAGTTTCTATTTCTATGGCAATTGCTACACTTAGATCCACAATATCTATTCTTATTTCTGTTTCTTACATGTACAGTGTGTGCAGAGGGATTCCAGGAAATTCAGCAAGGCAAATCTGAAAATCTATAAAGAAACAAGTATTTTCTTACTTTTAATATAAGTAAAATACTTTAAACCTATATGTTTCCAGACTAGCCAAACTTACAGGAGAAGCTTTAAAAAGAAGAGAAGGAAAAGAGAATGAAAAAGAAAAAAAGACCAAAAAAAAGAAAAAAAGAGTGAAAAAAGGGAAGTCTTAAATGGAAACAGATTGTTACTTAATTTGGAGAGTTACGTTTAATTGCAGAGTTACATTTAATGAAGTGGCTATAAAAGCACTTGAACTAATGATGGAAAGAAAGGTTTACTAAATAGTGATGAATGGAAGAAGGGAGGTATATGCAGCAAGGTAAGCAACCAGCAAATGTCAGAGTTTGATAGTACAGTCATGAACTAGCTTAAGCAAATTATTTGAGCATTATAAATTATTTGCTGTATTCTTTTTGTCACTGAAGGCAATTTACATTAATTTGGCACAGAAGATTTGTTTGTTGCCATCTTCAAAAACCTCAAACCAAAACCAAACCAAAACCCCTATCAGTAACAAAACTTTCATATTTTCTGTTGAGCCCAAAGAAGAAGCAGCATTTTATTTTTTACTATAACTAAAATAATTCATGGAGCAACTGTTAAAAACTCCTTTACTGAAATACTGAGTTTAAAATGTTATACCTTAACCACAGCAGCTGTGATAAGGAAAGCAGAAGAGAAATTGTTTGAGAGCTACAAGAAAGTATAGTGTATAAATGTTTGTAAGAGTGCAAATGTAAAAAACCACAACAGTAGTTCCTTAAGATCATGAGAGTAATCAAGAGTGGTAACAATGGAAATAGCTTACTCATCAGCGTATGGGAATCCTCATTGTGGCTTCATCTGCATACAAAGTTTTTCATTTCTGTCCCAAACAGTACTGTTACATGCTAAAAAATAAACCCTGTATTATTTCCAGACAGGGCTACAACCAGTAGTTGGTGAAGAGATTGCTACAGGGCCAGCTTCTTTCAAAATTGTGTGAAAAGTCAACTGTAACCCAACCATGAGTCTGCAGACCTTGTTGTGCACACACTACCTATTTTCTGCTGCTTTCTTCAGCCCACATAGCCATTATTTTGTCCAGATATACTCAAACTCCTTACATGCTCCCAGTCCATTTTTAGTGACTGATCAAAACCACAGAAAATGGTCCATCCAAGGCACAACTGATGTTGCAATCACTATTCACGGGGGTGTGTGGTTCCCAGCAAGAGCACCGTACCCTGCAGCCTCTGCAGGAAATGGAATGGGGGAAGAAGGAGGCAAAGGAGTTGAGGGAGAAACTCCCAAATTAAGTTCTTGTCCATTCCTTGTAAAAGCAGCTGTCATTACTTACGGACACCAAGACCTCCATCCAACTCTTACTACTGAAAGACACCCCATCCTTCAATAGGAATGAATACCAGGATGAAAAGAAGAAAGAAAGAATTCAAACCAGAGCAGAAAAATATCAAGTGGAAGATGTGGGCAAATAAATGGAATTTATTTTATCTATTCATCTAAGTAGACATGGTATTTTGTTCATATAATGACAATGATTTTAAACCACTGAATCCTGTATAGACAAATACACAGTGTTCCTAAGAGTGTGTCCTGGTTTTGGCTGCAATAGAGTTAATTTTCTTATTAGTAGCTAGTGCTGTGTTTTGGCTTTGGTGCGAGAACACTTGATCACACACTGACGAGTTTAGTTGTTGCCAGGTAATGCTTATACAAAGTCAAGGACTTTTCAGTTGTTTAGGCCCTGCCAGCCAGAGGGCTGAAGGGGCACAAGAAACTGTGAGGGGACACAGCCAGGACAGCTGACCTGAACTAGCTAAAGGGATATTCCATACCATGGGACATCGTACTTGGTATATAAACTGGGGGGTGGCCAGGGCAGACCAATCATTGCTCGGGGACTGGCTGGGCATCGCTCAGCGAGGGGTGATAAGTTATTTTGGGCATCGCTTGTTTTCATTTCTCCCTTTCCTTTGATTTTCCTTCCTCTTCCCGTTTCCCTCTGGGTGAGGGGTGAGTGAGTGAGTGGCTGCATGGCACTCAATTACCAGCCAGGGTTAAACCATGACAGAATGTAATCATACATTTAATCATATGGAATAAGTAAGAAACATATTGATTTGATAATGTCTGTTCTCCAAAGGAAAATGTAAATTGAATTTAGTAATGTTGATCAGATAAGAACATGTATGAAAATCTTAAATTGTTCCTAACATCAGCAGGAGAAGAAACTCCAAACAAAATGGAAGAATAGTTTAGCTTAGTTGAAGATAAGAAAATAGTGTTCCTTGGAAAAGCATCCTCTCTGGTTAACTTGCAAGACAATAGATTCTGGAAATGCTTTTAGATCTTCTGCCACCTTTCTATTTTACTAGTCTTCAGGATTGAGTTCTGATTCTCAGTAGCCATAAGTCAGTATATCTCCAGTACTAGAGAAAAAAATGAACAGAAAAAAGAGCACTGAAAGAAGAGAGAAAAGCTCCAGAATGCATAACTTAGGTGGAAGCAGCCATCCTATGGAGATGCCTCATCTGCAGTGCCAGCGTAAATAATCAGTTTAAAATAAAACTTAAGGTTTATATGGTAAAAGTTGGGAAAGTGAATCTACTCTTGTGTGTGTGCATGATCTATTTCATATGGTCTTGATTACAGTTAGATCCTCAAGGTATGCCCGTATGTTGCTAGTCAGACTCCAGATAATATTAATACTGCTAAAATTCTAATACAAATATGAACACAAACCAGAATATGAATACAAATACTAGCATTGCTAATTACAAAGCTATAGCAAAATACTCCCTGTTCAAGAGTAAGATCCATGAAACATGAAAACATTTTTTTATTCTGTCTTTACTTTCTGTAACAGGGAAAGATTGCTCGTCAGTCAAAATACCTCTGCAGAAAAGTGTTAGCTATCAGAAAATTTAGGACTCATTCCTGGGAAATTTTCTTTCATTACTTCAACAGAAATTCAAGTTAATTATCGTATCATTTGCAACAGAAAACAATAACAAAGTTGGCAAGCTCTAGAGCAATGTTTTTTCTTCACATTATCAGAATAGAAATATTGCTTTCACAAAACTTTGTGAAGTATAAACTATTACGGTATGTCCAACTTTTTATACTTGGGTTGTTTTTTTAATTATTTAAATTCTATGTCACAAGCCATGCAAGTTTTCTGGGTTCAAAACAACTGTGTACACAGAAATCCTGAATTTGGATGGAAAATGCATTCTGTATTCTAAATCCTGTATTCTGAATTCCAGTAAAGAGATCTTAAGAAAAATGGGATCAGCTGCTTTGCTTTATTTAAGTATTAGAAATAGCATGGAATTAAAGTGTGTTGTCACAGGTGATACACAATAAATGTTGTTTCATGGCATTAATAACATGTGATTCATGGCATCAATAACAAAGAATTGTAAATTTTATTTCCCCAAAAAATTCTAATTTATGTAGATAAATAACATACTGAGTCAATCCCTCTAATCTCTTGAATTTAGCTAATGTAAATGCTGTGGGGAAAGTTGATGGTTCAACAACTGACACGCATTATGATGCCATAAGAACTTCATTGTATGTCAAATCAAACACTGAGACCAAAGGATGTGAAGAAAAGCTGGATAAAAAAGGAGAAGTTGCAATGTACTTCTAAAGAAACAGGATGGGGGCAAAGCCTGTCTTTGTCCCCTTTCGTAGCAGAAAGATTGGCAGCTGCACCACAGACCAGAGGATAATTAACATCTGCTCGTCAGAGCAAGGGACACCTGCGGAGGAGGCTGACAGAGGTTCCTGTGCAGAAGTAGCTCTCCGCTGGCTGGCACAGTGAAGCGCTATTTCACTTTTAAAAGCTCCTATTCATTCACTGAAATAAAAATTTAAAAAATAAAAGCAAAAAAAACCCCACACCCTTGTATGGTTGAGAGACCCTTTGTTGCTTTCACCCTTGTCAAAGGTTTGAAGGTGAAACCCTCCACATTCAGTCTCTTCTCTATACACACACAG
Source organism: Falco punctatus (assembly GCF_963210335.1). NCBI lineage: Eukaryota > Metazoa > Chordata > Aves > Falconiformes > Falconidae > Falco > Falco punctatus. The sequence goes on along the minus strand of NC_137581.1, from coordinate 27,599,308 downwards.
TAATAGCAGGGTATGTCTTATCTAAATTAACCAGCTAAAAGTTAAATATCTGCTCTAAACTAGCAGTCTGGGCCCCTTGTCATCAGCAGAGAGAGAGGGGCACCTTCCCAATGCTATTCATCCCATCTGCTTTAAATAATTTTCTCTGGATAGATGAACATCTTCCTATGGGCCTGTATTTCCCCTGTGGTTATAAATTAGTCTAAACAATTGGTTTAGATTAGCTGCCAATTCTTAGAGGGCTAATGCTAAGCAAGACAGATTTCACCTGCAGAGCAAAACAGGAACAAGATGCCTTGCTTACATTTCCTTGCTGGCATGTTTGGGGCTTGGGGAACAAGACATCCCTCACCTTCGACAAGCAGCGCTTGCTTCTTCCCCACGGTCAAAGGAGGTGCACAGGGATCAGCACAGTCTGATTTGCTTCTTCCTGCAATGTGACAAGGTGGAGGGACAAGACCTGGTAGCCCAAAACACAATAAGGAGCTCAGTAGATGGTACTTCCCTGGCCAGCCATCGTGCTCCCATCCAAGCACAAAAATGAGGCACTAGGAAAGTAATGTCATATGTTTCATGGTCCTATTAAGTAATAAGGGGTGTATCTGCTAGCTAACAACTGTTCTGCAGTATTTATGGCTCTAAGGTTTGTTCCAAAGCCTATGTAGCCAATGCAAATGTTTCCATTACCTTATATTTCCAGGCCTTTAATCATTGCTTGTTATTTACTGGTGTTAATAGCAAAATAATGCTTATTGCATGTGAAGACTTTCAGTTTCCACTGCAGTCTCTCAATAAGAGACTAAAGATGTGCTTCTTGTTTTGATTCAAATTAAATAGCACATTTTCCTTATAGCAATTTTCAGGTCTTACCTTCAGCAAATGTTAATATATTCTTGAGAATGTTTTAAAGCGTATCATGTATTTTGTTTTGTGTGAGCCACAGATGAACACACTTGTACTTTATTTTTGTCAAAAAAAAGATTGCTGAAACAAGCAAAGCTGAAGGGGTTTTTGGAATCCCTCCTACGAGAAGGTAGTTTCATCACTCTCTGTGAAATACCATTCTTTCTACAGCTTAATTAAAGGTAAACCTGATACAAACACATTTCTTATTCTTTCATTTTCAGTAAGTGTGTAATATGTTTTGGTTTTTTTGAAGATACTGTGCAAATGAAATTCTGTGCCATTTTATACTTACTATACACATAGGACTTGCAACCTAAAAACACATGCTAAGCATTTTTTCCTATTAATGAAAAATGGACTAAAATTATTTTCTAGACAGTGTCTCTATATCATAACTATGATTTTCCCAAAATTAAGTCAAAATACTAATAAATGCATTATTGTATGTCCTTGTAGAGAACAAAGAGGTCCTATAATCTTCTAACCCATACAGGCTTTGCCATTAGACCATGTAGACCTGTTACAACCAGTCATGGTGGAAATTATTTTGCCTGCTTTCAGTAGTTTAGAGGTGACATGTCTAGTCCAAGAGATACTCCGAGGCTTCTTGCAAAAACAAATTGAGAAAAACACTCACCTCAAGAGTTCATCTTAGTTTATCTAAATTGTTCTTTAGAGGTACTTTTTGTGTTTATTGTTTCAGGAAGTTTATACGACTCGTTTAAAGTAAGCTACAAACATTTAGCTACTGCAAGCTGGCCAAGATTAATTTCACCTGATGATCACGGAAATTACAAAGAATTACTTAATTACAGAATTAAAACTGTATTTGCCTGATGCTAGCAATGCTTCCATTAATTATTAGTTTTCTAAGTGCTTAAAAAAAAATTAATATCCTATTTGAAAGCCTCATTGGAAGTAAATTGTAGATGCTTGATGAAGGTATGATTTAACTGTCTTAGAAAATGCCAGAATCTTATTCCTTAGAGACTTTAATACTCTGTATTTAAGTCTGCCCAGAATGATACCTGTATAATAATTTGAACTGCCAAACAGTATTCTAAGAAGTTTCATGTTTCCAAATTTCCATCTGCATTCAAGTCAATTCAGATATGAGACATATGTATAATAAATACAGCTTGCTAGGACACCTGGAATTTAATTAAACATTAATTTTACTGCATGTTTTAATTAAGAAGCACTTTTTGAGTAAAAGCACTGTGTCATGTACTTTTTTTTTTTTTTTTTTGCACTTGCAAAATGATGTAGGGCCAATGGTCATTTTTAGAATTTATCATGTAAGTTTTGGGCTCTGTACTAAGAACAATAATTCAGACAAAATTTACACTGTGAATAGACTACAAGTCTGCAGCCTCTTCTTCATGATCAGCCCTGCCTCAGCTAAAAGCAGTAGCTACACTTTTTTGCCCTACACTGAGCACAACTCAAGCCAGGGGACATAGTTCACTGTCTTACCAAGGTTACAGTCCCTGTATTCTTAATCAGAAGTGTTTCCTTTGACAAATCTCAGCCAAGTTCTCAGTGGGCAAGAGAAAAATGTGCCTGTCTGATGGTACATGCAGTCAAGATCAATGCCTATGCCAGTATCCTTCTTACTCTAAACTCATCTAAAAATGTATTTAGTTAGCAATGAATCTGCTGCCCCTTACAGGCCTCAGGTCTCTTCTCATTAGAAGTATTATTTCTACTGAAAATTGCTTTCAGAGCACAACAGCTAAGTTGTGTGTGTGTGTGTGCATAAACCTGTATATGTGTGAGTGCTAATAAGTAGGTGCCATGCGTACAGTGTAGTAGTTCACAGCAATTTGAAAGGAAATGGAAAGAACCCAGATGGTTTGTAATGCTGGATATGGGATCCCATCCCTTCATGGCTAGGTTAGGTTGTCTGAATGCAAAACAGCTTTCCAGATCCATTACACCAGCATTCATAAACAAAATTATGAAGAAACTGGAGGGGGGATATTCTTATTTCATCATATATCAGCCTTATACATACAGACTCACACAGAAAACGTCCATATCTCCAACATCACCATCACCCCCTCCCAGGTGTATGTTCATGTATTGCCCTCATGACTAAAGTGTTGCCAGCGGTACCCTACAGAAAGGAGCACACTCTAAGTTCATGCATCAAATGCAGGCCACAAGCTAAAAAACAGAAAGGTCATTCCCATTTGTGAAAGAGGTATTCTGTTACATTTTATAAGGAAAGTTCCCAAAGGTGCTTAAGTCTGTTCAGTCATATTACCATATTTCTTATGCTTAGCTGTAGACAGCAGGGAATCCTACTCCAGGCTGATAAGTGTTTGGCAGCTCAGGAAGGTGTGTCCCATTTCCCTTGGCCAAAAGGACCACAAGGGCCACAAGGATACTGGGGAGGAATCAGAAAAGAGAATCCCTCAGGCTCTGAGAGGGGTTCCAAAGGAACCTTCTCCCCTCAAATATAAATAAATCAAATAAACATGTGGCTTTGGCATCTGTGCGATGCTTTCCTGAAGTCTAAATTGCAAGTCCAACTGATGACTCTGTGTTGAAATGAGTCACCACTATTTGCTGGACCATCCCAAGCACTTGGAATGTGACTAGAAGCAGGGGTCAGCACTTTTGGATGGTGCTACTTATGACAAGAATTTGGAAATAGTGCACATCCAGATAGTTAGAACTTGAATCAAACAGTACATTATTTACTTTTATTGCTGCCTGACACTGTCTGTTTCTCAAAAATCAACTATGAAATTTATTAGAATCAGCTTCAGTCAGAAAGATGCTGCAGAACAAAACTACCTCATAGCATAAAAATTTTTATATTAGCAAGAATTTTCTTAGGCTGTTTATAAGACCTGCAAAGTATCCATGGATACAAGAGATAAAGAAGACAACACCTACTCATTCTTCACTATTATTAAAAAGTTCTTCATTCTAGATATTATGACTGAAAGGTGATTAATGTAACACTTCATACTGCTATTCCTTTTAGTCAGACACATTAGTCATAGTCATAAAGAAAATCTCTACTCAACAAAAATTATAAGCACTTTTGTGTAGCCATAATTGACTGATCATATACACAAGACAAGACCTGTAGAAGGGTTTTATAAGAGAGGTCTGGTCTTGTTACATCAGTTGATATGTTAAGGGGACAAAAGACTGGTTTCCAGATCACTAGTTCTTCATGTTAGGACCCCAGATAGCGGCTTCTACTAGTTAGCATCCAGTTCCACAAATGGTCATACATGACAGTGAGTTTGTCTACACAGGGGAGCTGTGTATCAATGACAACATGAATTTACAATGCATTTATTAGTCTTCATTTGCATATTAGATCTGTGGCTCATTTTACACACTTTAGCCATCTGAAAATTAGGTAATTTACATGCAGTGGGGTAAAAAGTCTCCTCTGCATGTAGGATGTGCAACCTTTTTCCAAAAAAAAGAAAATTATTCCCTTTTTGTTCTAAATGGTATCATCACCTAACTTTTATGACGGTGTGTCATGTAGCACAGCCAGTGAAGAAGAAAAAGGCTTGGGTTTAAGACCCTCCTCAGTGTCTGTTACAGCCAAGAATAAAGTCTAGTTGCCCAGGTTATATTGCAGCTGGAGAAAAATTGAATGGTCCAAAGATTTCCTGTCCCTCTTAAAGCCGTTCCACAGTTTGGGAAGTATTGCAGCAAAAGCAAGGGAGTGAGCATAGAACTCAGTGTCTGAAAACTGTTCAGGGAAAATATATTTCTCCTAATTTCTCTTTACAACAATTCAGTGACTGTTCAGTGTTTTCTCATTGGAGCAGGGATTGGGCCAGAGGCCATCTTCCAGAAAAGTAGCTCTCTATTAGGTATGTTCAACTTAATGCTTCCCCCGCTGCCCCCCTCTTTTTTCCCTATACCAAGGTTATATTCCTTTATTTCTCTTGCACAATGGTGTATCTTCATCAGAAGAAGGAATGAATGACAAAAAGGTGGGATATAATAGAATACAATAGTTCAGTTGGAAGGGACCTGAAATGATCACCTAGTCCAGCTGCCTGACTACTTCCAGGGCTGACCAAAAGTTAAAGCTTATTATTAAGGGCATTGTCCAAACAACTCTTAAACACTGACAGGCCTGGGGCATCAACCACCTCTCCAGGAAGCCTGTTCCAGTGTTTGACCACACTGTTGATAAAGAAATGCTTCCTGATGCCCAGACTAAACCTCTCCTGGCACAGCTTTGAACCGTTCCCATGCACCCTATCACTGGATACCCGTGAGAAGAGCTCAGCACCTCCCTCTTCACTTCCCCTCCTCAGGAAGCTGTAGGGAGCGATGAGGTCACCCCTCAGCCTCCTTCTCTCCAAGCAAGACAAGCCCAGAATCCTCAGCCGCTCCTCACAGGACATGGCTTCCAGCCCTTTCACCAGCTTTGTTGCCCTCCTCTGCACACATTCGAGTGCCTTAACGTTCTTCTTAAATTGTGGTGCCCAGAACTGCACACAGCACTCAAGGTGAGGCTGCACCAGTGCTGAATCCAGCGGGATCATCACTTCTTTTGACCGGCTGGTCACACTGCGTCTGATGCACCCCAGGGTGCGGTTTGCCCTCCTGGTGGCCAGGGCACACAGCTGACTCATGCTGAGCCCGCTGCCCACCAGCACCCCCAGATCCCTTTCCGCAGGGCTGTCCCGGCCACTCCTCTCCCATTTTGTACTTGTGCCCAGCATTACTCAGTCCCAGGTACGGTATCCAGCATTTCAACTTCCTAAATTTCATTCCATTAATCATTTTCCAATGCTGCAATCTATCTAGATCCCTCTCTTCAAGGTTCCTTGTCCTTCAGGAGAGAAACTCCCAGTTTGGTATCTTCAAAAAACATGCTAATGGTGCATTCAACTCCTGGATCCAGGTAATTTATAAAAAATTGAACAGAACTGGCTCTAGAATTGAACCCAGAGGAACACTGCTGGTGACTGGTTGCCAGCCAGTTGTAACCCATTCCCTAAAACCCTTTGGCTTGGGTCTTCAGACGGTTCTTCACCCAGCGACCATGACCCACTCTTCCCGCAGTAGGACAACTTGTCCAGAAGGACCTGGTGCCTTCAACTACCTTCTGTGCTATAGTACTGTGGTCTTAAATCCTCTGAGGCGGAGGCTTTTTCCATCTCCTTACCATCACTGAACTACCCAAACACAGAGCAGCTGAAGTGAGAGGGAATAACGTTGCTTTTCATATGGTATTATATTTTGAAAGAAAGAGTGTTATCTTCCATCGTTTATTCAGCTTTTGAAAGAAAATACTTAGACAACAATCCTGACTGAAAGGAGGGGTTTGGCAGCTGTGTAAACACATGTCCTAAACCCCAGGGAATGCCCGTCACACCCCTGTTACGTGTTCACTACCAGCTGCTTCTTTAGCAAGCTGGTTTTTGTGGATCCCAATCTCAGATGTCTAACCCTCCTCATATGTGCTGCAGGGAGTTGCAAAGCTGAGGTGAAGGCTGAAAATTCTGCAAAAGAGTTTGATCCCTAGAAGTTAGAGACAGATGAGCAGTTTAACATATAACTCCTTCTGGCACACGGTCTAAATTGCCATCTTTGTTTATAAGGCAATTTCTAGAGCTTCGTTTTAGAAATTTTCTTTATTGAAAGTTGTAGCTAAAAATCATCTTCCGTAATGGCCAGTTACTACAAAAATCATCAGCCTCACTCTTTTTATCCATCTATAGACACTTATAGTATTTATTTAGGCACATAATATTATTTATAGAACAACAGCAGGTCACATTCCCTCAAATATTTGAAATTTTACAGTCTTTGAATGTCCTTGGCAAATCTCTTCTGTTGAGTCCTGTTGGGTTGATTTAAAATCTTGCCCTGTGCTGTCGTGATGGTGTATTTATACCTGCCCTAGGCAGAAGTTTATGACCTGTTCAGGGCAGAGAACTGGAGTGGCTGAGGCAAGGAGATCACCTCACCCTATGGCAAGGCAGTAATATCTGGCGGGGGGGACAATGAGCATGCTGGAGCAAAGACTGCTGCCATGTTTCAAGTAACCCCAGAAAGACTAGGGAAAGAGTCTGCTGTTAGACAGCAGAGAAGGGGAAACTACATAGCAGTGCCAAAAAAGCATTTTGAAAATTTGCTATAGTTTTTTTTTGATTTCAGAACTCCCGCATCACACAAGGCAGGAGAGCAGATCTGCAGTGTTTTTCAGCCCTGATAACCTATCTTAATTTTTGATGAGGTCTAGGAGATTGTGGAGAGTAATGAAGCCTAAGGAGGGAACCAGCTGGACAGCATCTTGACCAGGAGGAAACAATAGACAGCTCCTTTTCAGTTCCATCTATGAAACTTAGTTACTTCCAGCAACAGAGAACTCAATTTTGAATGGCATTTAGTTCTTCTATTACTATTATTAATATAAGTTTTGACAGATAAGCATGGTGTTAAATCAAGTCATTGTAAAAGATAATCCACTGATGTGAAAATCTTTGTGTGCATGCTTAAAACAGTACATGGTAAAATGTGTTACATAGCTTGATAAATAAAAATATTTTAACTGGAACATTAGGGGATTATGTAAAAAAAAAGTTATTGGATACAGATGCCTTTTCAGATAATTTCATTAATAACTTAAGTTTCCCAGTTGTATGCATATCCAAGACATGTCGCAGCATTCCTCCTGGGCCATTCTTTCTCTTTATTTATCTTGCTTTTAAAAGCCTTTTTTGGCACTCTTTTTATCCTAAGCGTAGAATATTTGTGAATACCATTTTACATTGAAGGGCTAGGTTATTATGGTGCTTTGTACAACCAAATGGCTTGGGACAATTGTAACAGGATAATTCATAGCAGCTTTCACCTGGAAATATGTTTAAGTTCATTAATAGCTCCATTCATTTTCCTGGGATTAGTTGTGTGCTTAAAACTGAGCACATTGCTGGATTAAGGTCAAACTGTTCAAGAAGTTTTTGTTGGGTATACTGTAGCCATATAATTCAACTAATGAAAGGAAACCCTGGATAACAGATACCTCTGAAACACAATACAGGGTGACAGAAAACAAAAAATCAGACTTTGTGTTGAATTATCAAATCTGTTCTCCATAAATTACCCAAAGAAGAGTTTCTAGAAAAACCAACCAGTTCTGAGCGAGAGGCTGCGAACTAGAAAATGGCTAAAATACAAAAAACAAAGAAGTCTTCAATTTTCCTGCTCATTTTTTTTTCATAACATCATAATGGACATCCAGTGAAACTGAAAGGCAGCAAATATATACATGGTAAAAGAGTTTTTTATATGTGGCAGGGGAATGAAGAGAGAGGGATCGTGCAGGGTGCTTTCTGGATCTCAAAATAAAAGGTCCAACAACAAATGGCTTAATAAAAAACATTTTTAATAAGATAGCCTAAAAAGAGGGCTATAGATACTAAATCTTACAGTCCTCCATATGCTGGGAGCCCCGTATTTGTGCAGCATCAGACAGACCCTGGGGAGGTTTTCACACAACACGCTGCACAGAACCCCTTGGTAGAGAGGTTCCTCCTCCCTCCCACGCCAGTGCCCTTTTTTTTTTTTTTTGTGTAACAAGCAGAATCATATATTTTTTCCTGGCAGGTTAGACTGTTACCTCTGTCACAACACCCATCTGTGCACGGTGCACACCAGCAGTTTTCCGTACAGTGGGTAAGCACACTGACATGGGGGTTACTCAGGCTCTAAGTGCAATGCCCAATAAAGCAGACATAGCCTGGTCAAGATCACTACCTCCTCGAATACAAAGTCATCTGTGAGGCTGCCAATATAAACAATTAAATTAGAACTGCTGTTATGAAAGCACGACAAACATTTAGATTCATTGCAGTACCAGGAAGAACTTCCTTGACAGGAGTTTTGAGCTACTGAAATACTCTGAAAGAAAAATGGCAAAAGGTTCATAATTCAGCATGCTTGTTCGGACATGAAAATTCTGCAGAAGAGTCCTATATTGACAAGAAGACATGCTAGAATAGAGTTAAAGGCCTTTCCTCCACGCTTTCCATAATTTCTGTGAAGCCTGCAATTAGCACTGACAGTGATCTGCACATTCTGTAAATAAATAAGGAGCTATGGTACTGTCAGCCCACATGGGACTCTTGAGGAGATGAATAAGGGTTTAAAGGCTAAATTATTTGTGGAAGATACTTTACTGTAGCTTTTCAAAATGTGCTGTCCATAGCCACCGGTAAACTCTCACTGTGATGCATGTATGCATACCCTGCAGCCACTTGAATCAAGGTTTTGTATCTCAGCTGTTGACAGAGGTGCACAAGACCTCATGATTCAAAAATGTGACGGCTCAGTGTTTTATATCTAGAGACATTCTAGTTCCTGAAATAACTGCAAACTTCACAAAATTTGGTTTTACCTCTAGCTTACATGCAACCGCCTTGGGGTTAATCTGCTCAAAGACTGATGCACCTTCTGCTAAAGATGTGAGTCAGTACATCTGAAGATCGTGCTATATAGAGAGTGGGGAGCAGGCAGCCAACAGGTAAAATCCTTGGGACTGCTAGAACAGGAACCCTTTTCATTACCTGGCTTTCATTTGAACCCAGTGATAAGGTCCGCAGTTAAAAGCACTGCATAGCCTCCCTTTTTGTTTTACCACCTTTGAAGGACTATAGTAAAGGTTCACCTCTGCAGTAGGCTCAGCCAGCTTTTAGGAAGATGCCCTCACAGTGTCTTCAACCATCAGAAGAGATGATACATGGCCATAAGGCTGGTAAATGTCATAGGTGGTCAAAATGGAAGAGATTTCAGGAAACATTTGTTCTTTTGTCAGACAGAGAAGAACAGGTGAAAGATCTTTAGGAAGAAAAATTAGTTTCTGTGTTCAGAAGGAAGAGGAAAGACGCTGCTGATGGGTTTAGGGATGATGACACTTCAAAGCAGGCATCATCACGAGTGGTAACACCTAAGGAAATTATACAAAACATCTCTCAGCTCCAAAGTATACCTTGGGGAAAGAAATCCACAGTACAAAGCAGCCTTCTGGTCTCTTTTATCTAATAGAAAGCAGGGTCAAAGAAGCAAAGAGTGAAGTTAATAATCTGTTAGCTTGTTTCATGGTCTCCACATATATTTATGTTCCCATGCCGTGAATGGAAAAGTATCCAAAGAAAAAGTGGCTTTACTGTCCCAAACTGCTACTCACAGTTAATTGTCTCTCAGGACAGAGTGCTTTTATTTGTTAATTTTGAAATGCACATTTTGGAGGAAAGAAAAACAGGAAGGAAATAAAAAATACCCATAATGACACCTGATTTTAATGTTTTGAATTTTTTTCACCTCACATAAACAACTCCAAGGTGACCTGTATGTATCTATGGGTGCCTGTTATAAACTATATGAAGAAAGAAATGCAGATTTTGCTAATACCTCTTCCAAATCTTACATGCTTTTTCATCATGTTGAAAATGAATAGAAAACAGCTTTCCTCAACCTGCTTTCCTAAGTAAAAAAGGATTATATCACATCTTTCTGTATGTATGAACTTCACAGATAATTTCTGAATACATTGGCCCAGTTCAACCAGATTTGACAGAGATTGGGATCTTAAAGGTATAAAGTCTGTGGATATTTCATGAGCAGAGACAACCTGGTATACCTCTGATGTACCTTAAGGAGAATACAAAGGCCTTTAATGAATTAAAGACTGCAGCGTGAACTCACCATTTATTAGACAACAAAGAGTCTAAGGAGGAGGGAGAAGTTATGTGTGCTTTAACTGCAGTGAAAGACTCACGGGACACCAGAAAAACTAAACACAGCATAAAAACCCCCAAATCTGTAAGCAACCAGATTTCATTGGTTTCACTGTGAAGAGGTGCACAGGGGCGACTTAGCAGAAATCTGTGCCTACAGCTGAAAGCATCCCACCAGCTAAACACCAAAGCTCCTATACTGCATCTGTGAACCAAATGTTGTCCTCCTGCAAGTGACATCAAAATTGAGATACCAAGCCTTTTCAAGCATTGCTGAATGTAAGCAGGATTCTATTTGCATTTTCACCCATCTTCTTTCATCTTACAACATATCCTGCAGCCCAACCATCTGAAACTTGCCGTACACCCAAACCCAGCATCACTGCCGTAGAGCATACACTGGGAAGGTACAGAAACCAAAAGGTGTTACCTGCCTTCACAGGGAAGTCCATCATCACAGGTCATCTGCTCCACCTGCTCCATCCGCACTGCAGATCCTGACTCTGCAGCCATGCAAAACATCTTACATCTCTTACAGACCTGTCAAGAAATATTTACAGCACATAAGCATCTGTGTGCTTTATAGTGTGACACAGATACAAACTGCTGGCAAACTATTTGAAAATATTCTATTTGATGTGAAATTGTATTCAATACCCTTATGAATAATAAACATTAATGTAAGGTGTTCTGGGACAAAATACATTGTGTGTGCAGGCTGATGATCTGTTATGACAGGTGGTGGAGTTGCAGGAAACAGTTAAAAGGCTGTGCAGTATTAGAGGGTCCAAGGTGGAGATAGATAGGTGGTTTCATATCCATGCTTCTGTAGTGGACACCACAGAGAATGAGGCATCTTGGACCCTAGTGACCCACAAAAGCAGGACTCTACTTCAGTCTCCACCTTCCTACATCACAACCAGAAACAGATATTAAGCTTTAACAGCTATAGACAGCCACGAGCAAGGTCTGCATAAAGAAACTATACTGGCAGCACACCGAGGTTAATGTAAAAATAAACATAGGGTGCTTCTAGTGGGTGGCTTTCTGTTAAGGGGCACTGAGATGCCCATCTGCTGGCCTGACAAGGAATCATGTGAGGTACGCTGTCTTCTGGGAGCTAAGAACTGAGGTACTGCCAAGAGGGTGCTGTCATGGTTCAACCTTAGCCAGCAACCAAGCACCACACACCCCACAGTGGGATGGAGGAGAGGACTGAAAGGGTAAAAGTGAGAAAACACGTGAGCTGAGATAAAGACATTTTAATAGGTAAAGCAAAAGCAGTGCATGCAAGCAAAGCAAAGCAAAACAAGGAATTCATTCACCACTTCCCATGGGCAGGCAGGTGCTCAGCCATGCCCAGGACAGCAGGGCACCATCATATGTAACAGTTACTTGGGAAGACAAACACCATAATGCTGAACATCCCCCCCTTCCTTCTTCTTCCCTCAGCTTATTATATATACTCAACATTACATTCTATGGTACGGAATATCCCTTTGGCTAGTTCAGGTCAGCTGTCCTGGCTGTGTCCCCTCACAGTTTCTTGTGCCCCTTCAGCCCTCTCACTGGCAGGCCCCAAGAAGCTGAAAAATCCTTGACTTAGTACAAACATTACCCAGCAATAACTGAAAACATCAATGTGCTGTCAATGTTGTTCTCACATCAAATTCAAAGCACAGCACTGCACCAGCTACTAAGAAGATAATTAACCCTATCCCAGTTGAAACCAGGACAGTGTGCCAACAACTTGTCAAGAGCACAGGCCACTATCCACTACTACTCTTCTGTGTGGGCACAATGAGACCACAAGCCAGAACCTGGGCACAATCAAGAAACAGTATAAAGGCCTGGGGGTGCAAGTGAAATAATTTGGTGCCCAGGCTATTATTCTTCCATTTCACCAGTAAGAAGAAAATTTGCAGCCAGAAATAGACATGAAATGCACATCAACTTCTGGCTGTGGCTGGTGCCATCATGAGGGTTTTGGCTTCTATGACAATGGGATATTCTTTGATGACTATAGCCTCTTCAGAAGGATAGAATCCACCCATCTAGAAGAAGCAAGGGAACCTTTAGCGGCAGGCTGGCCAGCCTGAGGAGACAGATTTTTAAACTAAAAGACTTGAGGAGGTGCAACCCAAAGTGGCAACCCTCACGCTATTGCATCCAACTGAGGAATAAACCAGGCCAACCACAGCAGCAGCATATGTTCACTAGCTGCCTCCCAAGATTAGTACCAGAAGGCCAACCACCTCAAAGGTGTGTGTGGCTATGGTGGATCCTCTTGCACCCCTTCTGGGAAAACCACATGCTTGATTACCTCTCTGAAGTGCCCACACACCAGTGCTCCTCTATCTAGCTTCCCCACCCCCACCCCCACCCCCACCCCCACACTCACTCACTCACTCACTCACTCACACACACACTCACTCACTCTCTCTCTCTCTCCCTCCCCCCCTCTCTCTCTCCCTCCCTCCCCCCCTCTCCCCCCCTCTCCCCCTCTCTCTCTCATTCTCTCTCTCTCTCTCTCCCCCCCCCCCAGGGCTATTTAACCACTTAGCAGAATGAGCTACAGCTGCACATCATCCATGTCAATCAACCCACTGCCTCCGCAGCAAGGCCACAGCTGCATGTTATCAGTGCTGATCAACCCACTGCCTTCATTCCTCTACAGATGGCTATGTACTTTTTAGGAAAGACAAGCCAGCAAGATGATGTGGTAGAGTTGCTCTTTATGTGAGGGAGCAACTGGAATGTATGGAGCTCTCCCTAGGGGTGGATGCAGAATGAGTTGAGAGTTTATGGGTAAGGATTAAGCAGCAGGCCAACGTGGGTGACACTGTTGTGTTTGCTACGGGCCACCTGATCAGGAAAAGGAAGTCAATGAAGCCTTCTACAAACAGCTGGAAGCAGCCTCATGATCACAGGCCCTGGTTCTCATGGAGGACTTCAGGCACCCTGGTATGAGGCATACCTGCTGGAAAGACAACACAGCCAGGCACATACAGTCCAGGAAGCTCCTACAAGAACATGGATGATAACTTTCTGATGCAGGTGGTGGAGGATCCAACAAGGTGAGATGTGCTCCTAGACCTTGTACTCACAAACAAAGAAGGACGGGTTGGGGATGTGAAGGTTGGGGGCATCCTTAGCTGCAGTGACCATGAGATGGTGGAGTTCAGGACCCTGCGTGGAGGAAGCAGGGCAGTAAGCAGGATTGCAGCCCTGGACTTCAGGAGAGCTAACTGGCCTCTTCAACACCCTGCTTGAAGGAAGCCCATGGGTTAGGGCTCTGGAAGGCAGGGCGGTCCAAGGGAGCTGGCTGATATTCAAGCATCACTTCCTCCCATCTGAAGATAGGTGCATTCCTATAAGTAAGAAATCAAGCAAAGGAGGCCTGCATGGATGAGCCAGGAGCTTCTGGCAAAACTCAGACAGAAGGAAGTTTACGGGTTATGGAAAAAGGGACAGGCCACTCAGAAGGAATAGGGATGCAGTCAGAACGTACAGGGAGGTGATGAGGAAGGCTAAGGTCCATTTGAAATTAAATCCGGCAAGGGGTAAGGAAAACAAGGGCTTCTTCAAGTATATCAGCAGGGAAAGGATGACTGGGGAAATGTGGGCCTGCTGCTGAATGGGGTGGGTACCCTGGTGGCAAAGGACACAGAGAAGGCAGAATTACTGAATTCCTTCTTTGTCTTGGTCTTTACTGCCAAGGGCAGCCCTCGGGTTTCCCAGACACTGGAGGCAAGAGAAGAAGTCTGGAGAAAGACAGACTTTCCCTTGTGTGGGAAGATCATGTTAGAGATCATTTAAGCAAACTTGACACCCACAAATCCATGGGCCTTGATGAGATATCCCCCCAGAGTGCTGAGGGAGCTGGCAGATGTTATTGCCAATCCATGCTCCATCACCTTTGAAAGGCCATGGAGAACAAGAGAAGTGCCTGAGGAGTGGAGCAAAGCCAATGTCACACCAGACTTTAAAAAGGGCAAGAAGGAGGACCCTGAAAATTACAGGCCAGTCAGACTCATCTCCATCCCTGGGAAGATGATGGAACAGCTCATCCCAGAGATGATCTCAAATCATGTGGAAGAAAAGAAGATCACCAGGAACAGTCAACATGGATTCACCAAGGGGAAATCATGGCTGACCAACCTGATAAACTTCTATGATAGAATGACTGGCTGGGTAGATGAAGAGAGGGCTGTGGATATTGTCTACCTTGACCTCAGCAAGGCTTTTGACACTGTCTTCCACAACATCCTCACAGGTAAGCTCAGGCAGTGTGGGTTAGGTGAGCGGACAGTGAGGTGGGCTGAGGGCTGGCTGAATGCAGAGGTCAGAGGGTTGTGATCAGCGGCGCAGAGTCCAGCAGGAGGCCTAAAGCCAGTGGTGCTCCCCAGGGGTCAGTGCTGGGTCTGTCCTTATTCAACTTATTTATCAATGACCTGGATGAAGGAACAGACCATACCCTCAGCAAGTTGCTGATGATACAAAACTCAGGGGAGTGGCTGCTACACCAGAAGGCTGCGCTGCCATTCAGCAAGAACTGGACAGGCTGCAGAGTAAGGCAGAGTGGAACTTAGTGAAATTCAAGAAAGGCAAACATAAGTTCCTCCATTCAGGGAGGACTAACTCCATGCACCAGTACAGGCTGGGGCTGACCTGCTGGAAGGCAGCTCTGCGGAGAAGGACCTGGCAGTTCTGGTGGACAGCAAGTTGCCCATAAGCCAGCAGTGTGCCCTGGTGGCCACGAGGACCAGTGGGATCCTGGAGCGCATTAGGGGGAGCGTGGCCAGCAGGTCCAGGGAGGTGATCCTTCCCCTCTTGTCTGTCCTAGTGAGGCCACATCTGGAGCGCTGTGTCCAGTGCTGGGCTCTCCAGTTCAAGAGAGACAGGGAACTACTGGAGAGGGCCCAGTGGAGGGCTGCAAAGATGATGAGGGGACTGGAGCATCTCCCCAGTGAGGAAAGGCTGAGAGAGCTGGGCCTGTTTAGCCTGGAGAAGACTGAGAGGGGACCTTATCAATGTCTACAAATACCTTAAGGTCGGGTGTCAAGAGGATGGGGCCAGGCTCTTTTTAGTAGTGCCCAGAGACAGGACAGGGGGTAACAGGCACAAACTGCAACACAGGAAAGTCCTTTCTGATTAGTATGAAAATCCTACTTTGAGGGTGACAGAGCACTGGAAGGGCTGCCCAGAGAGACTGTGGAGTCTCCTTCTCTGGAGACATTCAAAACCTGCCTGGACATGACCCTATGCAACCTGCTTTAGGAGGACCTGCTCTAGCAGTGGGTTGGACCAGATGATCTCCAGAGGTCCCCTCCAACCCTGACCATTCTGTGATTCTGTGATCACTGTTGTATTTGTATTTTATTAGATAGAGTCACATCTCTGTGTCCGAAAATTCTTAAGTCCATAAACATTACACCACTACACCTGTGTCTTGATGTTACTGTGTTTATTCCATCCTAGTCTTGTCTCATTCTTATTTTACTACTACACATTCTAAGTAAAAAGTTAGCTAACATTATGTTATTTTATATTAATATTGATAATAATTATAATAATAAATATATTTATAGGTATTATTGTATAGTCACAGTAAATATTAAATCCAGACAGAATATAATTTCTTTCTTGATGAAATGAAATAGGGAAGCAACTGGTATCTTGAACTATGATAACATTTTTTTTGCATATTGACTTTCCTTACTTCCTTCCCTTTTGCTTACATGCATTCAAAACTTAATTAAGCCAATATTTCTTTTTTTCATTATGCCAAAACTTTACTACTTTATGAAGTAAACTGATTTTTCACAGCTATGGAAGATT
The DNA here is from genome assembly GCF_963210335.1 of Falco punctatus. Classification (NCBI taxonomy): domain Eukaryota; kingdom Metazoa; phylum Chordata; class Aves; order Falconiformes; family Falconidae; genus Falco; species Falco punctatus. The sequence goes on along the minus strand of NC_137581.1, from coordinate 27,582,821 downwards.
ACGCTGTAGTTAATATTTTTAAAAGACATTCTCTAATTAGAACTGAAATGTTTACCTTTAGTGCACAGCTCTTTCAGAAAAACAGAATAAAATTACAAAGAAAACTGGGAATATTCTCCCCAAGTTTGTTTTGCAACATATTACATTGTCTAAGTTAAACATGACAGTAAATTAATCCAGTTATGATGTCAGTAATATAAACATAGAAGAATATTTTTTAACAACACCAGACTTTTTTTTCACATTTCCACAGCATGAGGAAAACCAGAAAATGTCCTAAAAACATTCTTGACAGAACCAATAGCATCACTAAAGATAGACTGAAAATATTCAAAACTGTTTAGTAGTTATCTTTCTCAGAGCTCCTGCTGTCTTCTAATTTTTGGTAAACATGCATGAAATTAAGTCTGTTATATTGTCACTTAATTTCAATTCTCACTAGTCCAAATGTGTAGTGCATGGCAAAGTGCCATATAAAGCCTACCACATTATACTATGGAAGATACTGCTGTCATTAATCAGATTCTAAACATTTAGAATTAGTACATGTCCTAGCTCACACTGAGTGCAGAAGCTACTCACATTATCAAAAATGAGACCATCTGTTACTAGACAGCAGTTTGGGGCACCAAGTCTTTCTGTGTTCAGATGAGACAGCCTTTTGTGAGCAGAATTTCCAAGACAAACTCTTGATAAGTTTAAACTGTCTGATTGCAGTTCCCTACTGCCTTTCTGGATCTGACTCAAAACCCATTTAATTCAGCTGGACCCTGTCCACTGACTTCAGTGGGCAGAGGATCAACTCCCCTATAGTCTACATAACAATGAGATTTTGCTCCTTTGCTGCAGCTGAAAATGCTGGTTTCCCACGGTTTTTAAAGACATATATTAATATGGTGTAATAAAACATCATTACTCCAGGAAATACTGAGTTAGACACCTCATCCGCTAAGCTCAGTGGAGGTAGAGGGGCAGACAGTACCACACAAACCTTAGCAGACAAATGTTTCTGAACTATTTAGCACCTTAATTTCTATTGATTTCCCTGGAAAATAAATATACCTAATAACCCCTCTCGTTCAGTCCTGCAGGCTTTGAAACATCTTCAAAATTTTGCTTTAGACAAACCTTGACTTTGCCTTTCACTCCTGTTGACTTCAATGGGTAACTGAGTCTTCAAAAGCAGAAAGCATCAGGCTTTCTTTGTCACTTGTATATATTTGAAATGGAAAGCAGATAAATAATATTTATCAGTGATATAGTTGCCCCATTTCTCACATGACATATTAATATGTCCACATTTAATTTACTTAATATGTCCACCCCACTGCTCTGAATGCTATATTTATACTTGAGTGCATTCAGAAAACAGTCTTTGATAAATACCCTTACATGTTTGCAAGAATGAAAGCCTGGCTTAATGTTTAAACTCACTATATTGAAGCAATAGCTCCAATGTGCAGAAAGGAAAAATTAATTGCAGTATCTACTTTTAATCCTTTTGCTGTTGCATCTTAGTCTCCTTCCAGAATTTTTACTTACTATCTTAATTTCACAGATGTTCTCAACAAGTGCTGCAATGCAATTTTGCATAGATGAGCATTTTCAGATACTGTGGGAAAGATATCAGATACTGTGGCTATTGGAACTTGTGGGAAAATATCACTGTATAACCATCATGGTGAATTGAACAGGCTTTTCCTTCCTTCTGGAAAGCCCTCAAAGGAAATGAGTGCAGCTGTGTCTTTTCTGACTCCACTACAATGGGGACTTTACAAAGTACACGGTTACTATCTGCAACAGACACAGAAGATATTTCATGCTTCAGCTTCACAGGCTCCACTATCATGCAGAATTTTCCCTGAGGCATATGTCCAGCACTAGATGGGTCCCAAGTCCCACCTCAGCTTTAAACCATTCTGTAACTGGAGAAAATGTCTCACATACACAGCCACAGTGAAATAAATATTTATCTAGCCCAAGAACCTCCCATGAGATGTCCTCAAAACTGCCTCCTTCCCAACCTCAGAGGTGTTTGAAGTCCCAAGTTCTTTTCCCTTTCCTCTTTTCCTTCTAGCCTCTCTGCCTGCCCACCACTACAGCCACTCGGCTCACCCATGAGGACCTGCAGTTCCTCTTCTTGAGAGGCAACAGCAACAGCCACCCATAAAGTCTTGGGATTATCTTATTTCTTAATTTCAGACATTTGCTCAGCCCATCCTCTACATAGTATTACTCCCTGCTAAGGCTGAATCTAAATCCAAGTAATTGTCTAATTTAGCCTGAAAATCTGAAAATGTGTGTGGACACCCTATTCCTGGTGCATCTTCTGCAAAGAAACTCAACTTGATGTTCTGTTCTGGCACCACATGATACGAATGGCAAGATATGTGGAGCAGCTTAGTGTGCCACCATCACCCTGATTGAAGTTACAAAGACAAAACTAGTTTAAGCACCTAAGAATTGGGATAAAATGGAATTTCATGCTGAAGAGGATGGGCCAAGTAGTTGCTGCTCTAACTAAGGAAAGGGCATCCTGTGAGGAATGGAAGTGATGTAGTTGTGAATGAAGTATATTTATGTATTCTTATGTATTCCTCCTACTCCTTCAGCAGTAGCAGCACCCAGCAAAACTTCCCAGGCCCTGTCAAACGTATAGAATAAATAGATTTTTTGTTTTTACCAATGATTTACCATCAGCATCCAGCTGCTCACCTTGCCCATGTCTACTGCTACCTGTAAGAAATAGTTTTATGTTGTGCTTTTATAATGCTTTGTTCTCAGTTAAGAAGATGGTATGACAAAAAGATATAGTCATGAGGTGGTATAATTTCTGTAGTTTTAATTTTTGCAGAAGAATATTTTTCTGCAAAAGCATGTACAGTTCTCTGAAAATTATTTAGTTTTTACTGAGCAATTTTTTTTTTGAGGGGGGGGAGCGTTCAAATTTCAACAATAATAAGTTTAGTGCTGGCTTCCAAGATTTCCGCCTCCCCTCAGCAGATGGATCTATCATTGCTTTGAGAAGCAACACAGATAGAGAGGCTTCAGTTTTTTTCATATGAGCACTGCATAATTGCAAAGAGATTTCCTTTCCTGTTCAGCCTTTCTGGATAGGAACTTCTATTATCAGCCATCCTGTGTGAGCAATGATATCAGCAAATTCTGAGGAAGTTCTGGTTAAACTCATCCTGCCTCAACGGGATAAGAAAACGACAATGACACCCCTCAGCCAACATATACAAATAGAGAAGGCAGTGTACTCTTTCCTGTTGGCGTTCGTGAAAACAAAGACTGAAATATGGACAGACAGATTCAAAGAAGTTTAAAAATTAAGGTTCATTTTTAAAATATTTAAATAAGAGACACAAACCATAACCATTAATATAAATTTCATAGTACTGTATTATAGGTAGAGAGCAATTTTGAACTATTGGAGTTAAGAACTGGTCTTTTCCATAGACTGATTTGTTAAAACCCAATATACTGAGTTTCTCTCCTTTTAGAGAATTATGATTTACAAATTCAGATACAAAATTAAATCCAATTCCTAATTTCAGATCCTTGACTTTTATTTAGCTACCTCTGAAAAAAAGGAATCTCCAACATATCCTGGTATCTTGATGGAATAAGCACACTTAGGTCCTAACCATATGCTGAAATATCCTGGCTGCCCACATGCCTTTCAGGGCACTGAGTCATCCACCATGGTGGGCCCTGGAGGAAAGAGCAACAAGACAACTCGAACTCATGACCACAGGAGTCTGTGCAGCACCTCAGAGAAGTACCGCTCTCCTTTATCTCAGAATCTGACCTCCACAGAACAGAGTTCACAAAACAGATACACAGATTCCCAGATTTTCAGCTTTTTATGCATGAGGGACACTCAGGTAGTTTGAAAATCCCTCAGCAAGAGGGTGTGCTGCTTATCAGCTGATGCTCGGCAGGGGCATAAGCAAGGACAGTTGACAAAAAGTGGGCCTATGGCTGATGCTGTAAAGCTACATCTATGCTGCTAATACGATACAGGTCAGAGTGAACTTGAGTGCTAGATTCTTGTTTGCCCACACATCTTTTTTCTCACTGATTCTGCTTGTGGCTCAGCATTTAAATGTATGATATTTTCAGGAAATCTAAAACTTTCCCTACATTTTTTTAATACTTTGCATGTATAAAAATTGCAGTTATTTAATTACCCATTCAGCATTTTAGTTTCAATATTTGTTGCGCTAGAAGACCGCACGCTTGATGTATAAGCAATGGCTCCCTGTTCTTGTCTATTTTTGCCCCCTCCTATGTCTTATATCAGTGAGTGGTGCAGGACAGACTCCTGTGATTTATCCTTGCCACTATTCACATATGTTATAGTCCTGAGCCAGTTAGAGCTAGGAAACATCACAGACCAAAAATGCAGCCCTCTTTGCCTCTCATTGCACTGAAACACATGGTAAAAACACTGGAAAAAATAGATCAGGGAACATTTAAGCAAAAGAGAACAACACCTCTCTTAACTTCCAAGTAACACTTCTGCTTACCCAGAGATGGATGCCAGCAGCATGCAGGAGCTCTTTGTACGCACAGCAGCTCTTTGCCACTGGCAGTTACAACTAGAGAGTCACTTCACATATTTTAGGGGGCATATTTATAGATTATAATGCTTCAGCCTGAGGAAAAAAACCCTGCTCTTTGCCTTAGCAACTATTTACATTGCACGTGCCTCCTTTTCCCAGTCCCATTAGTTGCGCACATCTGGTTGCAGGTTGGGGAGGAGAGCTGATAAATGCAGCACAAAGAAATGAAGGACCTCACAGGGCTTCCAGCAATAATCCCTCTTCTAATAGGTACTGATACCCACTACAATGCCCTGATCTCTTCTACACTCGGTCACCTTAACAGCTCAAAGCAAACCAAACTCCTCATGTCACTCTCCTCACTTTCTGCTCTGCTAACCTTTGCATTAGTATGTGAGGCAGAGGGAGTCGCAAGTTGTTGTTTTTTTCATAAGTGAACTCCACTGCAGATTAGGGTGACTCTATTTAGTCTATTTAGACTCTATTATATCTATTTAGACTCTGTTTAGCCCAGATGAATAAACCTTAGCTTAGTAAAAAGAATCTTATTCTCCATAGCAAGGGCAGCATACATGGCATAAGAAGGACACACTGAAATGGAACTGGATAAAATACAGACAGGTAAATTAGTGTATATATATAACCTTTACACCCACTTGCAAAAGAGACAGTTGAGAGGGCAAGCAATCTTTCAGCATACAGTTTTAGAAGGCATCTGGTTTCATATAAGTATTAAGCCTCTAAGATGAAGACAGCACAAAATAGGCTCAAATGAGATGTAGCTACTGAACATCTCCAAAGCAATGAAGTCCAGGGGCATAGCTTGGACCCAAGCATCAGAAGTTTTATTCCCTGGATATTCTTTGAAAGAATAAAAACTACTTCATTTGAGCTTTTTGTCTATGTGTATAGAAACAACCTGTCCCTTCATCTTCTAACATGGGATCTTGCACTGAAAGTCAATAAAGTTGTTCCTCACTAAGTCTTGTTGTCCTCACTAAGTTTTTCACGTCTAAAGAACCATGCATGTTTCTTCGAGCTCCTGGACTTCATTATTAAAAATAATAATAATAATAATAATAAGGAAATGATGAATGATTTTAAATGGGTGTCATATACTAGAAACCAAACAGGAAATGAAATGGGTGAAAAAAGAAAGCTAAAAATCAACAGGAGACTGAATCAAAGTTTGCAAGTACACCTTAGAGTTCTTGTGAAATGAGTCAATAAAATTTCGCTAAGTCCATTTCATCCATTCCTTTCAAGTCAAGACCTTCTGGAGCATTGAATATATTCAAAAGGTGGAATAAGCTACCAGGCATTTCCAGAGAGAAACTGAGTTTTCTAAAGGAAATAATTAAATGTAATTACTGAGCTCATAGGTCTAGTGAGAATTCCTGAAAGGAAAGTTTATTTCAGTGTTTCAATCACAGACAAGTTGCTTGCAGAAATAACAGATCTGTGGAGTAGGTATCAAGATGAGATTGAGAGAGACATTGTTTTGGTGCTTTAAATTGAGTTTTAAAATATTGCTTTGATCAAGTAAAAAAAAAATTAGAAGAATTTGTAGTTGCTTTTTTTAACAGTGGCAGCACATTCCTCCAGTTTTCCTGCACTTTTAGTTCATATTTTTGTTCATTTTGAAATTTGTTACTCTTGCACAGTCATCACAAGGACCAGACATTCAGTGCTGAGGTGACATAGATGATTCGGCCCCAGTTGGGTGCAGTGTTTATCAAGGATCTTCAAGTAAGAACCTCAGTCTTGTGCTAGATCACAACTCCAAGGTGTATTACATCACAGCTAACTGCTAAGTATAGAACTCCTAAACCTCTCACTGGAAGACAGTGTCTATGAGATGGCTACTTCTATGTGGATAGACTATGATTCTAGTTTAAAGTTCTGACTTAGCCAAATGTGCTGTGTTCATAAGTCCAGTGAATGATAGAATATTTTTTTCTGCTTATTGCTGTTGTTGAAGTAATAAAAAGGGCCAAAAATCTTCCCCTTGCTTGTACGAGCACATTGCCAAACAGTGCTAACAGGAGTTCAATGCAAGCATAATATATGAATCTGGAAGGCAGAAGGCCTGTCGTATAAGTCTAGAGTCTGTTGGATAGGATTTGACACTGCATTTTTTATTTTTATTACTGTCTATGAGAAGCTGGAAAACACGTAGATATTTGGTGTCCTAAGGCAGAGTATTCAGGCCTCAACTTCTGTTGAACCTAAATGGTACAACTGGATAGTAGAAATCAAGTTCGCTATTTAACAAAGAGCAAATGGTTCATCCACATGCCTGTGACTCAGAGGACCTGCTACCCCACGTAAGCATTACTTTTAGTTGTCAAGTTGCTGAGTCTGGAATACAGAGAGGCCTGGCAGAAACCCACCTATGATGTCCAACACATTTAGTCTCCTGAAAGATTGTATCATTTAAAATGTTGTCATGCACTCACCAGAAGTTTCTAATATGGCCAAGTTTTGTTTTAGTATCTTTGAGCCCAGTCATGAGCTACGGAGAGCCCTTTCCCATTTGTCTGGTGGGCCAGATACCAAGACATCTTTTCTCACTTGCTATTCCTTCTAGACCAAACTATCAAGTGATAACTTTCCCAGCACTTCAGCTGAAGGCAGCAGGAGTTTTACAGAAACAAAGACAGAGCAAGAACATTAGGGTAAATTTATGTGACCGGAATGGAAGCAGCCAGTGCTGGACTTCACTCAGTATTTTCCCTAGTGCAGTGTGTGAGGACTCAGCACCAGGCACCATGCTTTGGCTCTCATCATAAATATAATAAAACAAGAACTTCTAAAAAGTCACTGACTCCATGGGAGCTTTCCCTTGGCTTTGAGTCAGACAGCTTGAGATCACAAGTTTTGCCACTGATGCAAAGTAACTCTGTTCTGCTCAGTTTCTCACCTCACTTAAACCTGGTAATTACTGGGTCTAAACATGACCCATCTGAGTCACCAGGTGCACTAAGTCACCAGCTCCTACTGGTTTCCTCTGAGTTACTCCACAGAGTTCTCAGGTTGCTGAGGTGGCGTGAAACCTTCTCCCCTGCCCACCCTTCCAAGTAGAGCCTACCTCTTCTGCAAAGTCAGCAATTAACTCTGTGTCACAATAACAGGTCTAGTTTCTGATGCTCCTGGACCATCTTGGACCACTTGTCGTCTAGCAGCCAGACATCTCTCTTTAAGCAAACTGCTATCTCTTAAGAACAAAACCACTTGAGGGAAAAATAATGAAACGGTTGACTGTATATATACATAACTAATTTGCCCGACCTTTTCTGTGGAGATCTCAGCAGACTGGTCAGACAGTCACACCAGCCTGCGCCGGGGTTGAGTCTGGCTCCCTGTGTGGAGCCCCCCGCATCAGGGCTGTTGTTTTATGCAACATCGTGTCTTTTGTCTGTTCAGCCCCTTTGCACCAGGGCAAAACAGACTGTATTTCTTCCACATTGGAGGGAAACCTCAAAAGACTCATTTCAGGAGCAGAGATTTGCATTAAGTGCCTTGAACCCAGACAGGCAACTGGATCTCACCTTAATAATTTCTTATATTAAAACAGAACCTGAATTTTATTTTACAAATTTATACTACATTAACAGTCTCTTATATTAGTTTTCTACGCATCCCACTCTATTACTGAGATAAACTGATGATAGAAGAAAGACAATTAAGTATTCAGTGTACCAACCCCAAAATTATATTAGAAACAGACCAGAAAAATTCCAAGGGCCTGTGAAGGAATTCTTCCTAGAAAAACAACTTTGCTCTTTGTCGAAGGAACTCCTTCTATTTTTGTTCTCATTTGTTATACTTAGACAGTTTTAGGATAGGGTATGCCAAAATCTTATTTGCCCTAATTAGTGCTTAAGGTCACTCTGTAGATGAGAAACTGAAAAGCTTGCATTAAAAACATCACTAGTTGCTAAACGTTTGTATGCATAGCTGTTACACTGTCACACTCACAAATAATGAACTATTTATACTAAAAACACTGAGAAGTAATTTTAATCTCGAATACCTCTATCTTCTAGTAAGCTGTACTTGCTTTGCACCTAGCCTTAAAATGTCCACAGATCATATGACTAAAAGGTCAGAAGCTGAATAAAAAACTGATTCATGTGAAAAAACAACCCAGTTCCCATCAATGCAAATGAAAAGGCAATTTTCATGATGAATATTCCATAACCGCTTTAGGAAATCTAATATTTGTGCACCAGAAACTTAAAACTTAATATTGTTTATTCTCTCTGTTATTTCTAATACTCTTATGGGCAAGATCTACAGTCTTGGAAGCCTATAATGAACTGTAAAACAAAATATATAAAGGCAGGATAATTGGACGTCTGAAATAAAGTTGGAACTTCTATTTCTAGAGTGGCCGGAAGAATGCATTGGAAAATTGTTTTTTATAATTCACTTCTTAGAAATGAAATTAATTTAATAATTCATAGACAATGAATTACAAAAACAATCAGTATAACATTCTAATAAAACTTCAGCTTTTCCTAATATGGAATAGAAGGTAAAAGGCCTCCTCTGCTTTATATGGGGTTGGATGACAGGACATTTCAGAGTTGTCTGCAATTAAGAAGATTATGTTTCTTTGACTTAGGCTTTCTTGTTTACAATGCAGCCTAGATGAACCTTTGCTAGTATGATTTCTATCCATGCTTTCCTAATCAATCTTTTCATCTGTGTCCCAAAAGAAGGCTTCTTTCCTGTTCTCATTCCTGCTTTCAGTTCCCTCCCAACGCTATACTTATGTTGATTCTTTACTGTCTTTTTTTCCCTGCTTTGTAAGCCTACTAACACATACTCAGAAAGGATATATTTTGACAAGAAGCTGATTCAGTTACCTTAAAAAGTATTCTGACAAATACATTGAGGCATTCTGTGGAACTGTGACAGAAGGAAACAAAATGTATCTGCCACTTACTCCTGCCTCAGTGTCAGATTTCCCTTGTTCCAGCTAGTGCATGAGATGGTTCAGGGAACTCTCCCAGCTGAAAAATAACTCTGAAAAGTTATCCATTTTCATTGTTCTAAACGACAATTTCTGTGTGGCAGCACGGATGCTCACATCTTTCCACAGATGGAGTGGTGCAAGGACAGAGCATACTCTACTGATGGTAGGAGGAGGCTGGACGGCGTCTTTTGATAGACATGTCATTTCACAGGACCTTAAAGTAATCATCCATCTGCAACTGTAGTCCAAGATGAACAGGTGCCTAAACTTCAAAAGTGTCTTGCATTTTTGAAGGTAGCTACTGTGGTATATAATTTTATCTATGAATATGCACAGAACATCTTTGGCAGCAGTTGCTAATAACTTTCAGGATTCAAAAAATGTGAGGAGTAGAACTGGGGGGAAAAAAAAGGTACACATACACATGCACTGGTTTTGTATGACCAACCCTGGAGAAAGAACTATGGTAATAATATACAAAGTGTTTTCAGATCATTAACATACTTGATTCTCTCCCAAACATGTTAACATGGATCTTTCCTGTTGCTTCTTTATCTATTATCAGGCTTTCAAGATGCATCTCCAAAAATGGACCCCAAATGAAATCTATTATTTTTATGCAAGTTGGTAACAAGGAATAAGCTCCTTATTTTGCGTGGATAGTGAGTTCTTTAGTGTCTTTAATAGATTCACTCTTCCAGCCCCATTTCCACAACTGTATTTTCTATTTCAGATGCAAGGTTCCTGTTTTCTAGTTAACTTTGCTTTTAAACCTAGGGACCAAGTATGTCCTATCCATTGTATCATGTTTCAGGTTGATTGAAGACCCTTCCCAAGGTTTCCTGAGCTTATTTTCATCCTAGAAATGTGAAATCAGTTCTGCATTCGCTTTAAGAGTCCCCATACACAGCTCCATACTGGAAGAGTTTTTCCAGTATGCCCGTCGTTTTCCTCACATTTTATGTAGTCACAAAGCAAGCATGTTCAGTTCTAAATTGCAGGTATTCTTTAAGAATGGGAATTGTTCAGTTACCTTGGCTCCTTACTGGAACTTCATATGCCGCACTAGCAGAAGTCCTGAGTTCATGCTCAAACCTGAGATGTGTTAGGATGTGTTTTGTACTGCTGATTCTTTGCTCTTCAATAAGCTACTACAGGGAGTGGAGTATATGTAGTCTTACTATCTCTGGACCTGGTCTACAAAGCTAGACAGCTAAAACTGGTTTTGCCTGCAGCCTGGACAGTCAGGTTGTGGGATATGCACAAATTTAATGGAACACGGAAGTCTTGTAAACCTGTTGAGGTATTTTTCAGGATTTACCCTTTAACCCCTGCAGAACTCATTTCAGATTCCAAATCAGAGGAAGGATAGGCAGAGATTTCTGGTCTTAGTGCAGCTTCTTGTCTGCTGAATGGAAAAACTTCAGATCAAGTGATAAAATCATTTGTGACTATCACAAGAATTTGTTACCAAATTTCTTCCAAGTAAAGATGATGGCACATGCACAGCATTGCTCCATACTACTGCAGTCCACTAGGATACACTGCTAAGGAGACTGTCTGCTTGTCTTAGGAGAGCACTGTTGTTATGACCTTCTTTGAAACATTTTCTATGCTTCAGCTGTACTTCATACAATGGAAATTATCTTTCAGCTCCATATCAAATCCTAAAATACCCAACAGTTTTAAACTCCTTACTTCAGGTTGCTTGGAATATCTGCCTAACACATGTAACTCAGTTATGACAGTAGTTTAAAATCTGGTCTTCCTGATTTGATTGCGTAGTCTTACCCTTTACAGAGGATATCTGTATGAAATGATTTAACTTCAGGACAGACCCACAAACTGTTAAAGCCATAAATCTAGGTTTACAAATATCTTAGTCCATGCCTTGAAACCTGTGAAACCTATTTCAGGGTTGCAAAATCCCGTTTCCCCATTATAAATGTTCTCATACTTGCTGTTTCTTCTACTCTGCAGTTTTCTCAGAAGCACAACCATAAGACTACATTTAGTTCAGCCTTCACAGCATTCATTTCCCACTTTGCACAAGAGGTATGGAACTTAACTTGCCAGTGATAAGTATGAAATCCAAGTTTGATCTTTAGTTGTAACCCTGGTGTAGCTGAGCATTAGGACTGCATCTGTGTGTATATCCAGTCCACTTAAGCCACTAATTCCTTCAGTGGTCCAGAAACTTCCCAGCTAGTCATCTGCATAGAAAAGATAATAGCCTGGTTGGAGACAGTAGAGCAACCTAAAATTAGGTGACTGATTGAGCTCTGCACTACTTTCACAAATGTTTGACTGACTGCTACAGGAGCACTTTAGGTGGGAACTTGGGGCACATCTAGAGATTATCCAGCTAGGTCCTGCTGTATTAGTCCAAATATTATTCTTTAATGTGTTGATAAACACCCTGGTTGCAGTGTCACAGAGATTCTCAGGCAATTCCTGCTCCATAATTGATCAAATAGTGCATAGGTAAGTTATTCTTGAAGTCAATAGAAAATGTGCCTGCACATGACAGTCTTTTAAATGTAGTTAGGATATTTAGGAGATGTTTTTATGTAGTTTAGGTAATTGATAGGAATGAATTATGCATGACCTGGAGTGGTCATGTAGGAGCATGGCCTACAACTGAGCAGAACTTATTTGTTAAAAATCACCCGATAAAGCCAAAGACATCATTGCAAGGGTTCTTGCAGCTGAGTCTTCTTTTGACACCAGCCAACCAACCATTCTGTTTGAAAGAGCTAATTCCCTTTGCGAGCATTACATTTTGCTAGGAACTTTTCTGTCACAGGATCAGAGTCGTACTAATTTTCAGGTGTCTGAACATGTATGGGAAGCTGTCTGGTTTTGCCACCCTCAGCTTCCTTTATCGGAAGTTCTTATCCCACTGATGTTGCACTTAATAAGGTAAATTATTATTTTGGGATTAAAAAAATAACATTTTGGTGTTTAGTTTCAACACAGCAGCCCATTGGTATACTTAATCATGTAAGAACTTTGCTTTAAATGGCCAGAGGCCAAGTCTTGTGGTGAAAATTGATTTGCCCAATCCCTTGAGTTCAGTTCTGCTGTCAATACCCGCTATCAGTTTTCATTAATAATTGATGAAGCTGTCATATCATTTTCTGTAGCAATGGATGAGAGTATTTTCAAGTGACTTCATCTGGTTTTCTGGAGTCTACAAGTAATCCATAGCTGCCATCTCTTTGCCTAAGCAAAATTACACAGGTCAAAGACCAGGCTGTAGTCTCCAACATGTCTTCCTAATACATTTAATGGCCCTTGTGGGAAATGTACAACCATGGCATTAATAATGCTCAACAGATAGACTTTTCCCAGAAATGCAGGATTTCAGCAGAATGATGAAATAAATCCACAGTAAATCAGAGAAACATTCAGGAAGCAGAATGTAGGCAGAGATAAGAAATGGTCATATATCCTGCTGCATAATTTCAGAGTACAAAAACATCTCTGGAAACTAGTATACATTACAGGTCATTGTAATACATCCTTCAGTACTGTCTTTGTAGAATACAGAAAATGCAAAATCTGGAAAATCAGAAACACCCTGTTCTGTTCTCTGGCCTGCCTACACAAATCTGTTCTCCATAGTCTGTCTGCACGATCTTACTTCCATGATCAATATATGGCTTTTTATAACCATAAAGATTTATAGTACTATAGAACATTTTCCTAGTAAAATTAATTTTAAGTGTACTGAGAAGAACTATGTGAGCTGGAGAAGCCAACAAGTAACGTACCTGAACTTTCTTTAGGTTTTGGAAAGTTGGCAGCATTCAGCACCCCACTTCAATTTCAGTTACAGAAAAAAGTCTCTACTGTATATTTTAGCCTAAAAATAAGAGTATCTGTTTAAGTGAAAGTTTTCTAAAAAGTGTTATAAAATAAGTTGAAAGACCTCAGAATTAATCCAGACAAAGATATCTGCATCTCATCTTTCTGTTATTCCTACACACACTATGGACTAAAGAATATTCCACACAAATGAAAGCCCAGAGAGAAAAAACAATGCAAAGGACACTTTACAAGGAGCAAAGGTAATGGAAACTGACTTTAAGAGATCAATACTATTTCTTTGTTTTGTTTCTGGAAGAAATGAGAAACTACAAACCTCCAGAACTGTGGCACAGAAAAGTGATGACTGTAGTAACCTTTGGAGAGCTTTGGCTTTAACAAAGCATTTCCATTACTTGATGAGTTCACCAGAAGATACGTCTAATGCAATCCTGATGTAATTCAATTGAAATCAATTAATTTGTACCTTTATCTCCTCTGCTCCTTTCTCACTGCCTACATTTCCCTTTCTCCCTCCCCTCTATTCACCCAACCTCAGTTATCTCTCTAGATTCAACTCTACACAGCATTCACAGTGCTACAAAAGCTGTACTTTACCAGCCCCTCCCAAATCTGATTCTCCTTCCCCTTTCAGGTCCAGTCCTATCTCTTAGAGTGACTTATTTCTAGATCAGAATTTTATAATATCCCACTGTTAAACGTGCTGACAGGTCTGAAAAAGTTTAAGGTTTTGGAAAGGCAAGGCATTTCAAGGTATCTGGTAAACATGTCCAGCTTTAGCTAGCAGGCAAGAAATGGATTCTGCTACTAGCTGCTGTCATTTTCATGGTTACGTTTAGCAGTGTTACCATTAAGGCTGGGTTTGTAGAAAAGGAAGCTGGTACTCAAAGCAAGCCTGTGTCTGAATAGTTTGTGGTTATGTTTGCTCCAGTAGCTGTCAAAACACAACACAAACCTGTAAGTTCTCTGAATGAATGACAGTGTAGAATGAATGAGATATAAAGACTCGTGTAACTAAATGGACATGAGTTCCTTCTCTCTCAGACTGAAGTGCAATTGTTTAACAGTAGCATAAGTTTATATAAACTATAAATTTTGACCTAGTGGAAATCCGTCATCATGCCTGTCCTCTTAGTCTTCTTTCTGCTCCAGAAGACATGTCAAATTTCTTTGGTGCTTCCTCATATTTAATGATTTTCATCCTCTGATTAATGGACATTTTATTACTCATTCTTGCCACACTGCTGAATGTGTGCCAAATTTATTTCCCTCAGCTAACAATGCTCCCCACTTGCATCCTGCTGTGAATGAGGGGGGCATGACAAGTTGATCAGAGCCAAGATCTTGTTGGGCACATTACATAAAGAACAAAGGCCCAGGTATGACTGAATGGATTCATGATTTCATCAGCTGAAGCTTAAAGACTTGCGTAGCTCCTATAGAATGAACTGCAAAATGAAGAGAAGCTTACACACCAAAGAAAACTCTTAATACCATAAAAACATGAAAAAAATCTCATCTTCAGGGGATTCTTAGCCACAAACAGTCAATAATGGAGGTAAGGCGTAGCCTGGAGAACAACTTCAAGTGTCAGGTCAGAACCATCACTGAGCTCTAAAATTGTTCAACCTTCCTGGCTTAAAAGGAAATCATACTAAAAGTGCAAGCCTGGAAAGGAAACATCATGTGACTGGGAGCAAAGAAGTAAGTGAGCAGGATCAAATATATGATGCATTTCATCAGTTTCTGCCTAAGCCCTAGCTTTCACGACTGTCATGGATGAACGGTTAAGTAGAAAGTTTCATAAATGGTGGCTCAAGACTCAAGACATAAATGGTGGAAACCAACTTGGGCTAAAAAGTGGGAAAGTAACTTAAGATGTTTGATAAGAAATAACAACAATTTGGACAGTGTGGTCTTTCACAGGAAATTTGTCTTCATTTCAAGGTTTTCAGCATCTGGACCCTGAAACAAATCTAAGAAAGAAGTTTATGCTTGAAATTCGCAACCTACATGTGTTTAGACATCTACATCAGAGCTAGAGACAGGTGTCTTTTTGAAACTGGAACTAATAGCTTGAAAATGCTTCTTCCTTAAGAGCATAGTCGGGGCATTCACCCCAGAGAAGAGAAGTGAGAGGATTTTCTGAGCTATTCCTTCCTTTTGTCTAAAAATTATCCAATATAAAGTTTGATTCTGATACCAGAGTTATATTTATGACCAATTTTCACTGTCAATAGACTGTAGTTGCACCCCTTTTCCTGGTCCCCTACCTCCAGAAACTTTCCTTTCCTTTGGTATATGGTGATCCGGTTTCTAATGGAGAGACTGGGAAAACCCTCATGCACATTTTCTCATCAGCTCATGGCTGAGCTGCTTTTGTGCTCTTGGAGTATGAGGTTCAAATTCCTTTTTCTTTTTATGTTATAGTATCTTGGACATCTGATCAATTTAACTAAGACCTTTCTGAATTGCTTTTACAGAGCTAGAAGCACAGTTTTACGTGAAATGTCCTTGGGTACCTAAGCATTGTGTGGAATGGATTTCTTTCTCTGTAATAAGAACTAACATCTGTGAAATGTTTCAAGTATTTTCAAACTTTCACTGGTAGATTCCATAGCAGACATATTACTGAATCACTCAACGAAAAAAGTAACAGTCTAAAATATGCATTATAGCATGTATTAAATACAACAAAAGATTATGGGTTTTTTTTCCTTATTCAGGCTCTGTAGGATGGAAAATAACTTGTCATAGAAATTATAAAAGTAAATTAAACTAATGAAAACTGATGATAAATCCTCTGTAGATGTCAATGGCTTTATGAAAAGCGATTCTAAAGGAAAAAGCCATTTTGTAGCAATCAAATAATTTCATTAGTCAAAAAACTTAGCAAACATTTTGTACTTTAAAGAAGGGCTTCCTAAAGACTGCAAATTGATAACCTTTGAAAGCAGATGTAGATGAATCAGAAAATCAGAGCGTGTGCATGTGCCTTAAAGTATTTACTGAAGATTTAACAGATTTGCATAATCTTCTCTGCTTAAATTAAGAATGTTGGCAAATAATGACAAACAAACAACAACAATAAAATTAAAAAAAAAAAAATCCAAACCCCTCCCTGTCAAATTGGTACCTTTTTACACCAAATCTATATTCAAACTTTTGAAGTGCATGTCTTAATATATAACACACCAGTACTCTCTTACAAGCTCTCTACAGTAGTTTTGGCTGATCAAAGATTTGTATAATTTATAGATTGAAAGTGCTCAGTATTGCTGAGTCAGATCTGTTACTATAACATGGACACTGTCTCTAAAACTGTAAATTTGAGAGATCTGTGTAATCTTTGTGTGGTATGTAGAAATCCATCCTCATGCAGATAACTGATCTCAATGTAAGAAGGAAAGGGGAAATGTAGAAAGTGCTAGCAAGATGGGTGGCTGGTGCCACAAAATATTGGTGTAATATAATAACTTGGACATGATCATAAACACAAGGCAAGAAATGGGATACAAACATCAGAGGACATAAAAGGTAAGAAGAAATGCCCTATATGCTAAAATAGCTGGAAAGAAGAGAAAGGAGTCAGTTTGCAACTCAATAGGAATGTCAGGTAATACTGAGACTGTTCAAGTGTTTTATGCCTTCAGCCATCAGTCTTCACTAAGTCATTCAGTGGGGATCTGTCAGGCAGCAAAGACCTTTAGCAGCTCTGACAAATATATAACTAAAC
Source organism: Falco punctatus (assembly GCF_963210335.1). Taxonomy (NCBI): domain Eukaryota; kingdom Metazoa; phylum Chordata; class Aves; order Falconiformes; family Falconidae; genus Falco; species Falco punctatus. The sequence goes on along the minus strand of NC_137581.1, from coordinate 27,565,699 downwards.
CAGGGAGAGGAAAAGTTAAGGCATATTTGAGAAAGTTAGGTGTTGGCTGGGCCCAATGAAATTCATCAAAGCAGACAGAAAAATGGCTCATGCAAACCCAGAGCTGCTAGCATTTATCTTTGAGCCCACAGAGGGTGACAATGCTTTTTTTCAAAAAAGTGAGAAATAGGGGAACGGAGGAATAATAGGCCAGCTGTTTTAACATCGAATTTCAGAAAAACAGCAAAAGTTCTCTGTTCTGCATTTGATAGTACTAATATTTTCATTAATAATGATGGATTAGATAGTACACACAGTATATTTGTGGACTACTTTCATGCACACTGGAAGACAGAATTCAAAATGACCTTGACAAGCAAGATACGTGCTTTGAAAAACCTTAGTATTTAATTCAAGAAAACCAAAGGGATAATCAGTTGCACAATAATATACAAACTCCTCCTGGGACAGTGAAGGGGCAAATGTTGCGTATAAAACTTATGAAGTAATCCTTCCACATTAGTTAGTAGTGTTAAGGTCTCAGATGGTGTACATTTTCTGGCTTGGGGCACAATTGTTAAATGAGTCTACACAAATCACAAGCAACCTAGAAAATGTGGCCTTTGAGGATGGATTTGAAAATGCAGTGATGATAAATTTGGCAGAAAAAAACCCCAACAAATCAGAGGGGACACAGAATGAGTCTTTAAATAAATAAAAGATATCTACAAATAAGAAAGGTCAGAAATCACGAACTTTGAAGCAAAGGATTTTAAAATAAATGTCAGTAGAAGTGATCTAGCAATTAGAGCAGTTAAGCAGTAGTGCAGATTACCCAAGTGACACTGTGGCATTTCCAGGCATCTGTCAGAAATAACAGAAGAGCCAATCCAGCCACCTGGAGATGGGTGACACAGTGGGGAATAGATGTGAGAACCATGGAAAGCCCCCTCCAGCCCTTGCTTTCTACAAATTTCTGATGCTATTGCTTAAATCCTTAAAAGCTGTTCTTCAGAAAATGAGGTGTAGAATACTACTAATTGGCTGCTTTTTCCTTGAAGTAAACAACTTCAGCAGAATGATCCAAAATCCAAAGACTGGAAATATCTGTCTGGGAACCACATGGCACTTACCATCATTGTTTGCCAACTCAAGACCTCTGATGCTGTCTGCAAGGAGAAAATTTAGTTGCTACCTTTTTCTCTTAAGGCAGAAACTGTTAATGCAAGTGAGCTAAACTATACCAATAGCTGTACACAGAATATCAGAAATAAACACACATTTCACCAAATTGTGTAAGACAAATTCACTAGCTTGGTTTATGTCATTCTGATTGTTAAAAGTGATGCTGAGTAATGAGACCTCAATGCTGAACTTTACTATTAATTCACTATTCAGAATAATAAAGTCTGGCAATTGAAAAAAAAATTTTTTTACAGAAGGGGGATAGAATAAATAACTGACCTGCAGTCTTTCAGTGTGACGAACAACTGTTTTTGATCCTAGCTTGAGGCTGGCAAGGTGACACTGGTCACATTTTTAAGCTTTGGAGACATCAATGGAAACAACTTTGCTGGTGTTGCCCTTTACCAACAGAACATCTTCTGCCTGTTGTAAAATTATCCACCATGTTTGCCATCACTTTTGATCAACCACAGATAAAGCACCAAGGATCATCTTCACTAACCATCATGCATGGGAAAGCAACAGACAACATATGTTGTTGGCTTCTCCACAGTCCATAACTGTCGACCAATTCCTTGCGTGATTATTAAACCCCAAGGAAGGATAATAAGAAATAAGTAAATGAAGCAAGCAGGGTGTGAGGGAAGAAGTGCGTGAAACTATGAGTCCTATTGGCTGTTTTTATAAACTCAGTATTCTGTAGTGCCAGATGATAACTTTTTGTTTGGAGTATAAATAGTATATTTATTAATAAAAATTATCATTCTCATTATGACACTATTTTGTTTATAGAAATGATGGAGCTCAAGGGTGTCGTACGATTTAATATAATGTATATAATTTCTAAGTAGAAATCAGAAGTTAGTATTTGCCTCTGTCCACTACTTGACTTTGCAGTCTACAATATTTTGCTCTAATAAGATGGTTACTCTGTTAGTCATTGTACCTGCTACAGATTGTAAGCATAGACAGGTGATTGTGGTTTCACTGAAGACCAAATAATCACTAAGTGTTTTTTTTTAAATGACAGTCATATGCAAAACATTTCTTCCCCACATGCCTTTGAATTTCAATTTTTTGAGACACCAAGCTTTCTGCTATCTAGGTGGAGACTATTTGGCACATCCTACTGAAAGTAAATCAAGTAAAAATAAATAGTTCATGATGAGTAGATGAGCAACTCTGACTTGATCAGACATGAATGTTGGAAAGTATCTTCTACATTTTGTCATGTGAGGTCTATAAACAAACTTCAAAAGAACAAATTAATGTTACACAGGGGATCATTTCATCTCTCAATCACACTTCAAGAATTTGTAGAAGTCACCTTTTTTTTCTGAGCAGCTTTGGAAATGGAATGCAAAATAGATCATCAAATTTAGATCTTGGTTACTACCTCAGGACTGGATCACCGAAGTGTCACCAGTTTATGTAAGCTGGGAGTGCATCCCACTTCCTTCAGAATTAGCCACTTTCTTTTGTCAGTCATTTATGTGTGGCTCTAGACAGGCTCAAGAAAATGTAGCTATGCCAGGTCTAGATTCCACTCCACTGACCTCAGGATCCTTCCTCCACATTTCCTTCAGTATAACAGATAACAATATCTGCTTCTTATGTAGTTTGGAGATTGTATCTCAGGCACACTTCTAGTCTGCACCCGGTGACTGCTTCAAGGATCTCAAAAGATATCAAACACTGTCCTCCTCATCTGAGACTCAGTGTACAGGCTATCGCCTGTTCCCTCATGGGTTTGAACTCTCCTCCAGAGCTTACATATACTACAAAATAACAAGTGACTCTTTTATTGTATCTCCCACATGCTGGTTAATTGCCCTAAATTCTAGGGGAGGTTTGTATCAAAGGACTTTCCCATGTTATGTTGATGTTAGGATATTTTTCTCACAAAGGGTTCAATCAAAATTTTCCCATTAAATTTTTTGCTATGTTAATTGGCTTCCAGGTAGGGGGAAGAAGAGGAAGAAAAATAAAACCTGAAAAATCTCTGTTTTGTTGCCTAAATTTCACCATCTCTTTTTTTCTCATGTTGTAGTCTATCCTTTGGTTTGAGTATTGCAGGCTTGATCTTTAGTGTTGGAAGTTCCAGACTGGCTCTTCACTGACAAGTGAAAATTGTAAATGCCAACGGAGTGAGTACCTTTCACAGTTTTTTGGGTGTTTTTTTTTTTTTTTTTTTTAATCCTTCTATTTATTTTCTTCTCTCCAGGAATGAGAGGAGACCAAAGCAATATGTTGCGAAGATATTTTTTAAAATTACATAGGAAGAAATTGCATACAACTTTCAACTATGCAAAAAGGAAATGTATGTGTAAGGAAATTGCCCCATCTCAAACCAAAGCACTAAGAATAGTGGCTTGTGGTAGTTGTGCAGATTTGTACTAGCCTCTATACTTTTAACCTAAATCTAAACCAGGCACATTACTCACAGGCCTATGGTAATTGTGCAAATATAATTTACAGGGTTTTTGCCAGGAACCTTTTTCCTATAAAGAAACTTATTTCTTTGTGTTTAATTGAATCTGCCTTGTTACAGCTGACAGTGGTGCAGAAACTTTAGTAGTGACTGGCTACAAGCATGAATGGCCTAGTCCAAAGATTGTACAGGGCATTGCAATGAATCTAAGTGGCTTTAAAAAGTACCTAATTAAACTGGCTTTAACAGTCATTACTGTGCTCTCCCTTGAAGAACATGTCTTCTCTCATGAATTCTGAAGAAAATGATGTTTAAACTCTTCAGAATAATGCTTGATAAGAAAGAGAAATTTAGAATTTATTTGATCATGAATGAGACTTCTTGCTCATACTAATTTATTGGTGAACATTTTAACGTAATTTTGTAGTGTTTATTTTTAACAATAGCTTTTTATCTTCAGTTTTACATTTTGTGCATATCATTGTTATTTTTCAAAATATTTTTTATGAGAACACAGCGTTCAAGACATGTGTTTCTAACTAACTAGAAACTTGGGCTATGAAAACAGTCTTGTGAAGTCTTGAAAGCATTTCTAATTCTTCCAGGAAGACTACAGGGATAAAACGTAAAATGTAACAGTCCAACATTTTGTTTTGCCAAAGTTAAACAGAACCTGAGCCTCAGCAGTTCCCATTTCAGTCTAAACTTAGAAGCCATGTTTTTCATGAGTCCTGTGTTTGGCAATTAAGACTTTTTTCTGATGTTTGCTGTTTGAAAAAAGTAAACGTCTCTTCAACAGACTGGAGAGAGTTATTTAATTTACATTATGGTCTCATCTCCCTTTTAATGTTAGAATAACTCGATTTCATTTGGTGATTTTCTTCTGGTATTCTTTGGGTATGAGTGAGATCTGAATGAAATCTATGCCTCTAAAGGAGGAAGGAAGCACCCTTGCATCTTTTAAAAGTAGATCAAGATCCACCTTCAAACCAGTCAGGTTTGGGTTTGTATTTTCCCCAGCTCTGACTGAAAAACTATTCCAGGACATCACTGCTCCAACACTTAGAAACCGTTTTCTGATGCTCATTTCATATATGATGTAGTTATGAGAAAGGTTATCACATAGCCTATCATTTCCAACAGAGAAAGGAAAATATACCATGATCCTTGGTATGGTCCCATCTGTGACATTAGCAGACTCTGTTCAGGCAGAATGAATTCAAATCAGAAGAGGAGAAGGACTTTGTGGTGATCACTGATACCTAGTTTCATTCCTATTTTATGCAAGAAGATTAAACGATCCTGGCTTACTTTGCCTAGATAAACAATACTGGAGAAAAGATATAGCTACTGCCTGCAGACTCACGGTGGAGTAAACACCAAGAGGGACAGGCCGGGTTGGAGCTAATGGGCAACCTTAACACATGATCACAGGGGCATGAATTGGCCAAATGTTTTGTCTGGAGATCAGCCAGCTGCATGTTGCATTTAAATACCCCTACTTCGTTCATTGAAGAACTGAGTAGAAAGTTTACTAATGAACAAGTACAGCAACATCTTTCTAGTATGAGGGACAAGAAATCTAACTAGTTTCAAGACAAAATTAAACACATATATTAAGGGATTTTTTTTTCCTCTGTCTGACTGTTATAAGAATACTTAGATTTGATGATCTTTCCCAATCTTTTCCCAGCCTGATTTTCTACTTTATTTCTACGTTAGTAAAAGTAAAGCTATCGAAGAAAATCGGCAGTGTTATTAGGCACACTTTTCCTTTGGGAAATATTACAGTCATTCAGCTAACTTTGTAGTAATTCCCTTGATTTTGATTATTTTTAAAACTTGTATATTAGAGAAACAGAACTATGTTTGTTCACCTTCTTTTCATACCTTTTTAAACTGAATATTTATCAGTGTCTCTTTGCAATGACATGGTACTTAGTGGCTTTATTTGGAGCCCTTGTTACAATTCCACAATTTCCTGGACCAGTTTTGCCAGTATTCTGTGATGGAAGTAACAAACTAAGCATTGTCTTCTCCTTGATGTGGTAGTTTCTACTTCTGCAGAATCCATTTTAAACATAATGGTCCATGAGGAAGTAACCACTTGGCCATGGCATTATATGAGTTTTTGTGGTCAAGCCAATAAGAGCTCAAAGTCAATGTGAATACTATAATTAATTTTGGAGGGACAGAGTTGTCTTATTTTTAATTGAAAAAAATGGGAAAGAAGTCTCATTTTTTAAAATGCTGTCTTTTAGCTACAACGTAAATGAATATAAACCAAAATTCAAAGAGTGGTAGGAGAGCTTAATTAGAAATTAAATTCAACACTGTAAGTGGTACAGTATGTCCATCAAAGCACAAACCAAGGTTTCATGTGGAGTTTATAAGCTTTGTGTGTTGCTTCTGGCCATGAAACATTTTGACTGAAAAAAGGCAAGAGTCTAAAGTAAATGATCTACTGTTCACCTTTCTCTCAGTAAAGTTTTGATGATTTCATCAAAAGACAAGTTTTAAGACATACTAAAAAAGCCAGAGCAACAATGTATATGTTAAAAAGACTAGAAAGAGGCAATCTTATGTAATGTCCATTTAATTGACTAAGCTCACAAATCAACACCATTTTATTGTAATAGAGTAAGTCAAATAAAAGAAACAGTTGACTTTATATTTGAGCACAATTATTTTCTATGCTAAACAAAAGACTTGAAAGCTCCATGGCATATTTGTCTAAGAAAAGCCACCACCATTTGCCAATGCTTTAAGGATTTGTTGTGAGAAAAATGTTTAACTTTGGGCTGATGTAAAACTGAACTTCTATCTAAGCATAAAATGATTGTTGTGTTTTTTAATTGGAATAAAAGTGAAATGAAACAAGCTATGCTACACTATTAAACACTTTGTAACATATGGATACTGTCCAAGACACACAGCAAACCTACTGGTGTATTTTCCAAGCTTTGACTCATATAAATTTGGATGTAGTCAGATTTATTTCTGGCAGGAATTAAGTGCTTTACACAAGGGGAAAACAGAAAGGCCACAGTTTGGGGAAGAGGGAGATCTGAGATTATTTCTTAAAAGTATAATCACCACCAAGGATATGTTCTGTGGATGTGTATATGCATAAGTTTCTGCTTAACTAAGCAAAAGCCCGCTTTTGTTATGAATAGAATTATATAGAAATGTGCCTATATAACTTGAAAATGGAACAACTTGTCTTTCATCGTTAGACCTTGTTGAGGGGAAAATAACGCATACATACTTCCTCCCATTTAATTTCCTTCTTTTGAGATACATATTTGTTGAGCGATCCTGTTTCTTCCTGACAAAGTGAAGAAAAGACATTCTTATGGAGAGGAGACAACATTCAAGTTTTATTCTTTTGTGCCTGTATCAGTTTTCAACCTGGGGCAATCAGCACTGCAGATAGATCACTTCCCGGATTGGGTTAGTTTTACAGAAGGAAAATCCATAGCAAAAAAGGAAAATAATTTCAACACAGAGAAGAAGCTAGCATTTCAAGAAAAGCACTTGATGAAAAGAAAATATTGGATATACTACCTCAGAACAATGAAGAATGCAGCAGTGATACCCTTGAAAAGATCAAGGACTTTTCAGCAGCATCCTTATGGTCCAGTATGGCAGCAAACAAACATGGTAAGTTAGCTACTTTTTCAGGTCTGGAGCTAATTCGCTCATAACAAGTTCACGGCATGTTGCATCCTGTCCAACTGCTTTGAATCCTGCCCCTTATTGTCATCAAAGACTTTCATGCAAAGAATGAAACTTGTCTATTTTCTCCTCTGCAGGAGGATGTTTTCCTCATTTTGCCAAGAAGAAATAGGATCACTTAACACGCTGTGACAAAACAACAGCTTTATCTTGCTTGTGCTCCAAACAGATCTTGTTAGGTGTTAGCAAGGAAGCAAATCACACAGGTTAGGTGATTCAATATTTCAGATATGAGGAAAAGTAGCTTTCTCCACTCTGCCACAACTACAGTGTATGACTTCCCAGGCCAGAACCAAAAGATATCTCTTGTCTCTTTGTCTTCCAATGATGGTAATGTAGACAAAACCAGAATTAAATTCCTGTAGTGCAGTTTAGACAGAAACTGGGCACATGAACTCAGGAGGCATGTCCAAAAGTTCCTGCCCACATGGCAGGCACATGAGATTCCTCTGGTTCTGGGTGCCTGAAGCTGCTTCACGTCCAGGAGCAAGTTTAGCTGGAAATTTTCTCAGGATGTAATTTTCCAGTAACCACTGACTTTTATGAAAATCAAACCTATAAGTTCACACATGTATTTCTACACTTCTCAGAAGCTGGTGTTTGCTTTGTGGCTAACTGTCACTGTAGATCCCTGAAACTTCTCTCAGACCCCAATCTCACACAGTGCTTAAAAAGAATGAGGTGTCTAAGAACAGGATCCATGAAATCATCATGCTGAATAAGAAACTGTCTAATTTGGTCTGGCTTTTTCTTCCCCATCAAACATGCTGACTTCTATCTGTTGGACAAGAAATTGTAGAAATCTAAAAGTTACAACAAGATCATAGAATCATACAATCATATAATATCTCAAGTTAGAAAGGACCCATAAGGATTATTGAGTACAACTCCCTGCTCCTCACAAGACTACATAAAACCAAACCATATGACTAAGAGCATCGTCCGGTTGCTCTTTGAACTCTGACAAGCTTGGTGCCGTGATCACTTCCCTAGGGAGCCTGTTCCAGTGACCCACCACTCTCTCAGTGAAGAACCTTTTCCTAATGTCCAGTCTGAATTTCCCCTGACGCAGCTTCATCCCATTTCCTCATGTCCTATTGCTGGTCATGAGAGAGAGATCAGCATTCCCCCAGATGTTTTCTTATACTTTCGAAAAGAAGGTAGAAGAGTGGATTGAGTGACTTTATAAGTTTGTTCCTCACTGTGGTAACTAGTACAAAGGTGGCTAAAGAACCTGAATGGCAGCTTCAAGACACAGTACAGTATCTCTCCAAATGTAATAGAGAAAGTGTAACTAGAGATAGTACAAAAAAGTTTGTACATAGATCTGAATATTGAAGCTGAATCAAAAATCAAAGGCAGGATGCATGCTTAGTGCAGAATTCCTAATTATAATTTGAGTGGCAGTCTTATGTGGAGATGAATCTTCCCCTTTTTAGGCCATTTCATTGCCTATTAATTTAAGCTTTTTTAAGATAAATTGAAATATAATTTGGAATGTACAGCAAAAGTTACATTGTCATCTGTGTTTTTTCTGTCTGAGCTCCTTCCAAAAAGAGATCAATGAAGGAGGGAAATGAGGTCCATTATGATCCTTCTCACTGTAAAAGCAGCCCTGAATAGAAAAATAAAAGCTCTGGTGAAGAGAAGAGCTTATTTAGGAGGGAAGAGAGTTAATGACACATATGGTCCAGAGGGATATGAAGTGAAAGTTACTGGGTGTGTCTAGATGATTCTTGTGCAGCAGGGAATGTGCTACAACTTCGCAGAATCACACGTGGGTGTCTGGGGTGTCTGTGAGAGAAGATACACACCCAGGCAAGCAAGGAAGCACTTGGGGAATAGGGACAGCAAATGTTAAGCAAAACTCTGCTTGGCTTCTTGATAAGCATTTCTGGCCTGACGTACACATATTTTTTTTTCTCTATAATGTTCTCAAGATGGAGTTCCATTAAAAATCTTCTGCTATGATAAATCTTTTAGGCATTGCATGCAGATGGAGGGCTGCATTTGTTTATTTTACAAGCAGAAGAATTTCAAATAAAATGCTTTCTGAAATATGTTCAGAATTAAATATATCCTTCAGCTATTTAGCTTATAGGAAGTGGAGATCCAAACATTCATCTAAGAGGACTAGATCTTGAAGTAATTTTTTAGTTTTACCTCAGCTGTTACTCATATGAAAGCTTACCTCTCAGATTTTCTTGATACTGTTTGTTTTTTCTAGTCATGATCAAGGATGCTTACAAGAGAACAAAATGGACCAAAAATTAGCATTTAAATTAGATACAAAGACACTTAAAGTTGACACAGAAAGTGGGTATTTTTGTAGACTGTAAAACAAAAAGCTCCACTGAAAATCATTTAATCTTGTTTTCTGCAGGGTGATACCCAGAAGCTCCTCAATCAAGTCCATATCTTTTTGTGGAGCTGTAGTAGGGAAGAAAGTAAATATGTGCAAAATAAAAGAACACTATATAAGGTACATGTTGCTCTGGGGAGAAGTTGATGTAGTCCATTCCCTTGTCTGTTATGGCCTTACAGAGGGGGAATAATGATCACCTGAGGAAGGAAGCTCTAATAAATCCTAAAATATACGAAAAAATTGACAGCCAGGCCCACTGCATTAGAGGGGCTTGGCACTTTAAACATGGAAAATATAAAAAGTCATCTATACCATTCTGTTATCTTGAATGTTTTTTTCTGTAGCAAGCCCAAAGACAAACCACTTTCTGCATTTTATTGTCCATTCCATTAATTTGGGGTGTAGCACTGGATGACCATGATGACACACAATCGTATCAACAGAAGCTGTTACTCTACTCCTTTATTCCCCTGTCTTTGCCAAAATGTAATTTCCAACCCTTATTCTAAGGAAGCTCACTGAAAACAATTTGTCAAAAATACAATAAATAAATAAACATAAATTAAAACAAACAGTTTAAAATGCTACGTTATCTGCACTACAGCTTATACTCTCCTCCATTTCAGAGGTGTTAAGAGAATAAAGCTCAACAACTATATAAGTAGTAGTTTTCTACAGCTGCTACAGTTACACTTTATCGTGCACCATAACTATGCAGATAGGGACTGTAAACTCATCTGGGACGCACATGTCTAACTTTCTGTGAAGTTTACCTTCAAGTAGAATAACTGAAGATCCCTGCAGAGCTTGGGCTGCCTTGATAAACTTCTGAAGTCTTTTAAAATCTAGTTGCTCTTTGCACATCTCCAGCACAGAGAGTCTATAATCCTTCACAGCAGCTGCAGCAACTCAAGTTCTGATTATTTAGCCTCCTGCCTGTGTCACAAGGTATGGCTTGTCCAGCCTTTCAGCTGAAGACAAAGTTCCTAGAAAGATGTCTTTCTTGTGTCGTCTCCATCTGTTCTTACAGATGTCATTGCTGTCTGTGGCTTGGTGTTTCATATTTTTTTTCAGTCACTTCACTTCTCTATTTTTTTTCTTCTTGCAAAGATCTCTGTTGCTGAGTGCTGTCTTTATGCTGTACACTTAGGTTTACTGCATCTCTGAGAGACGTCTTTCTCTTTATTAGAAGAGACTTCTAAAGTGTTTTCCCCTTGAATGGCAAGTATAGTGTCTTTTTTTTTTTTTTTCTTTCATGTGCTATTTAGTTTGGAACCCTCTGTCTTCCAACAGCCTTTGCTTCCTGTGTCTCTAACAGAACTTGTGTTAAAATCCTCACACTTCCAAGGAAAGTGCTACACGGTCTCTGAATATTACTTCTTTGCTTGCTCCCCATTTGTAATAATAGCTGTCTGTAGTAAATTCCTTTGCTCTAGTCTTGGCATTTTCTCTTCATTTCAGTCCTCTCGTTTACAGATTTGGCCTGATTATGAAAAAGACATGAATAGCCTCTTAGATGGGGCCTAAAGAAACAAAAAGTTATCACCGATTAATGTGTAATCACTGCCCTAGTGTCTGTCCAGTTAAGAGCTCTTGGCCTGTTTCAAAAACAAACTGTTGGGATTGGGCTAATCCTCTTTCACCAGCAGCTAAATTTCTCTGAACACCATATTTGCTTCAGGCTGTGAGTGCTCTCAGGTAGCTGTTAGGGCTTTAGAAGGTGCTGAGGTCTTGGTAACCAGCAGTAACCTGATCACAGAGCACTTTTTGTTCGCCTTTTTCATCCTGAGCAGAGGCTGGAGCACAAGGACTAGCCAAAAAGCATCACTCAGGGTCAGAAGCAGGATATTTGTCTGGTAGTCCCATGCTCTCAGTATTAAACCTAAAAACAGCAGGCCAGTTAGTCATCAGGTGGAACATCTGAACAGGCATACTGGAGATCCATGTAGCCTAGCATCTGGTCTCCTACAGGAGACAGTGCTGAGGGAAAAACTAACAGTAGCAAAGTAAGCAGATACAAATCCAAATCTACAAACTCCTAGTAATCAACAGTCTAGAAGTTTTATGAAACAGAATTGCTACCCACATCAGAAGGCATTCAATATCCATGATAAGTATTTCTTCCACAAATTTGTTGGTCCCACATTTTCATTGCCTACCATAAGGAAATGTATTTCTTTTTCTTGAAACCTGGTGATGGACACTTTTTGTTGGTGTCTGTTCACCAAGGCAGCACATAATTCTTCCTCATTTATTTTTTTGTCAATTTTACCACATTCTCCCCCCACCCTTGGCCCTTTAGATCTCTTTAGGTCTTTTTCCTAGGCAGAAAAGTCCTAGTCCAAGGCAGAGCAACTAAAATCACAGTTGTTTATTTTCTGCTATCAGGCTCTGCCAGGCCACATCTCCTTTCTAACATGCTTTCCTAGACCTTCTAGTTTACATTACCTGCATTTATGTTCACAGTGGTCACTTTGTTCTCTTTTAAGAGAGAGCTTCACCTGCTTCCAAAATGAGCTTGGATTCTGACGTACACAAAACAAGACATGACTGAAGTTTCCTGCCATGACGGTCCCCTCATTTACAGATGAAGTTTCATCTCATGGAATCCATGCAGCAAACCTAGAAGCTCACAAAGAATGGTGCAGGAGTCCTATATTAAATCCACAGATCTCATTTTAAAGTACTATTTAAGGAACTCCCTTGATTTAATAGGGCTTGTTGCAATAGGAGAAGGGGTCATGGTTTTAAATTAAAAGAGGGTAGAATCAGACTAGATATAAGGAAGAATTTTTTTGACAATGAGAGTGATGAAACACTGGAACAGGTGGCCCACAGAGGTGGTAGATGCCCCATCCCTGGAAACATTCAAAGTCAGGTTGGTTGGGACTCTGACCAACCGGATCTAGTTGGAGATGTCCCTGCTCATTGCAGGGAGGTTGCACTATATGACCTTTAAAAGTCCCTTCCATCACAAACCATGATACTATAATTCTATGATTTCTACATCACTGAATTGTAAAAATGCAGCCCCTAATCTTTAGCTGGATAGCTGGATATTTGGACAGTGGTTTAGCATTGAAATCATGAAAATAAAGGCAAAGACAGTAAACTGAATTTAATAATAACTGAAAACAGTTTTATTAAATGCACACTGCAAACATAACCACTATATGGTTTTGATCATTTAATTGCATTTCAAGAATCATATAGCTTGACCTTTTTGATAAGTCATCTTGACACTGAAGAGAGAAAATCCTTGCAACTACAAGGATATGCGCTCGACTGCAGGATGCATATGCATTCACATTCTTTCCATTAAAAATATTTGGCTTTTATGAAATAGTCTTAGATGAATCTGACCAGACAGAGTATGGAGCGTCTCCAGCTGTTGAAAAAAAACTAAACTATTATTACATTGTTGTAATTTTCAAAGCTATTGTTTTAAGTAGGAGTATACCCCCAAAACCTGATGTTTAAGCATGCTTGTGGAAAAATTCCAGTGTAATTTTATGTATATACAGATGAATTCAAAGAGTCTTTTAATCAGCAGTGCTTTAAGTACTGTGTTCTCTGTATTATGCAACTTGTTTTCAGGTCAACAGAATGAAAAAGTCAAGATTTGGCAAAGACGTCTAAAGCAAGATTTAGAGATTTTAATTATTTTCCTTAATCTAGGCTAACATCAGAAAGAAAGTTACTGTGTTTATTTTATTGCCTAATAAAAATGCATTAAATCGGTATTTATTAATCTATTCATAATGTTGGGTCATGACAGTTGTTCTAGAATGAATGTTGTTACACTTAGAGCAATACACTTCATGTGTGAAAGCATCATTTTCCAGGTTGTGATAATGATGGAATCCGATGTTTTACATAAGAAAGACTGAAAACTTTAATCCAGTAGTTTCTTTATCAAACTTTCATCTCTGACTGAATGACACAATATCTTTTACAGCACTGGATTTCTATCCTGGAAATCTATATGGATTTCAGCCTGGTATTTCGTTACTCTAGAGAGCTGTGTGAGAGAAAAATCTAGTTGAGGCTTAATTTCACCAAAGTACAGAGTGGTTGAGGTTGGCAGGGACCTCTGGAGGTAGGTGATCCAGTCCACCCACCCTACTCAAGCAGGGCCGCCTAGAGCCGGCTGCCCAGGATCATGTCTAGATGACGTCTGAGTATCCCCAAGGAGGAAGATTTCACAATGCCTCTGGGAAACTTGTGCCAGTGCTTGGGCACCCTCACAATCAAAGCGTTTTCTTGTGTTCAGAGGTAACCTCCTGTTTCAGTTTGTGCCTAGTGCCTTGTGCCATGCTTTGGGTCATGAACCTAAAACCCTGTCAACAACACCAGTTCCTTAGCCAACTATTGACTTGTCCTATTAATGCTTTTCTCCTCATTCCCTTTTTCCTCACTGGCAGGATTAAAGAGAGCTCTTCTTTGTCCCCTGTGCCCTTGACTACTGCCTTCAGAGCTCTGTAGTCACTTTTTATACCCTCCAAATTTGTGTTATCAGTATCATTTGTGCCCACATGGAATAACAGTGGGGGGTAGTAGTCAGAGGGTCAGACAAGTTTCCACAGTCTCTCCACAATTTCCTGGACCCTGGTCCTGAGCACACAGCAAACCTCTTTAGATAATTGTCCAGGTAGACAGTTGGGTGTCTCTGTCCCCCTGAAGAGAGTCACCTATTACAATTACTCACAATTTTGGTGTACAAAGAGCCATATACCCACTGAAAAACTTTCACTTATAGTAAAAGCAGTAGTTTTCATACTTCAGGAATGTTTAGAACTAGGAATTTAAGGAGGTTTAATTTCTCTTTACAGAGGGGAAATACTTCAAAAGCATGCAATGAAATTAATCATATGGATCAGATAACTGAAGTAGCCTGCATACAACCAATATTCCCTCCTCTGTATCAGCTTTCGGCACCAAGCATTAACAACCTTCTGCCTGCTCTATAATTAGCACCAGTAACTCACTAGTCTGAAACACACTGGACAAAGGTGGGTTAAAGACAAAGGTAAGAAGCTCCTCCTCAGCTGTGCTAAGCATGCCTTGGCTACTGGTTCACCCATTTCAGGAGCAATATGTTCTTAAACAGTTTCAAAAGCTTTTGCACATAAAGGTTTCTAGCAACAATTTGTAAGCTTTTAGTAAATATGTGACATCTCTACACATGATCTGACTAGAGCTGAGAAAAGTAGTTGAATAATGATCATTGTCTGAAAACATTTTTTTCCTCCTTATGACACATAAAGCTTGTGACACATAAAGCATTCATAAGATCATAGGGAATTATTGTTGCCAGAAATGTGTTTGTTAATTATGTCCTTTTCTACTGATTCTAAGGCTGCTGGGTTCATTTTAACAGCATGTAGGATCTGTGTCCTGTTAAAATACTTTCCAGCAGTTAAAATATATTTGTGTGACATAATTGTCTGTGTTTGTATTTTAACTTTCCATAATTACACGGTTTCCAAGCACACAAATGAAATACTAGTTATCCTATATTAACCATAGATGAACCACCCATAATGCACTCTATGAATAAAATCAATTTTTCCTAACAAAAAAAAGCAGTTTTTAACAAGACAATGGGTGGAGTTAAAAAAGATATCAGGACTAGGAGAAAATAACAAAAGCAAAGTTAGACCCTCAGTAAGTGTTTTTGCAGCATGTCTTATTTCTATAAATCTAGACAAAGGTCATTATTAAACACATCTGTTAAAACTGAGGTGAAATTCTGAGCTTTATTGCTGAATTTTCCTTTGCTGCTTACCCCCCTTCTATCTGTAGCCATAACACCAGCACCCCATTATCCCTGAGTAAAACAGTTCACATCTGAACTGGATAGTCTTAGCCTTCCCTGGAGATGAATGCTTAGTTTGTACATGAGCAGCTTTGTAAAGAAACTACCTGATTCATTGCAGAGGGAATCCTAAGTGTAAACTAACGTCTCTGCAGTGCAGCCTATGTAATGATGAAGGAAAAGGGAGCAAGAAATCTTGAAAGTGTACATGTGCCTTCTGTGACATACAGAGCCACTAGTTGTTCATCAGCTTCAATTTATATGGGGATAATTCAAGGCTACCTGTCCCTATGGAGAAGCATTTCTGTAAAAACGGATTATTTTCAACTCTGTCCAGTCTGAATTCAGATGCACATGCCAGTCACTCACTACCCATCTAGGTTTCTGCTCCACAACTTCCTACTAATCATCAGTAAATGTTTATAGCTGATGGTAACAAATAACAAGTTAAACCCCAAAAATCTGTTTTCATTTGCAATGTAACCTTAAGTTTTGCAAAACTATACCAAAAATATTACTTTTGTGATAGAGTAACTTGGATTCCAGCTTGAACTGTATTCAGACTCTAGGTTTCCAGTAGTGGTTGATGATCATATTTTATAAATATTAGTGAAGGTTGTAACACTGGACCCTGAGGGTGCTTTTTCATTCAGTTCAGTGACACAAAGATCAAATACATGTATGTTCATCCCATATTTTATATAATTAAAAGCCTCACTAGAAACGACAATCAGATTTAATTTAACTGCAGACTTTTACCAAGAGACACCAAAGCTCCTTTAGCCATCTTCTGGTCAGTGGTGATTTTCATGGGCTGATATAGAGACTCCTTCTCTCTTACACCATTTCACACGTAGCTTGTGGTTCTGCCAGTTATTCAGATGGGAAGGGTGTGGTTAGAACTCATTTTAGGAAGAAAATGAATATTTTGTACTGGAAATAGAATAACGCAAAAATTACAATTAAAGTGTACACTGTATTTCACCGAGTGTATAAGTCAAATAGGTTGTTAAAAATTTCATTCTCAGATAAACAAAACCTAGACATTTTTACAGTTTGGCACATCAGCAGAAATTTATTGTATTTAAAAAATAACTGAAGATTAACAAATTGTCTGTCTTTGACAGAAAGCTGGCAAATGATGGATTACATAATGTGCTTAACAAATCTGTGCACAGGCTCCAGAGAATAAAAGCAATATTGCCTATAAAATCTAGTATTAAAAAAATAAATAAAAATCTCTGCTATTAATCATAAATTACAGTGTGGGATGATTTAAAACAAATGGGTTTGAAGAAACAGTTCTTTAAATGGAGACATCAAGTCTGTGTTTGAAATCTGTAATGTTTACTGCAAATGTCAGACATTGATCACACATCTTTGATATGAGGTTGTGTAGTTACTGAGTTTGATTTGTATTGAACATCTATACTAAAATTTTTAGCTAATCAGTAAATATAAAAAGTAATGCAAAAGGTACAATAACTTTATCTCATGCCTCTTCTCAATATCCCAGTTTGTGACTATACCCTGGGTCACTACGGTACACTCACCTGTAATGCAAACTAGTACATTTGCTATCCTCGGGTAGCACTACTGAAGATTTTTACTAGCTATGCCTTTCCCTCTTTTGGGGGGGCAGAGGGGCTGTTTGAGTTGGAGGTCCCGATCTCCCATTACCACCATTACCTTTGTCCTACTTCCAACTGATTTTAGGAGGGTTGCAACACTTTATCAATTTATCTTCTCTTGGGGCCAGAACTCTTTCACTGGGAGACTTCTTTCTGCATAATTTACATAACAGTGCTCTTATCATTCTGTTCTTTGGTTCCCAAGGCTCCCTTGATTAGAAGTCCTTCCAGTCATCAGTTTTGACCACTTGAGATGGTGGGTACTTGAGAGGGTGAGTCATTTAACGACTTGAGAGGTTGGGTCAGCTTGACTCAAACTTTGTGCATAATTTTGTTTAACGCCAGCAACCTTTCCTTAACAGAACACTTTGTATATGTGTGTTTCCTTAACAGAACACATAAATGTATATACAGTGGTATCTATACAGTGGCATCAGTAGCAGCCAGTACCCTGTGTTTTAGTAATCAGGTGCCAACTTTATTGTAGAGCGTTTGTCTTTAATGTGGGGAAACTCGGTATAAGTTTGAGCGTGAAGATGGCATGGCTCTGTGACCTCCTTGTGACATGAAATGTGTTCTCCACCTGTGATGATAATGGTGCCATAGCCCTAATGGATTATGTTTGCTTCTACAGATTCATGTAATTGCTGGTTCTGATAATAGGGACAATGAAAACTCTGCACATATTTCTTAGTCAAGAAGGTCCTAAAAAGATGCCTTGCAGAGGGATCTAGATACATTGCAGCAATGGTTAATGGAATGAAATTTAGGAAGTTGAAATGCTGGATTCCATACCTGGGACTGAGTAATGCTGGGCACAAGTACAAAATGGGAGAGGAGTGGCCAGGACAGCCCTGCAGAAAGGGATCTGGGGGTGCTGGTGGGCAGCGGGCTCAGCGTGAGTCAGCTGTGTGCCCTGGCCACCAGGAGGGCAAACCGCACCCTGGGGTGCATCAGACGCAGTGTGACCAGCCGGTCAAAAGAGGTGATGATCCCGCTGGATTCAGCACTGGTGCAGCCTCACCTTGAGTGCTGTGTGCAGTTCTGGGCACCACAATTTAAGAAGAACATTAAGGCACTCGAATGTGTGCAGAGGAGGGCAACAAAGCTGGTGAAAGGGCTGGAAGCCATGTCCTGTGAGGAGCGGCTGAGGATTCTGGGCTTGTCTTGCTTGGAGAGAAGGAGGCTGAGGGGCGACCTCATTGCTCCCTACAGCTTCCTAAGGAGGGGAAGTGGAGAGGGAGGTGCTGAGCTCTTCTCCCAACTATCCAGTGATAGGGTGGATGGGAACAGTTCAAAGCTGTGCCAGGAGAGGTTTAGTCTGGGCATCAGGAAGCATTTCTTTATCAACAGTGTGGTCAAACACTGGAACAGGCTTCCTGGAGAGGTGGTTGATGCCCCAGGCCTGTCAGTGTTTAAGAGTTGTTTGGACAATGCCCTTAATAATATGCTTTAACTTTTGGTCAGCCCTGAAGTGGTCTGTTGGACTAGGTGATCATTTCAGGTCCCAACTGAAATCTTTTCTGTTCTATTCTACTCCATTCCATTCCATTGTATTCTGTTCAGATTCTGGAGCTATGAAGATACCAGAAAGGCTCCCTCTGTACTTCCACTAATCTCCTATTATTTATTTTTTTTTGAGCATCCACTGCTTGCTACCAGAACATACAGAGTACAAAGCAAGATGGACTATTGGTTTCAACTAAAATTAACCTTCCTTTGTTATGCTTTTACAAATTTGATGTTTTCTAGTGAAGTTTAGCTACCAGAACACCTACATACTTAAGGGTATGCAAAATATAGGACCTTATGTACTCTGTGTATATCTAGGTTTAATTAAGGATGCAAATAGCACCTGCAATGAATTCTATTGTAGTCATGGGAATTAGAACAGTGAAGAGAAAAACAAAAAAAAGGCCAGCACAATTAACTGAAACCTACAGGAATCTCTCGGGTTTTATTTGTTTTGTAAGTAGTAAAAAATCTTTAAGCCATTTTTTTGCTCTCCCCACCTTTAAAGTGTGTATGAAGATGACTCATTCTTCACCTAGAAAGTAAGAAGGGGTATTTTGTATTAAAAGGTGTGAAAAGTTTCCTGAAACTGCTTCACCATACAACAGAAGAATTGATAAATGTTAAGCACATTTCCCATCACTTATACCCCCCTCCTTATTTTATAATAATGTCTTCAAACCAATACTATGAAGTCAAAACCATGGAATGACAGTAAAAAGGGGCTGAGAAGTTGTAAAGCATTACTGTTAATGCAGCTTAATCAGATGATCTACTTAGTTCTATAATACTCAGAAAGCAACAATCAGTTTGAAGTAGTTTTAATCTAAAAATCTGAGAGATTTAGGGGGGAGATTATTTTCTGAGATTTTTTTTCCCTTTCCCTACAGTGTGCATTTTAAACTCTTTACAGTTATGTAGCAGAGGATTTTTAAATTAGAGCAGTAATCAGTCACCCAGATTCCAAGTTTGACCACACATAAGTGTAAAGTTTAGTCTTACTAAATCTGAACTTTGCTGTGGGTCGCTCTTTATGATGAACTGTACCAAAATTTGGTATACAAGACCTCCAGACTTTTGACCTCCACATTCATGCCTTCAGTGCATCTTGAGATTAGCAATGTACCTGCTCATGGATGCTTCTTTTCTCACCTTCCATTATAGCTAAACCTATTTCCAGTAGGGAATGCAAAAAAAACCAGCAAATGTTTGAGATGTGTTTTGTCTGAGATTACTTCCTGTGCTAAATCCAAAAGCACTCTCTGACTGGCTGACCAACTAACTGAAATACGCAGGCATCTATTACTACCATTAAGATTACACATTCCAGAACTACAGCTCTGTGTTTTTTGCCAGACCAAATGCCATCCTCTGTTAAACTCTTCCTCAGAGAGGAAAATCCGGCCACTTACAGTTAGTGTGAGCCAAGCGATCAGTATGCCAGGTCTGCAGCTGAAAATCTGGAATTATCTTACAACAGCAGTAGGAATATTTAGGGATGAGTGATTGTAAGAAAGGACTCATGGGACTGGCAGCGTTCAGCCGGACTTTGGCCAAGCTAAACACCAAGTAGAAAACGCTCTTCAGTCATTGCAGCATAATCCCAGACTCCCTCCTGTCTACACATATCTAATAAAATTAGTTTAAGACCTAAGAAAATAAATGTGCAGACAAAAACAAAGCTTCATATCCAATTCACAGGGATTTTTTTCTTCCAGGTGGAGTGTAAAGGATAACAGGAAGCAGCTTTATGAATCGTTTCGAGAAAAGAAACACTGGCCATCAGCAACTTGTGAAAGGGACTGAAGAGACAGCCCCTAGTTCCAGTGAGACCTCTGCCTGTGGGTCATTCAGTGGCTTGCAAGCAGCTAAGGCCATATTTCTAACAAGTGGATTTCAGTCTGTGGTCCATACTCCACCACAAGTTCATAGATTTTTTTTCTGGAAATGCAAAGCTAGCAAGACAATTCTGAAGAAGGAGAAATTTGATATGCTACCATTTACAGCTTCACTGGAAAAAGATGTAAGCTCTGCTAACAAAAAGAACCCAGTGGAAACCACTGCTGTACAGTATCTGATCTGGCCCTCTTCTGTAGACACAAGGATGTTAGGAACGGGATAAATTAAACATAAAACTTACCTGGCTGTTACTCAGTTTGGAAGAGTAAAAAGGTGCTATTTGCTAAGAAAAATCACAAAAAAAGATAGGCAAAACTGGTTGTTCATTTTGGAGAGAAGCTTGGGAGCAGGTCTTTACAGTTATACTGTACTCACAGGTGCTATTTTGAAAGGAAAATATGACTAAGGCCTTATCTGGGTTTTTTCCTCCCCTTTTTAAACAATGCAAAGGTTAAACTGTTTTGGTTTTTTTAAGAAGTAAATCTTACAATTTCTGCCATTCATGCCATGGTCATCTCTAACTTCCCCTACTAGGACAGCAATTCTGACAGAGCTAAATCGTACGCATATTTGAGATATAAGGATAGTGTGGAATTCAGATCATTTGCTACATGGCACCTCTTTCAAATAGTGCACAGCATAAGCAACCTTTGAGCTGCACTGGCTCTTTAAAGGTTAAAAAATACTACTTCAGGCATCAGCTTTGCCCTGTAATTCCACAGAAATGATGAAAGAATTGTTCTCCCCTTTACCATATTTGTACAGGTATGATCAGAGACAGTGTTTGGTGTGGTGATAGATTGACGAGCAAGGGAAGGATGTGGCAGAGTGCTTTGCATGAGGCTACCTGACATATAGAGATTTTTTTCCTTCAGACCAAAATTATACAAATTTTCTCACCTTCAGGACATGCTGTTTACCTGAGCTGAAAAATATTCAATTAATCATGTCTTAAATTTAGCCAGTAACAGATGCAGAATTAAGATTTGTGTTAATTATTGCTCTATGGGAAGTCTTTTATTTAAGGACTGTTTTTTGAGTTTTTGTGGAAGTCAACAGTCATCAGTAATCTGCACTATCAGGACAGAAGCTGTGCACACTGGGTACTGTATCAAGAAAACAGTAGCATTTCTATGTCAGGAAACAGAAAATATGATCACTGCCTTGCTTAGCACAAGGTTTACAAATTTAAGCTTGTACTTATTTTGAACCTAGAAGACTCACCCCTCTCTTCCCTTTCTCCTCTCCATATGCAGAAGTACTCAGCAGGCATTAAGTATTTTAAGTCCTTAGCTACCAGAATGTAGGATTAATAACTAGAAGTACCTTTACAAAGGAAAAGTTTAACATTGGATTGGATAGACTGGGACAGTAATCAAACACTCAAGATTGTGAAGGAGACTCAATAAATTAGTCAGAAATAGAGTTTGCAGCTTTTTCCAAGCCATTTTCCTGGATTATGAGAGGCAAATGATAGCATAAACTCTTAAACCAAGGAATATATCCACAACAGCACCTAAATTTTACATATATTGCAGCCTAAACGTATCTTCAGCACTGACCCAGGAGCTTTTATCCTAAAACCAAGAATTTAAAATGGTGAGAAATTTGAGCTGGCTGTTAGGAAGTAGTATAGGACGTTGTGCTTACTACACAAAGGAAACTGAAGGTGGGATGGTCAAGGAAGCTACCACAACTTCACATGAGCAATTATGCTCTACCTGGTAGCCTCTTGGCAGACAGGAGTTGAAAAACTACAATGAAAAGTGATTTTTTTCTCACTTTGCCTCACAATTGTAACAGATGAAAGAGATGAGTTACCAGAGCCCATCTGACACACAGTTGCTCATCAAGCCACCAGGACTTATGAGTGGATGTCAGCCCTTAAACATCTGCCCTTCAATCAATGTTACAGTTAAGGAGTTAGACACAAGCCCTAACTTCACAAAAAGGTCATAGTAGCCGTTAACCCTCTTCATAGCCTGCAGATTGCAAGTCACGAAAGGCACCAAGGAGTGAGAAACTCGGATCAAAAAAACCCCAAACTTATTCTTTCAGACAAACAAAACTCATTTTCTTGAGGGTACCCAAGACCAAAAGCTATGGGGCAGAAGGGAGAAAAGTCCCTCTCACTCCTTTCCATTGAATGCAGACCATTGTGTGTGATCAGGTAAATATCTTCTGGACTAAGGGAGGGAGACAATGGGATGAAATAAGATGACTCTATACGCTGATTGATAAGAGATGGACCTACATTTTTGTCACATTAACATTTCATATGAAAAATTCCAATAGATTTTGAAAACAGCCATTAAACAAACATTCAAATCAAATGCAGGCCTAGTATTAATTGAAATTATTTTAATGGAACCTACAAAGAAAACACTGAGTAAAACATTTCAAGCAAATTGAAATATTTTTTTCTGTTGTTGTTTTACTCTGGTAGTGGGCCAGGATAGTAATTATCATGATAAGTTTTCATTTAGTCTGTATAAGAGGAATGCATGGTGTGTGGGACGTTTTCCATCTCCTGTGGACCTGCGTAATGGGATTTGTGAGTCACCACTTGGTTGTACCATGGGAGGTGTAGCAGAGCACGATTTCTTTTGTTGCCAGCTAAATTTTTTGAACATAGGATAAACACACACCTTTCTTCATATGGCACTTTTCTCCACACTGAAATAGCAGCTGACCAAATTCATCCCTCCCTCTTTTGTTGGCTGCTTTTGGCTAATAGTGCATGACCAGAGAGGAGCCAGATGACTCCCAACTTCCATGCTTTCATGTCCACCAGCCTCATGGCTGATTCCCACAGCTTCTGACAGTTCTGAGATTCAAAAGGGGGCCAAGCTGGACACATCCAGATCCTTTCAGTTGTTGCTAGTTCACATCAGTGTGCAATTTAGACCTATGGAGATGGAGGGTAAAGCTTAGGCTGAGCACTTGCCAGGCCAGTTTGTGTTCTAGAGACAATATCCGTGCACATTTAGGATCCATTTCTGTAGATGATGCTCTCACTCTTAACACTGTACAGAGAGGTGCAGGTGTTTGGAGAGTTCCCAGGCCTCAGCATATTTATTCTCCAAAGACAGGCAAAGAGACTTACTTATTGGCCTCCTAGCTTCCTTTGGCTGACTTCATCTAATGGAAGGGTTTGGTCCCTTAGAGCACACTTCTGCGGAGGTTTCTGTGGTGATGTGCATGTGTTTCTTAAAAAAAAAAAACACCACAAAACCAAAGCAATAAAGAAACATCCCTGGGCAAAACAGTTTATCCTGTAGATTCCTATCATACAAGCTAAATGTTAATGCGTTTACAAACAGCTAGTATCTCCAAGAGCCCTGGGGACAGTGAGGCCTAGTTTCCTAGGAAGCCATGTTTTGGAGATGACTGTTCATTCCTAGGTGTGTAGGACACACAGAGCTCAGTTCTGCCATTGGGGTAATTAGTAAAGGCTCTCCTGGCAGAACTTAATAGCTCTGATAGCTCTACTTCTCTGACCGTGGGCTCAAAAGTTGTTAGATGAGGACAGGCCAAGAAAAAGAGAAAAAGGAGTCTGTATGACTCCTGTTTCCTTCATAAAGCAGGCCTTTATATATTCTGTCACATATAGATACATTAATCAAGCCCAAATTGAGACTTTTTTTTCTGTCCATGAAGATATTTTTTGCTCCCCAAAATTCCACTCTCAGTGAGTAACACATTAAGCAGAAAATCCAATGGACAGCTGAAGAGCTTTTCTGTTGACAGTCTCACCAAATCTGGTATATTCATACAACATGTATTGGTTCTCAGCGATTTTTATTAATAAAAAATGAGATTATATAAGTCCCAACCAGCTATAGTTTGGGGCTCATCATACTTGGATTTTGAAAATAAATGAGTGATTTAATTATCTGTTTTACCAGCTCATGGAGTTGTTCATGCTTGTATGATTTGGGTCAAGTACATACTAACAGTCAGGAGTTTACCTGTGCATGTTTAGTTGTATTCAGTGCCAGCTGAAAAGAACATTATGATAACACATTACATAGTCTGATAAATTTTATCCCTTTACATAGGGATATTTTTGTTAAAAAAATATTTTCCTGGAGAACATTCTTTGCAAATGTAAACATCAGTATGAATTTCTTTCAGAGTCCCAGTGCATGCCTTCTATTCCTGTAATAATTTCACCATCATTACTATTCATTCACTTTCTCTTCATACTATGCATGTGATGGGCCTTCTTGAGGTAGCATATAAACTCACACTTGAAACCAACATTAAGGAATGCTTCTGCTGCAATATGTATAAAAAAATTAAACGACTTCGTTATTCTCACAACTTAGTTTGCTACTCAGCACTCTCAGGTTTTGTGCAAAATTTTCATAAGTAAAACTACTCAACCAGATTGATTAGAAAACTAAATTATTTTCCACCCATATGATGTGTGAGGGGAGAAAGACATAAAATGTCAAAGATTTCAGGAGTAGTACTGACTCAGTTCTAATTTTTTTTTTCTTTTTTCTTATTATTCTTTCTTTTTTATCTTCTTTTATCCTCTACTTTTTGACCAATTTAGCATTTATTTGTACCAGACACAAATCTTAGGAAAATATATTGGTGGATCCTAACCCTTCCACCCCAAGGCAAGATTCCTATTCATAATATATCTTTCATAACTTACTGTGATCAGCCCACCTGAACAACAGACTGAAAAAACTGACTGCAGCATATTATGAAGACATTTCTGTCCACAAAGCTTGTCAAAGAGGAGTCTAAAAAGATAAGACACATAAATTTTAAATCTAATAAAACATACTAATTCAAACAGATATCATGCAACACCATGCTGGCCTCCAATAAAACGTATCCACTTAGAAAATTATTTGTTTCAAGCAAAACTTCAGAAGTAAAATGTCAGAAAGCTTTTGAAAAGTTCCTATTTCATTTTGATAGTTTTCTTTTTTTCCTTAGTTGTCTATAAATACTAATGTTGAAATATAAAAAAATTCTAGGGATGAGCAGTATCAGGTTCGAATTTTTTCTTGGAAGTACACAAAATGATTTATGATGTCCCATTTCCCTCCCAAAACTGTTGCTTCCCCATCTCACCAGCACCTGTGTCATCAAGTACATAGGGTTAGATCTGCTAATGTGCAGATCACTCTTAAGTCTACTGAAAGCTCAGTAAGGGAAATCGAACATTTAAAACCACAGTGCATGCATAATTGCTTTATAGATCAGAGCTGTTAGCAGCTTCCTAGGGCAGGAAAATCTTTTTGTACAGCAAAAGACTGCACCCTTTAGGGCAATACTAGAAGTGATGGTTATAAGTACACACTCAATAAAAAAAACTGTTTAGGACTTGGTATCTAATATAGAAAATTTAAAAAGACAGATAAGAAAGAGTTGGCTTAAATTAACGGTTTTGTGGGAGATAAGGGAAATCCACTTTTATATTCCATGGAAAATAGCTTTGTAAATCAAAGATTTTTGTTGTGAGCTTTCTGTTTTGTTTCTTTGGGTTTTTTACGTATATCTCTAAGGAAAATCTGTAATGGTAAGCTAAACTAACAACACTAACAACACATATGTTTTGTTTCTACTAAATCTTTTTAACAAACAGCTTTAAAATCGCATGGTATTAAAAGTAAAACCTGATGGGGGGGGGTTGGTAATTATATTCATTTGGTATAATTTCTGAGTGTGGTAAGATAGGGGTTGAGATCTAAGATGGTATTTTGAAAATAAAATGAAGCACACACAAATAGGCATACAAACAAATGTATGTATAATGTATATGTGCAATTATATAGCCCAGCAAATTTTCATAAAGAATACAAATTTATTCTTTATAGATACACTATGTCCACGTGAAAGAGTTAAAAAATTATAATTTTAAACAGTTTGCAGTGTGTGTTGAGCGTATCATAGCTCTACATAACATCCGCCCAAGTCTTTGCAGATGTTACTTAGCTTTGCCAAGGAGTTTCAGCACTCTGAATGAGGTACTGAACTCAGGTTTGACTGATCTAGTGTAATCTACTTTATTTCTTCCCCAATGTAGAAGGGAAACTAAACAAACTAAATCTGGTCAGCTGATTCCCCCACATCCATTTATTGCATTTTGGAATTACCCATGACCAAAAGTTATCCTCAGAACACCAAAGGGCTCAAGAGAAGTTTTTTTTTTTTCAAAAGAGAAAACAGCGCTAAGTACCCACATATAAGTCCAGCTTACTCTGACACAGAATATATATATCAAAAAGATCGAAGTTAATAGGAAGAAACACTGATCTTTTTATGTTATCCATGTTAATAAAATCTATTCCTTGATGAGGATCTGATTCAGTGCCTTGCAAACAGAAATGTCTAAAGAAAAATCACTAGTCCTTTGAATTATTATTAGCACCTCTTATTTACCTTCTGTTTTTCTTATTACACTTTGCAATCTGATATAATAAATGAGAATTTGACAGAACATAAATAACCAAATAAAAATATAGTCAAGTCAAAGAACAGCAAACAAGAAAAGACCGTTTCACAAGTGTCTCCCAATGCAGATTTTTTGCTCACTGAAAAGATAACATAGTCAGCTGTTAGTAATGGACATTTTCACTCCCCTGAGTTTATCACCCACCCACGCTGTTCTCATTTTAGAAAAAAAATAACATAGTATGGTACTAGTAACATTTTATTCCTTCACATATTTTGGAACAGTAAATTCTGTATGGGAAAAAATTCCCCTTATGCCACTAAGCTTCCCAGAGAATGCAGATCTCCAGACCATCAAGTCTCCACTCACTTATTTTTTTATTTGCTTTGGTGTAGAACGAACCATTGGGAGGGGATCTATTGTGAGTTCTGTGAAAAGTCTGCAGTGATTATCATCTTTTTACAAGTAGTCCTTCCCAGCTGTGATAAAATGAGGATTTGAGAACAGTTAGATGATGTAGTGACATACCAATAAAAAAGCTACAAGTCTTTCAAGGTCAGTTACGTTTCTCAATATATACTACAGGAATATATGCACTGGGAATCCCAGACACAAGTATGTACCGCTGATGGGATTCTAACTTTCTAATGAGATTTATCTTTGTCTCCTACTTCTTAATACATAACTTTAACATAAAGACATTAAGTGCTCTGCTTTCAGTGTCAGTGGAGGCTTTGTGTTCTCTCAAAAAGTGACTTGGTTCCTAAGTTTTTAATCTAGCTAATTAGCACTGATGCTCCAAATGATGGGAGTTACTGTATTTTTTTCAAAGCAGAAAATGCCATTTACCCTTCAAAATGTTGTTTGAGAGAGAGAAAAATGTGACAATTCCAGAGAGAAGCTGGTGTTAGACCCTTCCTGATACCAGTTACTTCAGGAATAGGAGCAGTATGTCTTTTCCACAGCACATATTTTCCACTTTCATCTTAGACAGCTTCAATTGCTAAATCATCAGACTAAGTAACAAATAATTGCATGGAGTCAAAAAAGTCACACTAAGGAGGACAGCTTACTTTTACACAGATTAGTAGAATTGCCTTTTTGAGCTTTCTGTTGATTATCGATGTTAGGGATCTTAAAACTTTTTTTAACAGCTGTACTTAATGCTAGTGATTACTGTAAATTACTCTTCATTTCTTATGGTAATTTTCAAACTTTTGGCACATTACAGGGCTGAAACAGTCAGTAAATGGAAGGGATCAGGATGAGGAATACAACTTTAATGACAAAAAACAACTCCAGAGCACATGAAAATAAAAACAAGAGCTTTGGAGTTGACCTTCATGGTTGTTCAAACAAATTGAAACGTTTTATAAACTTCAGATAGATGTGTAAAGGAAAAAAGGATCTAGAGGTCAAAGTCTGTATAAATTTATTGTGTTCAGTGCTATTCTGGTCTTCAACCTAATTCAGATTTCTCACTCCTCTTGCTCTTGAAGAAACGTTGCTCAGAATTCAGGCACAGAGCTCCTTTCCCTAAAACCCTGATAAGCAGCAGACTTACCTAAAAGGAGAATCACAGTATTTCTTGAATCAAGCACTTTATTCCCACAGAAATCTCTATAAAAACATAAACCCCAGTAAGCAATATTTTTGATAAAAAGGATAAACTTGAAATAATACGTATTAAAATCTATAAGTGAATATATTGCTAGCCTTCACTTTACAGCTCTCAACATGTATTTCAATGCAAAAGACAAAGCCTGAAAATCACGCTGCATACATATGAATGCATTCCCATCTGTTCTATTTTACCACTAGATTTCTCGGGTTGCGTCTGCATAGCCTAAAGCCTTTGCTGGAAGATATTCTCTGTATGGTGCCCCAGCTCTGCTCCCTGTTATTTGGCCTTCTCCACACCCCCACACTCACCTTTTTCATACTGAAACAGCTGTTTCTGGAGTCAGCTGAAACAAGCATTCATCTGCTTTTGCAAACAGCCATCTTGGGTACCATTAAGTTTGGGGTTCTACTACTTAAAATCATATCAGCATGCAGCCCAGCTGAGGATTGAGGTGCTCCCACTAAGGACTAGCATTTTACCAGGCTCTGTCCTGTTTTGCCCTCCATCTCTCACCCATAGCCTGGAAGATCTTCAGATCTGCCGCATCACTACAGACTTCTCTGGCAGCTGGGGCCATTGGCTGCCCTGGTTACCAACCCCAGACCTGCTGTGTTCTTCTTGTTTGGGTACCATGGGTCTGTCCTGCCTGTCTCGTTAGCTCTGGGCTCACCTGCTTGCAGAGAAGCACTGCTCCTGCTGCTCCCTGACAGCTCGGGGTTTGTGCAAACCAACTGCTTCAATACAATACCTCTATCCTGTGGATCTGTCTGACTCCAGATACTATTTAAGAATTGAACGTATAAGGTTCTTTTAATGTGAAGCATCAAATTCTGCACATGGTCGAATTGGAGCCATTTGCAATCCGCAATAACTATTGCAATTTAGAAATCAGAACTTAGATAGACACTTCAGAAACACAAGGATTAATATGAAGAGCTGTAATAGTTCTGAAATAGTAATTACAGGAATTGTGTTTCAAAGAGTTGTATGGTTTTTTCATGATACCTGAACACATAATCCTAAAAATAATTCAAAACGATGCATAGGGTTTGGCATGGATGATTGCTTTTGAGTTAGTGGAAATTATCCAGCTGAGTCCTACACAAGTTTTAGTGTCAGACTTTCAAGTGGCAGGTTTTTTAGAATAGTTTATATTCTAGATAGCTTATTACTGCATAAGTTTTTTTAATGAGCACTCTGCTTCCAGAAATGCAGGCTGGCTCCCACACTAGCAAAGAACAACGTCATACACATTAACATAGCAGCATTCCAGGGGTGCAGATTTTTACAGACTAGGTTAGGTTTCTATATATTAAGGTGATAGTAGATATGACACTACATTGACTGAGGGATGAATCCTGATTATTTGATAACGAAAGGCAGGATCTGAGAATTTGTCATAATAGATCAAATCTGTCCAACTCAGCACTTGGTTCTAAATAGTCTGTACTTTGTGCAATAATCCACATTATGTGTGACTCTATATAAAACACACTACCTAGTGAACAACCTTATTTAGTGTCATTTTGTTAACATTAAGTTCTTAACAATATCAAAGTGATTAGTGTTGGAAATCACACTTGATTTTGGAATCAGATCCTAGAAATAGGTTAGATTTCTACTGTTTTTATTTGAATGCAGGGGGGTAGTTAGAGGCATCAGAAGGGATTTACAGTAAGCAGATTGAGTTACCCACTAAAAAATGTCAAGAAGACAGGCATATCTGAAAACTTCCAGTGCTACCATGTTGCCTTACATTCCTATGTTCTGCATCTGTGTACTGGGGGTCATGGTCCAGGATCTTCTTCCAGCCAGACTTAAGTGCTGAAGTGATCACTCTGAATACAGGTTTATCGATCACTTAGTTTTTTGATCCTTCTAAAGGAAAAAAATAGTGATTTCCTTGTTTATATTTGAGAAAACAGGAAAAAAATATATTGGGGAGAGGGGGAGAGTTTTGTGGGGAAGGTAAGAGATTGCATATCTGTGTAATCATTTGGCTAAACAACAGTGTCTTCTAACTGGCCTTTCCTTTTAAATATGCTAAACTTCATAAAAATGACTGAACTTCAGCATAGACGAAATGTGAATGTGGAATTTAAAGTCACCAGATATTACAACAGCTGACTGAGATGAAAGAAAAGGGTAAACCCATATGTTCAAGTCAGAACTGTGTGGAGAATGTCCAAGAGTGGTTCCCAGCTTTGGGGACTGGGTATTTAGTTTGATTAATGTCAGTTCAGAACTTAGTGTCATAAATGACTGGATAAAAGGATTCCTGATAGAAGGTGCTAATTTCATCATCATATGTATTTTACTGTGCCTGTAAATATGTAAAATTATAGTTTGCATTAATTTATTGAATTTATTTATTAAATATGTATTATTAGCTTTTCTAATCCTGATAGAACAGAAATACCATTAACTTTACTAGAAAATAATAAGACACTTGTCACTGGTTATATTACACCCTATGGTCCAGACCATTTTGGAATTAAAACAGAAATGCTACACTTCTGTCACATAAAGCATGAAGTAAAGAGCCATACAGATACCTGAAGTTAGTTGTGAAATCCTCCAATTACCCTATCATACAACCAGTGAGAAAATCTCGGGAGGTGGTCTGTTTCTCACAGGTTTGGCAAGGTCTCTGGGGTTCCTACACAGCTGAAGGCGTGATTTGTTTCTTTTGCTTCTTTAAGTGTTTGCTCTGCTGAATTGAGTTTAATACTACCCCACAGCATCCCAAGCTTTACACTTTTTGGCATCCAGGATGGTTGGCTTGGTTACATATAAGAGGGGTAATGGCTCAGTATAACACATGAACGCTCAAGGAGTAGTTTCACTGTCTTTCTGGCCCACCAGCATGCTGCCTTCAGAACATACATGAACAGCCTTCAACAGGGGTTTACTGTAGGTTTCATGAGCACTGGCATTCCTGAAGAGCAGAAGGCCAGGGTGACTCACTAACTCACTGTTCTGAATTTCTGAGTGTTTACTATGAGCCGTTAGGGCATTTTTCACACAATTTTCCTCTTGCTTTGGAGGGTGGGAGGGAGTGACATTGCTCTAGAGTGAATTAAAGAATTCTGGGGGACTGATGCAAAATTTTCAAGGGCACCAATAGTGTTTAATGCCTGAAAGTCAGCAGTCATTTGGAAGCCAAAGTTCAGCAGGCAACCTAAACATACTTTTGCAAAATATCTCTTCTAAGGCATTTAAAAGTTGTGTAATAGATAGAGGTAAAATAACTAGTTGACCTGTAGTACTGTACTGTGTTTCAGTTGTATTCTGTGCTACGAAAGCTTTTTTCCAGGCCTTTCCTGCTCACCAGCAGAAAAGAATATGGTAAAGCTGCTTTCCTGTACTTAACAGGAAACTCAGGACAGTTAATCTAAAGTGGTTAGAGGTGTGAATTTAAACTGGATTAATCAAAACACATTAAGCCTTTTCATATTACTCTCATCCAACATTAAAATTCCTCAGTATCATCTATATATATTTAGTTGGCTCCCCAAGTAAATTAAACCATGCACAATGGAGGTCGTTTTAATACTAGCAAAAGTGTTGACATTCAAAGCAAAAGTGACTGATCTATATCACAACTCTGATTCATTTTGCTGAAAATAATTTTCCATTAAAACAAGCTGTCATAAAAGGCATATTTGTTGTGGGTTTTTTGTAAATCTCCATGTAAAAAATACTCATGTACGCCTGACAACAAAGATAACTTTTCAAAATTCAAAGATTAGCATATCTAGAATTTCTGCTTCTTTTGGTATCTATCAGGTTCTCTCACCTTTATTCTTTTTCCTCCAGATGTTTTTCATTTGGCCCAACAGTGGCCACTTCTTGCAAGTGTAAGTGAAAGAAAATAAAAAAAGGATTTGTAGAGAACTTTGGTCTACCATGTATTGTATGTATTTTGAAGCTTTTAGAAGGATAATTCTGTGTAAGAAAATGAGCTCGTATACTAGTCCTGCTAATTTTTTTGCTGTCAGGACAAAGGAACACACTGAAATTAGAGGTGAAGAACTATCAAGTCTTGCATCTGAGCTGTATAATGCTTTTGGATACTATTGACACTTCATAGTATCCAAAAGACAACTCACATAGTGTAGAGGAATGAAACTGGGTTAATTAACATT
This sequence comes from Falco punctatus, assembly GCF_963210335.1. Taxonomy (NCBI): domain Eukaryota; kingdom Metazoa; phylum Chordata; class Aves; order Falconiformes; family Falconidae; genus Falco; species Falco punctatus. The sequence continues at coordinate 27,532,948 of NC_137581.1, read as the reverse complement.
GATAATACATAGCTGTGGGCTGGCTTCAGGGGCGGTGGGTTGGCCAATGTAGATAAGGTGCAGCTGTGGCTGGTTCTGTTAAGGGGTTGGGCAGCCAAGGAAGGGAGAGCAGCCGAGGAAGGGAGAGGAGGAAGAAGCAGAGAGAAGACAGAGAGAGAGAGAGAGAGAGAGAGAGAGAGAGGGAGAGAGAGGGAGAGAGAGGGAGAGAGAGGGAGAGAGAGGGAGGGAGAGGGAGGGAGAGGGAGGGAGAGGGTGTTCTGGATGAGGAGAGCCTAGGAGAAAGTAGCAGAGGGACTGGCATGAAGAGTATGTTGGTATGAGATGGTAAAAGACCTTGCTGTAGCTGGCTAGTTTGGAGACTGCTGTGACAGCATAGGCTAGTCAATTTTAATTGAAGAAATTTCTCACCACAAAATAAGTTCTAAACTAAAACCAATAAAAATTTAACACTGCCATAAAGCTGTACCACTATTTCACACAGCAGTTGCTGGAAAATTTTCACAAATGATTGCTGGCAATTCACCACTTCCAGATTTTTTTGCCAGAGGACAAAAATATTTATCTAAATCCAATTATATGATTCAATGAAGGTTCTTCCAGAAAAGTCAGTGGACTGTTCGGAAAAAAAGTAATGATACAGCTGAAGGTGCCTCATATTAATCACTAACTACACAAAATCTCCCATTTAAAAGACTTCAGTGAGAGAACCCCTCCTAAAGCTTCCTTCTTCCAATCTAAGACAGAACAATATGGTTATGATTTAACCAGAATTTGAATGTCAAAAGTAATTGAAAGAAATCGGTGAAAACTGTATCTTAAACAAGCTTTTAGCAAATGATCCAGAGGGAGAAATGCTTTTATAAAACTATTTGCAACCCCATGGGAAGAATCAAAGATTTTTTTTTAATTCAGGACAAAAAAAAATACAATTTTTGGGAAATATATTTGTAACTAATAATTCAGGGTAATATATTAATGAGGCATGTATCTCAAGGAGTTTTATAAATTATTTGGGAAACACATTCAGGACATGATACCTTATGGGCAGTAAACTACTGGATGTATAGATGACAGGGCAATTTTACTGTGTTGGTAAACACAACTCAAATTTAGAATTGCAGGTAGGTAGACTGTCAGCTGAACGACAAATATTGCTGTATTTTATTAACGCATATAATGGTCACTGCTGTGTCAGCAATTGTCTGTTCATTTTATGTTTACTATCATTATTTGGTAATCTTTTGGGTCGTCAAAAGTCATCCTGAGTTGACTGGACATCCAGGATGAGATTTATCTCACATCGCTTTGACATCTAAATGTTAGGCTTCTTGTCTAAGCTCTTTCATTTTACAGTTTTCCTTGAACATAACTAAAAGTGGAATTCCAGAGAAACACACAATTCATGCCTTCTGTTGGAGCCACATAGCTCAGGGTGCAATGTATCACTTCCTTAGAATGATCTTCTTTCTTCACAATCTGCAGAGGTGACCTAGAAAATTGGTTTAAATGAGATACTTATTTTTTCAGATGGCTGAAGTTAGGTGCAACGAATCTCATTCTGTAGATACAGTGTAAATGTTCTTTATGTTCTAAGGAGAAAAACAGTCTGTTTAAAATTGCTTTTGTTTTCCCTTATTGTGTGTGGTTGGATGGTTAGTATTAACATGAAATGTGAACAGCCAGAGACTTTTTTTTGCATTCAGATAGTCTATTCGCATTCAATGTGCTATTTAAATTTTAGTTGTAGACATCTGTTCTCCACATCACTGCCCCTAATAGACATGGCTGTTCCAGAAAGCTAACGAGGTCCAGGACATAGGCCTGAACACCAGCATGCAGTCATCCCTCACGTTGACTTCTCAGCACAGTCCCTGGAAGGCTTTTGGCTTTGCCCAGTTAGCAATTTTCCAGGAGCTCCTGGGCACTGTTCAGAAGCAGACAAGCCCATGGACTGTTCCCTGTGGGTAATTTGGATACAGCAGCCCTGGTTTTGGGAAAGTGGTTGAGGCAAGACAGCTTAGTTTAGCTTTCTGTGTGCAGTGGAGGTTGCCTTAGGGCCAGAGAACAACCCCTTGCTATGAACATACAGGTGTTGCCACAAGGGTCATGCATATGTAAACTTTTAAGTGAACACAGCTGCCTTTAAATACCTGCCTAAATGGTGTCTAAATCAGGACCTACATGTTAATTTACACTATCTGTGGCATTATATTTTAGTATATCACTGCTTATACCTTTAATACTTAACTCACGTAAAGAAAACCATTCTTCTGCTTGAAGAGACTGCTATATAATATGCTTGTAGCTGAGTAGAGGAGGTAAAAGAAGCCAAAGATGTTGGCTGAACTGCATACCTGGAGCATGAGAAACTGATCTCATAATCTTTTCCTAAATTATAAACCTGGTCTTATGTCCCTTGAAAGGTAAAGGGACTTGAATATATACTGAAATACTTTGCTGAATAACCCAAAGGCCTGGCAGTATTTCCACTAATTTCAATGGGAATATTCAGAGGCTGTAAAGCTAAGTGTGTGTGTAAACTTTTCAGATTAGATCTTTAATAGGATTACTCCAGTAAGTTAATGCTATTCTGTTTGAGTCAGATTTGCAAAAGTAAGAATTGAGTAGGTAATATACCAAGTCAACGTCTCAAGAGCAACTCTTTTCCCTGCACTCATTTTCAATTTTTGACATAACTATATATAAGCAACACATAAATATGAAGTAACTATATATAAGCAACACATAAATATGAAGTATACATAGGATTTAAAGCAACTAAGTGATTTTCTAATTAACTGTATAACTGTTTAAATACATAGTCTGCTAAATACTAGCTTAAAATTCCACTTTGAAACCTTTCCTTTTCACTTTTTCTGTAAGAACCCTGGTTTCCTAACAAATCCCTCTGAAATGCTGAAATCTCTGCTCAAAAAAACTAGAAATAGAGACAGCATTCAAAGTAAAAAAAGGCTGCCTTGTTCATAAAATAAACACATAGATTTCACAAAAATATCCCAGAGCTGACTAATCAAAGTATTATATTGTTTTCTCCGCAGTAAAATTTAAAAATATTCTTGTACAGGCTGATTTCAAACATATATGCCAAATAAAAGCAAGTATTTCCCCATGCATCCTCATCATTGTTCATTGAAAACCACTACATTTGAAAAGCAGATGTTCTTCTGTTAGGGCTGCATATCTCTAAGAATGCAATAGAAACATTATCCTTTCTGTAGGCTACACAGTACTGGCTTACAAGTACTTGACATGAAACCAGCAAAACTTTTTCTTTAAATTTAATTTACCAATAGACAAAAGTGGGCCTCAACAAAATCAAAATAATTCGTCTGTACTTAAATCATCTTGAGTCAAAGAGGTCACCTTACTCTGTTTAAATTAATGGTTTTCCTAATAATAAATTGAATAATAAACTGAACCCTTTGGGGGCGTTACCCAACATATGTGACCATTTTCTGCAAATAACATTTTTCTAAATTCTTAGCCTCATAATGTTTGAATAAACCATGAGATGTTCATCTTCATTAAATGTGTGCCATTTTAAGAATTAAATATTGAAACAATGTCACACATGACTCATCTCCAAGATACAGATTTCAGGGATAAATCTGAAAATAACTAGTGATGAGGAATAAAACATTGATTCAAGATTTATGGAAAACACTGACTTATCAAACAAGTCTGTATGATTAAAATGAATTTGGGAGCAGAATTCCTTTAGTGCAACTTCAAGTTTGAATTCATGTTTTGTCAGTGCTCCAAGTATCTGGTTCATTTCTTCCCTCTTTTTAAATCTGAGGTAAACAGATTTTGAAATTGAGTCCACCATGTTCATGGAAAATTTGCATAGGACGATGGGAAGGTATCTCTGAGTGCAGAGCAAGAGGATGCTTATGGTCTAGGAAACAAGACCAACAAGAAAAGATCAAACAAAATGGGCGTGTTTAGTTTAAAGGAGAGAGGATGAAAAGAATTCTTGTAACAGTTCAAGTACATAGAAAGTTGCTGCAAAATGGAAGGCTGTTTTCCTGGCCTACAGGAGATAGGAAAAGAAGATAAGAACTGAAATTTTAGGAAGGAAGATTCAAGTTAGATAATGGGAAAAACTCTGTGATGGGGCAGTTGTCAAAGCACCACATTTGATTTGCTGGTCACAGCCATTCTAGCATAAGTGGTTAGATAAATATCAATGAGGAATGACTTAGATGTTATATTCTTGGGACTAGGAGGTGGGCTACACATCCTTTTACAGTCCTTACTAGACCTAATTATCAGCGCCTCTGAAAGCGTGTGCTTTGGCAAACAGCACAAATACACACAGATTTCAGTCTTGCTTCCTAGTTTTGAGTGGAAAAGGTGGCTTTTTCTCAGGCTTGTGTCTCGTCACTGCTTAAAAATCTACAGTTATCTAATTCACTTACTAATTAATTTCTACACATGCTTTGAATTTGACCTTATAACATCTGCTGATCCTAGTCCTCCTTCTGTTGAATATGAACGGAACCCAATCTATAGGAAAATACTGAGGGAGAGGGTATTTAATTATAGTGACTTTCAAACCCAAATTCTCTCCCTGTGAGTCTGCTTAAACACTATAACCTTCATGCACTCCTGGGATAACGGAAATACCTGGCAGTGTCTGCATAAGCAAAGAATAAGGCACAATAAAAGTGTCATGGTAGGAAACTGTTAAACTGCACTCCCACAGCTATTTGGGATTGTTTTGCAGTCATTTAAACTAATAACAGATAGATATACTAAACACCTGGAGCTTCCTTTTACTTGTCACTTTTGCAAATGCTTAAGTGGCACACTTCTTTTGTTTTTTCCTGATTTTATGAAAGATAGGAAATCTGTTGTGCTGTTTGTGGAAATAGTTTCTAACTTCATGGCATTAGCTATCAGAACAAACATTTGCAATATTTATGTCAATATTTAAGATTTATTTATGGGTTTTTTATTATTTTATTTTTATTCAAATGGCATAGACTACTTAGCCATTTTTTCACTTATTCTGAAAAACATATTATTCAGTGGGACCAATATCACCACAAAAAATTGAAATTACTTCCCTGAAATTATGACTCAGTCTATAACTCAAAAATTCTTTTGAAAGCCAAGGCTATCAAAATATTCATATTTTGTAATTATATTCAAGATAGACAACATTTAGTGTGACTCCTAGAACTTTAGCCAAATACTGATTGCTTATTCTGTAACATAATTCATGGTTAATTCTGTAATGTGGTCAATGCTTTTGCTGGGAAATCACCTTCTTATTAAAGCAATATCCAGTAACCATTTGAATAGTCAACCTATGGGGACTTTTTGTCAGGTTTTTTTTCAGTGCAACATTCCAGCTAAAGAGTAGAAGGAAGGACACAGCAGTCGTTTGCTTCAGTAGAAATCTGCAAGGCTGAGAATGGAAGAAACCATCTTCTGAGAAATCAGATTTGGTCATCTGTCCTATTAAACGTTTTGTTGTCCACTATGCAGATTATTCAACTTAATCAGATTTCAATCAGTTCCTTCCATATTATTCTCTCCTAAGAAGTAAACATACATACATCCACCCACACTCGCACTTATTAGTGGAAATCATGAGCTGTAGTTTTTGCTAGCATATTTTATAAGTATGCCTAATTTCAATCAACACCACTAGTGTCATTTTTCTTAGCATTATTATGTTGAGGATATTCTTGTTTACATTTTCTCATGCTTAATACTAAAATACATTCCTACGTATATTTGTGAACAGAACTGTGCAAAGGGTGGAAACTCCCTATGGGTGACAAGATTTCAAAATTTAATATAACCACACATATTTCTCATTTTTTTACAAAAGAATTTTCTAGAGGGAAAACTGTTCTGAACTCAGAAAAACATTTCATTTGTATCAAGTCAACACATTTCATATACATAATTATTTCTTAAAAAAATATGCCTTTAAAAAAATCAAAATTGTTGCAACATATGAAAGCAGACAGTTACAGTTTGCTTGTTCATTTTTCCAAGAAAAGCATTCAGATCAATTTGGTCAAATACTTATGACCTGATAAAAACTGTGGTTTCCAATAGAAAATTGGTGCCAGCAAAACCTCTCTGACCAACTGTATGTCTAACCTTTATGTCAGTTCTCTGAACGAATACCCGTGGAAAAGCGGATGAGGCCCTCCACATACAGGTAGAACCAGCGTCACATTCACAGGCCCTGGTCTTCATGGGGGACTTCAACCACCCCAGTTTCTGCTGGACAGAAAATAGAAGAATATAAACAACCCAGGAAGTTCCTGGAGTGCATTAATGTTAAATTCCTCCTCCAAGTGGAGGAGCCAACAAGGACACATGCTCTTCTGAACCTTATGCTCACCAACACAAGGGCCTTATTTAGGGATGTGAAGATCAAAGGCAGTCACAGCTGCAGCAATCATGAGATGTGGAGTTCAAGATTCTGAGGGCAGGAAGGTAAGTAATAAACAATCTTACAGCACTTAGCTTCGGGAGAGCAGACTTTGGCTTATTCCAAGATCTGCTTAGGAAAGTCTTGTAGAATAAGACCCTGCAGGGAAGGGGGAGTGGGAAGTGGCAGAGTTGTTGGGAGGGGGCAGAAATCTGGTTAACATTCAAAGATCACCTCCTTGAGACATAATTCTATCTCAATGCATATGAAGTCAGGCAAAAATTCCAGGAGGACAGAGTGGATGAGCAAAGGGCTCCTGGCAACACGTAGACAAAAAAGGAAGCATAAAGAGAGTGGAAGAAGGTATGGGTAACCTGGGAGGAAACCAGAAATAATGTCCAAGCATCCAAAAGCCAAGTTAGGAAAGCTAAAGCCCAAAGAGAATTTAATCTGGCCAGGGATGTCAATGTCAACTAGAAGGGCACAGGAGACAAAAGGAAGACTAGGGAAAATGTGACCCTATTGGTCAATGAGATGGGGGACCAGGAGACACAGGACATAGAAACAGATGAGGTAGTCAATGACTTCATTGCCTCAGTCTTTACTAGCAAGACCATCCTTCAGGAATCCCAGGTCCCAGACACAGAGGGAAAGGTTAGAGTAAGGAAGATGTACCCCTGGTGGAAGAGGATCAGGTCAAGGAATACTTAAGTAGACTGGACATATGTAAGTCCATGATCTTTGACAGGATGCACCCATCAGGTGCTGAGTGCTGAGGAATTTGGCCAATGTCATTGCAAGGCCACTCTTTATAATCTTTGACCAACCATGGCAACTGGGAGAGATGCCAGCAGACTGGAGGAAAACAAATGTCCACCCCTATCTTCAAGAGAGGCAAGAAGGAGGACCCAGGGAACTACAGACTTGTCACTTTCACCTTGATCCCTGGGAAGGTGATGGAGCAGCTAATCCTGGAAATTATTTCCAGGCACATGAAGGACAAGAAATTCTTCAGGAGTACTCAGTGTGGCTTTACCAAAGGGAAGTCATGCTTGACCAACATGATAAACTTCTATGATGAAATGACTGGTCCAGTAGACAAGGGGAGATCAGCAGACATTGTCTAGCTGGACTTCAGTAAGGCCTTTGACACTGTCTCCTTTAAGATTCTCACAGACAAGCTCTTGATGTATGCACTGAATAAGCAGATAGTGAGGTGGATTGAAAACTGGCTAAATGGTTGGGCCTAGAGGATGGTGATCAGTGACAAGAAGTCTAGCTGGAGACCAGTCACTAGTGGTGTACCCCAGGGGTCAATACTAGGCCCAGTCCTGTTCAGCATCTTCATTAATGATCTGGATGATGGGGCAAAGTGTAGCCTCAGCAAGTTTGCAGATGACACCAAGCTGGGATCAGTGGCTGGTGTGCCAGAAGGTCATGTTGCCATCCAGAGGGACTTTGACAGGCTGGAGAAATGGGCCAACAGGAACCTCATGAACTTCAACAGGGAGTACAAAGCCTTGCACCTGGGGAGGAACAGCCCCAGGCATCAATATATGCTGTGGGCTCCCCAGCTGGAAAGCATCTTGACAAAACTGGAACTGGGGGTTCTGGTGGACCTCAAGTTGAACACAAGCCAGCAATGTGCCCCTGTTGCAAACAAGGCCAATGTTATACTCAGCTGCGTTTGACAGTGTTGCCAACAGGTCAAGGGAGGTGACGCTTCCCCTCTGCTCAGCACTGGTGAGACCATACTTGGAGTACTGTGCCCAGCTGTGGTCTCCCCAGTACACAAGAAGCATGGATATACTGTGGAGAGTCCAATGAAGGGCCGTGAAGACAATGCAGTGAATAGAGCACCCCTCCAGTGAGGAAAGGCTGAGAGCTGGGACTGTTCAGGCTTCTGAAGAGAAGGCTGAGGGGGGATCTCGTTGACATCTATAAATACCTGAAGGGAGGGTGTAAAGATGGAGCCAGGCTCTATCTGGTGGTGCCCAGTGACAGAGCATGAGGCACTGGGTACAAACTGAAACACTGTGAGGGTAAGCATTGGCACAGGTTGCCCAGAGAGGATGTGGAGTACTCCTCTGAAGAGATATTCAAAAACCCTCTTGACCAGGGAGCTTGGACCAGATGACCTCCAGAGGTCCCTTCCAACCTCAGCCATTCTATGATTCTGTGATTCTGTAATATTTTCTGTTTGTTGTGTCAGAAACAATAGTATTTGTAGTTTGAGGATCGTTATTCAAATACAGAACAAATGAAAGGAGCATATAGATCCTTGGATTTACTAAAATATAAAACCTGAGATATACAGACTATTTCTTGAGATGCTAATATTTATATTTTTCTATAGGAGGACATCAAAATAATCTGTATCAACGTTCCACTTCTTGGGAGTTAAGATCAAGAATAGCTTCATGCTCTTTGCTCATGTGAATAAACGCAGGTTCATATGGTTCCACCTAACCTCAGTTTTATAGTACATGGATGAAAAACTACCAGCAGAAATGTGATTCAACATGACACATGTTTTGGTGGATTGCCAGAGCTGGGGGGATGGGGTAGGGAGGATCAGAATGCTTCTGAAGAAGACAGTCTAAGCAAGCCACTCATATAATGCCCCTCTACTTCACTCTGATGAGAACCCACCTGGAGTAGTGTGTCCAGCTCTTGAGTCCTCACCACAGGAAAGACATGGACCTGTTGGAGTGGGTCCAGAGGAGGGCCACCAAAATGATAAGAGAGATCCTATGAGGAAAGGATGGGAGACTTGGGGTTGCTCAGCCTGGAGAAGAGAAGGCTCCAGGGACACCTTATTGCAGCCTTTCAATACTTAAAGGGGGTTTATAAGAAAGATGGGGACAAACATTTTAGTAGGCCTTGTTGTAATAGAACAAGGGGTAATGGTTTTAAACTAAAAGAGGTGAGATCTAGACTATAAATAAGTGAGAATTTTTTTACAAGAAATTTGGTGAAACACTGGAATAGGTTGCCCGAGGAGGTGGTAGATGCCCCATCCCTGGAAGCATCCAAGGTTAGGTTGGGGGGGGGGGGGGGCTCTGAGCAACCTGATCTAGTTGAAGATGCCCCTGCTCATTGCAGGGGGGTTGGACTAGATGACCTTTAATGGTCCTTTCCAACCCAAACCATTCTATGTTTCTATGGTTCTATGATAAAGTACTACCACAGAATTCAGAGATAAACAAGGAAGTTCTCAGGAGCTGCTGATAGACTTTGGGCAGAAAGTGACCATATGAAGGAGGTCAGCCTCTCTTCCCTGAGGAGACTGAAGAGTGCATTCATGTGTCTGAGTTTTTCAACACTAGCAATTCAAAGGAATAGTTGGTAGCAACCAGCTCAGGGTGGATATTATTATTTATTATAGCTAATAAAGCAAGTATGCCTGCCTGTCACTGTGCTACTCATTTCCCCATCAGTTTCTTCCATAGCTTTCCTGTCTTCCTCTGAGACACCAAGTCTTCAGCCCTCTGTAAAAGACGCTAAAAAGAATGATTTATTTTTGCACGTCATAGACTCTCCACTGGCATTGCAAAGCTTCTGCAAATAGACTCTTAAGGAAGAAAAGATAAATATGGACTTTCTGGCTACAAGGGTTTTCAGGGAATGCAAGTCTAACAGATTACATCTGAAAATCATTTTGCAGTGTCTGAGTCAGAATTTTTGTGTTGATTTCTTAAGGTATACATACACACGCGTATGTGTGTACACATATATGTGTACATATATATATGCATACTTATTATTATAATAAAAAAGGACAAATATAAACTTCTTAATCAGGAGGGTTAGGGTTTGGGGTTTTTTTATTTTTATTTTTTGTCCAGTTTTCTATAGCAGCAGGGAACTTGCTGAATTTGACAGGCTACTTAATATGATATATGCGCCATCTGTTACTGCCAAGATTCAGTGTTGTTATTTCAAGTGCATATCACCTAGGTTTCATTTTGCTTTTCTTATAAAATCTGCATAAATACGGTGTCTGTAGTCAAAAGGACACCAGTCCTGTAATAAGAGTCTAAACAATTTAACATTAAATCAAATAGTGCACACCCAATGGGACCTGATATTGGAAACAACCTGTTAGCAGCTCAAGCAAATCTTTGCCTTTGAATAAACAGCTTATAACTAGTGATGGCAGGATGATGTCACTTCCAGAGCAGATGCTAAAGTATAGCATAGTTCTTCTATTCCATGAGTTTACCTATTTTTTTTTTATAGTGGTAAGGTCACTTTCAAGAAAACTAGGTAAGGAAAAGACTCACTAACTATGTTTTCATCAGAAGAGATAGTATTCCCTGGAGAAGTTTCTCAGAAAAGAGAGTGTTCACAGGAGAAGTTTCTCCAAGACATTAGCCAGCACTGAAAGTAATACCGTATCTCATATGCAGGCATCAAAAAGAAAACAAACAAAAAAATGCAGCTACAAGTCAGTGCTGCTTCATGTAGTGACTCCAGATCTTCCTATGTCCCAGCTTGATATTAGTATGGGATGTTAATCGGTTAAGAGAGCTCCATCACACAGCTGGTGAGCAAACCAAGATGTAGGCTGGTCAGAAGACATTAACAATGATCATAAGAGCATCCTGTTAATGGCTGTGAAGCCAGAGCTTCATACGTATTCATAGTATTTGCATCAGAAAAAAAAGAAGAAATAAGAGTGAAAGATGAAACACAGAAGGGAAACTGGGTAGTTCAGCTTCATCCCATGACGTCAGCAGTGCAGACAGCTGTGGAGCATGTTGCCCAGCAAACTCTCTCTGCTCCTGTATTTCTCTTGCACAGCTCATTGAGTTTGGCTCTACTCCACCAGCAGCTGAAGGATCTGCTCTGTTAAACTACCAAACAGCAGAGAAAGAGGAGGAAACATTTAACACCCTTATCTGTCCTAACAGCAACACATGTTTGTCTGAACAAATGTCTCTAGAAAGTACAAAAAAACACATGGTGTAAATATTAATTAACACCGCCTGTGCAGAAGATTATGGTCAAATTACAGAAGTTAGGAGGTGGTGTTGACCACATGTTGGAAAGATACCCTACACTCTCCTGTAGTTGAGTCTCCAGGTCAACAGCTATTACATCAATACAGGACTCTGGGCCTCAGCTCTGCCATGCTTTACTTCAGAGCAACAGCTACTCCTCTGTTTACTGCTCCTTTATAACATCTTACTGCAGCTTGCACATTTTGCCATCCTATGTAACTCATAGAATCATAGTATCATGGAATAGTTTGGGTTGGAAGGGACCTTTAGCAGTCATCAAGTCCAGCCCCCTGCAACAAGCGGGGGACATCTTCAACTAGAAGAACCATTTGTTTTGAAATAAGGATGCAAAAAAAGTTTTATTTCACTTACAGCTAGACCCAGAGAGAGCTTATTTTCCAAGATGATATTTTGTGGGACCAGAAATTATCTGCCAAACTGGATCAAATTCAGCTAGGACAGTCAGTCAAAAACAAGAAATAAAGGAAAATTCTAAACGTCTCAGCTTTCATTGACAACACCATCCTTGTGATAAGAATTGCCAACATTTTTGCAGAAGAAAATCCAAATCAGACCATATTAAGGCAGCTGGCATTGGTTAAACAAAATATATTTTTTTAACCCAAACATTTGTTTTTTCTTTTGTCAGAAAAAAAGGGGGGATTCTTTATATGCTTTTTCTGCATGTTGGGGTGGGCTGTTACATTTCCCATTGACCTGAACATAAATTTGATTTCCCCTCCATTTTTTTGGTTCAGCCAGCAAACTTACAGAACCTTTAGAGAACCTAAAATAATTCCTGTTGTTTTCTGAAAGCACAAATCAAATTGTCTTATATCATTTTCCAGTATTGCAGGTGTGAAAATTGTTGTAGCAATAGCAAAGTTAGTAAAAACATTTGCTACATTTATCCTTCTGGACACCCCTCAGTGTTAACATCCACTCTGCTTGTCAGAAGCAAATACACAATTTTCAGTGAGGAATATATCCAGTACTTAAGCTGAGGAGAACAGTCAAAATGGCTTATCTGTAAAGTCAGAATATGACCATAATGAGCATAAGAAGCTAGAGGGTATGGAGGAATCCTTTTTTACTTTCTCAGGTTCACAATGTGTGAACATGAGAGCAGAAAGAGGCTCTAGCTCTGACAAGTCGAACTTCTCAGGCAACAAGCAGCTCAACTCTGCTGTTTTTGTGAACTTTCCCATCACACTGATCACCCCAAGTTCCTGCCATTTGTGCCATGAATACTGTGACTCATGCTGGCCATATGTTCTCTCAACACCCAACCCCCAAAACATTTTTCATGGCATATTTGATATCAGCATTTTGGATGTTTGTTTGTTGGAAGCTTCTGTGTCTTACTTTTTATTCTTACAGTTGGTCTGAGGGTTATTTCTGTTCCTTCTGTAGCTACATATACCTTTATATGTTTATCTTACAGAAGTTCAGGTCCAAGCAGGCCTTGGGAAGGTTCAAATGGTCTTTCCTTCCTGAAAGAGTTCATTCCACAATCTCTGGTACCTCAGAGAAGCCTCTGCCAATAACAGAGGGAGAAGTCCTTTTGGATGGGACTTGAAAGACTCTAATCCTTAATACGATTGTCTTCCTGAAGCTTTCAAGGATCTTTTACAATTCTTTTTGTCTTAGGTAACAGATGAGTTCAAAATGAAGACAGAGACAATCGTGAAGTATGAAGTGGTAATACATATTGTTGACTATCAAGTAATTTTAGCTAAAAAAACCACTGAAGATACAGGATGCAGTAAATCATGAGGAAGTGTGAATAAATCTTCCATGAAAAGAAAACTTTCAGTTAGTTACTCTAAAATCCATGCAAATGAATGCTTTGAGACAGAGAAACTGGAAAACAACCAGACTTTCAAAATCTCAACTTTCCCTTTTGTTTGTCCATACTTGATCCGTATTTCCTCTCCAGGAATAAAACAATGAAATGTTTAACAGTAGAAACCGTTTCTGTCTTGTATTTCTTTCTAATTCCTTGGCATACTTTATACCTTTATTTAACCCAGGAGGTTACCACAGAGGAAAATGCAGATTTTCAGTGCAGATGCACTATATTTTTAGTGGCGCTTTTTTTTTTTTTTTTTCTCCTGGGAATTATCAGGATAAAACAATTTTGACTAATCTTTCTGTATAATACATTTCCTCAGAATATCTTATATTTTCCTCATTTTAACTACTAATTTCTAGAACTCTTCAATTTCTACAGAAATATTTATAAAGGAAAAAATAAAGTAGGTATAACCTTCTTCTACAGAACCATTCAAAACCAAAGAAAATGTAAATAAATAATCTCTCAAGTAGGTTCTATCACTTTAGACTTCAGAAAGCTCTTTACTTCTATCAGAACATTTTTCAAGATCTGCAAGATACATTGTGTTACAAATAATAAGCTATTGATAAACACTGTATAAAAGATTTGATTTTTTTTTTAATTTAGAAATTTTGCTTTGTCACACATGACCATCTCACTGATACTGTATCACGTGTACAAAGGTGTTATTGTGATACTGCTGGCCAGGCACCTAATGCTTTGTTATCTCAATCATTTATCATAAATCATTGAAGTTCACACCCCTAAAAGGAAAAATAAATCTTCCTGGAGGAATGTGTATGTCCCACAGGATGTTTCTGGCCACCAATATTTTTCTTGAACTGAGAATGATTTAGATTGCTTTTAAAGAAGGTAAACTTTTGCTACTAAAGTTTGATGTTTTCTATAAGAAAATATTTTGCAACATTTGAGTAGATTTAAAATAAAAATAATAGAAAAGAATTAAGAAAAACATTTACTTTATTAAATAAAACTTAAGGCTCTGATGACATATTTCTTCATTCTTGCTGCTAAACAAAACTGCATTGCAGTCTTTCTCCTTTTCCACTGCAAAATCTCTTCTAAAATGTAAATTTCTTATTAAGTTAATTTTCTTGCAGAAAACCAAATTAGTACCTTTAGGCCACAGCTGTTCACTATTGAAGATAAGCTTCTGGAGATACTCCTGTATATTTTGAACAAATAACTTCTCATTTTGACAAAGGGGAGATTCTCCCTTCCACCCATATCCTAAGTGCTCTCATTCAGTATGGTTTGCAAGAAGGTCTAGAGTTGGGAAAAAATGGTTGCTGAAGTGAAAAGGAAACCCAGAATTTTTACAAGTATCCTTTGCATTATAGTGACAAATACTTCTAGGAGATGTTTCCTACAAAGCATGACTGCTAGTAACAACTGCTATATGTATTTTCCAAGACACAGCATAAAAAAAAAAAAACAAAACAAAAAAACCTAGTAAAGCATAAAGCTGGGTAGTATCTATGTAAGCTGCTTTTATGATTATTATAAACACGTCTGGGTGTTTTATTATCAGGAGTGTTATCTACTCTGACATTTCTGCCTAACGTTTGGGTAACAAAGAGCAGAACATCTCCTGGAATTTCCTGGATATCTTGTTAAATAAAGTAAGTAACCAAAAGAATAAGAATGTATGGTTAATCCTTCCAAGAACATATGAGTAAAATTCATTGAATATATCTCTTAACATTCAGCAAAATCTCAAGTGAGATTGTTACAGTCTTTCATTCTCAAAAATAAATTAGAAAAGTTTCATTAGTAAGGAACTGTGGATCAGTTAATGGTTTTTAACAATAAACTCTGAACTTGGGTACCGGAAAAGACTATGCAGAAAAAGATGTAAGCAACATTTCCAGAAATGTACACTTTTCAATATGTGAAGATGTGTTTTTCATGGCAAAAGAGTTACTTGATCCCTGACATGTATTAGAAGTAGCCTACCCACAATAAAATGTGAAAAATATTAGCAGTAACTGCCCATCATTTGAGGTATAAATAATAATAATAATTTATCAGTAACTTGTTTCTCTCACTTTAGTATGAAGAACTTTCTCAGGACTTTCCCTGAGCTGGAATCCATACTTTGTAAAGATCTGTAGCAAGTGTTTCCAAGTGATTTAAATAAGGGACTCCTCAGGAACAAGCACAATCAAATATGGAATACATGTGACTTCAACATCATTTGTATCCTCACCTAAACCATGCTTCTGTCTTACCCTGTGCAGCTCAAAGAAAACCTGATGCTGGGACATTTGCACTAATGCTGTCAAACCAGTTATCGGAAATACAAGTTTCCAAAACCGTACTTCCCAGAGGCTGAGCTCTGCTCTCTGCCCCAAGCCCAGCAAGCACACCTCGCTTATTCTTTCTCCCTTCTTCCCACAAACATCAGTGTTGGAATGTGAACCTTTTCCAGTAAGATAAACAAAGTATAAAAGGAAAATCAGTCAGTCTCTGTGCCTTTCTTCCTATGGCTGCAAGCAGTATGTGTATCCTCCTGCTTTCAAAGTGAGTTTGCTCTTAGTTGACTTTTATCTGCCACACTCTATGTGTAGAGAAATTTCCTATTCTTTGACTTCACGCTTACCATGAATGAGAATTTTTTGGGTTTTTTTGTTTTGTTCTTTTTAGTTAGCTTCAGGAAGTTTCTTTCTTACTGTGTTGAGCAAGCCCCATGCTGCAGGAGAGTGGGTCTAACCCAGAAATCTCACTCAAGCTGCAAAATCAAGGGCTGTGATGTTTAGCACTACAGTAGCTACCAGCATTTGGGATTCATCTCTCAACCCTCATCGGTGAAGTGAGACACTTGAGCCTTTTCTCTGCCTTGACTTTTTACCTTATAAACTTTCCTCTGTAAAGACTACTTCTTACTTCGTATATGGCAACCTGCCGGATTCAGCCTTAATGGAAATCACGTGGTTTACACTGTGGTTCAGCGGATGTTTCCCTTGGCAACTACTCTGATGTAAACAGTTCTCTCCACCCTTGCCCAGAGGCATTCCTGCTTGCTCCCATGCCATCTCCTTCAGCTGTAAGATACAGCTGTTTGTGGGACTGTGAGATGAACCAAACTAAGGAACTGATTAAAAAACTAAGAGGTAAAAACAGCCTTGCTTTTTTTTTTCTAAGATATTTTTGCTCAGAATGAGCTGACCAATATATGCATGATCAATTAGCAAATCATGTTTGCCACATGAGACCATAAACATCTCTGGTGGCACAAATGAGGAAATGATACAGGGACAAGAATACACATGGGGGCAGGGGAGGTGGACAGGAACTGCTTAAACCAGTTTTGCTGCTAAGAGGAGAGTCTGTGGAACCAGGGCCTCACAAAAGCACAAATAAAAAAATTCTCAAAGCTTGCTTTTGAACATTATCCATTTTGTAACTGGTGAGAGCAAGGGCCTCTCTGTTTGTAATACTACTTACAGAGCGAGTGTTTAATACATCAGCAGCTTGGCAGGATTAATTTTGTGGTTATCTTTCTTTGAGGGACCATCTGGCTCCATCAACTGCTACCCAGTATAATGAAACATCAGACTCATCCAAATCATGTGAGTTTCAGATATGTGTCATGAAAAGAGTCCAACACTTAGGGCTGTTTGGTTGGATTATTTTCTCTTTTTTCCCCTCTGTGCATATTTATTTCGTTAGATTTATCTCTGTTCCATTTTCTTTCTCTTCATGACTGTAGGTTTTAACAGTTCCAGATGAAGCGTCATCAGATAATATTTAGAAAAAAGTCTTTTTATTTCTTACCATTGGTTATATTTAACTTGTTGTACATGTGGAATTGAAGCAGACACTAGCAAGAACTCCAGCAGGCAAATTTGTACTGCCAAGGAAATAGATATGACAGACTGAATTCTGAGTCTTCTGAATCTCTCATTTCTATTACTCCTCAATCTGAGCTGAGGATTGTTGGTTTGAAGAATCATCTGAAACAGACATGTGATGGCTACATTTTGTGCACTTAAAAGGGATCACATACAGAATGTGAATTATAATGCAGTGATCAATGCCAATCATCTTAAGATCAGCAAGTACAAAATATCAATCTAGTATTTGCAAATTACTTCTACTTTTAGAACAGCTGAAACTGGATTCACAGCCTGCTACACTGAACTTTGTGATTCAATCATTTCTAGAGAAAAGACAATGCAATAACCATAGAGTATCGTTTGCTTTACATCTTCTGCTTCAAAGGGGAAATGTTTTTTTTTAAAAAAATAATTGCTAATTCAGTTATCTGAAGTCCATTTTGCTTTTGTCTTTAGATGCCTTGAACATCTCCAAAGTTGTCATTTAAGCAATGTTTTCCTCTTCTCAATGCTGTGTTTGCATAACACACAAAGTTAAAAAACTAATGTAATTAAAGATGGGCCAGACCAGTTGATATTTGTCTCCCTGCAAGAAGGAGAGGACAGCTACCGCTAAGTGAAGTAACTTGAGTAAGTGTGGCAGAAGTCCAACCTGGTTGAATGGGCAACTCTTAATGGAGCTTATACACAGAAGGTGGTCATACCCAAGAGAAATATAGAAGCATTTCCCAGGTGTTAAAGGATGGACTGAGGGAAGTCAAAACTCAGCTGTTCAAACTAGAACTGTCAAAACTCAGGAGTTCAAACTAGAGAGCTATGTGAAGGACAAAGAAGGGTTTCTGTAGGTACACTGGCAGTGGAAGGAAGGTTAAGGAAAACCTGGTCATTGGAACACAGGACCTAGTGACAGAGGGCATTGAAAAAGCTTATTTTCACTGGTAAGACTTGCCCTCTGGCATCCCAGTTCCCCAAGCCTACTAGGAGAACCTATGAGAGTGCAGCAGTACTCACAGGAGAGGAAGACACTGTTAAGAAGTGCTTACATCACTCAGACACATAGAAGTCTGTGGGACCAGACAGGAGGCACTTGAGGATGCTGCAGCAGCTGGCTACAAGGCCTCACTGATATTTCTGAGAGGTCGTGGTGACCAGGGGAGTTTTCTGAGAGGAAAATATCACACTTATCTTCAAGAAAGGTAGGAGAATCTGAACTTTCTCAGTCTCAGGATCCTGGGAAGATTATGGGGCAAATCCTCCTCAAAGCCATTTTTTCAGGCACATAAAGAACAAGAAGGTGACTGGGAACAGGCAGCAAATCACATCTGACTAACCTAATTGCCTTCTATGATTCAATGACTAGCTCCATTTGGAAAAGAGGACAGCAGTGAATGTTGCATATCCTGACTTTAGCATGGCCTTTGATACAGCCCATGGTATGTTTACAGACAAATTAGTGATACACAGACTGAGTAAGTGGATAATAAGGATAGCTGTTGTTAAATCATACTACAGAATAAACAAGTAAAAGCTCATCTTTAATAGGTAGGATATTATTTTTAAATTGGTAACATAAAAAGGATGAAAATATTAAATATATAGTAAGAATGAAAGTACAAAGAAAGCTTTGTCTCCAGAATAACGTATAGATACTCCCAAAGAAGTATAAGCATTCCTTTAT
Organism: Falco punctatus; assembly: GCF_963210335.1. NCBI lineage: Eukaryota > Metazoa > Chordata > Aves > Falconiformes > Falconidae > Falco > Falco punctatus. Next base: position 27,514,146 of record NC_137581.1, on the reverse strand, counting down.
GTCTAAATAAATCTTCTATAAATTAGTGGAGGCAGCCAAGCTTCCAAATGTAAAAAAAAAACCCAAAAAAAAACAAAAAACCCAAAAACCAAAACAAAACCCAAAACATCTGAGCAAAAGAAGAAAGCAAGCTGAGTTCGAAAGAAAAATATTCCCAAGAGAAGATGGGAGGAGCAGAAGAAATGTAAGTTGCCCATTTTGCAAGTAGAGAAGCCTATGTTCCCAATTACTTGGGTAAACTCAGTTTTTCATAGCACTTTTGTTGTTGTTGTTATTGACATCCTGGACCATTCTTGCAGCCTTTATTCCAATTTTATTGATTAGTTCAACATGATTAACATCAGCAGAATGTTTGCTGGGGCAGAGCTAAGACTTTTGTCAACTGCACATCACTCTTAGCATGGAGAGAGTATGGTTTTCCCTGCAGCCATTTCTTAAGGCAATACATTTCTGTAAATAATCATGTAACACCACCACATCCAAAGGTTATGACAATGTTTTAATGAATTTATTTCATCCTTGCTATAAATTCATAACTACAGCTTCATTCCTTCAGGGGTGAACACTTCTTGCATTAACACTTGCTTTAGATGAGTTACTGTAAGCAACCAAAGAGGTCAAAGAGATGTCTTAATATGAAATATTTTATACCACATTGAATTGACATTTTACTCTACCATTGACGCTTTCCATTTAAAAAGTCCAATGCAAGTCAACAACACATTTAACTCTGGTTTAATTGACAAGAAATCTAAAGAAATATAAATTAGATTTTTAAAAATTAAAAATTTCTTTTCAATTAGATTTCTACTGGATTCTCTGCGTCTTACTTCAGGTTTTTTAGGGTTGACAGAAAAGAGAGAAGGTGAGCAAGTGAAAGGTATTTATAGTGAAGACCAACACTTCTTCGACCCATCTGTTCTGCTTCAGATGTGCTTTTTCCAGCCCAGATCACAAAGGTAACTGAAAGGTGACAGAATGCAGGACAGCATTCATTTCATAACATTAACAAATACTGCTAAAGTAGAGGGCTTCCATTTTTTATTTAAGACACATGATCATTTTCAAAATACAATAAAGGACACATATCTCTTCCAACTACCACAGAAATAGTCCAAAATGGAACAAAATTTCCAGAATGATCAGCAGTCTGAATAGCTTGGAAACATCCAGCTTTAGTTTACAACCTGAGATATATGGCTACAGTCCTGGGTTACCTTTTGAAAGAGGATACCAGGAGGAAACCCTGGAAATCTATTCCAAATCCTAGAAATTATACTTGAGGGAACAATTCCCCTTTGGCAAAGATGGGGACTAGATGACCTAAAGGTGTTTTCCATTTCTGCTTAAGTGTTTTAAAAATAGATATATGTTTAATAAATTCTTATAACTTCTACAAATGCCCCAGAGTTTACTAGCAGATCATTTGAGTTTAGCCAAAAGACCCAGCTGGGCCTGACCTTGCAAAACCTTACATCAGAGGTTGTTACCTATATAAACAGAGACTCGAACTTGGTGAGCTGTACTCACAACTCATGAATAAGGTCCAGGGAAGAAACTATGGGATAGTATCTGGCACCTTCTGTTCTCTTCTATCCTCATGACAGATATGAAACGGGAAGAGAATTAATCCCACTGGTATAAGCAGGCTCTGGTACACAGTCAGAACGGCTAGGAAAAGGATTTGCAAACAGAGGGCTAATCTCTCTATTCGGTTCCAGGTTTCTTCCACTTACTGATTCCCTCAGCATGGAGGAGTGCTGCTGGCAGGACTGCTTTGCACTTCTTGTGTACACCAACAGACAAGTCAAAAAGAAGGGGGACATATTTCAAGACAAGGGCCTAACTCCTCTGGTTTTCAATATCCATGCAAGCAATAAAAAAATGAAGTCATTAATGAGTCTGAGATTTTAGAAAATATTTTCAACAATAAACTTTACTTTGACATCTGCAAATCTAATTACTAGCAACACAGATGTTGCCGAAGAAGTCTGGGTGGTCGTTTGAAAAAAAAAGTCATTGATTGAAGCTATTAATTTTGCTTTCAAAGTCAAAGTGTGCTAATTTGGAAGCCTGTATGGCATTAATACAGAAGAAAAGAAACGTTTCCCTAAATACCAGGCACCATATAATGTTTTAGTGACAGCTATTGGAGGAATGTCTATTAAGTGGTTTAATTTAAATGAGGTTATAGCACAAAATCTGACACTTACATATGGTACAATAACAGAGATACATAATACTTTCCCAGGGTGGCCTAAATAAAGAGAAAGGTGTATTGGGGTTTGATTTGCTCTGTAGTACTTCATCTCTTCTGAATAAATTCAAAGTCAGTTTCTGCCTTTCCACATTCAGATGAAACATCCTGGTAAAGGAAATTTTGAATGCAACTTGATAGCAATAAACCAACCGAAGCTGGAACTGAACAATAGTAATGTTTTCCACTTTTACAGAAAGACTGATAAAGGACTTTTTCCTTTTCACAGAAGAAAATACTCTCATCAGAGGAAGGGGACAGACAGTAAGAAAACTTTAATTTACAAAATTCAATTAACTCTACTCTTGTTCTGGAGTCTGCCCTGCACAGTGTAGTCCTAGAAGGCAGTATTCTTTTGACTAGTCACCTTGCAGAATTGGGTGGCTTCCACTCTCCTGAGTCCAGAGGAGGGCCACAAAAATGATCAGAGTGCTGGAGTACATCTCCTGTGAAGACAGGCTGAAGGCTGGGGTTGTTCAGGCTGGCTCCAGGGAGATCTTATAGCAGCCTTTCAGTACCTAAAAGGGGCCTACAAGAACTGGAGAGGGACTTTTTACAAAGACGTGTAGTGATAGGACAAGGGGAGATGACTTTAAACTAAAAGAGGGTAGATATAAAATAGACATAAGAAAGACAACCTTCACTATAAGGGTGATGAGATACTGGCACAGGTTTCCCAGAGAAGTTATGGATGACCCCTCCCTGGAAGTGTTCAAGGCCCGGCTGGATGGGGCTTTGATCACCCTGGTCTAGTGGAAGGTGTCCCTGCCTATGGCAGGCGGGTGGAACTAGATGATCTTTAACATCGCTTCCAACCCAGACTGTTCTATGATTCTATGGGTCTATCGTTCTATGACTCTATGATTTGGCCTGTTTTCTGTAGACTCTCATATTTGTCTCATGACTAAATTCCAGCAGCTCCAGTAGCCCAGTAAGTGATACAACCACACATGTCCGTTGTGGTTATTTGTGCTCTTGCTTCATCCCAGCTGAACTTTTAAATCTTTTATTCTTTTGGGAAGGATTTGTATATCTGCAAATTATGCACTAGCATCATGTGTTAACATTAATATAGGGTGCTGGTATCACATCTCAGTGTTGTCTCTGTCCAAAGAAAATTATCCTCGACCACATCTGGGTTTAGAGATTGAATGTTATGTCAACTGATTCAAGCTATTCGTATCTAATTCAGGGTGAACCAAATCCTGCCCTCAGTCCCTTGTAATTTGCCACAACTAAAGATTTTTTCAAACATGGTATCAATATCAGGGATGAAAGTCACCTCTCATTACATGAGGAAGGGCACTCTTCATACCTAGATTTATGCAGCTCATGCCCTCCTTTACGCTGTAGTGACTAACTTTGCCCTATGAGGACAGCAATTGTAAAGACTGGTTTGCAGCCAGTTTGTAGCTGTGCTGCTGGGACATGGGCAGTAAAACTCAGCATGTTGACCAGGACAGAGAACTAAAACTAGGACTTACAACTTTATTGGGACATCTGTCAATACTAACTGAGAAGAGCACAGGGTTAGTTACGTGGACACACGTACAGCTTTGCAGTTTTTGTAAGTATGAATTTCAATCATGTTTCTTAACTTCCAGGATTCCCAGAAGTATCCCAACTTCAAAATATAGTGTCCTCCGAAATCACTTGTACTTCCTAGCCCAAAAAGTTAGGTCTGTTACTAAAAATTACAGTTAGTAACACCTGCAATTGAACTGTTGCTGAAAAGCGCTTCTAATTTGTACTGTATAATGCCTAGACGCTCCTAATGGATTTGCCTGGAAAGTGTTTTCCCAACTCACCAGACTTTATGAGCTTAAAGAAATGTTCCTAGACAAACATAACAGTTTTTGAAGTTTTACACAGAAGGGAAAAAAACCCAAAAAACACCAAAAAACACACACACAAAAAAAAAAAAACCCACACCAAAAATCAAAAGCTAAACAAAACCAAGCAAACATAAAAAGAAACTAAGAAACTGTCAAGACACTAAACTCACAGGCTAGCAGTTAAGGCCACTGCCTTGTGTGTGAGATATCTTTGTCTCATTCCCAAACCCTATGCAAATTTGTCTCTACAAAGCAGTGCAATTCTAAGAACTGAAACTTGTTACCTCGCTGGTAGAGAGAAAAAGCAGCATTGACTATGTTGGGGAAGACAGTGGTTAAGTTGCTGGTATGAGTCCGAAAGGAATGAAGTCCAAGAGGATAAACTGTGAAAAAGTATTATTTATTTATTAAACAGCTTTACCTAGAGGTCACACTTGAGATAATGAAAGATCACTATTACTCCTGATTCCTAGAATCAATCCCAAATTGCCCAAATTCAAGATAGGCTTAGCTGGACTCTGCCTACTTCAGTGCTTGAGTTGACCATGACATACAATTCCTCACCTCCAAGAGACCAAACTGGGGTTGGCTCTGGCCCAGGCTAGGGATAAAGGCAGCAGAAAGCACCTAACATAAAATCCCATTAAATATTTGGTGTGTTCATTTAAATACTCAAACTGTAAGCTTTTCTCAGGTCTTAGGGCATAATGTGTGCACACCTACAGCGTACTGTATGCGTTTTTCTTGGGTCTTATACCTCGAAGCATATTGTATGCATTTCATTTTACTCTTCATGTAGAAGCTGGAAACAGACTAAAGCCATGGATGACTGGAAATAAGCATGAATATTTGCATCAGGCTTTTCCACTTATAACGGCATTTTTCACCTTTCCATGCTGCACAGACTTTTCCTTGCCTGCAGTGTTCTTCCTGTCAATTTTGTTTTACTTTTTTGAGTCAGACAAAGTATTCATTGATGGAAAATGTGAGGAATATTGAAGGTATAAATCTTTATGTAGTTTATGAAATTTAGGTTAAATAGTATTTTCATATTTTTGACAGATATTAGCCCCTAAATCATATGAGTCATAAAGAATCCCTCATCCCTACACTTAATAACATTTTGCCTAAAATTATGTCCAAGTACAGTGAACTATATCACTGATGCATCTGCTATTTAGATGTGCCAGAAGCACTATAAGTGTTTCACAGCTATGAAAGTAATATAAATACAATACATTTGCTAGCATCACATACTTTGTCACACCATGTATCATTAACACAGCTCAGACATTGAAGGTGAGAGTGAGGGCAAGGACAAGATGGGACAAGACAGGATAGAAGCCTATTTCTTAGCGCTTTAACTCTCAACACAGTAAAAGAATCAAAAGTCTTTTGTTTGATTAAGACCTAAGGAAATAGTCAGGTAAATTCTGGATTAATTCATTCTCTTAAAACCTTTATATAATTGATCCAATAAAATAAAGAAGTTTCAAAGTCTCTCCAGGAACACTCAGTCTTAGCTTTGGTGGGTGAACAATCACCATGCAAATCTGCAAAGTCATCTGACTTCTGAGGTTGGCTGGTAGGAAAACAGTAGTTTCTTATCAAACCATATGATCTTAATCCTTGAGATTGTAAGTGTATCTTATGAGAGAGAAGAAAATACCCTTCTTTTTGAATAATTAATAAGTTTACAGTTTAAAGAAATGAGAAAAAGATCTGCTGTGAAGCAGCTCTGATATATCAAGTTGCAAGGGAGGCTTTGCTCTGGAATTTTAGTGTTATTTGCTGACCCTGTGTGTCAGTTTTTCAGACAGTAATTGAAGATATATGTGCATGAGCAAACTCATGAAAGAATTAATTAAAAGCTCAACCAGACGTGAATGTAAAGGTCTACATAACTACCAAATAAAAAGAAGATTGAAGTCCTTTACCAATGGGAACCAATAACAACAATAGAAAAAAACATAGAAAGTATAATTTAATTGTGAAAGTAGAAAAAGAAACAAGGTTCTGTATGCACAGTAAACATGAAGTAAAGCAAAATAGCATGCTTAGACTAATGTGAACCTCTGATTTCATCAAATATTTAAATATTCTCTGAGTTCAAATCAGGGTGGTAGTAACATGAGGTTCCTTGAAAGCTATATCACATAAGGAAAAGCACTGAACAAAGCTATGGAAACTGTGAAGCTACTGCACTGCTGAACAATGACTAGAATCAATGATTTAAGCAAATTACAACTGAAGGTTAAGCATTTAGGTACAGCAAGGAGAGGTAAACACTGAAGATGTTTCAGTATAAATGCTCTTCCACAGACACTGCAAAACTGTAAAAGGCCATAAAAGACTTTTTCCTTCTCTACAGTTCTCTTGTATCACCCAAGGAATCCAGAAATTGCCAGAAGCATCACAGATCCCTGGGGGAAAGGTGTAAAATGTAGATGAGTAGTGAAAACAGAACGAAAAGTTAGAAAAAGGCAGAGTAAATCATCCAGCCAAGGAGCAATCATCTGGGTGCAGTTAATCCAGTGTTCTTTCTGATTAGCATTTCTTATTTCTTTTCATTTTTTGCTTTTCTCTGTAGATCTGATTCCTGCCATCACATCGCCACACTGCTTTCTGAACTCCCTCTCGATTAAAATATTTATCCAAGTGTCCCGCTCCCTCCTCCAACAATCTCCTTCATTTGTTCTTGATTCCCCAGGACCTTTTAGGATCCAGAACAGAATCCCTCTCTGTGGCTTTAATGTGATTTGTGCACTTAGTCAAATTTATCACATAAACATGGCCCTTAACACACATTTTTATTACATATCAATTAATTCAGCACATATTCTGAGTTCTTAGTCCTGGATTCATGGTACATGAAAGATTCGGGAACAGCTCTAAAGCAATCAGCTTGATATGAAGCCTGTAAAGGGTTCATTTGATGCTGCAAAAAAATACTCAGCTCAATATTTACATTCTACTGCTGTAGAAAGAAGTGACATTTCTTTTCCCTTTTCAATGAAAGAAAAAAGAGGACATGGAAGTATGTTTTTGATGTCACAAGCATCTTTCTCTGTTCTTTCCATGTTTATATTTTTCATTAATTGCTGAACAATTACTTTGCATGAGTATGCATCCCATCAGGGACAGATGTCTTTGTTTTGCTGAGCACATGAAAAATTATCACATAATGTGCCTGAGACCTGAGAAACAAAGTGTGGGTTCTTTATGGCTTATTAGTTAATCACAGAAAAAATATTCCTCATTTCCTCAGTGGGGTATCTATTTTTATTCAGCTCAGAAGAGAGGAATGCCTGGAAATACTTTTTTGGGATATGTGGTACGGAGTATCACTGCTGCTTAAAACATCATTATTTGAAACAGGCAATCACAAGTTAGCCCAGGTTAGAAACCTTATGCTCTTTTGTCATGGCTGCTCCACCTGAGTCCCAGTAAGGTCTGTTCCAATAAGCTTTTCAAATACCTGCCTACATGTCAAAGTGCAGTCTGCAAGCTGGCTTTCAGCTCTTAAACTGTTTGTTGATTGCCTGATTATCAAGAAAGCTACCAAAGTAAGGTGGTGAGTTTTAACCATGGAAATGTGTGAAAAATCAGTGTTGTAGTCTTGGGATTGATAAGCAATAATGTTCTAAAGACCACGGAAGTAAACATACTCTGAAAACTTTTTCTTTCTTTATAGATCTCCCAAATCAGACATAGGAAAAAAAAAATTCAAACGTAGCAATACAGTATTGCTGCACTAACTACAAAACTTCAGCTACTGAAAAAGGAACAAATTCAGTTCACATACCCAAAAATACAGGGATTAATTTTCATGTGTTAGAGAGTTGAGCACTGGTAATTTGAGGCAAATGGCTGTAGCTGTTAACTGTTATATTATTTAACAAAAAAAAAATGCCTTTTAGTTTAGAGAAGCTCATTAAATAGATCTATACTTTTCTTACAGTTAAATATTTTTTGTAGTTCTTAGATGAAGTCCCAAAAGAGGTGACACTAGGGATGGTGGTAGGATAGGGGTAAAGTGGAGGGAAGCACAGACTTTCTCCCACATTACACGAAACATGCTCTGTACCAAGCAGTGATCTGACGGACACCTACTACAGCCGCATTAACCCTCCCTCTCCCTTTTTTCCTTTCCCAGTAAATCCCTCTCTCTGAACTAGGACCAGGGAAAAGGTGTAGATAAAGAGCAGTGTTCATTTGACCTAGCTTTAGCCGTCTAAAAGATTGTGCTGGCATCTCAGCTAGGCTCTCAGAAGGTCAATGGAAACAGAGGATTACCTTTAGCAGTGATTCCTCTTGTCCTCAGGGCAGGAGTGGAAGACCTGTGGCTGAATCACTTCCCCCTTCCCATGGACTACATGTGTTCACCTGCAGGATGAAGACTAGTTTAGATTAGGTGACTAACCTGTAGATGATATTTGTTAGGTGACTTGCCCACTCACGGTTCAATAAGAAGAAAGATTTATTTTTGTTTCCATTTTTCTTCATCAGAAAAATGATGGGGTGCTGAAGACTTCTTTTACAGAGGAAATAAAGGCACAGCAATAACCCATGGCTGGATGCTGAGGCCAGACAACTTCAAATCCGACACAGATTTGTAGTGATGATGACAACCAATCATCTGAACAGTTTACCAAAGAAAGTCATAGAAGCCTCTTGTGTCTTCAAATGAAGATTAAATGTGTTTTTGAAAGATAAGTGCTAGCCAAACGTGTTAGGGTTGTAGAAGAAAAATTAATACAGTTGGGTTTTTTGACCTATTTCACACATAAGAGGAAACTAGATGATCTAACATTGCCTTCTTGTTTCAAATGCGTAATTTTATTAAATGGTGTATTTATTTATGTTTTTCTTTGTCAGACAATCTGAGATTAATGTATTCTCAAAGAGACAGAAGCTTTTAATTTAAGAATGTAATGGCTACTTTCATCGGTGATTCCAAATATTTGGGACGTGAGGGTTTTCTTTGATATGACAGTTCTCTGGGTAATTTAATCGAAGTCAGATGTTTTGTAAGTGTTTCAAGGCATTGTTGACTTCTCTGTTAGCTGCTTTTCAAATAAAATTCTAATTCCTTAGAGGACTAATTATTTATTAAATAAAACCCTATATTATTACCTTTGTGCTCTATTAGTTCAATAGAGAGATTATAATGTAAATTTTGAAGCAGAGAAGAGTTCATTAAAATTATTATCTTCTATTTGTGACATATTCCTGGCTAGAGAAAGCCTGCCTCTTGTCACAAAATTTGGCAAGTAGAGAAATGATAATAAAGTTCCAAGGTTTTTTTTAGGAGAAATCTGCGAAGGAATAAGACTGAGTGGCTATGTAGGCATTGGTTTTGCCTTTGCTGTTCCTTCTGACCACTCTTTCCACTTAAGAAAAGAGCTATTACCAGTATTTATCATTTCTTATCCACAATAACCGCAGCACCTAAAACTGAGAAAAGAGGGAGAGCAGAGAATCTATTCAGTGAGGGCATTCCAAATGCCAAACCAGTCACCTGCATTGCTAGTGTGCCATCTGTGAGGAGCCAGAAGCAACTTGGGAGCTGTGTGTTTGACAAGATTGCACAGCAAACACACTTTATAATATACAATACATAAAACGTTGACATGTTGAAAATGTTGTGTTGAATAGAGAGACCACTGAAGCTCACAGAAGTGTATTTACTAAGGAATATCTGTGACCATGAGCTTAGAGAAGCTCATGGGAGGCAGAAGCATCACCACTGCTGCGTTTGGATTGTGCTATTTCAGGGAGCAGAAGAGAGTGTGCATTACTACAGAAGTTTTTCCATCAAATGAGAAGCAATGCTGCTATTGGACACATGAGTCATATTTTTTAACATTAAAAAAAAAAACAAAAACTTTTTTTTAAAAAAGCAAAAGTAACTAGAACAAAAGACGTGTCTGGTAAGGGGACACTTCTAGGGGAGCCCTAGAAGGGAGGAGTTAAACTGTTTGAGACAGCATCTCAAAAGGGAGGTGTTAGCATTTCTGATTTTCCCTCTGTTCACAGTTAAGATAAGCCTCAAGCAACAGCTTAGTATTTCCTGAAACTGGTTTGTGTTATTTCACTTTTCTCTTGCTATAACTCTATTTGTAATATTTTAAAATCAAGAAATTAACTATTTTCTTTGTTCTAATAACCTTGTGCCTTGTCACCATTCCTGCTTGTCCCAGTGGAGAATCGAGACAGCAGCAGGGTGCTTTTTAAGTAGCACATATTTTGTCTTTCTCAGTAGGGTGTTGGGAAAAGATACTTTTCTCCCTTTGAAGGAAATGGGACAGACCCCCATCTTGCCTGTCTCAACAGATTGTGTCCCCATGTAAACCTAGATCTTTCCCGCAAGTGTAACTTTCCTGATGGAAGTGGAATAAGGGATGAATTTGTCACGTTTACTCTGTAAATCCTGAGGCATACATAGGGCTAGGTTTAAGCCTTTAATTATATCTTCCAATGTTAATAACTAGAAGTGATTTATTATCTGTTGCAAACAATGTATTAATGATAGCCAGCTCTGAACATGCTGCCAGGCCACAGGTGTGACATGCTTAACATCATTAATATCTGTTTCAGTGTAAGCCAGAATGCCTTTGTGCACGATAGCTCCAAGGCCTGGATCAGCTGACCTGGATCCATGCAGTGGAAGCACCTCAGTCAGTCCCAGCATCACCCTGGGCTCCTCCCTGTGCAATACAAAGAAGGGCACAAGTCAGGAAAATATTTTGGCCTCTAACCCTCAGACAAACTAGATCTGGAGAGTAAAACTTAGTTTCTTGTAGGCATCGACACAAAGGGTGAAGAAAAGTCTGAGGTACTTAATGCCTTCACTGCCTCAGTCTTTAATAGTAAGATCAGTTACCCTCAAGGTACTCAGCCCACTGAGCTGGGAGACAAGAACAAGGAACAGAATGAAGTCTCCACAGTCTAGGACAAAACAATTAGTGACCTGTTGATCCACATGGACACACACAAGACCATGGGGCCAGGTGAGATTCACCTGAGTATACTGATGGAGCTGGGGGAAGAGCTCTCCAAGCCACTCTCCATGATGGGTCAATGATCATGGCTAACTGGGGAGGTCCCAGAAGACTGAAAGTTAGCAAACATGACACCTATCTGAGAGAACAAATCTTATGAGGAGTGGCTGAAGAACCGTGGGTTTTTTAGTCTGGAGAAAAGGAGGCTGAGGGGAGATCTTATGGCTCTCTTCAACTACCTGAACTGAGGCTGTAGGCAGGTGGGGTCAGTCTCTTCTCCCAAGTAACAAGTGACAGAAGAAGAGGAAATGGCCTCAAGTTACGACAGAGGAGGTTTAAATTGGATATTAGGAAAAAAATTTCATTGAATGGGTGGTCAAGTATTGGAACAGGCTGCCCAGGGATGTGGTTAAAAAACACATAGATGTTGTGATTAGAGACATGGTTTAGGGGTGGACTTGGCAGTCCTGAGTTAACAGTTGGACTTTATGATCTTAAAGGTCTTTTCCAGCCTAAATGATTCTATGATTCTAACTGTACCAGTCAGCTTGGTGTCATTTACAAACTTGCTGAGGGTGCACTCAGTCCCACTGTCTATTACTGAAATTATGAAATAGTACTGGTCCCAATATGGACCTTTGAGGGACAACGCTTGTTACTGGTTTCCACTTCTACATTAAGACAATGACTGTAAGTCAACAACTATGTTCTAGTTTTTCATGTTGTACTGCTCTAATGTCTCCATTCAGAAAACCAGCCCCTGTTAGGGTTGGGGATTTGTTGGGGGTTTATTTTCTTTTTTTTTTATTTGAACCTGTGGGTTCTTTAAAGATTTACAGACCCACTGAATTTAGTTGTTGAGTCCTATGGCAGAAAGTTCAGGGCAACAGCACAGTGGATTTTCCTAAGCATAATACGATCCTGAATTACCTCATGTTAAAAATACTCCACATAGAAGTTGAAAGGGTTTGAGTCATTTTTCCTATGGAGAGTATGTTACTTTAGATAGAAACATTTTTCTATGGTCTGGAATAAATTAAGATGGGTCTGTGAGTTTCTAGTATGTACTGATGCCAATGAAATAATAAGAACTCCTTATACTGTCTCTTTAAAAAGAAGTGAAAAACATTCCAAATGTGGTTTTCTGACCATAAGACTGTTGTCAGTTCTCTTCCTAGGAAGTAGTTTGTTTTAACTGGAGTAGTACAACAGGATCAGCCAAACTTCTGAAGCTGCAAAAATACACTGAGGATGAAAACTCAAAGGATGCAGTCTATGATTCTGAAGAATAGCAACACTGGCAGCAGGTACCTGAGTATTCAACACCCTGGAAAAAACCCCACTCTTTTACTATCAGGGTGTCTGATATGATCTATCAGAGAGCATCTGACCTAACACTGACCAATATTCTCATGGACTATGCAACCAGCTCCTCAGCAATTCTCTCCTCAAAGTCTGCTCTTGATAGCATCTAAGTGGAGGAATAAGATACTGGGCTTATAGATCTGTTTATGCAGGTAAAAGTTTGCCCACATCCACTTCGCTTGTGTTGTTAGTGGCAGCAGACTAAGGAAGAGGTAAACTTACCGACACACACACACACAGAGCCATGGAAAAACTTCAACAGAAGTAGGTAGAAAGAAGAAACTGGGTAAGGCTGGCTACCTGGTAGCACTACCTTGGGGTCCCTTGGGAAGCTTTCTACAGTTCAGTCCTAACCCGAGACACACATGATTTAGTGCAATGCGTTTACTCACTGTGTAGATTTACTGTAAAGCTCCAAAGCAATATCAGGTGCAGTTCTACTTTAGGCAGCACCTATGCATTCAAGGCTTTTGTTCAAGTCTTGAAAAACACACTGTTTCAATAAGGTTAATCTTAGTTTACTTGTCTCTGCTTTATCCACTCCATATTGCAGCTATATTCCAGATGATATATTAATAGGAAATACTATACAGGAACAATGCTGGATGTTGTCTGTCTCCCAGATACAAAATGGAAGAGCAGTTCATATATGTTCCAGACTATTTGGACAGAGACTGGCCTTCAGGAAATGAAAGAATTTCCATTTAATTAAAGCTGTATTTTGCTTCCTGGCAGCATACATATTTATGCATGTCTGCATATGTCTGGGTGTTTGTATTTTTATATATACATACATACACATCACACACATGCACACATCCATTCACTTTTTCTTTTGAAACCAAACCTAAAGTGTCCTAGAAAGTCAAGCCAGCAAGAGACAGAAAGTCTATGGCCTGACACCATTTTTGGTAGATGGGAGTCCATCTGTACATTTTGAAATATAGAAGAGTTTCTGTGCGCATACTTCTGAAATCAGATCTTGGGCATCTTCCAGACTCTGGAAATGGTCTTAAGCAAGAATCCCTCAAGATTTTTCCCCAGATAAATCAGTTGTGAAAGCTTTGTTTCCAGAGGTGAATGGCTTTCAGTTCTTCATGTGATCTAGTTCCAGGGCTTCTCCTAAGTTTCTCAAAATTTATATTTTACTTCCAGATGTGCATTAGTTGTAATAGGTACTCATTTGTTTGCTCTTCCTTTATTGAAGACATGTTTCTGGTACTTTCCCTGGAGTGCCAGAATGCTGCAGTGATAGCAAGATTCTATTTGAGGATGGCAATTTCAAATGGAAACAAAAGCTATCAATGAGAAACAGAATGAAGAAACCATATAGGGGAAGGAAAAGACTGCTAGAGATGACATATCTATATCTACATCTAGATATAGATATAGATATAGATAGATATATAGATATAGATGGGATGTATAAGGAAGCATAGCAAACAGACCATGAGTAAAAAATATTTGGGAGAGGTCTTTTCATATTCTACACTTCTATTACATGTCAGTATCTGAGAAGTTCGCTTTTTTCCAGCATATAAGAAAGGTAGTTTCCTCTTCCTGCCATGGGTGGCCAGGAGAGCTGCAGGGACTGCAGTGTTGAGGACAGCAACTACAGAGCTTTGATCAGCTCATTCTACCTCTGGACAAACAGTCACCAGCACCGCAAACATTGTTTAGTAAAAGAAAAAAATGACACACCAATTTACAATTTCTTTTACAAAACAGCCTGCTTTCCCTGTAGTACCCAACAGTCATGTAGTCACTCAGATGATATGAACTGGCCAATCTCGCAATGGAATCAGAGACTATTTAATAGCGTAGAGGTCAAATAGGCAAGGTCAGCAAAAACAAGCACAGATTTTAAACATTACAGAATACAAAAGTTTAAATTTCATGCTTATTCACCAAAAAGTACGACATTAGCTATGAGTTACAACTGGAGAATCTAAGCAGTACTGTGTATAAATTAATAGCTTTGCATGCACATGAATTACTTCAAAACCTTCCAGTGCCAAAATAAGCAGTAAAAGAGATTTGTAAACATGGATGTGGTATCATTAATCTTTTCATTGCTTGCTGTCATAGAACTGACTTGTATTATTAACAAATGATTTGATACATAACTCTATATTACCATGATTTTTCCTACACAGGAATGTTCTTAGAAACAGCTGTTAAATACTCTTACTGTCATAGCAGGTTTGAGCGTAAAGATTTTGGTTAGTTCTTTGTTCACATCCTCTGCCTGTAATATGGATGAGAGGCACAGATGACTGGGCGGACAGATTTGACTCCGTGTTCTGTTATCTAGAACAGTCTCCAGCACAAAAGCTGGTGTTAAGTTATTACCGTATTTGTGATCAACAGTGTATCTGGCAACAAGAAAGGTACTAAATACATTTTGACATTTTGTGACAAATAGGACAATTCAAAGAGATAAGATTTAACAGAACCTTGAACTACCTGGAGACTAAGTAGGCTGGTGATAGGTAAAGACAGCTTGAAGACAGGCTGGAAAAGGTCCTGAAAAGCTATACAGTTTTTCAAAAGTACTTTAGACTGCTCCGAAATTTAGTTTGACCAAAGACAGAAAGACTTGTTTTCTATTTTATGAACCTGAACTACATTTCTATAGTTCAGTTTTGATTTTTGGCTTCCAATAAATCTAAAAACCTTCAAAGACACTAAAGATCAAGTTGCTAGGCCTCTTTGCTGATGGTGACCCCAATACTGCTGTTGATATTTATTGACTGCTGAAGGTTTCTTTGGCTTTTTTATATAATTGCGTAAATAGCTGCTGTACTATTTTTTCCATTTTAAAAAAATAATTTTTAAGACTCCTGAATGTGTTTTATTCACTCTAAATAAACAGCACATCTCAAACAAACATCTTTACCTACAGTAATAAAGATATGGCTTTACTACAATTACTCATTGATTTGTGTCATATTAGCAAGAGTATTTTGAGCCAAAAAAAAAAGGGGGGGGGGGGGGGAGACAGAAACATACAGAATTACACAGCTTTATTTCTAAATTAAAATCAGTTTAACTGGATGATGCACAAACATTTACAAGAATGTCATGTCATTCCAGCAATAAACTGCAACTAGATCCTACTGGGGAATTAGGTCAATTGTATTGCACTTGAAGGAAAACTACTTGGAAAGAAATAGATAGATGTCTGCTGTGGTGAAGAGTCAGCAAAGTAATGTAAGCCTATATATACACAGAAGGTATCCTATTTTCCCTCTACTGATTTTTTTTTAAATTTCTTTTCTTAAAGAAGGTGGGCCTAATGCTATTTTCAGCTGCTGGGATTGTGATGTCTTACTCAACATTATGAATCTTACTCCCAGAGCTGGATGTGTAAGATTTAAACCTATGGGTATCACAACTGTCATTAGTTCTGAAACAGTTTTCACTAGAACGGGTTTTTCTCAGAAAATGTTGGTTTCATATAAAACCTACTGCTGGTCAGTTTCAAACACAACAGTAATGAAAAAATTAGAACTTGTTATAATAAATGTTTTAACATTGCTGTAACAGAAAGCCTGAAACTTTCATTTAAAAAAAATATTTTTTGCATCACCAATTTTTCTAATAACTGGAAGCAGTCTATTACAAATTCATTTTTCAGGCAAATTCAAATTGTTTGAGAATTTTCTTAGAATTCAAACCTACATTTTGAAATATTAGCATTTCCTATGGAGCTCCCATTCTAACTCTCCCACTCTGCTACATATCACTGAATTAGTTAGTCTTGAACACTGCATTCTCAGATATTTTTAAAAAAATACATTATCTCAGACAGTAATTTCTTTTGCTGTAGTGCTGGAGTATGAAATACTTCCCTGGGTATTCTGCATGGAAAGGAGATGGCACCGCATGAAAACTTAATGCTGTGCCCAGGGTATGATGCATACAAAGGGAGATGCAGAGCTGAACAGGGATGGGGCAGGAGAGACACAGACTGCACAGCTGCCACCATGTGATTCAGATTCTTATGCCACATCAGCTCACGGGGATGGTGAGAAACAAAACACTCCTGCCTCTCCTGCTTTCCCAGTAAATCCACATCATACTGCATCTATTCCCACTGGTTTTTAATTCATTTGTGTGAGTAGCTATATATTATTTTCCCACTTGGGAATGAAAGTCAAGGTGCACTAAAGGTAGCAGCTGGGTTAGTGGATACAGCGACAATTTAAACATCCCTGTTGGGCTCAACTAACTATTAGTTAATAATGTAAAGAGATGCCCAAAGCAGCAGGTACAAGAGAGATCATGTGGCCTTTGGGATGGTAAATCTGTTACACTCCCTTCTTGTTTTCTCTTTCCAGAGGCTGTAACACAGTCTTACAGGACTGCAAGAGATATTTCAAGTGAAATCCAGTGTCTCTGCATTTCTCATTTTTGGATATTTAATTGTATTCTGCAGTTTCTTCTGGCTTTTCTGCAGGAAAGTATGATTCAGGAAAGTCTGATTCAGAGAGGCAAATAGGTGAATCTGTCCTTCCAGACACATTGTATGGCAGAAACGTCTAGAGGATTATTTTTAGAGTTATTTCTGAGGTAGCATATACAAAAACCAAAAAGGTGAAGCCAGCTGAAAACACATTCAGTAGGAAATTAGGGGAACTCAGCTAACCAAAGTGAATCAGAACAACCATATAAATTTTTCTATTACAAATCCCTCATTCATAGTAAAGTCATGCTTCACATATATATTAATACATGTTGTTGTGTATATTTTTGAATGGTCCAATAAGAAAAAAAAACCCTACATGCTCACTGAAAGCCTCAAATAAAATTCATATTTTATTATTTCATATATATATACATGTGATTTCATATATATAGTATTTCATATTATTCAAACAAAATTCCTTAACAATTTAATCTCCTCAGGTTTATTGAAAATAGCATTTTTGCTAAGGAAGTCCTAATGACTAATACCTATGGATTGGAGATAGGATTTTTCTCTAGTTGGATATTCAAATGATATCTATCCAAGTGAGGTGAGGCCTTACAAGTGGAGATTTCAGTGGAATAGTCCCTGCCTATGTACTACTTTGTTCCGCTGTCTTTCTTTTGTCAAGTGTGTTCTCATGTAATCCAACCTTTTGAAAGCAGAATTTACATACAACTCCTGGTCATTGGAATAAGTGCTGAGAACAACTCAAAGCCTCCAGGTGAAACCTCTGTCCCAGAGCTCAGAAGCAGTGGAACCAGAATGAAGACTTTGGTGATTTCTTGATTTGTGTAGGGGTAAAAAGACACACAGGCAGAGACAGAAACATTCAAAGGAAATCACAGTTCTTCAGTCTTTACATTTGGCTCCTAACTGTCCAGCACTGATGCACTCCTGTTGTCTTTGTGGTTTTGCTTGGTGTGCTTAATCAAGTGATAAAAGTGATATAGTTGTATAGTATTATAATCTTATGTAAAAAAATGAATCTATTTAAGCAGAGTAAATTAAAGCTCTGGTTCTTATTCCCATAAAATGAGTCCATTTAATTTATTTTCAATTTAGTTCATCCTGGATATAGAGACTGCTGTACAAACAAATAAAGACACTCCCCATACTGTTCCTGTTTGTCATTACCAGAATACTATCTCAAAAGACATCTGTTAATATTTTTAAACAAATTATAATCTGCAAGGAAATTTTCAACAACAAATGAATTTGTTTGTTTGTATTATATGTTCCTCAGAAATCTTGAGCACTTGGATTCAACATGCTTCAAAGAAAATAATTTGGTTCACACAATGAAGACACATTGCTCAGGGACATGGCCCATTTTTCTTTTTAAAGCCCAAATGGCTTTACAGAGTTAGGAATTTGCTGTCTGCAAGTAGAGTGAGCTTGCAACTGCCACTGCAGGCAGGGAAGCCTCCAGATGACACAGGGCACTGTGTATCACCGCAGTGTTGTCAGCAGACCTAGCGCCCGCCAACCCCAAGTGCCAAGGCAGCAGTAAGTGCAAATAGATAGCCCTCTGCAGCTGCCTGTCCTCCATGGCATGCCAGGCAGCCTGCTTCTCTCTTGATTTGGACAGACAATGATTAGATGTCTAGCTGTAGGTCCCACCTCCACAACATTCTCTTGCAACTTCTTCCTAGTTCATCCAATTTGAATTCCTCTTTCTTGAGCATGTATCACTTTCATACCCTACACCACAACTAGGATCATACTTCTGCCTTGCCATTTATACTTCTTTACCCAGACAGGAATAACCACATATCAAACTGTCAGGAGTCACCAGTTACTTTCTCACAACTGCAAAGGTTGTCTCGTCCTCCCTTTTCATAATTTCACACTTCATACTCATGCATTTTGACATTCAGAACAAACTTTTCTTCTGATCAGTTTGAATTTCCACTCTTAGTATACTTTATTTCTGCCATTGATATAATTCTGTGTGGTTAATCATCCAATTAAGTTAGGATATCTTTCTCACAACTTTTTTCCATTAATTTGAATATAAATTCCAGATAGTTTTTGCACATATTTCTTGAAGAAATTCAGAGTTTCCTTTGTATTTCAGTCCTAGAGCTCAACATGTAATGTCATTAGCCTGTTCCTTTTGTTTATCTATATTTTTCATTGAAGTTCAAGGTATGAATTATAAATGTACTTATATCTATTGTCCTGTTCACTACTACTAAGTTCTACTTTCTCTGACTGATTTTGATAAGAAAAGATTATTTTTTAATCTGTTTTATCACTTATGTCTTTATAATCTGTAAACCATTTAACTGACTTACCTTTACTTGTGCCTCAGTCTTCCTTGAACAGCACATAACATTCAACACCTGTGTTCCAGTGGGAAATACTGTATTTCTTTTAGCCTGTAACATTTACTTTCATTTCCTAAAGAAGAAGTCCTGGCTCATCTATTTTTTGGCCCTTTGAGGTACCAAAAGTTCAGTCTTGCCATGTAATACACAGAATCACAGACTTACAGCATTGCTGAGGCTGGAAAGCACCTCTGGAAATCATTTAGTCCAACTCCTCTGCTCAAAGCAGGGTCATCTAGAGCAGATTGTCCAGAACCATTAATGTTTGCTCAGGTTTTGAATAAATTCACAGACTGACATTTCTCTGCCTCACTGGGTAATCTCTTCCAGCATTTGACAATCACCAAAATTAGGGGAAAAAAAAAAAAAAAGAAAAAAAAAAAAAGAAAAAAAAAAGAAAAAAAAAAAAGAAAAAAGTGGTTTGTGTGTGTGTGTGTGTGTGTGAAAGGAATTTTCTGTATTTATTATAACTGTACAGTGTTTCTTATTCACTGAGTACAGAGTTTAAGTAGAGGCAGGGAAAAGTAACACGTGTTTTGACCTTGTTACATGGAGGGAAAGTGTTTTTATTAAAAAATGTACTGCCTTCTCAGGTAGACCTCATATCTTTAAATAAAACAAAACCTGTTGTTGTTCAGAAGGAAAGAACTGGCAGTGTGAAAAGAGGAGAAAGTTGGTGGAAGAGAAGGAATAGTCTAGCAGAAATTTCACAGCTGGAGTTGGAGCAAAAGTAAAAAGTTTACACAAGTTTACTCACAGGGTCATTCAGAAGACTAGTCGAAAAATAAAAGGGATGATGAAATCTTTGTGTTACTGAACACAATGTTGAGACTTCTAAGATGTGAACAGTATGTGGGTGGTATCTGATAATGTTTTAAAAATATAAGTCTTCATAATTTTTCATGCCATCCTTTCTCTAATACAGAATTATTGAAGTTAAAACTCCAGATCTTTAAGCCTGAAACTGAGTTCTTCCAGTTCTGCAACGCTTCAGAGTGAAGCCACAAGGAAGATGTGTATACAAGCCAGCAATTTTGGTACCTCATAAATTTGGAGGGGAACTTTTGTACAGGTTGCTGAGCTGTGAGTGGAGCCACCATTTGGACAAAGAGGATATCCTGGAACAGCTCTGTTCCTCATACTGTTCTGCCTGCTGCAACCCAAATTTTACCTTTAGACTTGTCTTGTAGAGGACCACAGGAGGCAGAAGAGTATTTTCTGCTACATGAGTCTCATATGACAAGATCTATGATATATCCTATGGATCACTTACTTTTCCCAGTCTGAACCAAATATTTTTAAAGACTTCATTTTCATGTGGCAATCATCAAGAAGCAACAATGAACAGGTCTTCTGACTCCTTTTCCTTTTGAGAAAGCTAAAGGTGAGGGAAAAGCTGGGTCTTCAGAAACAAATCTGAACCAAATACTTAGATAACATGTCACAGGGGGAGATATAAAGTGATTTCTACAATATAGCAAAATCTGAAGGGAACTGAAATATGTGCGTGTAGACATATAGGTATCTGCTATTGAACAGTGAGCTTTCCATCTGGAAGGACATCTTATTACATCATAGGCTTGTCATGGTATATGATTCTGAGTGAAGCTTTCACACTTGGGTTACATCTACCTGGACCTATCTCCTGGCATTTAAGGCACAGGAACATAACAATTATACATAAACCTACATAATGCCAATAGATGTTTAATAAGCTCCTATAAATAGGCATTCTTCTGAAGAAGCAAATAACTACATAGGGAGGAGAGAGTTGTTTTCTTTCAACATGAAACTTTGCTAGATTTAGGGTGGGGGTTCAAATCCAGATTTGCATATATCTGGTGTTAGATAACTAAATAAACAGAGCAACTTGACAACACAGTCAATGGAGCCTGGAACGCAGCAACATTTGGTCACCTGAACTGACTCCAGACTCCATTTAGCTGTCTTGACTGAGGCCTTGATTCACTTCTCTAACCACTGGTGCCTACTGGCAACAGAAACTTGCCTGGCTGTCCAGGGTGCTGAAAGAGGACCTAAGGAGACTCACCTGACTTTCTGGAATGGCTATTGAAGGTCAGGCAGGATCCCTTAAGGCATCTTAAATGGCCCCAGGCATTGCTAAGATAACTGAATTATGCCATAACACCTTTTATCTTTTAACTGAAGGAATCTTCTAAATTAGTCATGATGGTCCCAGTTGACTGTTATGAAAATTTCCTTCCGTAACTATTATATCAGTCAGTCTTTATAGTATGAACTTGTATTAACTTTGCTAATATACATTACACACTGCAATGTAATGGAGTAGGGGAATTTTACTGGTGATTTTGGTATTGTTCATGTTAAGTAAAACAAACTGAAGGACACCACCTCATTGCAAGGAGCAGAAGGACAGTACAACCCTGGAAATAAGTACTTCGCTTCTCAGAATCCTACAATTGTCCATGAATGATAAAAGATACCCCTGGACAACCAAGTTAACACTAGCATCCTAATACATCTTTGAAACCCTCCCAGCATTGTCTGGAAACATAGAGAGTAACTACAGAAAGACCAAATCCAGAGGCATCTGAATCAATAGACAAGAAGCAAGAATGCTGACAGATGATAACGCTGCAGAAAAAATAGTTGCTTTGTGAAGTTTCACTACGATTAGTAATCAGTAGCATGTGTGTTAGTGATCAGTCAAATTGTGTTGGACCTGACCGCTTGAAAGGTGTAAGAACCCTATGTAAAGCCACCTTTGGGGTGCTGCAATTTGTCTGGGACACTTCATGTGCATGAATAAATCCTTACCCTTTTAATTCTATACTTAGTGTTCTAGCCTCTCTCCTCAGTCAGCACAGGCCAGTTGTAAATTTTTGTAACACGACCCACACCTATTTCAAAAGGAAATATGTTGTTCACCTGAAATATTTTCCCAGCTCTATTGCTATTTCTAACTGAAGTGATTTACAAACTTGGTTCCAGACAAGATAAAACTGCCAAGTCAGCAAGATCCTGGGGATGATGTTGTCCCACCTTTCTTTTAGTGAGTAAAGCAAAGATATTGAATATTTACAGTCTCTAAAGCTAGGTTTAAAAAAAACAACAAAACATCATCTTGTGGAAAGTGCAACCTCCTGCTTTCAAGTAGATCTGCCTGACTCAGAGTGCAGCATACAGGATAGCAAAAAGAGCACAGTAAAAGCTGAGCAAACATTTTATATTATCTATCATACAAGAAGGTTATAACTTCCCCTATGACCACAGTTTTAATTATAGAGGAATAAGAATATGCTTTCATGGACCTTAAATATTGCACATAATCCTTCTTCAAGAGAAAGTACCGTATTAGAGAGCTTGAATACAGCTGAAATATGCATGCTTGAATTACTGTGCAAAAGGCATGTGACTCCTTCATCCTGTAACTGTTAATTCTATGTTAGCCACTAGACCATATGACATATTTTGGCCTCTTATTTAGTAAAGCAGCAAGATCTTACCAATTCCTATTTCTAAGATTGATTAACTGTATATTTATGTGCTAGCGTATTCCAAAAGCAATGCTATATATAGATATATATTTGTACATATATATTGATAGCCATACATATACACAACAGCAGTCACATTGCTCTGACATTGAGATCTTTTCTTCTAGAAAGAAGCACAAGCTGATCCCAGCTTTGAAGCCATGGACATATGGTTAATGCAACTCATCTGCTTTTCTTATGCTGTGGTCTAGGGACTTTAAGATTCTGCAATCACAGTGTCAAGGTCTGTCCTGTAATTCAGTGCTTTCTTCTACAAGGAAGTTTGCCCAGCTCAGAGTCTTACTCTACCAGCACTGCAATCCAAACAAACAAGTCCTTTTGGCTCTCTCTACAATACCTAGACTGCATTTCATTCCCATTTTTGTTGGGTTGTCTTGGGGTATTTTTGATGTACTGTTGGGCAATAGCAGTGTTTAGTCCTGGCTCAGCTGTGGCATGCCCTGGCCACAGTAAGGAAATTCCATTTGCAGTAGAGGAGTCATTGCAGGAATATCTCTATTATCCTAATAAAATTCATTGTAGTTACCAGACAAATAATATTCTGATAGTTTTTAAGTCTTGGATCCAGAGCAGCTGTCACTTCAAACAGCAAATTTACAAGCTTTGGATGTAACTGATATTTCAAAAGTGCAAATTTCCTCACATTCTGCCCTTTCTTGGTAGATATATGTCATCCTTCAGAGATGTAAGTACTTCTTCCTTGCTCAGAGTGCCAGAAGGTGGAAATCAGAAACTGCTCTTAATAAAGGGACATACATCCTTCAATATGGACTGAGCAAACCAGCGCATTCCCAATCCAGCCCTTGGTCATTTTTAGTCATGGCAAATTTAAGACTAATGAAGCAGTTCCTTATAGACATAGCAATTCCCCCAGCTAACTTGTCCTCAAGAGCAATTATATTTAAGCTGTTTTTAAATCACAAAGGAAACACTCCTAGTTTCCTATTCTTATTAGGATGTCTGCAAAGTTGTCTGCATTCTAGCCTCCAGCGGTCGGAAACTGCTGTGTCATTTGGCTTTCTTTAATGCTTGCCCATGTTAGAAAGGAAATAACTGAATTATTTCAGGAGCTGAAGAAGAAGAAAATATACCAAGATAATTAACGTCAAGTAGCAAGACTGTCAAGAAGAAAATGTAAGTCATGTGGCTCACCCTTCCTTTCTGCCTTATAGTCTAAGTGCGGAAGGGTCCAGGCACGTGCCCTCATTCTTGTGCTCTGCCTTATGCTTTAGCTTACCACAGCTTTAGACAATAACTTCTGCCATCCAACCTCTTCCTGTACAGACAGGTTCTACATTTTCTCATTTATTCCTCACCAAGCAGTTTGTTCAAACAGCTTATACATTGCTCTCATTACTACTTGTATGGCTCTTTTTATATTTTTTTTAACCATCATCTTGCTGACGTGACTCTCTGTAATGCTTTACAAATGAGCACATGTATCTGGCTTGATCTGTCTCAACACTCTTTACAATTATAACACCCATCAGCTGTATTTGAAGCACCTAACCTGAGACAGGAATTCAATCTATTTCACGGCTCCCAGAAACACTACCTCAAACAGAAGACACCTCCTTGTTCAGCCAGATGGTTTAAAGTTTTTTAAAGTTATGGGCTGCATGTCCTGAATACAAACTGGGACTCAGAGAGGAACTTGTAGCATCACAGAAAATCAGTACAACTTAAGTCCAAAACTCTCATTTTAGATGCCACTGTATCGGACTTCAGCAACTAGTTTGAGTGGTCTGGATTTAAGATAAGCACTGACCATCAAAACATCTGAATATCACGTTCTTGACTTCTCCCTTTCCCAGCAATCTCTACAAAGGTTTATAAAATTTACAGGAAATGATATCTGAACTAATTAGAAATGAAAAATCCAGTCATTCTTTTCATGTCCATTTGATTTTGAACTTCATATTTACCACATTCAGTTCAAGTTTTGAAGTCAGTAGTACTAGAGCTAGCCTTAAACAAGAAACCCCTTATTAACATTCACAGACATCTATCCCACCATCACGAAAAGAGATGACCAATGCTGGTGGCACTGTGCCAGTTGGCTGATTTTACATTAGCAAGTAAACGGTGTGTTGACATTTTATCTCTTAGTCAGTAAGACAAAGAACACAACAATGTAAACATAACTAATAACTTTTTATTGGACTAACTAAAATAATAGTTAAAAGGTAATGCATACAATGCTTTTTTAAAAGCATGGGGAAGACTGGATGAAGCTCTCAATTCATTCTTTCTCACTTTTCCGACAAGAAGCAAACCTGGAGGATGTGTGAATACTTGTGCTTACAACAAACAAATACACAGATAGTGTTATGCTATTGCTTTGTTCTTATTTTCTCAATATTAATATGCGTTGTATAACCTCTGAAAGATTCTGGTACAATGTAAGAATTTAATGCAGTATGATTTTTTATGTTTAATGCATTATGATGAGCTGTTTCTTACACTATGATTCAGATTTTGCCAAAACTCATAAAAAAGGAGATAACAGCAACAAGTCCATAGTGAAAAAAATGTAAAACGTTGTTGTTTTTCCGGGAGGTCTGAGCCCTATGCAATTCTTCCAAGGACAGCAAATATTTCCAGTATAGCACTGTAGTTCAACAAGTTTTTGAGGTTCAATATGCAAGCAATGCAGCACAGTAGCACAGCAGCACAGCACCATGTCATGCCCAATTAATCTTGCCAAGAATGCACTCTTCACCCAGGTATTTCCATGATGTGCCCAATGCAACCATGAACCGTGAGAATATTTCCCACAGGGTTCTGCACTTTGCTGTGTGGATCCATCACTTGAGTTAGGCGTTATGAAACAAACATTGTTTATGAAAGACTATTAGCATAAATATTTTATTAAAACTGATAAATAGGGAGATTTTGCTTGCTTCCATGTGAACGGTCTCCTCAGTTCCATACTCTAACCAGCAATGGGAACTTAAAATACTTCTGTACTTCAAAAGAATTTGTAAAAGAGCTTGCTGGAAGGTGCAGGGAAATTGATTGTCTCCAGATAGGTCCATTCACTGTGCAGTTTCTGAATGGAGAATAGCAAGCTGAGAAGTATTACATATTAAGAACTAGTTTCTGGTTAGCATAACACAAGATTTTGTTACAAATACAAGGATAGTTCCAATGGTTTTCAATCTAGCAGCAGCCCCTCAAGAAACTTTGATCAGACTGCATCAATTGATTTTAAAGTCGAGAATTTTTTCTTGCTGAAAATGCCACATGGTTCCTTCTGATTACTAGAGCACTTCCAAAGTGCTTCCACTAGATCATCTGAAGTGAAACTTTGCCTGAGGCAATTTTGAAAATGTCAGCAATTTCAAGTAGTTTGGCAGATCTCTAGTTCTTTCCCTGTCATTACTTCATCTCCCAGTCTCCTCAAAATGTTGAAATTAAGCTGGAGCTGTTTTTCTCAGTACAAGAGCATACGTAATTACCAGTTGTGATTCCAAAGATCAAGATCAAGTGTCTGGATGTGGCTGCTGTTGTGTTTTGTGGAAGAAAAAATGAAAACAGATGCCCCAAAAAAGCTGGAAGTACAAAATTTTAGAAATCTGCTGTACCTTCAGGGTTAAACTTAAGTTACATTGTCAGAAGTTTTAAGAAAGCTCTTGTGAGCTTTAAAATGCTTTTTGCACTGAGGGGAATGATATCCTAAAGTTAGCAAGGCAGAATCACCGTAACTTGCTGCAAGCATCATCTGCCATCACAGAACCACCATAGACCTGACACTGGGACCATTTCCTGGGAGCAGAACAACAGTTTTCAGGCAACTTTCTTTGCACACTGTGAGTGAATCTGATTCCTCAGAATCTTTACTAAAGTAAACATTTATATGAATTACAAAACATTGTGGGAAATAGCTTGTGCAGTAGAAAGAACCCAATAAAACTTACTCATATAAAATGGAAAGCCATATAGCAGTACAATATGGTAGTAAACATCAATTTTATATAAAAAATTATACGGATATAGCACAGTAATGGAAATACAACATGAACTAGTTACAATTCACAATTAAACCAGCCTGACTAGCTTTCTTTATTTAAATAATCAGTTCAAGTTCATTTCTGTGCAATATATTTAGGAAAAAAAATTTTATTGTGGCTTTTGCGTTTTCACTTACCAGGGTTTAGGGGCCACTCTATGCCTAACACTGGACAAAAGCTATAATAAAAAAAATAAATATGTAATCTCTTCCCCAAAGATGTTACAGACAAAGATCTGTATCACAGCCCCTTGCATTAGTTCAAAGAAGACCTGAATGCATGGTCGTTCTGAGTTTTGACCACAGCCTGGAGAGTCCTAACCATCCCCAGACCCGTGCTACTCTTTCTGCGAGAATTTGTCTGTAGCTTGTGAATAAGAGTTCCTTTTTATCTTGCCCTCTTCTCCTTGCATTTCTTCCCAATAAGCCACACTGAGGTGTGGTCTTGTGCTGTATGGTCAGTGGCAAAACTGAGTCACCCTGGTTTAGTTTCCTCCTTTCTTTAGCTTCTCAGGATCCATTTAGTATTAGCCGAAAATATCCTTCAGGTTACTTTATTTCTATAACCATCTTCCACTGAGTTATAAATATTTTCTATTGCTAGTTCCTGCAGAAAAGGAGCTGTAGGCAAATTTAGGCACTTAGGTAAGGTACTTAACATTATAGATACTTTAGGGTCCCTGCATATTAAATGAAAAGACAGGATTGATTAACACTTGGATGAGCAGGACTCAGGTCATCTAATTTTAGATAACCACAGTATAAATATATGTTAGCTGAGCTACACTCAGTATTTTAGACTCTTCATTGGCAATGGAAGGAAATAAGCATCTGCATTCAGATCAACTACACACTCAAGGTACCAAAACCAGATATCTAAAGTGTGGTAAAGTATTCCTACTATCTCTCTTCATATCTGTTCCTGACTAAGCAAGGAGTTTAGCTTCTAAGTTAGACGACTACAGCCCTTACCTGGTATGAAGTGGTACCTCTGCACAGAATCCCTGCTCACAAAAAGCAGAATGTATCACCAGCTGCTGCACAAAAATAAGCATATACTTCCCAAAGGAGCCCTGTGCTGCACTGCTTCAATTTATGTGCTTTTAAAAAGGAAGTTATTGTAAAAGTGCCAGTTTCCAATAGTCAGATTCTGCCACTCTCTTTGCATAAGCTGAGTTCTATTAAGTAATTTAAAGAATTAAATTCTGATCCTACTAAAACTAAAACCAAACCCAAAACTCTGCCTGATTTCAGTGATGCCAATCATAGAATCATAGAATCATAAAATCATAACATCATAGAACCATAGAATAGTTTGGGTTGGAAGGGACCTTTAAAGGTCATACAGCGCAACCCCGTTGCAATGAGCAGGGATGTCTCCAACTAGATCAGATTGCTCAGAGCCCCATCCAATCTGACTTTTAATGTTTCCAGAGATCAGGCATCTACCACCTCTCTGGACAACCTATTCCAGTGTTTCACCAACCTTCTTGTAAAACGTTTCTTCCTTATATCTAAATTCATTGAGTTTAAAACCATTACCCATTGTCCTATTGCAATAGGCTGTCTCATGCCAGTCTAGACCAAAGCGTGGTTCTATTTGTATTCTCAGGAACAGAATTAAGACTCAAAATGGAGACAAGAGCCAAGGAACTTTATTTGCCCAACAATAAATCTGCGAATGCAAAGGGAGAGAGAGAGTGAGAGATAAAGAGAGAGAAAAGAAGGAAAGAAAGAAGCAAAGTAAAGGAAAGAGTTCAAAGCAATAGCTACCACCCCAGGGCTGCGGCATCCCAACAGTCCGATTCATTTTCAAGTCCAGTGGGGAAACGTTCCGCCCTATGCCAGTTGGCTCCATTTTTTATAAGGTTGTTACAAGCCGTTCTGCTCAACCACACCCTCCACCCGGCAATGGTGTACATGCCCAACATCAAGGGGCCTCCAGGCACCTTGACCCCCCTGACTCCAAGTCTGGGTACATGCACAGGGGTTTGGTCAAGTTTTGCAGGGTCAGCCTTCCCCATTGCTCCATGGCGTCAGTCGGTTTCCTCCTTTAACAATGTATAGATAAGTCTCTGCAGTGGCAGTGGTGTTATCTTCCTGCCTTAAATCTCTTCTGTGGCAGTAGTCATTCACAGTGGTGATGGCATGAGGTCCCTGCCATAGCACTGTCGAGACAATACATCTGCTGTGGCGATGGTGAGTCTCATCAACGCAGTTTCTCACACAGGCCCTGCTAAAAGGTTTGTCCCCATCTTTCTTATAAGCCCCATTTAGGTATTGAAAGGCTGCAATGAGATCTTCCCAGAGCCTTCTCTTCTCCAAGCTAACCAGCCCCCACTCTTTCAGTATTTCCCCAAAGGAGAGGTGTTCTATCCCTCTCTGGTCATTTTGGTGGGCCTCCTCTGGACCCACTCCAACAGGTCCATGCCTTTCCTGTACTGAGGACTCGAGAGCTGGATGCAGTACTCCAGGTGGGGTCTCACCAGAGTAGAGTAGAGGAGCAGAATTATTTCCCTTGGCCTGCTTGTCATGCTTCTTTTGATGCAGCCCATGATATGATTGGCCTTCTAGGCTATGAGCCCAGAAGCACATTGCGAGCTCATGTCCAGCTTTTCATCCCCCACTACCCAAAGTCCTTCTCAGCAGGGCTGTTCTCAACGGCTTCATCCCCCAGCCTGCATTGATACTGGGGGTTGCCCCAACTAGGTGCAGGACCTTGGACTTGGCTGTGTTGAACCTCATGAGGTTCACATGGTCCCACTTCTTGAGCTCATCAAGGTCCCACTGGATGACATCCTGTCCCTCAGGTGTGTCAACCACATCACTCAGGTTGGTGCCATCTGTAAGTTTGTTGAGGGTACACTCAATCCTTGATGAAGGTATTAAAGAGTACTGATCCCAAGACTCCACCAAATTTACTGTGCATTTTCCAAATTTTCATATCTTCTTTTTCTGTCATTATAATACTATACTTACACATAAGCAACTTAGGAAGTAGTTTGTAAGCTGTCTTATTGTGTCTTATCATTGGAATAGTATTTACAAGTAATGATCAAGGCCTGATTCCATCAAAACTTTGACACAAGTCACCAAGTCTATGGTGAGTTTTACTTAATGATGAAGTATATATATTCAAGTTCTGTCAAAACACTAAGTACAAACTGAGATTTTTTATTATGGAAGATAATCAGACTTCAGAAAAGTTACAGAACTGAAACACAGGTTCCAAAATATTTCTGAAATTTAGCCAGAATGCCTCACAAAAGTACTTACCAGGACAATTCATGATCCCACCCTCATGTCTAGACAGTGTCTTTCCTAAACTACATTTCCCATCATCCACCACAATCTATCACAGTTAAATCAGTTCTGTCATAGGCAATGGCGCATGACTGGTAATAAAGTTTGCAGGTCTAATACTAGGCATAGAAATGCAAAGAGGTTACAGCCAACACCAAGTGTGATGAAACACTGCACTAGCACTACAAGAGGATCAAAATATTTCTTTTTTCTTTCAAATTTTTGAAGTTTGAAGTGGTTTGTGTGAAAACAAAAAAATACTTTAAAAATAAAACCTTCACTTTCCAATGAGAAATGTTTATCAACAGTCCTACAGTTTAAGCGCTTCTCAGAGCAACTAAGAAGCAGCATTAAATGAAGTTTTCTCAAAGGCAACAAGTAGGCAAATAACCAAGGCACAGAAAGAAAGCTATTTGAACAAGGATATAGAACAAACCCATTCTCCTTTGGTTTTCACAGAGGCACTGATAACTTAACCTTATTAAGATGTTATTTAGAAGATCTACAACAATACATGGTTTGTCTGCTGTTAAAGGTCAAAAGGATGAGTCAGTCATGAAGGCATTTAAACATCTGTTTTCAAGGGGAACGGATGAATTTAAACATTAATGCTTACTGATTAAAGCAATTCTTTAGCAAAACATGTTGCAATTCACCTATTTCCCATGTGATTTTCACATGGCAGCAATTCAGCTGTGTTTCCTTTCCTGAGAAAAACAAAGCACAGCCAAGTAATGTAAAAATTATAATATTCATTAATCAGTAGTAAAACTATTAATTCCCTGAAAAATGCACTTAATTGACCAGTCAAATGTGTAAGGATTATAAATATATTTTCAGATTCTGTTCTGGTTTTTTCTTAAACAAAAATGTTAAAAAGACATTTTAATTTACTTTTTTCCAGATCTAAAAGCATTCAGCACAGTACATAACTCATTATTCGGCACTATGCATAGCTCATCATTCTTTAAGCCTACAAGTTCTAACTGCAGTTCTGACTTTAGATCTCACTTGTGCTATCTTCCAGTAACACCACTGTAGATAGAATTGCTTTCTCTGTATAAGTCTATACAGAAAGGGCTTTAATATGGCAATAACCGTGGGGAATTTTTAAGGGTTTTCCATGTCTTAAGGAAATGTTAATGCTAAAGTCTTCAAGATACAGAAAAGAGAATTCTGAGAAGAAACTAGATTTATTATTGGTCCTGTACCTAACTGACAGGTTTCAAAATGTAGCTGTCAGCAGGTATTTGGAAAATGCATATTATACAGACATTGTCCAGGTGAGGTCCTGCAAGCATGTCTTTGATGCCACATGATTTTCCTACTAATGAACTATAAACATAAGCCCTTACTGCTAGAGACTGCAAATAACACAAAGATTAAGTGTAATTCATAATAAAGAGCTGATGTTACCAACTTCAAGAAAAATAAAGAAAAACATGCTTTTCAAATATCACCAGACTTGAAGATACAAATCTATGACAGAGCACTCTATCCTTGGAAGAAACATGTCTGAGAATGACTTGGGGGCCATGGTAGATAACCAACCTGAGAGCTCCAGCAATGACCTGGAAGCTGGAGAAAAGAAAACTGTCCTTGGTCATATAGCTGGCACAGGGCTGCTGGATGCTGGGTTCAAGCCAAAGGCTGCTCAGCTGGAAGAGGTTCAGAGTAGAGCTCTGCAAATGATTACAGCAGTGGGTCATGGACTTTTATCCCCTGTGACCCTCTTCCCAGAACTTCAATCCCTCATCCATTTCCACTTCTGAGTTTGCAGTTCCAGTGGGAACAACAAAGCCTTATTCATTCAGAAACCACTACATTACAGGGCTTAAGAACTTGTCTGAGACTGAAAGACACAATAAATTACTTCAATCCAGGTAACTCAGAGGCACACAGCAGTAGTTCTTTTTCACAGGCCGTAATTATTTGCACAGGGAAGAGAAGCTTGATAATGGAGGACTTCACAGAGTTATGACAAACTTATCTTTCTAGGAAGAATTAGCCTGTCTGGTTTCTCTTTGGAGCAGTCAAATGACATACTGCAATGATTTACCAACATCTCTTAATGACACTTTTAAGTCAAGATTTAAAGAATAAATAAATAAAAATGCTGCATTTCAAACAGGACTTAATTCAGAGAAAGCATATGGCCAGGTGCAGGAACTGAATGTTCAGAATGATTCTTCAGCCTCTTCAGTTCATTAGTGGCCTGCTTTCCATAGCAGTAATATGGGACACACCAAATAAATGCTCCATCTTATTGTCCTCTAGACAGCTGCAGTGTAAACATTCGTACCCCAGCCCCTGGGGGGCTCAGCCTTGACTCCCTTTGTAGTCAATGTAGAGAAAATAAGCACTTTGAGAATGTGACTTGTCTGACTGCACGCAGGTTTTCACTTCAGGGTGAGATGATTCATTGTTAAAAAACTCCTTTTTTCTCCACTGACTATACAAGCAGTTTAGATGAAAATATCTGTATTGTAGATATCTATATCTGGTCTGAAGAATGGTATCCTGAAAGTCTTCCCATCAGAGACAAGGAATGAACACAAATCCTTGAGTCCCAGAGGCTGAGCAAAACTGATGCTGTTTTTTCCACAGCTGAGCTGCGGTCGTGTCAGAATTTTAAGATTTTCTGCACAGGCACAATTTTTTGACACAGTGGATCATTTAAGTTGAGACATTCATCCAAAAGCAACAGGCTGGCAAAGCTGGTCATGTGGTAACAGGTTTAAAGCACTACTTGCTTCTTGCTGTGAGGGAGTTGTTACCCAGCTGGGTCTGAAGGTTAAGAGGCATTATAGAGGACTGAAAAGCTTTCTAAAGGATCAAAAGGCTTTATAAATTGAAACAATTTCAATATAAGCATCTTCGGAGATAGAACGAATGCAGCATCCATTCTGGGAAAGGTTTCAATTAATAATAATTTCTCTTCATTTTTTAGTTATGTAATAAAATTAAACCCCAGGAAGAAAACAGAGGGTGTTTCTGAAAGTAGAAACCCTGTCAAGAATGGCTTTTTTCCAGTGTTTTCATGTGCATTGACTAACTTATAGCAATAACTGGACATAAATATCAAGAAATAAGAAAGGTATATAAATTTGCTTCAGAAACTCTCATTTCAGTCTGGACTCGTTAAGAGGTAGAAAAAGTTTTGGGGAGTACTTTTTATATAATCAGTCGATTCATGTCCTGCTGTAACTTTTGCTAGCTTTGTTTTTTCCCACTGGAGTATTAGATTTCAAAGCCTGGTTCTCTTAATCAGCAGAACCCTGTTATTAAGAAAATAATTTTAATTTTTTCCCTTATAGACGCTTTTTTGAACAATATCATCTAACCTTGGACCCAAGAGACAAAATTAATTCCTACATTACAGTTGTAGGAAGAAAGAGGACAGGAATATGACGTCCTTTGTGGACAGATTTTGGGAAGCATATTTAGAAAAGGCACCAGATCACGCGAAT
Source organism: Falco punctatus (assembly GCF_963210335.1). Classification (NCBI taxonomy): domain Eukaryota; kingdom Metazoa; phylum Chordata; class Aves; order Falconiformes; family Falconidae; genus Falco; species Falco punctatus. The sequence goes on along the minus strand of NC_137581.1, from coordinate 27,480,557 downwards.
GCCCATGTACAAGTGTGGGGCAGATCAACTGTTTGCTGGTAGCTGCCCACTGCTATTGGTGTTGAGTCCTGGGAAAAGGCACAACTGAGGCCACAGTGCTTCCAGACAGACAAGGCAAAAGCAGGCCATATGGGAAGGGAGAGCAGGGAGCAGTTCCACACCCTCACAGCCATCCTGTCAGGAGAGACCTTTGTGCGGCCTGCATGGAGGGACAGGCCATGCTTTTGCCAAACCTGGAGCTAGCCTGTTCTTAGCCCCAGCCTGCTCTGCTGTATCAGTACAGCAGAGGGAACAGAAAACTGCGATTCAAAGGTAAGAGTGGGCAGGAAAGGGCAGGAACCTCCACTTCACAGCTAGAAAAAAAAAATGCATGGAATGACAGTCTCCATATTCCCATCCTGCTTTCTCACTTCCCTTAAATTGTCAGGTTACCCAAGTAGCCAAAAAAAAAAAAAAAAAAAAAAAAAAAAAAAAAAAAAAAAAAAAAAATCTATGCCATTTTAAGCTTTTTAATATTAGCAGGAAGCTGAAAATCACCTTACCTGGAGCTATGCACAAGGCAATGGAATCTTAGCAACATCAAGCAGAGAGCAGTCAGTATTAATGAGGAAGAGTTATGTAATGTTATGAGAAGTAGTTCACAGATCCCACCCCAACACCCTTAGTCCTTGCTGACTCAGCATGAAGCATCTTCTTTGGCCATTCTTCTGGGGGCTAGCTACGTGTTGACCAACCCTTGGAGTTCATTCAGCAGCTAGTAAACTGAGGTACCTTCAGTGGCATATGTGGTAAACCCAAGGGATGGGTCTCAACACTGCAGTGCTGATGGCTCTGTGGAGCTGGGATGCCTCTTACAGTCAGCAGAGGGAAACATGCACTAGTGGCCAGCTTTACTTATTCCAACCTAAGTCAGTAAGCTGAGCCAGAGATGTGCCACTTTCCATCCACTGACTCTAAATGAAGTTAGGGACTTCACTGTCAGAAGTAGTGAAGAGTCCTGCTCTGTTGTTTAGCACTATCTAGCACACTTCTGTGCAACCATGTCATAAGGGTTTTCTGTTTGCTTGATCTGAATGCAGAAGACCCATGCTTGCAACTGATTTGTTGGAAAAAAAAAAAAAAAAAAAAAAAAAGTGTTCAAGCTGACATTAAAAGTTACCTTTCCAGGCATGCCTGAACCCATCTAACTGCTGGTGGCACTGGCCTCACTCTTCCTGCTGACTCCACCTGTGCACTCCTGGGCTCCTTTGCGCCACCTCTGGGGGTCATCTGATCCTGCACCTGATGTTTCACGTTTGGGATAGACTGTCTTTTTTTTTTTTTTTTTTTTTCACTTAGCAAGTTTATTGATACGCTCTTCGGGACACTAATAAAAAGCTGCAGAACTGCAGGCAGTGGGCTGGGCAAATGCGAGGTTGTCATTCACCAAACCCCACATTTCTACAGCTGGGGTGCACTCACTGAAACCGGTAAGAGATGAGTTTGAAATAGGCACCGGGAGATACTTCTTAGCCCAGAAGGCAATCCGTTCTGCAGTCTGTTGCTGCAGGAGGTTGGGTAGACCCAGCCTGATATTGGCAGGTTCAAAATCGGATCAAACTGATTGACAGCAGGTCTGAAAAGAGAACAGGGAGGAATGTACCTTCTTCTACCCCTTATCCAACGGTACAGGGTGCATTTATAAACCTTAGCATTACAGGCTTGTAGAAGTGGTACAAGAGGTGAAGCAGAACCACAAAGTGGAAAACAATTGGGACAATAAGCAATGTGAATGATTTGCATATTAAACTTAAGTGAGATAGTCTAATTAATTTCAATAATAAACTTTGGGAAATCTCTTTTTATGACTCCTTTTTACATTTTTTTAGAACTCTGTCCTGCACAGTCCCTGCTGAGCAAATTTCTCTTTGACCTCATGGTGTTTACCATACCCAGTGAGGTGATGATCGTGCTCAAAATCAATTTTGAAAAAAAATATATTTATCTCAGAATCAGTCACTGGTTTTATTTCTGAGAAAATTGCTTTGTCAGTGAACTACGAAACACTCCCCCACTTGATTTACCTCCTAGAAGTAGTAAGGTCTTTTATTTGGAGCCAAAAATCGTTTGTCCAAATTTTTCTTAGATAAACTAAATCAAGCAGAAACCACTTGCATATTGTCTTATAGACCCTAATAGTGGATTTTTTCTTTTGTCTACTCCAATGGATTTACCACCATCTCATAAAAGCAACCTATCCAGCAAATGCTCAGAAAGTGAGTAGTGGTTAGTAGAAACAACTTTACTAGCACAAGTGCCAAATTTTTCCTTTATCTCCTTGGCAAAATATTTGTAGCTAGAAAAACAAATTGTATCCTTTTCCCTGAAATGATACTTTCTACAAAATTACCTTCCATTGACATTTAATCTGCATAAACTGGATACAAATGTGTTGTATATACTTTCATTCTTGTACATTAGTACGTGACTTTATATTACTTAAGTAACACCTACAATGAACAAAGTAATTGCTACTGAAAAGTTAAAAATGATGTATTAGGAAACCAAATACACTCAAAACCAACAGATTTAAAGATTAAATTTGATACCTTTATAGTTTCAGTTATATAGTAGCCTGTGGCAGCCAAGCATGTGGAGCAGTGAACAAGGGATCCCTTATAATCTTACGCCCTATGTTTTCCACAATGCATTGTTTTCTAACTGTGAAAAACCTGGATGATGCAGTTTACTGAGGATTTAGAAACAGCTGTGCAGGGCAATGTAGGCTTTTTCTACATATGTCCAATTTCTTCAGTGGATTATACTGATTTTTATTTAGCTAGTAAATATCAAAACAGGCTACAACTCACAGTTTATGACACTGTATTAGAGACTGAGGGTTAAAAGTGCTGCTGTGCATTGTTCTCCTGAAAAAGGAAAAACAAGAGCCAAGGCATTTGGTATTGCTGCTCTAGAAATGTATCAGCTGAGGTTTCAGAAATAAGGCAAACACTTTTAAACATGATTTTTTCAGAAAAAGATCCAGATTCAGCAACTTGAAAACTTTGTGTGTGTTTGTTTTCCTTTTAAAGAACTAGCTTTTCTTCAGTATATCTTTTAACAATTGCAAAATGAGGCTTTTAAATTTTTCTATTCAAGATTGCTCTCCATTTTTAAAAATCTTCCAGTTTAGTTTTTAACTAAATCTTAGAACTGTTTTCCAAAAAGTTAAAGACAGTGGGAAAATTCTAGTGTTGCTACTTTTTGCTGACCAGGATTTTAGAAAGAATATTAAGAAAGTAACAGAAAAGATATTTTCATGTATATGATTATGTTTAAGAAAAAAAAAAATCATTAAAGTGAACTCAATGTTCAAAGACCATATTTGTTTTAAAATTTTATCACATTATTAAAACTGCTTTTATGTCTTCCCCCTATTCAGAGTAAGTAGAAATGGTTTTGAAGCAAAATAATGACTCTGAACAAGCATTGCTTTACAGAGGAGTCTGAAATATGGTTCTGTCTATTTCTTTTGCAAATGGTCCCTAACTTTATGATGAACTGGACCAAAAATATTCCATGTTCATGTGTGACTCTGAAGTTGGATGATAACTTCTGTAGCTTTAAAGAAGACCAGAAAGATAGGCTTGATGGTGGCGTTTGCAGGCCAGGCACCATATGCTATCAGACTTGTGTCAAGCCTCGTGGACTCAGCACAGGACTCAGTCCCTCTGCCAGCTCTTCCTAAAGACCCTACAACATCTCTCAGCTGCAGCAGGCACAAGCTGGCAGGGCAGGTCCGTGTTTCTGCAGTCAGACAAGCAGGCAGTGCACGTAAGCAGGCTGCCAGTACAGGCTCTGTTGCGCTGCCCTGTAACTAGCGGAGCCTTGCACCATGTGGCCATGAATTGAAAGAAGCCCCATCAAAATTGTCTAACACTGGAGTTATGGAAGCTGTGCAGCGCAATTTACTGCTTCAGATCCACATCCATCTCAGAGCTGCAGACTCCATAGTCCTCTTCTGTGTCTGGTGAGCTGCAGCGGAAAAGCACCTTTGACAGAATCACGTTTGGGGCTCTAACACATGGGGACTTCTAAGAGCAAACCACATGGATGTTATGCAGCAAGAGTATCTCAGTTATTTTTATCAATTGCAATAGGAAAGAATCCATCTCATTCCATCTATTATTCTGTGGAAATCTGAGAGATTTGGGGTCATAATGCTTTACAAGTAAGGCCAAGAATCACACATCAAGTCTGAGATACTGAAAAAACAGCCTGTTTCACAAGAAGTATAGCTGTTGTGCACCTCCTGCTGCCATGAAAATGTCAAGGTATTTTTAGATACATCTTTCAGATATAAAAGTTAAACTTTATACGGCTAGACAAGAACTTACTTTTAAATTACATTTTTAGGCCTACAAATTAATAAACATAATGTTTAAAATTTAGGCATGCAGCTGCTTCTTTGGGGAATCATGCTGGGCTTTTGGTTAAGTACTTATGGCTTTGGTTACCTTTCCACTGAAACAAAACAGAATGATGACCTAATTACTGATTTGAATAAACTAAACTATTGCATATTCTGTGCTTTTTTCATAGTAATAGGCAAAATAATTTTTAAATCCATTCACCTAATAAATTCAGAAGTTGGTGGACAAGAGAGCATGTGAAAAAAGAGAAGTATCTGCTTCCTAAATGACTAAGACATTTGCAACTAACATGTGTGACACAGAATTTAAATTTTATCTTGTTCTGTTCTCCTGCCATGACTCCAAATGAACACAATTAGCATCTTCTTCCTGGCAGTAATGACAGGCAGTAAAGACACTCTCCAGCAGTTAAATCAATGTGTTTGGAAGTGCCCTTTTCTTCAGATCTCTTAGTAATATCAGGGAAAAAAAAAATCAGTTAAAAAGATTTATTATCTGCCAAATGCTAGATGAAATAATACCTGAGGAATGTTGTAAGCTACATTTTCTAAGTTTCAGAGCCAAAATCTGTCTGTATTCCTTTTGAAACATCACACTTTTAACCTCCTTGGATAAAAGTGATGAAAACTTAAATTAATTTCAGTTTCCATAATAATCTCATTAAAAATATACCTGAGGTGAAAATTAAATTACTTCCAAGAATTGCATAATTTCTAAGAAGCTCTAAGAGACCCAGAATACCAAAAAATGCCTTCTTAATACAGTAACATGAACCTCTTCACTGAAGTAAACACTGAAACAAGATTTCTTCACTCTGATTTTGTGAAACCTCAGTAAAAGTCCTGGTGAAGGAAGACAGATGATTAGTCACATATGTAATTAACAGTTATTGTTTAAGGAAATTTTTCTGTCAGTGTGGAGACAGTTTTATCTCACTGTGGGCATTTGATGGAAAGACTCCTGACTCCAGTTACAATGTGATCAAAACTCCCCTTTGTCTTTTGGGCCTCCCAAAAGCCTCTGTTCAACCTCGTGCTATTACTGTAGAGTGAATGTAAGAGATATGCAGAAGATATGCCAATGTACAGAAGGAGAAAATGTCATTGAATATTTTAGGAACATGTTTTTGAGGGGGGTATTTGAGGGGAATAATATTTTAGTTGTTAAAGAGACAGCCTGTCTTCACAGGATTCAACAGGGGTTTTCCACCAGTGTCACAGAGGCAAGGATTTAATTTGTTACTAAAAGTTATTCCTAATGCTTCTTCTCTGGATCTCTTCAGCACTGTGATGCTGTGATATGTCTTGGAACAAGTTATCCGATATCTTTTATTTGAATTCAGAACCTTTTTCACAAGAAAGAAAACCCACAATGAATCTACAATGACTGGTTCATGGAAAAAACGTCTAGGCAAGTCAAACAGAAATACACAGCTGCCAAAGCCCAACATTTGCATTTCACCATTACAGCTCCAGCATTCATCTTAAAACAATTACACTATTCTAACCTCAAAATATTACCTTCAGTATCATTTAATCTAAATTATTGTGTGGTAACTATTCTTTGATAATTTTTCCTTTCACAAAGACAAGTTTGACAGCAGAGACCCCTTCATTTCCCTTTCAGACTCAATTCATTTGCTAGTACAGTTTACTGCTAAATTCCACTTTCTGGATTCAAATGAGTGGGCAAAATAATTTTAGGGCTATCCATGCAACAGCCAGCCACAAGTAATTGCAGCTGCAGTTGTTATATTGTATGTAACACTAAGACACTTAAAATACTTGGAGCAGAAAGAATCCAACAATGTGTCATCTCTTCCCAAGGGCCAGGTTGTTGTGCCATTCTGGCAGTAGAAAGCAACAGATCTGGGCACGAGCACAGATAAACAGAACCTGCCTGTCCACCCTCTGGCAGCAGAAAGTTTACTCAGTTCTCACTGCCTGAGTAGGTACTGAGTCTTGTATTTAACACTGCACTAAAGGTTTGCCTTCAATATCTGACTTGTGATGGCACTGCTGGTCCCAGCTGGATCTACTGACCCAGCTACAATGGCATAAGCCACCACCTTCAGAGATGGCTATCGTCACAACCCTGAGCTTTGTAATGCAAACATACCATAAAGAACTCAGGTGAACCCAGCTTCCAACATTTATCAGTTTTCTTTTGCTTCCATATCCCTTCAGTCACCACCTTTTCTAACAGCAGACAAAGTCAATATTAGAAGTTTACATACACGCTAAAATCATGTTAGCTCCTGCAAGTGGTCAGCCAAGGTTCAAGGTCTTCCAAATTCTTTTTGCTAAGAAAAACTGAAAATTGAGTCAAGGGTCTTTATTGCAGAGATGTTTATTTGCAATAAATTAAAGCAAAGAAAAGTCCCCTTTCCTCTGCACTGCAGGGATCAAAAATAGATTTTTGCTCACATTTGCAAACATCTTTCATCTGACCTGTGGACCCTGAAATCCTCTTACCAAACTTCTCTCAGTGTTTCTGCACACATGTGTGGTTATTCTTTGCTCTCCGATTCTGCATTTTCTTTGTCCCTTAGCCTCTGCCTCAGAAATGAAGTCAGCAAACACTTATCCATTTGTAAGTACATTACCCGTACTTTGCTGGTACATCAAGCAGTTTCACAGTGGTTTTATAGCTGACTAAAACAGCTATCTCACAGTAGCAACTCCTCCTGATGCTCATTTACCATCCTTATGTAATGTGTAATTCTGACTGTTAAGGAAAAAGCTGCACTCCAACACAGAAAAAAGGAAATAAACTGAAAGAGAAAGGGAAGAAAAGATAAAACAGAAGAATACATGGGATAAAAGCATCTGAGTTTTCCCTCAGCAAAGCTCCTTCCTTCTCCTGAAGTGTGAAATCTGATTAAATGCTCTTCTGTTATAATGTTCCTTTATGACCATGCACCACAAATCTCAAGGGTTCAAAGACTAGGGTTCTGAGCCCAAATAGTCCAGGTCTGGAAATCTATACAAAGAATCTTCACGGATCACTGCCTGAGACCCAGCCACAAGCACTGCCCAGATGCACTTATGTTTGCTCCTTCCAAATTTTGGCGGTAAAAAACAGTCAACGTTTTTTGCAGTAGGTTGGCCTCTGATATGTAATTGGTACAAATCAGGCAGCTCAAGCCCTACAAAGTATTGAAATAAAGGTTTCCTCAAGACTCTGGAGACACAGAGGCCAGTCAAATGTCATGATCCTCAAACTTTCACAAGTCTGCAGTTCTCTGGATTCAGTATTTCACCTCAAACCTCTGGATAACCCATTCTGATGAAATAAGGTGCAGAATCAATTCATTGGTGGTTCTGCTGTCACATCAGCTACTTGAGCTCTCATAGTTCATGTATTAGATTCAGATAAGATCCAAACTGACCAAAGCCTCCTTGGACTTTTAAATTTCATAGGAAGCCCTCTGGCCTTTGTCAGTCAGGTTGTTGCTCTCCCCATCAGTCTGGCTTTTCTGTCACTGAAAATTTCACACAGTTAGGATTCCCAATTTGCTCATGTCTTTCATGGATGTTGTTCCAAGAAACGCTTCACCTTCACATCAGTTCTCAGATTTACTCTGTTTTCAGAAAAGCTTAGATGTGGAGCAATTCTTTCTCACCCAATAAAGATTTTCACACTCATCTATGTAATACAAGCAAAACTTTGATTTCATATAAATAATTCAGCCGCACTTTATTAACTACATTTTTCTAATAATAAATTTCAGCTGATTTCTCTGAAAAAACAGCTGATTTTTCTTTTTCCTTTTGTTTTCCTTTCCTTTTCCTAGTTTGTATATGACACAGCCAGATATTAGAAGGGAGCTGTTTTACTTCACTTGGCATATTAATAGCTATTTTACTGGAAAAACAGTGAGAGCAAAGGGAGAATCTTCCCATCACCTAAACCAGTGAAACCTGCCTTTAACAGTAATAGTGTATCTACCTAAGGCAAAGTAGTTTCCACAGGAAACTGCTATGAAAGTGCAAGAAACTGTATTTTTCATACAGCAAATTAAACTCAGATACCTTGAAACTTAGTCAGTGGCTTTGCAGATAACTTCCCTGGATATATAAACCTTAAAGGGATTACGTGTATCTCTCTACATTGGTCTCTATTACTTTTCGTTTGTAAGGCTGAGTAAGTCCCATGCTTTTATAGCTCCCTTCAAGCTTTCAGGCTTTTTTATTCGATTACATTATATATAAGACCAGCTGAATTTAAGTCATACAGTTTTAGGCATTATTTGGGATGTATATAATTTTTATATATTATAAACAGACTTGAAATATCCATTGACATCAGTCAATCAGAAATTGTATGTTAAAATATTTTAAGCTCTGCAGGTATTGAAAGTCTTGCTAAATTGATTTTACCTTATCTTGGATTACATTGATTCAATAGAAAATGTAAATCAAGCTGACATTTCCCTGTTCAAGTTGCAGGCTTTCAGAAAACCCTTGGTTACTAGAACTCATAGCTTCACTATAAAGTACGTAAGTATTGCTTTATCCATGTACAGACATACAAGACGTTCCAACTGTGAAACTCTGAACTGAGATCCAGAGAGGACAGAGAGAGAGAAGAATATGATTAGAATTAAGTTAATATCTGGAAGAAGTCACTGCTAGCCAAAGGGTCCAAGCCGAATATACATTAATTAATATTTATTAATATGTTCGTAAGCAGGAAAACAAATATAGTAGGCACATTAAATAAGAAGAGATTAGAATTAATTTAGGACTGTTGAACAGAAGCTGCTTATAAACTGGGGACCCTTAACCTATGTGGAGAATCTTTCAGTGTTGCTTGTACCCAACACAGTATGAAACACATTTGAAAACCCAGCTGAGATCAAACTCTCTGACTTAGCTCCCTGGCTTGCAAATCTAATTATATGGGCATGATGTAGCAGTTCTCCAAGTATGACCTTAAATGCTTTAATCGATGAAGTGGCAGGTGCTGTTGAAGTGTTCCAGAGAAATCTTGTGTCGGTTTAAGCACAGCTATCAAGTGCAGGAGGTTCTGCCTCTGGCAGTTTCAAAGATCATAACTTTGCTCCACTGACAACATACAAACTAAAACATTTGCTTTAAGAAAGATACTTCAGACGTCACTTGCAAGCTATGACTGGCTCTGATTTCCTGAGTTACTGTCTCAGATCTTTCTACTAAAACCCTAATCAAACCTAAGGCATGTTATTATGAAATAACAATTTAAGCATTCTGTTGTGGTAGCTATGGAGCTACAGTCACAGGCCGGGACCACTCTGTGCAAACAAGACAAAACACAAAAAATTGCCCCAGTCCATATAGCAACAAGCTGCACCTCCTCGTCATGGAGCTCCACAAAGAAAAACAACCCCTTTGGCAGTATTTCCAAACTCATGACTTCTTGGTGATTTTTTCATTTATCTCTACAGAGAGGCATGTGACCTTCTCCCACAAAATGGGGTCCTAGTTAGGCATGGCAGCTTAGAAAAGGAAGAAATCCACCAGCATAACAGCAATACCTAGAAGTAAAACAGGTGAGTCTCTGGACAGCATGGTAGAGGAAGGAATAGCAACACAGCCAAGTGAGGAGACCCAAGGAAAACTCTGCATGGGCAAGAGGGAAGATGTCACAGGGAGAATCAGCAAAAGGGAAATGTGTGTCAGAAGCAAAAAGACATACAAGAATGGGTGAAGGGAAGAGAATAAAATTAACAGGTTTTTTACTTTATAATTAAATGATAAGCAATATAGTGTCGATTTATAACTGTATCTAAAACTTGTGTGAGCTGTACATCAGGGGCACTAGGTTCAGAAAGGGAGGTGAGTTTCTCCAAGAGACAATGCTCCTGTCAGAATGCAGTGTGCCTAATGAAAATGTATGAAACCTCCCAGCCTAGAGATGAGACAGTACCTCACAACTTCCTCCTGCAAATTCAGTGCAAATTGGCATGGGAAGCAGGATAATCTGAAGAGCTGGCAATGCAAGGTAATCAGAAACATATATAAAGTTTCCATTCAACAATCTTATCTTATTTTTCATTTCTGGCCTGTGTAATTGCAGAGCCAAAATAACTTCATGTTTTATTTCTCTTTAACAAAGTCCATTTCCTGCTATATCTGTCCAATGTTTTTGTGCTATACATGAGAAGATACCTAAATAAATTGGCTGACCAAATATAGTTAAGAAACTATCAATCTGTGTCTTCCGGTGCTGAAAACAAATGACTCCTTTCCCTCTTTCACCTTCTTTCCACTTCTTATCCTCAGTCTTAAAAAAAAAAAGTTCATTTTTAAAACCTGTGAGCTGCGTCACCTGATGTGCTTTCTCTTGTCTCTTATTTATCTGCAGATATATAAGCCCATTGGAGATGGCTGATGTTGCACAGCTCACACCAGGGTGCAAACAGTAGAAGAGGCCATTCAGTCTGAGAGGCTTTTCATCTGGGTCAGCAGTGTGCCTCACATCCTTATGTGGATGCTCACCAGATGAGCTTTGCTTATTTTCTGCAGACAACATTTCTGCAAAGATTGTGGAATGGAATGACTAATTACTATATGACTTGTAGGATAAATATTTCCAAAACTAAACTGAGGTTTTATAAATAAATAAAAAAAAATAGTGCTGAAATTGCTGTTGCTTACTGCCAGAGGGAAAAAAAAGATAATTAATTTCTGCAAATTTTATGCTGACTACTAGAATAAACAAAAAAGTGCTTATCCACATGGGGCTACATAAAGCAATAGATTAGGGTGCTTTTAAGTAACTTGTGGTCACGAGGGAAAGCTGTGTGCATTCCTGCTCTCTATATGGAATATGCCAAAAGGAGACCATGCCAGATTTTGTCAGATTTTTTAAACCACTAATGATTTTGTCTCCTATGTTTTCAGATGGCCTATGACAGCTGGATTTGCAGGTAATAGAGTGTGAATTTGGAAGGTACTTAATGATTTACAAAGACTACTGAAACATTCATTGCTGAAAAAGCAGAAGCCGGACATGGCCTGCAATGTCTGTGTAAGTCAATGAAGGGAAAAACTATTCCATGGAAGACAATGAGCGTTTTGTCTTCAGCTGCAGTGGGACCAAGATTTCACTCTGTGAAATGAACCTCTAGTTACAAATCAGAAAAGAAAGCGGTGGCCAGAATTGTCAGGTGACAAGGACGGGCAGTCTTCCACTTAGTCTGCAGCAGGAATTAGTCCGTCAAGTCCTTACCCTTTTAAACACATTGTTTTCTCCCACCCATCAGGTCCTCTCCCTTCCTAGCAGAGCTCTGACGTTAAGAGTCATTTCAATTTCTGTTGAAATTCAGCACAAAATCATGTGTCACAGTAGGAATAACTGTACATCAGTCCTTTGAATATATAAGGTATTAAAGTCAGTGTAGCCCCACAGGCCTCTGATGTTAATCTTGTTTTGCTGCTTTTAATAATGTGATGCTTTATATACGATGTATGTATGTTACTGGCGACCTTCCAGGACTTCCTCACAAAATACATGAAAAGATTCATTTGATATATTTTAACAAATAATCACGGTAACTGGGCTTCAATGTTTCTGTTCTGTGGATGTTTCAGACCAGGCCTATCGTGCAGGGAGGCCTCCGACATGCTGTCAGGAGGAGTGGGAGGCAGCCTGTGAGCCCTGCTCTGCAGGGACCTGACTGATCCCTCACAGGGCACTGTAAGGTGCTGCAGCCGTCTTGAAGAAGGGGAAGAGAGCGAGGCTGAAAGCAAAGCAAGACACAGTAACCCAGATCAAAAGAGCTGCTCAGCTCTGCCTCCTTGGCACACTGGCAGAAGGGAGGGTTTCTGGAATGTCAAACTCTGGCAAGCTAGCTCGGCTTGAGGGCAGAAAGGTCTTCTGGATGCTCAGGGAGAAGGGTCAGAAATCAATCCATCTTTGCAACAGGATTAAATTTGACATTCTAGGAGAGAAAAGGAGCTGAGCTGAGGCTGACAGGGTGTTTGGAAAGGGAGCGAGCACAGCACAGGCTTCTGAACGTGATAGCATGCCTTTCTCAGGAGGTCTCTGCCCCAGGAAAACTGGCATTTATTTTGACCAAACAATCTGTGTGCTAAAGATGACTGGCTGGAAATGCTGCTGGCATGTTTTGTAAACTGAAAACTGCCCTAGAAAGCAGAAAAGAAAGGTGTTGGTCAAGGATGACAGGCCTGGACAGTTCCTTTGAATCCCCTGCAATGGCAAGCAAGTGGGACATCTGGTCAAAGAGGTACAGAGCACACCTACACTAGACACCATATAGGATCCCCAAATCGTCCCCAACATCATGTAAAAAGTTTAGTGTTGGTTGTAAAAGGCATAAGGTGGCAGAGGAGGGAAAATGATGAACAGACTTCTGTATGACACCCAGTGTAACCATGAAACCTAGCAAGGCCAGGAAAGGTAAGCTGAGGTGGGGTGACTCTGAAGAGGGGTCACTTCTCTGGAAACAAACTGGGACTTTCTAGAGAAGGAGTGTTTGCTCTGGCTGCCTGACAAAAAATTCAGAAGACAGAGGAAACCAGGGAATGGAAGGCAAGCAGGTTACATGCTTCATTTTGAAGGTATTTATCTTTTTAACAGTGGTGTTTCCATAACATTTTTTAGTGTATTTTTAAGCCCTGTGCAAAGCCTGTCTGTAGTATGAATTTGTCACCTGTCTTAGAAAGTTACACTGAATCCACAGAGGACCACATGGAGAAGTGGGCACAGAGAGACAGCTGAGATTTCAGTGTTGGTCCAGGGGTCTGCAAAGACTCACAAGGGTAAGACGGTCAGAAACTGTGTCCAGGGAATACGTCAAGGGAGGCAGGAAAGGAAAAGAAAAGAAAATAAAGAGCACAGCCTGATGGTCCACAGAGGACTGGAGAACCCAGACCCAGAGGACTGTAAAAAGTCTAACTGGATGTGGAACAGGTGGTAAATCTTATCGTTTTATTCCCAAGGAAAATGTATTAATTTGAATGCTGCATGACCTTTTACAATTTTCATTGCATTAAAACATGAACAATAATTTGCTTTATGGAATTTTCATTAACTACTTTAAAATGGTGTGTGAATTACCTCTGTAATTCATTGCACTTAATACTACCTCAAGAAAGCTATGATGGGTTTTAATCAGTATAGAAAGTTCATTAACTCCCCATTGTGTTCTTAAACTAGACCAAGCACTAAGTAATTATGACTTTTCTTCTCACTAAAGTGTACTCTTCCTTTCTGAGGTAGGACAACAATCACTCCCCAGAGCTCTCTATTGCATCTGGGTCTGCCACTCAATAGCTAAAAACATAGGAATTACAGCTTTTTGTCCAAGAACTGCTAGTGGGAAGAAACACATAGAGATCAGCCTAGCAATTTCTTTATAAACTGAGTTTCCTTCACCTAAGCTGGTAAAGCAATACAGAAAATGGCATAGCTCTAGCATGTCATGATAGCATAGTGTGACATCTAACTTAAGCTTTGTATCACATTAGCATCAAAAATGTCCTAGATGCTTCTGAGAGAAAAAAGAACACTTTTATGGTGTCAGCAGAGAGATTATCTGGTTTGTAGTCCAGAAATGCCACTGTGGCAGAGACTTTGGGGTTGTCTCAGCACAAAACATTTTGGCATGACAGGACTTATTAGGTCCTGTCTTATTAGGCTCCATGCTGTGCAAATAGCTATAATCCCCCCAAAGTCACCACATCCTGCTTTTTGCCGTCATTTGTTGACTACAAAGTGCCCAATAGCTACATCTGCTTCTCTGTGGGAGCCTACTGACTCTTACAGAAAATTGCCATGATCTAGTCAAAAAAGAAAAAACATGTAAGTGGAACAGAGGAAGACAAAAGTTACATGTGAACTTATTGATTCACTTTGGCTGGGTAACCTCTAGCTACATTTGAGAAATACGTATTTTCTTTTTTCATGAGTGAGGACAGGAGAAGAGAGAGTCAGGGGAAGAATCTGGAGGGCTGAGGACAAGAGATACACACAGGCTAGCAAAGGGACTGAGGAGCAGGGAAACACCAGGGCAATTTCTGAACTGAGCTATGCCTTGAAAATAGTCTCATAAAGCCCTAAAAGCCTGCACTACAAAGAAAAGGAGGGAAGGTGAACTTTGGCACAGCTGGGATGCAGCCCTTGCACCATAGGCTTTGATGATAATGTTATGCCCCCAAGATGAAAGCTCCTTCATGAGTCAAGGGCACTTCTCCAAGATGCTGAGTGACATTTCCCCCCGCAAGGCTGCTGCTGCTGGCAGCTTTGTGCAGGATGTGCTCTGAGAGACACCCAACTCCCATCCCCATCCTGGGGCATCCTGGGGAGGGCCCACTGCCAGAAAGTCCTCCTGGGCCAGGGAGGATGTTCAAGCTTGATGCTGCTGATGAGCTCTCCCATGCACTGGCAGGAGATGTTCCGAACATCTGCAGTGCCCTGCTCCATCCCAGTCTTCCCTGCAAGACTGTGTGAGTAAAACAGTAAAGGAAACATATTAGATCATTTCCATCAGCACAGAACTTGAGCATCAATGCAGAGATACCTACTGCAATATGCACAAATCTTTTACTCCAAAGCTGTGGTGGCACTGACCTGGGGTAAGGTGGGAGGGGTGGGGTGAGACCCACACCTGTAAAGGGCACAGCAAGGAGGGAACAGTAGGTCTGTCCATATAAACTCTTATGCCTTCTGTCCATCCTGGCTCATTTCTGTGTACTTTCCTTTAGACCAATGTTTTCTCATGTCTTGTACATAGATTGTAAGCTCTTCAGGGCAGAAAGTGTACCTTAACCCTCTGCTTATCACTTGCAGGTTTATCCACTAATGTCTGATGCCCTCCAATGCACCTCCGTCTGCACCAGGCTGCTGGTTTCCTCTCTAAACATGCTAAATCCATGCTAAATCCCTAAAATCACAAAATTCTAATCCCCCTAAGTTGCAAAATTCTCTTGAAGAAGAAAAAGATACAACAAAATAAATCTGGTTTCATTGGCTCAAATTTCAGAGCAACCCAGTTCTTAAGTTTCATGTTCCTATTTGTATTTACATATTACCTGGGGGATGAACATGGAAGGAAAAATAGGCTGCAATTATTAAAACCAAGGATATGACACTGTTCATCACTTCAGCTTAGAGCAAAACCAGTGCTTCCTCTGTTACCCAAGGCAGCAGATGTTCTTAAAGAAAAAAGATAAGTTACCAAATGGGTGGAGATGGTGAATATCCATAGTGTGGTAAGAAGGAATCAAATTACTGAGATTATTCATGTGTTCTGAGGGCAGACCTACAAAATGCACAGGAAGAAGTCAGGGAAGAATTCAAGGTTAAATAAACAATGCTTTTATTTTTAAGGAAAAAAATAAACGCAGTCTTCTGCATTTTTGTTTCTTCCTTAAACCAACTTTTATAATTTCCTTTGGTTGTAAAAAAAAAAAAAAAAAAAAAAAAAAAAAAAAAAAAAAAAAAAAAAAAAAAGAGTCACTCAAAATTATAGTAATTCCAAAACTGCGGAACCAGAAAGCTCCTGCTTCCATGTCCTTTGGAAGTTCAGCGTTTTGGACAGCATAACTTACTTTGTATAAACTGATGCAGACCTGTCAGTGTCTTGGCATGGGAGTAAGAGCCTGTATCTGTATGAAATTCAGGGCAAGATACGAAGTTACCACTTGACCCAGCATATCTAGAATCCATGAGAAGATTCCTGAGCTTAAAAGTTTTGCAACACTGAGGACCTTTGAGCTATCCACAGATGTATCATATGCAAAGCATAACACACATTACAGAAGACCAAGTGAGGACAGTTGTTTCTCTTCCGTATTTCTGATAAGCTTCTTAGCACAGTTGTATGCCTTCTACCCATTGCAATCAATTTTTAAAATGTTTTTTAAAATATTTACATTTCACATGCTATTGTAAAAAGAAGTTTGTATCATTTTTTCCTGTTTACTATATACCTGACAGATTTTTCTGGGACACCTCTTCTTGCAAGTTATCTGGCTCATCTAAAATATAATCTTGCAAGAGACACAGGGAACGTGCCTACACCAAGAACACCAATATAGACTCCAGGTGACAATGTCATGCTGCCATTTGTTGTGAGATTGCAGTTTACCTAGGGAGATGTGCTGGCTCAGGATGAGCTTACAGGTCTTCTTGAGTTGTCTGCCACTCAGTACTGCCTCACCTGCCAGAGGTCATCAGGTCCACACCTGTCCACAACTGTCTCCGTAGTGAAATTCTCCCTAAGATAGAACTTCTATGCAAGACAAGCCTCTTTTGGGTCAACACTGTGCTGGGCAGATCAGAGCAGATACTGCCAAGTCCTGAAGTCAGTGAAATTTTTTTTCTTAATTGATATAACACTCGTATATACCCTATATGATGGTATCAAAATTCATTTAGACACATCTGGGTGAACTAGGGGCATTGGCATGGAAGGAGGTCTGATTCCCTTCCTCAGAACTGCATTTTGTTCCAGAGAAAATAAATAAATGGTTGTGCAACATGCAAAGACAACATGGCAGACTGGAGTGACTTGGTGCTCGCTAATGCAAACCAGACTCTACAAGCTGCTGATTTGCTCCTCACAACTGCTTCTGTTTAGTCCTTTGTTACAGAAGTGGCAAACATTTAACTAGTGGTTTGGTTTGGTTTGGTTTTCTCCTGGATTTTGACCATGGCATTTATATTACTACACTTACATTTGCAGAAAATCATCATTTTAACCTTCTCTTCCCTGATATCTAATTTTTCCAAAAAAAAATGTAATTTGTTCATATTTTCCATGTTCTTAGTAATTAACATCTTGGATTGTAGAATTTTATTCTCTTTTTTATTATTAAGCAAAAGAGAAGAAAGAAGTGAGAGGGATTGGGAGTTAGGTGTCTCCAAAATTTCTTTCGCCTGCATATAGAAAGCAAACAAGACAGGCACTCAGAAAGGCTGGGGACGCTGTCTGGGATAGATGAGATTGTCATTGCTGAACATGTCCTGTTTCCCTGTTTCCAAAAGGAAAGTAGTTTCAAAGTTCAAACTCACTGTCAGCCCTTACGATTTATCATGGACTACTCTTTCCATCATTGTGACAAAACAAGGTATCAGTAAACCACTTTGGCATAAACTTACAGAGATGAAGGCCATGTTCTGAGACTTTGAGGCAACAGTTTTGAAACCCCAAAATGAAGATAAGTAGACCCGGCAGGTTTACCTCATCCGTCACCCCCAAGCTGAACTGTGTCTGCTGTGACACACCAGAGCCTGTGCATTATTGAACCCATGGGAAGATGAATCTTGGTGGTGCCCTGAGTGCATGTCACTTCTTGTTTTCTGTGAGGACCCACAATGAAACCAATGATCACAACAGTTCTCTCCAGCAAACATGAGCAAAAAGCAGGACATGTTGTTACCTCATTCTTGCATGTAGTCTCAGGTCCTAATGACAGCTTTTCTTTGAAACTAGTCATGCTTGTTAATAAAATTTTAAGGCATGCCAGAAGTACAAGACACAGCAAGCCAGAAGTCCCCATGAGTTTCAAATGGCTACTATGGAGCCCGTGTAACTCCAAGGATATCTGCACCAACTCTGAAGACTCAGGGAAACATTGAGCATGCCTGGAAGGGGTTCAAGGAACAGGACACACAATAAAGGATGCCTTAAATAGGTGGTATTGCAAGAAAAAGACTAGAAAGTCTAACTTTAATAGGAAAGAAATAAGGTGGCTTCCATCACTACACCACAAGAACTCACTGAGAATTTGGAGGATTGGTACCGGTCAGTCAAAACTTCCTTGAGCTAAAAATAATCCAATCATTTATGCTGGGGTACCCCAGAAGAAAGTGAAATGCTAGGAAGAAACATTGAACACCAGATCAGGACACCTGAGAATTTGGCAAGCAGAAGCTGAAAATAATTCACAAGCTGTTCCTGCTTCAGTGAGTAAAACCAAGTTGTTTGTGACCAGTAATGATTCTCCTCATGATGCTTCTCACTATAGGACAACTGCTGAAGCAGCAAAGACACAGATGAAGACAGAGGTAGGCACAGGCTGTGTCTAAGCAGCTTAAAGGTTGCTTTATTTAATTTGTTACATTTTCTGAGTTTAATCTAATCATGTGCTGGTTCTTTCAAAAGCAAGGTCATGTTTCTCTGCATGTAGTTTTCTCCATGCTTCCAGTGACACACTGCTGCTAAACAAAAACATGTGGAGCAGAAACTAGGTAAAGGCTACAACCAGTGAACAGTAAGAAGTTCTCATTACCTTATTTCACCATATAATTTCATTTCTTCTTGATTGGGATCAATGTCAGCTAGCAGGATTTTTTGACTTCATTTCCTGAGAACATCTGAAAAATTGGGCTTGCCCTACCACTGTCCTCAAGCTGTGGAAGCCCACCTCCACCACTGCATCCAGAGATGGAGAATGTACCTCTGACAGAGAAAGCAAGTGTGTGTACATGCATGTCAGTGTGGAACATCCCCTAGCAATATTAGAAATCAGATTTGGCAATAATCGGCTTTTCTGGTGATGCTGGCCTAAGCAATGGGATAAAGAGGCAATGGACATAATGGTCAAGTCCTGGTAGAATCTGAAGGAGGGACAGATAGAAAAAGAAGAGGGGAAAAACCCCAAGAAGAGGCTATGCTTCGGATGAGGTGGAGATGAAGAAGGAAAGCAGAGACGATGTAGAGATGCTCACTAAGTGCTAAGAGATTCACCAAATTGAAGGGAAACACTAATGCAGCTCCTACATAATACATCATTAAGAAGAGATATTCATAAATACCTAGCAAAGAAGTTACAATATACAGCTATCTTCATACCATGTATGAAGCCAAATGACCTTATACTTGGTGATTTAATTATAGCTAATGTTTTTTTTTCTTAAAACCATGGAGAAAATAACGTCTGGCCACTCTCAGAATAAAAAAGTAGAGTATTACACAGAAAACTGGAAAATGTCGTAGTAATACATACTATAGCACCCCCATACCCTTTGCATTATGTCTTGTCTGATAGGCGAGTCATCTTCTGTAAAAAAATGGAGAATGAGATAAATACTTTTTCCATTATAACAATCTCAAAAGTATGACCATGCACACTTTAGCCAACAGAATTCTTGAGGATCTGAGGTTTGCATGTAAAGTTCACTAGGGTATGATGAAAAGATAAATTTAGAGACAGATCCAGACACTCAGTGCTTTGGGGTAACAGCTGTCTTTCAGTAATACCCGTGAGGGCTCATACCAGGCAGGATTAAGGTGGTTCCTCCTCCCTCAGCACCACCTGCACTGCCTGCTTGCATGCAGGACTGAGTGCTTTGCTCCCTCCCTCCCTCCAGGACCCACTCACCCACCACGTGCCGGGTCAGCCCTGTTTGTACAGTTCCTAGCACAATGACTCATGGCTGCCAGAGGTCTCCAAATCATTCATCATAGAGGAGTCAGGACTCATACTGGCATGCTCTTAGCAGCACAACTGCCAGCAGTAGTTGTATTCTGAGATTATAATAGCATGACCTTAATAGTTCGTAGCTTCATATCTCTCCCCTGCGCTTTGCCAGACTCAGTTTAAGCTTCTAAAGCTTTCTTTTCCAGTTTCAATAAGGACTGTGATTATCAGAAAAGTGCAGTATCCCTATTTACCCTTCATTTTTGCAATGCTTTTGCAATGGTGTAGTTGATACACTTTGAGAGCTTTGAAATCATTTACTTACCTCTGATTACAGGAATCTTTTCTGTCTTTATGCAGATTTACAAATTTAAAGTGTTTCTTTCAAATGCTAACTTTCCATAACCCCTGGATTATTCTGAAGTAAAACAAGGATGGAAGCTGTGGGAGTGGTCTTAACTAACTACTTTAGGTAACTTTAAGTACTTAAATGCAAGCTGGAAGACCAGAGTTGGGAGTTTATGTCCTCAAGAGAATCCAGAAGAGAGGGAAGTCATCCTGGCAGGGAGCAAGGAAAAAGGATCTCACTAAAAGAGCTTTAAACTAGGTTTGAAGGAAGAAAGGGATAAAACTAGGCTTACTTGAGATAAGCCTGGGTGTGGCATACCAGTGTTTGACGGATGGTGTGCTAGGGAGGTCCTGTGGTCTGTCATCTCAGTGGAGGTAGGGGATGGAGAGCCATGCAACTGCAAAGATGCAAGGGTTATCGATGTGTTAGAAACCACAGAAGCACCTGAGAATGGTCAAACAGGAATAAGGGCTTCTTGCTCCAAAAAGGTGATAGGATCGATAGCCCAGCTGAAGTGCATCTACACCAATGCACGTAATATGGGCAACAAACAGAAGGAGCTGGAAGCCATTGTGCAGTGGGAAAACGATGATACAGTTGCCATCACAGAAGCATAGTAGGATCACTCATACAACTGGAGTGCTGCAATGGGTGGCTATAAACTCTTCAGAATGGATAGGCAAGGAAGGAGAGGCAGTGGGATAGCTCTGTATGTTAGGGAGCATTTTGGCTGTTTTGAGCTTGATGATGGTGATAATAGGCTTGAATGTTTATGGGCAAGAATCAGGGGAAAAGCCAGCAAGGCAGAAATTGTAGTAGGAGTCTGTTATGGACCACCCAAGCAGAGTGAAGAGGCAGACTACATGCTGGGAGAAGTCTCATGATTGCTAGCCCTTGTTCTTGCAGGGGACTTCAACTTACCAGATGTCTACCAAAAATTGTTGTTTTTTAACCCCAATCAGGAACTAAGTACCACACAGCCACTTGCTCACTCCCCTCCCCACTGGTGAGATGGGGAGGAGAACTGTAAAAAAAAAAAAAAAAAAAAAAAAAGGTAAAACTCATAATTTGAGGTAAGAACAGTTAAATTGAAATAAAATAAAATATAACAATAATAACAACAACAATAATAATATAAATGAAAAAAGACAGAGAGAGAGAGAAATAAAAGCCAAGGAGAGGTGAGGGGTAAACCAAAACAAAAAAATTGTGCACAACACAATTGCTCACCGCCTGCTGACCGATGCCCAGTCAGTCCCTGTGCAGTGATTGGCACCTCCTGGCAAACTACCCCCAGTTTATATACTAAGCATGATGTTCTATGGTATGTAATATCCCTTTGGCTAGTTTGAGTCATCTGTCCTGGCTCTGCTCCCTCCCAGCTTTTTGTGCACCTGCTCACTGGCAGAGCATGGGAAACTGAAAAGTCTTTGATTTACAGTAAGCCCTACTTAGCAACAACTAAAACATCAGTGTGTTATCAACATTATTCTCACACTAAATCGAAAACACAGCACCGTACCAGCTACTAAGAAGAAAATTAGCTCTACCCCAGCTGAAAACAGGACAGAAATACAATACAGCAGAGAGTGAACAGTCTAGGAGGTTCCTGGAGTGTGTTGAAGATAGCTTCCTGACACAGCTGGTGAGAGAGCCACGGTGCCTTCTGGACCTGATGTTGAGACAGAGAAGAGCTTGTGGGTGATATGATGGTTGGAAGCCATCTTGGGCATAGCAATCATGAAATTATAGAGTTTTTGATTCTCAGAGAAGTAAGGAGGGGGTGCACCAGAACTGCTACCTTGAAATTCTGGAGGGTTGACTTTGGCCCCTATGTAGAGAGTTGACCTTGACTGGATGCCAGGTGCCCACCAAGTTGCTCTGTTACTCAGCAGCACAAAAGGGGAGAAAATAAAATTACAAAAAACACCAAAGTGTGGGTCAAGATAAATACAGTTTAATGAAGCAATAGCAAAAATCATGTGTGCAGAAGCAAAGGAAAACAAAAGATGTTATTTTCTACTTCCCATCAGCAGGCAATGTTCAACCACTTCCCATGAAGCAAGGCTTCAGTATGTATAGAGATTACTCTGGAAGACAAACACTGTAAATAATGAAAGGCCCCTCTTCCTCCTCCTTTCTCTTAGATTTTATAACTGAGAAGACATCATATGGTGTGGAATATCCCGCTGGTCCCTTGGGTCAGCTGTCCTGGCTATGTCCACTCCCAAGATGTTGCCCACCCCCAGCCTACTGGTGAGAGGAGGGTGGAGGCTGGACAGACAGCCTTCATGCTGTGTGAGCGCTCCTCAGCAGCAGTCAAAACACTGGCATGTCATCACCACCTTTCTAGTCACCAGTACAAGCACAGCGCTATGAGGGCTGCAGGGGGGCTCAGCCAGACCCAAAACAGCCTGTTTAGGAGCCTGGTTGACAGAGTCCCTTGGGAGGCAGTCCTGAAGAGCAAAGGAGTCCAGGAAGGCTGGGCATTCTTCAAGAGGGAAATCTTAAACTCACAGAAGCAGGCCAGCCCCACGTGCTGAAAGACGAGTTGGCGAGAAAGACCAGCTTGACTGAACAGAGAGCTTTGGCTGGAACTCAGGAAAAAAGAGCTTATGATCTTTGGAAAAAGGGGCAGGCCAGTCAGCAGGGCTGCAAGGATGTCATGAGGTTATGCAGGGAGAAAATCAGAAGGGCCAAAGCCCAACTAGAACTTAACCTGGCTACACCCATAAAAGGCAATAAAAAATATTTCTATAAATACATTAGCAACAAAAGGAGGGCTAAGGAGAATCTCCATCCTTTACTGGGTGCAGGGGTTAACATAGTGACAACGGATGAGGAAAAGGCTGAGGTCCTTAATGCTTCTTTGCTCCTGTCTTTAATAGTAAAACCAGTTGCTCTCCCTGTACCCAGCACCCTGAGCTGGAAGACAGGGACAGGGAGCAGAATGAAGCCTCACAGTCCAAGGGGAAATTGTTAGTGACCTGCTACACCACTTAGACACACACAAGTCTATGGAGCCAGATGGGAGCCACCCAAATGTGCTGAGGAAGATGGCAGAAGTGCTCATCAAACCACTTTCAATCATTTATCAGCAGTCCTGGCTAACCAGGGAAGTCCAAGTTGACTGGAAGTTAGAAAATGTGACAAAGAAGAACAATGAAGCTGGTGAAGAGTCTAGAGAACAAGTCTGATGAGGAGCAGCTGAGGGAACTGGGGCTGTTCAGCCTGGAGAGGAGGAGGCTCAGGGGAGCATTTATGGCTCTCTACAACTACCTGAAAGGAGGTTATAAGCAGGTGGAGGTCTATCTCTTCTCCCAGGTAACAAGCAATAGGACAAGAGGAAACACCCTCAAGTTGTACCAGGGGAGGTTTAGATTGGATATTAGGAAAAATTTCTTCACTGAAAGGGCTGTCAAGCACTAGAACCGGCTGTCTAGGGAAGTGGCTGAGTCACCATCCCTGGAGGTATTTAAAAATCATGTACATTTGGCATTTCAAGGTCATGGTTTAGTGGTGGACTTGGCAATGCTAGGTACGGTTTCAGCTGGGATGGAGTTAATTTTTTTCTTAGTAGCTAGTAAAGTGCTGTGTTTGGGATGTGATGTGAGAACAATGTTGATAACTGCACTGATGTTTTTAGTTGTTGCTGGGTAATGTTTATACAAAGTCAAGGACTTTGGTTTCTTGTGCCTTGTCAGCCAGAATGCTGGGGGGGGGCACAAGAGATTGGGAAGGGACACAGCCAGGACAGGTGACCCAAGCTATCCAAAGAGGTATTCCATACCATATGACAGCATGCTGAGTATATAAATTGGGGGAAGAAGGAAGGAAGGTGGGGACATCTGGCATTATGGTGTTTGTCTTCCTGAGTAACCGTTACGTGTGATGGAGCCCTGCTGTCCTGGGGATGGCTGAGCACCTGCCTGCCCATGGGAAGGGGTGAATGAATTCCTTCTTTTGCTTTGTTTGTGTGTGCGGCTTTTGCTTTACCTATTAAATTGTTCTTTTCTCAACCCTTGAGTTTTACATTCCTTTCTGATTCTCCTCCCCATCCCTCTGGGTGAGGGGGCGTGAGCAAGTGGCTGTGTGGGGCTTGGTTGCCAGCTGGGGTTAAACCACGACACTAGGCTAACAGTTGGACTTCATGATCTTTAAGGCCGTCTCCAACCTAAATGATTCTATCATTCTATGATTCTATGATCTGTCTAAGATACCTACACCAGCCATTATATCTTCCCCTCCGATGCATTTCATTAACTTTCAATCCTGACTTTTTTTTTAAATGGTACCTGTCTTGCATTTCCTTTTACTTATGTGTATATCACCTATATTCATTGCTCTCTGTCACATGCAGTCACTTCTTTTTTATAAGCCATTTTGTTATGCCTGTCACCAAGAGTACAACAAGAAGTATTTCTTTCTCAAGGAAACACTGGCATTTCTCTAGCTTGTTAGATGTCCAAAAGTCAGCACAGCATAACTCCACTTTGTCAAAGAAATGTTCTAAAGTTTGGCCACTACTAATGCTCATATTATCTTGACCTCACAACTTACGTCAGCAAGTTCCCACAAAAGCCCTGACTGATTTAATTAGCAGAAAAATAGCCATATTCTTCAGGTACATGACAGGATACATGAATAAATGCACCCATCACTATGTTTTGGCAAAGAGAAGCATCTTACGAGAGCTGGTGCCTTTTACAAGTACATGCTTCCTCTTTGCAAAGCATTTTTCAGGGACAGTGTGTTATAAATAATTTTAAATATAAATAATAAATGGAATATCTCTTTGGCTTATTCAGGTCACCTGTCCTGGCTGTGTCGCCTCCAAATTTCCTATGCCCCTCCAGCCCTCTGGCTTGCAGGGCCCAAGAAACTGAAAAGTCATGGACTTAGTGTAAACATTACCCAGCAATAACTTTACATTTTCTATGCTTCAGCAAACTCATCTTATTGCTGATGATTCAGTGGGGTCTGGATGCTTTTGATATGGTGTCACTAATGGGTGTTTCCCCTTGGGAGGTTTCCAAGAGAACATTTTTGTAGTGGACTTTGCTGGTTTATCACAATTTGATGGAAACAGTCCCATTTCAACAAGACCTTTCAGGTATGTCTTGCTTGCTTTCCCTTGGCAGACTGCTGCACTCCTGCACAGACAGCTTGCAGTCCCAGAGAAGGCAGCAACCAGCTGTTCCACTGTATACCAGTGATTTTCCCTGCAGGATTTCGACAATGGCAAACCGCATTTGGGGATTTATGGAATTCATGCAAACACCATTTCTGAAATTTGAAAAATCTCCTTGCAAAGAAGGTACACTTCATCAAGCCCAGGACAACCTCCAGATTCTCAGTCAGATAATGAAAATATAAGTTATAATTTTAGATATTAGATTCAAATGTAGCAGACATACTTCTAAATCTGTTTGTTCATCCCTGCCAGCACTAAAACAGTAAAAGACAAATATACCTGTACAGATAGTCCAAATACCATATAGCATTTTTAAACCCCATTATTTCCCCAGTTCTCCCTCATTCTGCTTCTTCTCAGAGTCTTTGTACCTCATCCACTAGTTAACCCATTTTCTCTTTGTTCTGAACTTTTATGTCACTCCAGATTTTTGTTGTGTAACTGGTTTTGGTAGTGTTTCATGCTGCAGTTTTCAAAACCATTTAAATGGGAACCCAGCATCACTTACTATAGTTTCCAATGGCCTTATTGTCTCTGCTGGGTATTCCTCACACAACATTCATGGGAGTTAGTAACTGCTCAGTTGGGGAAGGCAATGGGAGGCAGTGAGATACCTGTACTGTTAAATGAGAAGAGGTTGGGGAGCCATATCAGCAACTCAACACCGGCTGTCCACTCTGCTGTGTTTTTAGCTTGCTCCATGGCTCTGTCTTGGTGTGCTCCAGCTAGTTCTCTCTCAGGCAAAGTCTGATTATGGCTGTGGGGCTGGTTCACTCCAGGGACCCTTCTAAAAGGCCATATGGACAATGTGACAGCAGATCTTGTTCCTATTCTTCAACGTCCTCAGATTTTGCACTGTGAAACATATCCTATGGACTTCCCAGATCTCCATCCCCAAGACTCTCAACACATAAATCTCCATTTCAGGTTATGAAAACACAATTTGGCAGGCTGCAACACAGATCCTGTACTGGTTTAGGTACCATGAACTGAATGAAGCACAACACACATTAAATCTTAGGCTCATGGTACAGGGCCTGGGGAAACCCAGGACAAAGAATTACATATATAATGTGGCTGCCGTTTCTTACCCAAGCTGACGTAGAAAATCTAGCAGACCAACAAATCAAAGCCATCTTTCCCAAGACACAGATTATAGACTCCAACTACCAAATCATCCTTCCTTATCAAGATATAGAACTCAATCTTCCTACCTCCTTTTTGCTCTTTTTTGGTGGTCACATAGGTATCAGCTGACACTAACTCATGTTAATTTTCCAGGAGTACAGTCACAATGTAGTGAGATTGCAGATGTCAGAGACAAACTTCCTCCTGTATCTTTCTTAATCTCTTTCCAACGTTCATTTCCTCAGCAGTGGGGCACTCGTTCACAGCCCATACTGTTGCTTTGCAAGTGTCTGCATTCAGCCCCAGAAAGGAACCAAGCCACTGAGCTGTTATGACTGCAGCTCCAACAGCTTGGTCACCCCTCTTAACAGTTCATGTGCAAACCACATCTCCAGCAGTGTTAGAGCATGCCAGACATGAGGTGTCTCATTATATCTCATTCCCAGCATCCAGCAACAGTTGGCACACCCTGCTGCAGTTTCAGCCTTGATGTCACATGTCATTGTGCAACGGTTCCAGACACATCTCTCTGGTTTCCTTCAGAGCCTCTGCTCCTCATCAGACCTTTCCTCACCGATTTCCATTTTTCACTTGGCAAACACCCTGCATCACTGCTTCGATTTGATTTTCCAGTGAATTCTGAGTTCTGTAATATTTAATTGGCCTAGCTTTTAAGTAGATGTTTCCAAAGTATTTTTAAAAATAAAGAAAAAAAATCCTCTGGATATATCTCTGAGATACTTCTTCTCAGCCTGGTTGATGAAAGGGTTTTTCTTCCACCTCACCAGTCATTGCAAATGTCTGTTCATTGATAAATACTCCCACTGGACTGTCTGCTTGCAGACTTTCTCTACCTTGAGCTCACTGAATTTTTCCGTATGTAGCTAAGTTTCACCTGGGAGCTATGATTTATAAATCTTGTGCCTTTTTTAGTGAAGATTATAAGCTTTTACCATGTTGATGACTATATATTTTCCCTTGAGCAACAGTTGTTTGGTCAGCTTCCCTCCTTATACCGATGACTATGGGTCCCTCTGTTGTACCTCAGCTGGGACATAGGTATCGACACCTGCTGTGTTACTCTTACCCATGAGAGACAAAGTTTTAAATACTAACTTTGTATCTGGTGATCCAAAATATTAACACCTGCTAATGCTTTAAAAGTGAAGAAACCAGATTGGTATCTTTATAACATGGGGGGGAGTGGGGGGTGGGGGGGTTAATATCATGAGAAAAAAAAGTGTGGTATCAACATGCTTTGCAAGCTCTACAGTCTTAAATATTATTTATTAGTCAATGCATTTCAGTCACAAATTAACCTAAAAAAAACACAGTTTTAAATAAAACCATCACTTTCCCTTATGCTTGAGCCATTCTGGGCTGAAGTACAGTTGCAGCTCCAACCGTTTCAGTCTGGATATGAAAAAGTAACATCAGCCCTTTAAAGTAACTAGGAACTCTGTTGTGCCAAGCAATAGATCACTGATTTACAAAAAAAATTGATTGAAGCACAAGTAACTGTAGACAGCATGATGGGATCTTAAATGCACGCTGCTTCTGAGACCTGCAAAAATAGCAAAGCACAGGTTCAAGGGGACGCTTAAGTCACTAAACCTCATCAATCCTCCCACAGCTCCGGTGTGGAGACAGGTCAGAAAGAGTTCAAACTGTCCGAGGTGCTAGGTATGTACAACATGTGCTGAGGTCTTGTGATGGCCCTTTGCATCCAGCCAGGACTTTGAACTGAGGCCCTTTCTTCACATCATTTGTCCTAGCAGGAGTATGCATGGTAGTCAGTGCCATGATTCACTGCCATTCCCAGCTATACCCTAGATTTTGCATATAAGCTAAAAACACTGGTCTTCCTATAGTAGGAAGGGGTTAATTTTTGGAAGATTTGATGGTCAGAAAGGTCTATCCCCTGTATCACAATCACCTCCACAAGGAAGAAAAGATGGGTTATAGTGGTAGGAGACTCCCTTCTGAGGGGAACAGAGGGTCCAAAATATGCCAGACAAACCCTCCCCTTAGGGAAATCTGCTGCCTCGTTGCAGCCTGAGTTAAGGACATCACCAGCAAAATTCCTAGACTGGTACAGCCCTCGGACTATTACCCATCTCCGCTCTTCCATGCAGGTGGTGATGAAGATGCAACACAGTCCAAAGGCAATCAAAAGAGACTTCAGGGCCTTGGGATGGTCAGTAAAGGAATCCAGAGAATAGATTATTTTTTCCTCTGTCCTTCCATTTGTGGACAGCAACATTGGAAGAAACAGACAGGCCCAGTCTATTAATACATGGCTCCATGGCTGGTGTCACTGCCACAATTTAGGGTTTTTCGATAACAGGATAGCCTACATGGCTCCAGGTTTGCTGGCATCAGATGAGATTCACCTTTCTCAAAGTGGGAAAAGAGTCTTTGCTCACAAACTAGTAGGACTGACTGACAGTTTTAAACCAGGCTTGAAGGGGTAAGGGGACAATACCAGGCTTGCCTGTGACAAGCTGTGGGATGACTTATCAAGGTTAGAGGGATGCCGTGCTAGCAAGGACCTTCAGACTGTTGCTCTGAGACGTGCTGGGCACACTGCAGCACACATGAAGTCTTACAGAGAGGAGCCAACAGAGGAACACCAGTGAAGTACCTTATTGGAATGAAGGTGTGTTCGTCTAGGAGAGTGACACACCCAACAGCCCAGCTGATGTGCCTTTACACCAGTGCACACAGCATGGGCAACAAACAGGAGGAGATGGAAGCCACCATACTGTTAGAAAGCTCCGACCTTGTTGCCATTACTGAAACTTGTAGGACAAATCCCATGACTGGAGTGCAACTACCCATTACTACAGGCTGATTGGAGGGGGCAGACTAGGAAGGAGGGGCACAGGCGTTGCCCTCTACATCAAGAAATTAATAAAGAGTGAAAAGCTGTCTCTGAAGAACAGCCGTGAGCAAGCTGAAAGCTTATGGATAGGAATCAGAGACTGAGAACAAAGGGAACTTTGTGGTTGGTATCTGCAACAGGTTGTTTGATCAAGGGCAGCTTATTGATGAAACCATCTTACTCCAGCTAGAGGAGTCATTGCACTTGCAGGCTCTTGTCCTGTTGGGAGCCTTCAGCCACCCTGACATCTGCTGAAGAAGTAGCATGGCAAGCTGTAGGCAATCCAGGAGACTCTGGAGTACATTGGCAATAACTTCTTCAGCCAGGTAGTAGACAGCCCTACCAGTGGGGATGTGATACTGAACTTGTTGGTCACCAAGCAAGCAAGCTAATGGGTGACGTCAAGACTGGAGGCAGCCTGGGCCGCAGTGATCATGCACTGGTAAAGTTCACAGTCCTGAAAGATATGGGTCAGGCGAAGAGTAAAGCCAGGACCCTGAATTTTAGGAAAGCAAACTTTCAGTTGTTCAAAGAGTTAGTCAATAGGACCCCCCCTGGGAAACTGCCCTAAGTAGCAAGGGAGCAGAATAGAACTGGCAGATATTTAAGGATGCTTTCCATAGAGCAGAAGAGCTCTCAGTCCCCCAGATGTAAGAAATCACAAACAGAAGGCAAGAAACTGGCATGGATGAGTCAAGACCTGCTAGTCAAACTAAGGGGCAAGAAGGAAACGAACAGGCAGTGGAAGCAGGGACAGGTATCTTGGGAAGACTATAGGGATGCTGCTCAGTTGTGTAGGGATGGGGTCAGGAAGGCCAAGGTGCAGCTGGAACAGAACTTGGCAAAAGATGCAAAGAATAATAAGAAAGGCTTCTATGTCAGCCAGAAAAGGAAAGTCAAAGAAAGTGCGACCTGCTGATGAACATGACTAGCAAACTGGTACGATGGACAAGCAGAAGGCTATTACTCAACAGCTATTTTGCCTCAGTCAAGCAATCTGTCTTCCACATGTCTTGAGTGGAGGGATGACTAGACAGGCACTGGAGATGCCAAGTCCCTCTCAGCCTAAGAGAAGATCAGGTTCAGGACTACCTGAGGAACCTGAACATGCATAAATCTATAGGACCTGACAAGGTGCATCCCAGAGTCCTGAGGAAATTGGCTGATGCAGTTGCCAAGCCACCCTGCATGATATTTGAAAAGTCAAGGCAGTCAGATGAAGTGTTCAGTAACTGGAAAAGAGGGGAAAATTGCACCCATTTGTAAAAAGAGTGGAAAGGAGGACCCTGGGAACTACTGACCTGACAGATTTCACCTCTGTGCCTGGCAAGATCATGGAACAGATCCTCCTAGAAGCTATAATGAGGCATATGGAGGACAGGGAGGTGATTCAAGACAGCCATCATGGCTTCACCAAGGACAAGTCCTGCCTAACCAACCCAGTGGCCTTCTATTTTGACTACCCACTACCTCAGTGGGAAAGGGAATAGTTACTGATGTCATCTATCTGAACTTCAGTAAGGTCTTTGACACAGTCCCCCACAACATCCTTCCCTGTAAATAGGAGAGATACAGATCTGATGGGTGGATTGCTCAGTGGATGAGTAATTGGTTGGATGGTTGCGTCTAGAGGGTAGCGGCCAACAGCCCAGTGTCCAGCTGGAGACTGGTGTCCCTCAGGGGCCTATACTGGGACCAATACTGTTTAATGTCTTCATCAATGACAGACAGTAAGATCAAGTGTACCCTCCATAGATCTGCTGAGTGCAGTTGAAACAGCAACCTGAGTGGTGTGGTTGACACACCTGAGGGATTAGACACCATCCAGAGGGACCAGACAACCTTGAGAAGTGTGTCCATGTGAACCTCATGAGGTTCAACAAGTCCAAGTGCAAGGCCCTGCACCTGTGTCAGGACAACCCTCAATATCAGTACAGGCTGGGGCATGAAGTGATTGAGAGCAGCCCTGCTGAGAAGGACTTGGGGGTATTGGTGGATGAAAACTGGACATGAGCTGGTAATGTGCACTTGCAGCCCAAAAGGCCACCCGTATCCTGGGCTGTATCAAAAAAAGCATGGCCAGCAGATTGATGGAGGTGATTCTGCACCTCTACTTCCCTCTGGTGAGACCTCATCTGGAGTACTGCATCTGTCTATGGAGCCCTAGGTACAGGAAAGACATGGACCTCTTGGAACAAGTCCAAAGGAGGGTCACTAAAATGATGAGAGGGATGGAGCACCTCTGCTATAAGGAAATGCTGAAAGAGCTGGAGTTGCTTAGCTTGGAGAAGAGAGGGTGGTGAAACACTGCAACAGGCTGCCCAGAGAGGTGGTAGATGCATTTCTGGAAACATCCAAGGTCAGGTTGGACGGGGTTCTGAGCAACCTCATCTAGCTGGAGAGGTCCCTGCTCATTGCAGGGGGGTTGCACTGTATGAGCTTTAAAGATCCCTTTAAACCCAAATTATTCTATGATCTGAAACCAAAGCAAGATTTAAGAGTTTCCCATTAACTTATTAAACATCTAGCATATATGGGATGTATTTTGCATAGAAAAATAAGGAAGAAAAAATTACTGGTACGCTGCCTTTTTGAGACAGGGGAGAAATCGTTTTGCTGTCTTTGTCCTCTCAGGTTGAAGCTGAACAGAAACCAGCATAACTTGAAAAGGAGGTAATAAATCCTTAAGGTTTATTTAAATAATCAGTTGAGACTGAGTTGTAGGGAACCAGTATTAATCAGTCTAAACCATTTCAAAATTATTTCTCCATTCCTAATCTCAGTTTTCCTTTTAATCCCCTGATCCTCATTAGCTAGCTTGGCTTCCATGCACTCACAGTGAAACAAATTAATGTGGTGATGATGAGATGGAAATATCAGTCCCTACAACTGAATCCTGCCAATTGAACCCCTGACTTCAGCAGTATGTAGCTGCAGAGTGCTGCTGGACTGCTCAGAAACACCTCTTTTTGTTTTTTTATTTATGCGGGTCAGTTATGAGTGAATTTACTCCAGTCATCATGAGTATGGCCCTAGAGAACAATTTAATATGGTGTATAAATGTCACAAAAATGCATGTTTCACATGCAGTTGTTAAAAAAAATTAATGGGTTCGTACTGTATCTGAAAAACATGTGTTTTTTTCATAAAAGCAAGAAGCTTTGCCTTGCATTGAGCTGCTCCTCCCTTTGCTCCTGAACAGATCATTTTCCAAAATAATTTCATTTCTTTCACCACATTTTTTCTAACTGAGGGGATTCCTAAAATGCTTATTCCAAAACAATAGAATTTCAAGAAATACATCATATAAGCCTGCAAAATGTCACAGTTTCAGTAAAGCAGATGAAAACCCAAATAGCACATATCTCCCCATCAACTTGATACCCACTTAAGCAGGAATTGAATAGTAAATGTATTGCAAAATTTATTTCTTTTCTTGATTTTCTCTTTTTTTTAATTTAGGGAGGTAGAACTTGCCTTTCAGGTGTTACACACAATTTCTCTGATGTCCCACAGAAACCACTGCTGAATGCATCACTGTAAAATCTACATTTACAGTGAGCTGTTCAAATTTATACCAAAGGGAAAAAAACCTCCCTGGAAAAAAATAATCAAAAAATCTGATTTCTAGCCACAAAGTCTTCCACTGAAAAATGACTAAATAAAATGGATTCTTGTATCAAGAAAAACAAGAGACATTAGTGAAATTAATAAGATCTAAGGAAAATGATTAACCACATCACTTATGATATCTGTGTTGATACATGCTACGAAATTGAAGTGATTTGAGCAAGAAGGTCACTAAAAATCTCAACAGTTTGAGAACTGGGATTGTTCTTCTTCTGATACAAGACCCAAAAAAAGCATCCAAGGTACATTTGCAGGGTTTTAGCCATTGCTGTTGTGAATGGGGAGAATATTAATAACTAGGATGCTGGAAGAAAATTGGAAGTAATGATCAGTGATTACTAAGCTATCTCTCCTTGCTGGTATGCAAGAGGAGCATACACAAAGTAAAAAAAGTGCTGGATGAAAGTAGTTAAATGAGCATGGGGGTTGCCACAGTCTGAAAGAAAAGTGGATAAAAAGAAATCACATGAAAAAAATTACTCTCTGGATGTGCAAACAAAGAAAGAGTGACCAGATGAGGATTTACAGAGGAAGGAGCAGGCAGCTCTTCTATTCTGGTATGAAGTGCCACATGCAGCAGGAGCAATCATGTTGCAGATCAGCTTTGCCCAAAGGAGCATCTGCATCCAGCCTTGGTAAAAAGTTTCTTCTCATGATTTAAAAGTGCCTCTAAAAGCAGCTGTATAGAAAGACTTTAAGGCAAAGCTCAAAACATATCAGAGGTCCAAATCAACACTCTTGGTTTTTGACTACCTACCAGCGCTCACCCAAGACAAGACAAAGACACTGAGCAGCTGCCTCTGGAGGCATTTTTACAGCATCATGGCTCGTGCTGAGCCAGCTCTAATGGTCTATGCTCTGCCGCATGTCATCTGCCAAACCCAGGAGAGTTTTGTGCTAACCTCTGATGTTTCTCACTCAGAGCTACAGAGCACCCCTTTCAAACATGTGCTGTCTCACTGGAGATATGATTCCCTGTGTATTTTACACAATTGTACCACTGCCTTAAGGAGCTTTCACCTCTTATTCCTACCCCTCCATCACAGTCCACTGCCTCTCTTTTGTGCCAATAATCATAGTTATAGAATCATAGAAACATAGAATATTTTGAGTTGGAAGGGACCCGTGAGAATCATTCAGTCCAAATCCCTGCTCCTCACAGGACTACCTAAAACTCTAAAACTAAACCATATGGCTAGGAGCATCATCCAGACACTCCTTGAACTCTGGCAGGCTTGGTGCCATGACCACTTCCCTGTGGAGCCTGTTCCTGTGACCGACCACCCACTCAGTCAAGAACCTTTTCCTAAAGTCCAGTCTGAACTTCCCCTGATGCAGCTTCATCCCATTTCCTTGTGTCCTATCACTGGTCACTACAGAGATGAGATTAGTACTTCCCCTCCACTGCCCCCCTTGAGGCAGTTGTAGACTGCAATGACATCACCCCTCAGCCTTCTCCAAGCTGAAGAATCCAAGTGATGTCAGCCACTCATAAGTCTTGCCCTTGAGGCCTTTCACCATCTTGGTTGCCCTCCTCTGGGACATACTTTGATAGTTTTATGTTCTTATATTGGAGCACCCAAAGCTGCACACAATACTCAAGGTGGAGCCACCTAAGTGCAGTGTGGAATGGGACGGTCACCTCCCTCAACCAGCCAGCTATGCGGTGCTTGATGCACCCTGGGACATAGTTGGCCCTTTTTGCTGCCAGGGCACACTGTGGACTCATATTCAACTTGCCATCAACCCATCCCCCCACATCTCTTTCCACAGGGCTGCTCTCCAACCTCCCATCCCACAATCTGTACATATAACCAGGATTACCCTGTCCCAGGTGGTGAATCCAGGGCTCACTCTTGCTAAATTTAATACAGCTGTTAATTGCCCAGCTCTCTAGTCTATCCAGATTTCTCTGTAAGGACCCCCTACCCACACAGAAGTTCACAGCTTCTCCTAATTTAGCATCATTAGCAAACTTAATGTACATTCAACTCCTGCATCCAGATAATTTATATAAACAATAAAGAGCACTGGCCCTAAAACTGAGCCCTAGGGAACCCCACTGGTGACTGGCTGCCAGCCTGATGTAACCCCATTTACTACAACTCTTTGACCCTAACCCATCAGCCAGTTCCTCACCAGATATAGCCACTTTTGAAGACAGTTTGGTCTCATTAGTTTAATATCAGTGAACTCCATTAAGTTAACCAGAATCATGCCTGACATGACCGGAGCAAGCCATCAAAATGAAGGCTGGTAGCTCTAGGATTGCCACAGACATCCTGTGTGCCTCAGTGGAGCACTGGTTCTAGATTCTAAAAAATCTCGATGAATGAGTCAAACGGTCAATGACTGCATTGCTAATGATTTGAGGATAAACTTTAATCCACTCAGATTGAGGATGCCATTTCTTTTGCTGACCTTTGCTTCTCAAACATACAGCAAAGTCCAGAATGATACAAAGTCAGAGACAATTTATAAATGTTTTGAAAGTTGTTATTGAAAATCTCATATATAGAAAAATTTAGGATGGGTTTCACTTTCACAAGTCTGCTACTCCAAGTTTGTTCTTCTCTGTTAATCCTATTGCACATCCTTTGGCAGCCGGTGTGAATGGGTGCAAATGAGTCACCTCTTATTAGCACCGTTAGCCAGAAAAGCTGCTCTTTACATATCACAGTGATGGAGAGTACTTGATGGATAACAGGGATCGCTGAACTACTTGTACCTGTTGATCTTAGCAACCACAAGAAGCATCAAGTTACTGTTTGAAAAAAATCAAGCTCTAATTGACTTGCCTAGAGTCAGAAAAAAGCCCTCCAAATGAACAGCTCTTTTCTTGGGCTAGTATATCTTACAGATGGAGAAGTGCGCACAGTACTTTCCCTTTTGCATCTGTAAAGATAACAGCAATACCTTCAGCAATGTGAAGCAGAGACTTTTTTTTTTTCTTGATATACAATGTTGTATACTGGGAAACATTGTACTGCTTGTTCATGAGAACAGGAGATGTTGCCGGGGGGGAAGGGGAGTGGGGTGTGAGGAAATAATCCCACGCTCTCTTTCATTGAAGTTGAAGGGATGGCAGCACAGCACCTGTAGCCCAAGGATACCCGACATTGCTTGAAGTAGTACAGATCTCAGAACAGGTTCCTTTAGTTTCTCAAGTGGATCTTGCATCCCATCTGGAGCTTCATGTTTCCTTAGCCACTCAGCCAGCCACATTTCAGACAATGAATTAAAAGATGCTCAGTGACTGTAACCACAATGGAGATCCATTCCAGAGCTGTGACATTCAAAACACACCACTTCTTTTTTGGGGGACACTAGTGTAAAAGCAGTATAATGTCAGTAAGTCAATGATTTCATGAGGCCATCCCTTAGTCTGGTGCAGACTCCATATCTCCTTACATCCAAGGAAGGTATACCTGTTTGTCTCAGCCAGAACTCCAGCCCAAGAAATTTTCTGTCACTGAAAGTGCAAGTCTGGGTCTGTATCTGAAACCCAGGGAGTTATTCCAAGTTCACATTAGCAGAACAGAGATCAGAATCTAACATCTAGCTTAATCTCTAAATGGAGATAATTAATTGATTTTTGGAGTCTCTGTGTCTGGTCATGAAGAAATGCCTGCTGGATGCTAACTCTGCAGTCAGAACACAAGGAGACTAGTGAGTAAACAGACGTGGATGGTATTTTCTAGCATGGAGTTTTTGAGCAAAGACTGACAAGTTTTGCACATTAGGCACAGAGAAATGGAACATTGCAAAATTAAATTACTCGCTGTATCAGAGACTACATCCTAACATAGGAATGGTTTGTAAGAATTTGTTCGTCATTATATCTTAACATAGATGTCCTTTTCCCTTTAATGGATCAGCTTATGGTACTACCCAGGTGGGTAGCAGTGAAGAGTCACCTCTGTTCCCTTGCTGCCCAAAAACTTAGACAGACCTGTGGTGTCGGTACTCTCTTTGGAGTGTCTCTTGTCTCTGTAGAGACACATTGCATAAGAGTGATGCTGAAACTGGCACTGGAAGAGTCAAAGTGTCTGTGAAACACTAACAGGACATAATGGAGATGATATCCCAGATCCCAGAGCAGTACAGCAGCACTAATAGTTTTGTACACAAGCTGATGAGGGCTTTCACCAACACTTATGGTCATCTTAGCTGCAACATTGTGCTGACCCAGTTGACCTGCTTCTAGACTGGGAGCAAGCCCCAGCACTGTGAGCTTCAGCATCTCTGTGCAATCCTCTATTGCATGGTGTAGAGCACCCAAAATCACATCTTTAGCACAAGGACTGAGTTCATGTTTGCCATGAGAAATTCTATTGCAGATGAATGTTGGCAAGTCAAATACTGTTAGCAAACCCAGGAAAAACTATTTCCCATAAGAAGCCAGTAACTCAATCCAGTCAAGTATTTAGGTTATTTCCTCTGCCACACAGTGGTTAAGAGCTAAATTCATCTGCAACTCAATTTTGTCTAACTATCCATAAGGTTCACATTTGTCAGCCCTTCCAAAGAAATTCATTATTTTTATGTACAAAGTGGGTAAACAATTCCAGAAATCTAATACGCAACATCCTTCTGAATCTCATTTGGGAGTTACACTGACAGATGAGCTTGGAAATTTTATAGAGAAAAGACTTTTACTTTTTCTTTCTTGTAAAGTGATAGAAATAAAACCTTATTATAAAGCCTACCTGTTCATGAGATGGAGCAAGAGTTTGTTATCTGCCACTTTACTGAGCAGGGAAGGAAGAAAAGACCCCTGAGCTGTACTCCCTTCCTCCCTCCAAAATGCATTTTGCATGAAGCATAAGAGAACTTAGGCTTAGAAGACCAAAACTTGAATTTGAATTACTTCCTAATTCCATTCTCCAACCACCATACTGCAGTCCTTCCCTGTGTCATCCTCATTCCCCTCCTGCTCCAAGGAATCACAACTTTCTTTCAACAGTGTTCCCATGTTGGGACATGGTAGCAACTCACCCACAAATCCATGCACTGGTATTTACCTCTGCTCACCAAGATGACTCCAGAGCTCGCTGGTCTGAATACAGTTATGGGAGGTGGAAAACACAGATCTGAAGTGCATGAAGATGAGACCAGGTGAGCCTCTGCTTTCTGTAAGACTCTGATCTGGCAATGCTCAGGCACTAGGATGAGCACACAGACATGAACACGAGACATGACCACGCCAGGCATGAGCAGGTGAGACGTGTCAGGCAATGCCATGAGCATGACACCTTGCTCAAAGCTAGGCATGCATAGACCATGTCTAATGGGTCAGGTTTGTCATTGAGCCTCAGCAGAGAAAGATCTGAGGCAGCACTGAGCTCATCTTAGAAGTCAAGCTGAAGAGCAGCTAGGCATGGACTCTGATTCCAATGCCACAGGGACCTGATGAACAGACCTGTGATGAACAAGGCGATTAGGAAGTTTAAAAATTCACAGGGTCAGCTGGTATTCAGCAGTAGCATGGCACATACATTATTTTGTCCAAGCCTTTTGGTACATCCTTGCATCCACCCTGCAAACTGGGAAGGAAACTATTATCTGACAGTATTCAGTCTTAGTACAGTGAAGAGCAAAACAAAAGTATTGAAGCCTTGGACAATACTGAAAAAACAAGTTGATGGTTTATTTTCAGGCTTTGTCTTTGCTCACAGTGACAATTTGCATGTCTCCAGCCCAGTTACATCTGTGTTATCACAGCTTCCAGCAGAGCTGGCAACAGCCTTTGCCAGCCACATGCAGATATGGGAGCTTCTTGACCCTGCACATCAGAGGCCTCCCATATACTTTATTTCTAAGCTGTTCTACCTAATACTAGCCTATACATCTCAACAAGCAGACTCAGTCAATGTATTTAGGAGGGAAAATAATTATATTAAGAAGTTCCAGACTTTCACTACTGATCTTCTGGTCATGGAAGAGTCAGGAGATGGATAACAAGAGAGCTTGTTTTCCCAAGCAATCAAGATCTAAATTTTTCAACAGCTGTTGTAAAAAAAAATAAAGTAGTAGTAGAAATAAGGATGTACAGTAAGATGGTAGGATAGATACTGTCTTCATCCACCTAGTCCTGTGGGTGGTGGTAGTGTTGGTCAACAGGACGACATGAATTTCTTACAGCATAAAAATGAACATGTCAAGGCAAGTAGGTATGATTTGGCCTCAGAGTTCAGTAGGTGTTGGAAGAAGCACCACACACTTTGATCTCTCTGGAATAGCCATGATCTGTTCTCTTCAGTGCACTATGAGATTTGCAATATGATGTCGTGGTGAGTGCACCCCTTTCTATACCTTAAGGGGATTAGAGATGCTTGACCCAACACTAGAGCTCACGGATTATCACTTATCTCTCTCATTCTCTACTCCAGAATGTGTGGGATTGCTTAAACATATTTGGGTCCCAGCTCCTTCTTGGTCTGTACTCCTTGGTCATGAAACGGTGCTGTCAGCATGACCACAGTACAGTGCAAGGGACCCAGAGTTTTCTGGGATGCAAACTGAGGAAAAGGTCAGCAGGGGTGACAAAGAAATCACTCACGTAGACAAGACACTCGCCCAACCTGCTCAGCTGCAGCAACAGAAAGAATTAATACTTGTGAGAAAAGGAAACCCTCACAGGAATAAGAATAATCTCATCATCAGGACAAGTAATTAGCACTTCTTATTCACTTCATTATGAAGGCTATACATCAAAAATTTAAGATCTCACTCCCATGAGAAGTTTTAAAGGTTGTGACATTTGTTACATGTTGGTCTTTAGACAGCTACAGCACAAGACCCACTTTTAAGGTGTCTAAGATCTTTTTAAAATGTAATACTCATGGTAATGGGTAGTTCATTCTTTGTATGGAAAGATTTGACCTACTCCATATCACAACTTTGAATGAGCTTTTCATGAAGCACCAGTCTGTGAGCCAAAAGATCCTACTCACAATTTCTCACAATTTACAGCCAGGCACCCCTGTGTAGGCACAAAAAAAAAATTTTAACACAGTTCAAACCAAGCAAAATTTAACACAATTCAAGACAATCAAAACCATGAAAACACCAAGCAACACACCCAACATTTTTTTTTTTTTCCATCATTCTTATTTTCTTTCTTGGGGAAGATGTGGGAAAAGGAGTTTACATTCCACTCACAACCACCACAATACAAAAATTAGGAAGTGGATCAATACTAACACTGTAAAGGAATAGTAATCCTTCCCAAAGGAAAAAACCACTTGTTTGTCTTACACTGGCCCTAACCACCACGTGGCAATAGAAAGCTATCAAAACCCACGATAAGCAAGAATCCATGTCATCCTCAGAAATATTGCCAGGAGAGAACCCCTGCCAATTAAATAATTTCAAATCAACAAAGGTCATATAAAATTGTCTCCCCAATGAAGCCATAATTTTATATATTAAATGCAGATATCAAAGATAAGTAATTGCCTGAGGAGCCCTTGCCTTGTGCAAATAAATAACACCCCTCCTAAACTGAAAATTCTGATGACAGTTAACAAGATGACCTACCAAACACTTTTGTTGTTCTTATAACTCATATCAGAATAAAAGTCTCTTCAGGAGCTCAGCCTAGCATTCCTGGGCTTTGCTTTTTTGAAACCAGGCACTTCATTTACAGATCTGCCTTTGCTTTCATCCATTTCATATAGACCAAACCCATTAGTGATAGCACAGGTCCATATTGTTTATTTCAGCCAGGTCATCTGTAGCATCAAAGAACAAGTAAAAACTGCAACAACTCATTTTGATTAACCTGTCCAGTCTTCCATTCATACCCTGGAAGTGAAAGTCTTGCACATAGAGTGTAACAACTACCCAGAACTAGATCTAAAATATGACAGTGATGTCTATCACTAGAAACTCAAACAATTGCCCTTCAGTCCAGGGGAGAGATTAAAATATCTTTAATTAGCATTTCTCAAATCATTTTGACCAAAAACAAATGTGCTGAAGCCACAGCAACACTTGGCATTTCATGTCCCTAACAAACAATGCTAAATCCTTTCCTCAAATACAAGAATTTTTGCTTCTCTTCTGGCACTGACAGAACAACAAAATTCTCCCTGTGGCTTGTTCATAGGAAAATAGCAAACCTCAAGATAATTGTTTCCTGTGTCCTCTGAAGCATCTGTTTCAAGTAAGGCTGAAAGAATATGTGTTAATATTAAATAAAAGAATGGATGGGGGAAAACACCCACAAAAACAAAAAAACACACAGAAGTTTTTCTAAGTTGGAGAAGGAACGCAATTTTTTTCCTCAGAAGAAATGATCAAACCAATGACCAAAACAACTTTCTATAACATTCAGTATCTGAAAATAAAGAATGAAAATCTTGAAAATTGGAACCCACTTTAACAAAGAAGTTTTGAATAAACATTGAATTTAATTTTTCCCCCCTAGTTTTTTGTTTTCCTTTTCTGTGTCCTTTTTCCTTTTAAAATCTTAATTTTTTGACTCAAAAGTGTAGCAGATCTTATTCAAGTGTGTTTCCATAGTCAGTTTATTGAAAACTGATTTATAGTGTATTTTGTTCTGAAGTGGTACAAATCCGTTATGTGTGAAAAATAGGTGACATTTTATATAACACAATTACTAGTTGTCCATATATTCTCGAAACACTCAGAAAGGCTTGATTTACTCACGCAGCTGTGACTCAACATAGCCATAAGCTGAAGGTTCGGTTCCTTACCGGTGTTCCTGACCATTGTTTCACACTGGCAGCCAGCGGCACCCAGCCACTTGCCTTATCACTGCAACAACCAGGCAGCTTCAGTACTTCGCCTTTTCCCCCTCCTCATCCCATAGTCCAGGATCAGAAAAACATTCTGCTCTGACAGGTCTTTCCTGGCTGTTCCCTGGCACTGTGAAACCTCGGTGCAGCTCCCTGTGGTTGCACAATTTGACCTTGGAATATCTGCTGGGCTTAATCAGGAGGATAACCCTGCCCCATACACCTCCAGCCCCCTGCCGTTTTCCCACAACCTGCTGAGATATCACTTGCTTTCTACATTTCATACCTGAAAAGAAGGCGGCATAAACAGCATTCCCAGAAATCCCTATTCATGATTGCCAGCCCTCTTGTGAGATGCTATGGGACAAAATGCAGAGCACTGGTAAGAGAAAGTGGGTTCACATGCTTCAGGATAGGTAAGAGAGACCTCATCATCAATCCTCTCTTACGTTGTAGACATTCCTAAATATTAAAATGCATTTTCTCACAACTGCTGCCTTTACTTCATCTTACATGGTAAATGCATTCTCTATTTTTTGTTTTATGCATACTAACACTAAACAAGCAGCAGTAAGAAGACGTCCTCTGCTGAGTGCTCCCCATCATAAAACTTTCCAAGTTAACAGACACAATATGCTATTTCCACAGGGCTAATTATAAGGTCAAAGGAAAATATTCTCTGAGCAACTGTAGCTTCTAAGGAAATCCTTTCTTACTCCGTGAAAGCAGAGATTACTCACAGATCGACAAATCTGGAAGAACTATTAAAGGTTTCACTCCCACTTATCACCCATACTTTAAACCTGACACCCAGCTTCCAAAAATATTAATAATTTACCTAGCATTGCCTTGGAAATATTTTGCCAGAAATGAGAAATTTATTCCCATCCTTTAGGGAATAGTAGATACTAAGAATTCAGCACAATTTTCACTAGCACTCTTTTGCCCTTGTATCAAAGGAATCGTACTATTGCTACAAGGACCTTGATCTAATAAAGCACTTAAGCACATTCACAACTTCAATGGGATTAATCACGTGCTTAAGATAAACATATCCCTGAGTACTGTTTACAAATAAAAGCACCTCTTTCAGGTCCATTTCCCAGGTTTGTTTAAATACAGCATAACACAGCAGTATAGAGCAGCAATATTCCAGTTCCAGTTACTTGGAATAAAAGAAACATCTATTCCATGTGATCAGATTTATAAAGAAAAATACTCAGAAGCTGCCCACAAAGGAGTAAGTGTGACAAAGAGGAACTAGGAGAAATAAAATTAGCAGAATAAAACTAAATGAGACTTTCAAAGGAGTTACACAACTTCATTGCCTCACATAAGATGAAATCTCATAGTGTCAGGAAAATTCACCAAGTCTTTCCCTCCATGGTGTACAAATAGGAGAGGAATACAGCTGATCTCTGACTGCAAAAACAATTAAGACTGATGAGGTGATAGAAAGCAGACAGGATACAAAAAGAGAGTTGGTCTGCTGCAGCTTCATTCGCTATGAATGTCTGTGAGGTTTTGA
This sequence comes from Falco punctatus, assembly GCF_963210335.1. Lineage (NCBI taxonomy): Eukaryota > Metazoa > Chordata > Aves > Falconiformes > Falconidae > Falco > Falco punctatus. The sequence goes on along the minus strand of NC_137581.1, from coordinate 27,437,293 downwards.
ATCACAGCTGTGGAAACAAGCTGCTGAAATTCCTCCCCTAACCCTCCTGGTAATTTTGTAATTTCAGTATAAATGCTCTGGAAGTCAGGATTAACAGCACACTGCTGAGTGCTTTTTGTAAGCAAAGGATGCTATTGGGAAAGAAACTGTGACTTAAAGGTATGTTGTCATGCAGCTAAGGCGGCAAGGAAAAGAGCCAGGCAAACAATCCCCAGACTGTTTTTTCCTGAGGAGGAGATGATCCATGTTGTCTGGACATTATAGTAGAAGTGAGTCCATTGAATAAACATTCCTGATTACCATAAGGGAAGATGAAAATATGCTTATCATTTAATAAGAGTCAACCTTGAAAAAAACTGAAACAGTTCAGCGTGTTCTTGGTGCATTAACAAATGTCTCCTGGACAGGTTTCCTTGGACCCCAGACTACAAACAGAATGTTTATTCTCTGTAAGGAGGAAAAAAAAAAAAAAGTAGCACATTGATTTTCACTGCTTTGTCACCTTAGGGGTTTTACAAAGGGTTAACACCACCTCTATTACTTATTATCAAAGCATTATTATCCTGAAGTTATCGTACTATGCTCTGTGCCTATTCTTTTCTCTAATGAAGAACAGAGAGGTACTTTGCTGTTGCAAAAGAAAAGTATTTTTAACTTGATCCTTGAGTCTGTAATTGAACATGCCTGAAGAGTCCCCTGGGTCTGCCTGAAGCTTATTACAGAATTGGATTTACCTTTCTTCCTCAGACATAGCCCATTTTTTTAAGTGCCTTTGTCTTTTTTTTTTAATTATTATTTTTTTATTCCTAAGGGACACTGTTTTGCACCAGGAGGTGCTGGTCCGCTATTACCCTGATAAGAAAGGCACTCAGACTCTGCAAATATTTTAAAATATTTTTATATCAGAGCTCAATATAAAGAATTAGTACAGATAAACTCATGTTCCTTTAGATGCTGGGAACCCCGAGTTATGCAGGATCGAACAGGCTCCGATCTGCACATAAGCATGCCGTGCAGACCCTGCCTGTAGAGAACTTGCCCCGTTTGTGTCGTTCTAGCTGTTACAGGGTTTTCTTACAAGAATATAGCTGTGCTCATCATTTATCTCTCAGACAGAAGATGTCTCCAGGAGAACTTGCTGCACTTCTAGGTAAAGGCAATGCCCTCTCAGTACTGAGAGGGAGCTGCTTGGCAGGCTCCTCCATCACCATCACCCAACTGAGTTTTGCTCATGTCAAGGGAGATGTGCAGCACAGCACAGCCCTGCACCTACACAGATCCACTGCTACACAGATCACTGCCTCCTCAACGTGCAATGCTCTTCCCACTAGTATCACTGCAGACACCTGATGCTCACCTACCCCGTAGGAGCCAAAAAAGCAAAGGCCTGCAGAGTCTTTAGGATACATAGAGATAGAAGTTTTTGCAGGCTTTCAGGGAGACATCAGGTTGAATGAGATATCCTTCTGGAGGTTCTCAACATGACTTGCCTCTCTACATTAATAAATACTCAATGTAGGTTCTTATTTTAGGGCGACTGTTTTGTTTAGTGCTAAAGTGTAAGCAAAAATTTGTAATCCAAGTTAGGCAGAATATATCCTACTACCTTTTCTTACCATCCCCAAATTCACATTGTCTTGAATTGCCTTTATTTTTCCCATGGCCACATCTTGAAAACCTCTTACCTTCAATCCTTAACTAATAATTTTTTTTCCTAAGCCATTCCTCCTAATCCACGTATAGAAAGCTCTCACACTACTTCAACAACACTCCTGGCTCTGGCCCTCTGTCCTACAAGGTGGGATGGGGAAAGAGGAGCAGGGAGAAACAATGCTGAAGTTCAGATGTACCCACCTCATGAGCTATGAATGCAAGAGGGAGGGAGGAGCCTCAGGGCTCAAACAGATCAGCTGAACAGGTTTAGGTTGTGTGTGGCTCCTCAGGACAATGCTGTCGCTTTCTGTCCACCTCATCATCACACCAGAAGCTGTAGCAGGTGCAGAAGGAAATAATCACTGAATGCTCAGTCCCTACCATTCAAAAATCTGATTTCACTGGCTCTGACCCACTTTCAAGTCCTAATAGTGGTTATACAGGGCACTCCAAAACAGCAGAAAGCCCTCCCCAGAAAAAGTTAGGGTTATTTTTTTTGTTTTGGAGTGTCATTAGTTCCTTGTTGGTTTTATAGCCACCCCTCCCAGCAGCTTGTAAGTCCCTCTAGTAGGAGGGTCAGGAAGATGATTACAAAACCCATAAGGCTTTCTTTGGAGTATCTGTCCCCTTCCCCTCTTGATGGTGAGCACATGGTCTAAAGAAACATTTTTTTTTTCTCTCTGCTTTGGTAATAGTTCGTTTCCATCAGCTGAAGGAAAGCTTCGAGGACTTTCTAGTCACACTTTACAGCCAACAGCATACAATCACAATTTCATTTCTGGGTACATCTGTTTTAGAGCACTGATCTCCTGAACCCACTAGGATGTGTGCAACAGACAACACGGGACTGATTTATGCAGCTTTCTAAGAAAGAGGCTTATTTCTCTACAGTTATGATAATCTGTTGCCTTAACACTGGCAAGCAACCAGGCAAGTTCTGACATACAGCAGTCTTTTATGCTGTTGCATTTGAACATAAATAAAATAACGAAGAAGAGAGCAAGAAGGAAACTCCTAGAAGATGGTATGTTTGTTCTCTTTTGCAAATGTTCTCTGGCAGCAATGCAAGAAAAGCCTGTGCCTGCATCTCCACCTGCAGATTCTGACTCATTCAGCATAGCTGAAAAAGTCAGAGGGAGGTCAGAAGGGAGCAAGAGTCAAGCTGCATCAGAGCCAGCTGCAGAAAGACCTCCCATACCCTACTGCAAGCAAATACCTGAAATAATCAACAATCCCTACATCAGAGAATGGAAAGACTCCATAAACAGTACAACCACCAGAGACATGTCATGTTTGCTGGTTCCCTGCTGTGTCTGGCGAAACTGTACCTGTAAGGGGCTCTTGCTAAAACCAGCTGACCCACACTGACGTGGCACTTGGATATTCCTGTGTCACAGGGTCAAAAAGACAGTCGAAGGCAGACCGGAGTGCAGCCAACCTCTGCCAGGCTCCATGGGATCTGGAAAGGACCCAAGACTCTGGAGGTGAAACTGAAAAAATAAATTATGTCAATAGAAATTAATTCTGCACAAATATCTCATTGCCCAGCCTGGACACTTGCCAGCTACGCATACAATAATTGGGAAAGGAAACCATCCACCTGCAAACTAGGCAGCAAATTAGGGATGACAGCTAAGGGAGACACCCAATCATCCCCAATGCTTATAGAAGGTGTTTTATGTTGGACTACTGGGTACATGACAAATAATCCAGCCTACCAAAAGGAAAGAGACTTGAGAGAGAAAAGTACACAGAGCTCAAAATCAGAGCCCAGAGAAAGCAACAGTTTTACATGTTGTGGTAAATAGCACAAACCAGCCACTGCAAAAAGAGAAGGAAGAATCAGAACAGATTACACTGCTTGCAAGAATTTGCCAATGCCATCATGATGAGATTAACATGGGCAAAGAAAATTGTGGAAAGACTTCCTCGGTGCCAAAAAACCCCACAGCTGATGAGTAAGAACCAATATAACCACTATTTTAACCTGGGCATAAATATATATATATGTCAGTCAATGAAGCAAGCAAAATAGGAAAATGAGCAGAGAAAGGCAGGGCAAAAGCAGCAGAAGGCATAGAAGTAAAACTCTGGACTTAAAGTATCCATCTTGCCTTGTTAAAGGAATATGAAAGTTATATGAAGGATCAAATAGCAAATTAGAATATATACAATGTGTAACACTTACTGAACTACTAAAAAATATGTTTTGTTTTTGTTGTTGTCTAGAGGCAGTACTAGGGATGGAGCCAACATATTTAAGCAAGAGCTTGACAGCTCTTCAAGATACAGAAGCTCCCAACAGAATACAAGATAGGATAACCCAGTAGCCCCAGATAATGACAAGAGGAAAAGCAAGCACTAAAAGAAGAGTTAAATAAGCTGATTGCTTCAGAAACCATGGCCAAGAAAAAAACCCCCACAGGGTTTGCATTCCTCCATGATGACTGTAGGAAATAAATATGACACCTATCATACAGTATAGGCCATAAGCGATTAAAAGATATATAAATGACAGTTTTCCACTGAAGCAGTAAGTGTTTGGATATTTGAATTTTTATATTGTTATTTATAGATTTTTTCCATGCTTGATAAATCGAGAAGGTACTAGTAGGTAACCATAAAAAACATCTTTTTGTGCAGTTAGAATACCCTTTAAGAGCATAGAATCATAGTATGGTTTGGGTTGGAAGGGACTTTAAAGATTATCTGGTTCTAACCCCTCTCCCACAGATAAGGTATACTCTTTATTTAAACCATATCCGAGTAATTAAAAAGGTTCCCTGGAAAATATGAACAATCTTCCTGAGTAGATACTAAATTATATACTTGTCCCATAGCTTGCATATAAGAGTATGACTAAGTCTCTGCTACTTTCGAAGAACACATGCCACTTGGAACTCACATCATGTTAAAGAAATAAAAATCTATAGAAATAAAGGTACAATGAGTAATGTTGGGCTCATTGCCCACATTTTATGGACTGGAAACCATTGCTTGAGCGCAGTGTTGCTCAGGTGAGTATCTGAAGTGGTGTGTAAGGTATGAGTGTGACATGACTGGTCTGTGAAAGAAATGCAACAAAAGCATACATATTCTCACCATAAAAAAAAATGCAAAGTGGAAACCAATACATCTAATAAATCACCTTTAAAAATACATCCTATTTTTTTATCTGGTTGTACATTAAAGCCACTGTATCAAACAAGACAGCAGACAGAATTCTTTTAGGGAAAAGTTAGGTTGCATCTCATAAAAAAAAAAAAAAAAAAAAAAAAAAAAAATCAATCATCTCCAGACTACTTGAATACAACGAAGCACAGCAAAATACAGAGTTGTATAAGGAACACTTCAGATTTAAAATAAAATATATGTTGTCTTGAGATTTTAATAAAGCAACATCAATAGTATCATTGCATCCAAGTCCTTGACTGAAAAGGGAACAACTTGTCAGGACCCTAAACCTTGTAAAGAATATAAATGCGAACGCAAAAGCTGTTAAAAGCTTATGTAAGTAGGCAAAAGAGGACATGCACACTTTGCTCACTTATTAGGAGTTAAAATATCAGTGTCTGTGATTATAAAATTGTTATAAAATCAGAAGCTAAATTAACCTAAGTATCATGAATCATCCCATCCTTCCCTTTGTAATGTCATGTTCAAAATCACTTGCTTAGAGCAGCAGCAAAAACAGACCTACACAATGCAGCTGCCTGACACCTCATACAAAGGCTGCTATTCATCTCATAGGTTTTTTCCCCAAATATTTGAGCTCTACATCTCACAAGACTATGATGTGCTTATCTGAGAATGATGCTGATCTCCCACACATACATATAAATGCTTTCCAACAAACACCTTGCAGAACCTGCTGTAGCATTTTAATTTATTCAGTTAGCACATTTATTATTCTTAAAATGTAAATAAAAGTGGAAGAGCTAATGTGCAATAATGTGCCTTAAAATAGCCTAGGGTTTGCCTCCAACTGGTTATCCACAGATCACAGTGCTGAGCAACACATGAAACCCCACACTGTTGAACCATTAAGGATTTTCTAGTTTATAAAATAGTAATAAAATAATTAAAAAGTCATTTACTTAATCCTCAAACAGATGAATCTAAAAACAACATCTAAGTATATACGGAGCCATAATCCTCTGACAGCTAATCTTTGCAGCAATTCTAATTACTGAGGATTTCTATGGGTAATATATACAGCAGTTAATTGCTTTTTATGAATGCTTTGAAAACAGAAAATAGTATTGATTTCTTATTAGTGTATGTATTGTCCCAGTCCTGACTTATTTTTTCATTAATTAATTACCTGGTATTTAGTTCTCAAGTTCAGTGGTTGATTTCTTATTGCATATGCCTCATGTAATTATTTTGGATATTTGTCCATATTTGCACTTTCAACCTTCTAGGATTCAAGGAAACTACAAAGATAGAAATATTGTCTCAATAAAGGTGAGGAGGCCTATGTTAACAGGCTTTTGGGTGTGATCAGTAAATGATGACATGATGAATTTTCATTCTTGATATTACTAGGGCAATATTAAAGCTAGCAGTCTGATGACACACTAGTTGGAATAACAAGTGTCCTCAGAAGAAAATTAACTCTCTTTTCTAGATAAACCTTTCCCCTCTTCACTTGGGCCCTATTTCCCAGATTATTGCAGAGCACTTATTCAAACCTGTCTTCTCCCATAAGCAGAAAAAGAATGGGACATGCACAGTCCACTAACTATAATACATCAAAATTAAACATTTGGAAGCGTTACTCCCAAGTTCTCTAGCCATGCCTAATCCTGTAATAGGAGACAAACAGATACTTCTCTTCCTGTTCTCCCTGGAGTACTCCTTGCCCTGATAAGAAACTTGCTTACATTCTCCCAGTAAGAGCTGCAAGATCTTCCAACAGATGAGTGTGGGCGTCAACCACTTATATCTCTGCTTAAAGTCTCCAGCAACGATGTGTGCTGTTCATGCTCTAGCTGGAAGGGTGCTAGAGAACAGTTGAATCTAGCTCTAGGTTTGCTTTCAGTGAAGGGAATGTACAGAGACCACACTTGCCTTACAAGCCTGACATGTTTTTATGGACAGCAGGAATATTCTTTAACGTAATGGTTGTATGTGAATATATTACAGCAAAAGAAAACCACAACTTGAGATGAACACTGGATAGACCTTTAGCTACTAAATATTTCATAATCTGTGCATTCAGCATGCCTTCATTTGATAAAATCTGCAATGTTAAAAGGAAAAGGTAATTAGAAATGCAATAAATTTACCTCAGAAGTGTCCAAAAATCTATCTATGGCTGTATCTTCATCTACTCTCCAGGAAAGTTCAAAGCAATAGGGAAAAATGACTATTCATGATAAAAAGAATAGAAATTCTGACCAGTATGTATCTCACACTGTTTGGCAGGTCCTCAGCAACCTGAAAACATGATGTACCTAGTTAATACAATGTACTATTGTCACAGCACTCTCCAAACCATCTGACTACAACAAGGCCTTTTACCATATCATACCAGCACACTCTTCAAGCTAGTCCCTCTGCTGCCTTCTCATCCTGGGCACACTCTCTCTTCTCTTGCTTCTTCCTCCCCCTGCTTCTTCCTCGGCTGCTCTCCCTTCCTTGGCTGCCCAACCCCTTAACTGAACCAGCCACAGCTGCACCTTATCCACATCAGCCAACCCACCGCCCCTGAAGCCAGCCCACAGCTGTATATTATCAGTGATAATTAACCCAGCTTCATCCCTCTACATACTGTTCATTGAAAACAATGAACACATCACAAAAGTCAGAACCAGCTGTCATAATCAAGGAGCAGGATAGGTCCTGTATTGTTCTAAAAATATGTTAATACTTATAAGCCCATACTGCATTCACAGCAGAGCAATTTCAGTGACAGCAGCATTTCTAATACAAGTAAATGTGCCCATAATCACAGGCAGATATTTTTTTTTATTTTTTAAGTAGTCTGCAACAGATCATGAAAAGAAATTTTGATCCCTTGGAAATCCCTTCTTTAAATCAGAGTAGGACCAAATACCTTTTTCACCTGCCTACACCAGAGTTCATCCAGAGTAAAACAGAACTGAGCACCAAACCTCCAAGGACCTTGAAATTATTATTTCCTTTAGGATATAATGTATCCCAGAGCTAGTTGCAAAACATTGCTCTTTGAACTTTTAAAAAAAGGTTGCTAAAGCCAAGTTCTTGGAAACTGATAAACCAGAGAACCCTAGAGCCTACATCTGTTCTGTACAAAGAGTCTGTACAAATCAGGAATTACTGAATCTGAAGAGAACCTGAAGAACTGAGATCATCAGACTAGCAGAGGTGAAAGACAGACTATATTGTACACTCTTCCTCTCTTTCATTAGATCCAACCTATATTGAGAACAAAGGCATGCATATAGAACCAACCTTGTTTATGACTTTTCAAGGAAACACAATGACTTTCCAGTGAAATGCTTTTTCACTTTTTTTTTCCCCCACTATGTGCAGATTGATTTTCCTCTTTGGTTTTTTTTTGTTTTTTTTTTTTTCCAATTTGGCTTAGTCATAATTCCGTATTTGCCTAATAGTATGCAAGTTTGATAAACAGCATGCTGAGATACAGCCAGATGTTTTCAGAGGCAGCCTGTTTTTAAGTAATTCCAGGGGACAAAGGTGACAGAACTTGTGGTGGAAGAAAAGAGTGGTTTTGACAAGAGCTAAAGTCTAAGGAGTAGGGACTTTCCAGAAAATACCAGGGAAAGACAATAATTATGAGGGCCCTCTATTATCAAATGGTTTTGAATTACCAAGAAAAGGTGTGAAACTAGGAAAAATATAGGAGGTCTTTCCCTGGCCTCTTCATGGCTGATCAGTTGAGCTGTGCCAGGACTCCTCACACAATCAGTTTCAGCTCATTAACTCTTCCTGAAAATACCTTCATTTACACAGGCATAATCACAATTGTGCATGTGGCAGGACACACGTAGCTCCCCTTCCCGCTGTTAGTCAGGCCAATCCACACATTTATTTCACATCTGGCTTATGAAGTTATTATAGTGGCTACTGCCACTTTTCTTTCAGCTACTTCCCTTTTTTTCCAAGATCTCCAGAACTTATAAATCTTGCATTTCTGCTTTGCTATATTAACTAAGGCTCTATGGCCTCATGCCAGTATCCTCTGCCTTCATCCTTACAAAATTTAGCCAAGGTTGTCTATAGGAGGCAGCCAGAAGAATAAATCACAAACTGTATTTCATTTCATACAGTCAATTTAAACTATTTAAAGAATCCTTGCACTGCTACCAGGAGTATTATTATTATTATTATTTTAAACAAAGAAAGAAATGAGGATTTACAAATAGAGCCATTTAGTTTCTCTTAACATTTTTGGTATTGACATAAAGCATGTTCTTGGACAACTCATTCATTCACACCTTAAATTCAATTGCCTACAAATTCTGTCATTTTACTTGCTTCCCTGCTTCTGCATGGGAAATGCCTTTGACTTCTGTGTCCCTATGACCCATTCAAGCCATTTGTATGACTCTTGGCTTTTTCATATTGCAGTCTTGAGTTTGTCATGGAACACTAAAAAATGCTTTTTTGTGTAACACACAGAGAGGATGTTCTTTGGCTCTGTCTGAGTGACACTTGTTGCAGGCTTACACACAGATTACAGCAGAAAAACATCCTTTTGCTTGCAACTCCTCCCTCTTCACTGGCATTGTAGCTTGCTGAATAGCTGAGATGCGGCAGTGGCATTCAGCAGTGAAGAGCGTATCATGAAGGGAAAGAATTTGGGAGGGTATTGTAATGGGTCTATATACTCATTAGAAATGATGGAAGTGTACTAAAGGAAAATTGCAGAGGCAGGGCTCCTGAGGCATGCAAAGAGAAGGTTGTTGGAGGATGGAAGAAAAAAATAGCCCACTACATACAAGAACCTGTCTGTATTTGCATAGTATCAGAGCAAGCGTTATTACTCCTATATAGTATAATAGTGATAGAAGAAATAATAGATAGTATACTTCATTAAAAAAAAAATGTAAGTATTAGAATGATTTTAAATCGTATGATTTCCATTATGGTTTCATATGAAATCATAATGGTTTGCATTAGTGAAGTATAAGATGGAAATGCACCGTATTTCCAGTCTGCCCTTCAAATCTGTCAGCAAAAACCCTGCCAGGGCTTTAGCTTAAACTTATTGAGCTGATTTCACACTTGTTCAACCATTTGAGTTCTGACAGTATTGGTGTGCCTTTTTTTTGTTGTTTTCTTGTTTTGCAGATTTCTAGCACTATCATATCCTTCAGGCAACTGCCTCTTTGCCAGCTGACTACTGAAGCTCCTGTGAGGATGGCTCCTACCAGATAGAAGAAGGGTAGCTTTGAGGGACTCCTGAGAAATTTGAAGAATGAAATCTTCCTCAAAGAATGAGACAAACATTTGGTATGAAAAACTAGAAAAAAATCACTAATCTGATGAGAAATAGAAATTATCCTTTCATTGAATTGAGTAGGTACTTTAGTGACAGTTCCTGAAAGCTGTCCTGGTTGTGTTAACTCTCCCTCTCTCCCCCACCCCTCCAGAGGACAGAGGTGGGACCAATAACATGAAGCACCTGAGCACATGAGCAACACCCAGCAGTTACTGTAAAGAGGTGTCAGCTTCCCAACTATTTTCAAAAATTCTGACAGGCTCAAAGCTTGTAACAGCTTTGTCTCTACTGAAAATAGAAACATGTCTTAGCCTAAATTGTTCAGGTAAGCAAATATAAGAGCAAACACAATGGAAACAAACCCAAAAATCTTCCCAGATCAACTGTGCACTTAAGGGACCTATTACAAGTCCCTGTGTTTTCTCACTGTGTTGTAACAGAAATCCATCTTGTATGTTTTTGCAGAACACATGTCATTTATTCTGTAAGGTTAGTGCTCCCAAATTGCATAGTTGTAGAATGATAACCAGGACCTTTGTGTGAAAATGGGGTCTAAGAGGCAAATTCTGAAAGAAGTCTCATGCAAGGAACTTTTCTATACAAGAGGGAAAGGCACAAGTAGTGAAACTGAAAAGCAATACATTTTACAGAGGTGCCTTTTACATGACATATCATTAAGCTGTGTGGGTCATTGCTATGAGATGTATTCAAGCATTGGCCAGCAATAAAAGTAGAATTAGGTATTCATACAGATAAAAAGAACATCAAAGGCTCTTTTTGAAAAGGTAAATTTTAAAGATATATATTATTCTTACCTTAGCTCACAAACTAATGAAACAGCCGTGAGGAGGCAGAACCTTCTGAAATGCAGGTTTTGCCCTTAACTATCTGTCTGACCTTGCATATATCATTCTCAGATGCTGGCTCTGCTAGGACCTGATACTGAACTGAATGAGCAATTCTTCTTAGCTCACAGATAAATAAAGAGTTTCATATAGTATCTCTGGTGTTCTCAGGTATTTTCCAGAGATCCCTTGCACATAAATTACATACCGTTACTTGTCACTGCATCACACCATTCCCTGTGGTTCCTGAAGACATTGTACAGACAGAGATCCTTGTAAGGGTTTCTCTGTCTGTCAGCTGACCATGGAGAATCCAGGGAGGGGTCCTCAACACAGAGCTGCACCACTTGTTATAAACTCAGTCTGCAAGAACTCAGCCCATTTCTCCCCTGAGATCTCAGAGAGAAGCACTCAGTGGAGCAGTGTCTGCAGCCCTGCTCAGCAAGGACAGAACTGAGCTGTGCAGCTGCTCAGAAGAGCTTCCCGGCATCTGATGGACACCAAAGCACACTGCAGAGCAGCAGTCTGCCAGAATATACAATCACAAACCAAGGTCCATGTTAAGGAAATGGGCCCAAACCAAAGCCCATTTACAAACCAGCAGTTGTGGAAAACTAGGGTTACATGCAAATGACCCATCTCTCTACCCCAGACTGAACCCAAGACTCAGCTTGTAAGCCCCTTTAATAATGGAAGCTGTTCAAGTTGGAATATGACTCAAACATTGTGGCCTGGATTTATGTTTAATATTTAGTGACAGTGTGCTGACTGTATCACAGCTTGAAGATTAATACTACCTTAAGGAGCTGGGGTTTTTTAATTGTTCAGCTTCACACTGTTGGATGGAAAATAATGTATCTACATCATGGAAATCTCTGGTTTCCAAAATATATATTTTTCTCTTCCTCTTTTTGAAAAATCAGAATGACCAAACAATAGGCAAGAGAATGCTTTCATTAAGCAAACAATGAAAATGCTAAGTTTTTATTTCTTATTTCTCTTGTATTTTATATTTGAATAAGAGTCTGGAAGCAGCAACTTAAGCTACTACAACTCCAGAGATTACAGTTTTCCAGCAAGGGAAGCACTAGGCCTCTCTGTACAGGCATAGTCTGTATCCTCCAGAGGAGCTCAAGCTGCAAATGCCAACAAGACTTTCTCAGAAACAAACTGTGCTTCACAGCAGTGTTCCAGACTGCAGGAGGGATAGCATCAAAAAGCCAAAGGAAAATGAGCATAATGACCAAATGATTTATAGCATTCATCGAAGGCAGTGTCATTACAAAATGAGGAAAATGTCTCTTCTTTCAGCACTCCAATCACTTAGTGCAATGTAGGTGCCAAAACCTCACACCTTTATAAGCAGACCTATAATTATGAGACATAAAACAGAGGAAAGAGACTAGCAACTGGGCTATAATGAACCAAAATAGTTACAACATCAAGCAAAATTTCTTACTACTTATTTTGAAAAATCAGGTTACAGAGCAAAGTAAACACATTCTCAATCTATACAAAGCACTTTTGAAGCTTTCCACTCTGCTGTGGTATTCAGCAATACAATTTCTCTCTTCCACTGGCACAGCAAGTAGCAGTGCAATGGTATTGACAGGAGCAATGAGATCAGAAAATACTTTGATTTCTATCTCACTGCCTGCTTTTTCTCTGTTGAGCCTCTCCTGATAGCTGGAGGATGCTTGTCTTTAAAAGCTGTTGATGCTGTGAGATTTTGTTGTTTTTTTGGTGTTTTTTTAATTGCTTTCAGCGACAATTCAGGAAGCCTGCAAGGATGCCTTATGAAAAAGCTTCTAGAAACACTCCCCCTATCCAAGGAACTGTGCTGCTCCCTCACATGTTCCCTCTTGCCTTCCTGAATAGAAATGTATCTACTGTCTACATGTTAATTATTTTGGGCTGAATGCACTCAAAGCAGGTCTTCTTGCCTACCTGAGACTTGGTAAACAAGAAAGCAATTCATTGCCAGTGGTCAAAATGGGTAACAGATAAACTGAGCTCGGGTATGGAGGGCAAAGAAAAAAACTCAGAACCCCAGGATCTGCGAAGCTGCAGAATCCACAGACCCACATCTGAAAAACTGGATGGACTACAAGAAAAAGGAAGATTACTGGTATATGAATTCATGCTTTCACGTTAAAAACATAAGCCACTTCATTATCTAATCACTTCCTTTGGTAGTGAAAGTCACTCTTGGCTGTGTGTGCTGCTGTTCAGAGTACTGCTGAAATTGAAAACACGGATGGGGAGTATCAGAGCTCACTCTTGGAAATGCCACTTTGTGCTTCCAGGTCTGTTCTGCACTTGATGCTTAAAACATCAAACGAAAGGGGTTGCCATATCAGAACAGACTACTGATCCATCTATCCAGCAAAAACTTGTGGGATAACCTACTCAGAGAAGGAATGTCTTGCTCACTCCAGACAGACTGTTGTTGAACTGTATTCTGAAGTCCAGGTATTTATCCAAAACTAATTCAATGTTCCCACTATATAAACATGTCTAATCTCTTGATGCCTGCCAAATTTTGTTCCAACAGCTCATACTACTATCCTTCTAAAGTAAGAACTTCACCACAAATTTGGATGTTTCAGATCTTGATGAGTTATCCAGACTCATCTCCTGATGAAAAAGTCTACGAATAGTTAGTTCCAAAACATGATTTAGCATGTTAACTTATGGCAACAGCATTAGTAAGCCTGGTAAAGAGTCAATAGATAAAGCATTAACTCTTAATCAAATAAATGTTTCTTAGTGAAACTGAGTGTCAATAGAGTACAGAAAGAACTACTCTTGTTTTGCACTGTGCTTCCAACAGAGACTGGGTTACTACAATTATGAACGTGTTTTAGAGATCTGGTGTCACTGATGGAAAATTAGGTTATAAGAACTGGAGATACTCAGCTTGGATTTCAAACCCTGCAATGCTGTCAATATTAGCTTATTAGTATATATTAATGTATATATTAACTAAGATGTGTCTATGTAAAAGAGAATAGACCCAATCCCCTCTCACTCATTAGTTCAGCTCCTGCCAAAATGAATTATGAGAAAAAGTTGGCTGTTCATTATAGGAATGGTTCAGTTGCAAGGGACCTACAATGATCATCTAGCCCAATTGCCTGACCACTTTAGAGCTGATGAAAAGCTAAAGTATGGTATTAAGAGCATTGTCCAAATGTCTCTTAAACTGACAGGCTTGGGCATCAACCACCTTTACAGGAAGCCTGTTCTAGTGTTTGACCACTCTCTTAATAAAGAAATGCTTTCTCAATAAAGAAATGTCCAGTCTTAGTGCAATGTCAAGTCAATATGATATGCCATATGTAATCAGACAGATCACAAAAGACAAATTTTCACATCACATTGAACTTGGTGCTATATATCAGTACTGTAATAATTAGAAGAGCCCATCAAATCATGCACATAGGAAGAGTGAACAGACAGCTCAGCTGGCTATGCTCCCCCCAGAATAACAACTGCTCCCCCCAGATCCCCTAGGAATCACTAAGTCACGGAATGGTTGGGGTTGGAAGGGACCTCTGGAGATCATCCAGTCCAACCCCTTGCTAAAGCAGGTTCTCCTAGAGCAGCTTTCACAGAGTCACGTCCAGGTGGGGAGGCTCCAGAGCTTCTCTGGGCAGCCTGCTCCAGTGCTCTGTCAGGAAGCTCTCTCTGAGGCTGGGATTTATATGATGAGAAAGGAACAGGACACATTTCAACCTTCCATTGCTTTGCAAAAGGAAATAATGCTTCAGGCTTTCCTAGAGACCTTTTCTATCCATAAAACATGGTTTCAAGGGCAGGAGATGCCAAAGAAAGCCTCTGAGGTGCATATACAATGTCAAAGTGCTGCCAAATATCTGTGGAGTGAGACTCCTCAGAAGACAGAGTCAGCAAGTATGGTACTCTGGTTAGTTGATTCCAGCTGATCTGCTTTGTGTTTACTAGCAAAAACATGGTTTGTTTTTTTCAGAGAGACCAGTTTTGCCTTCCCCTAAAAAGAAAATAGTTTTTTTAAAGATGTCCATCCCTTCCAGTTTGCAATTCAGGAGCATTTTCACAGGAGAGGTAATCTGATGCCAAGAAAACGAATTAGCACTGCTGCTGGCAGGCAAAGCAAAGAGAACCGCAGCTGATCAAACACTGCATCTCTCCCCGCTCGGGGCAGAGCAGCAGCATGAAGAACAGAGCAGGTCTTGGGTGAAGAGGCACAAGGAGCTGCTAGTCCTAAACCTGGTCAGGCATTCAAGTCCCACCATCTATGATTAGTCTTCTCCACTCATTTTGCATTTTCAACCTCTCCTTAGCAATTTGTCCAAATAAATGACAGAACCCTGTAATTTAAGCCCACAGCGCACGTGCTGTACAGATCTTCTCAGAAACAGAAACCCTAAAAAGCTGTGGAACAGAGGTGAAAAATAGCACCATCCACTCACAAATAAGTAGATAATGGCTACACTTTCCTGTAAGGAAAGCCTAACATGAAGTTATTGCATTAATCCAAAGGCTGGGGCCCACACTTCTCATAAGAGATATCTTTGACAGCCGTAGCGGGCAGGTTTACTGGGGAAACTCTCCCATTCATGACAGACAAAAATAAATAAATGAAGACATTTTTCAGAAAAAATAAATTCATAGGCAGTTTAAAAAAGATTTTTTCACTGTCTTTTCCAAAAGCTCCCTTCAGGGCCGTGTACAGGAAAAAGATTAATGGTGTGCTATTTAGCACCACCTTGTGCTGACTTGTCTGTTGCGAAGGAATGCAGTCAAGGGAGAGAAACACATTCAGTCTTGGCAAACAAATGCATAAGATACTGGGTAAAACACTTTGGTGTTTGGGCTGGGTTTGTTAGATTGTTTTTTCACACCGGGAATTTTAGAGTACATTTATTAAGGGCAGAAATTGCTGTTCATTACTATGATAGCATTTAAAATTTAAACCAACCAAACAAAAAAAAACCCAAAACCTGTACAGGCAAGAGTGCATTTAGGTGCGTGTCGATCAGGAATAAGGGGAATTTTAGAAGTTTATAATTAATTCTTACCTATTGAAAAAGCAAACAGATTACTATATTTACTACAGTATGGATAGTCTTGCAAAGCTGCCTCTAGCCTAAACCTTTAGAAGAAGCAACTAGTGAAATTAGAAAAATTATCTGGGTAGAAAATATGAATTTATTTAAATTGACTGAAATTAAATTAGCTCAATGTTAAATTAATGTTTAACTTAACGTTAAGTTTATTTGTTAACTTCATAAATTAAATTTAATTTAATTTGGAAAAGTGTGAGAAAGAAATCTGGTTTTGAAGTCTGCGCATCACAGGGTTAATCCATCAGGGCTGCAGCTGATGTCCTGTGGCCATGGGGTTATATTGTCCTTCTCCCTCTGCCTCATCCCTCCAGAGTGTTAATTATGATGCTCACAGGCCTCCTGCTCACAGACAGACACATGCATCTGTTCGCTCTCAGAGCACCTCTTTGGAGCAGGGAAGTGCTACCATCTCTCTCTGCCCCAAAGGTGGTCCTTCGCTTTACCCTGTCTACCCCAAAGTTCTGTAGCACAGGGGTTTTGGACCCAGACCTGAGGTTAGGTTTCCTTGCTGCAACTCCTCCTGCATGTGCTGTCAGTACTGAACCCACTTACAAATGTTGTGTTTAGATACTCCCAGCTCAGGGTAAAAGGCTCAGCCTGAAGCCTGACAAAACCATAGTAACATTTTCCAATTTCTTTCTGTGGTTCTTGGATTAGATGCTATGAGAACAGGTGAGATTTCATAAAGAAAAATTTTGCAGTCTGCCAAAAGCACTTTTCTCCCCTCAAAAGTCCAGAAAGAAAATATCTTGGTGATTTCCAAGACTCAACCGACACCTCAGAGCTTGGATTTTCTAATACTTTTAGTGTCCAACCTTTCCAAAGACCATGAGTACTTGTGAACCACAGCAAAAAGAAACCTATTCCCTCATTTTGCTGCAGAAAGTTTGCCACGGCCCGCCATCCCTCCGCAGAGGGGCCTTGCCCTGCGTCGGCCCTGCCACGGTGTCCCTGCTCCTCAGCCCCAGCTGGGAAGGGCAAAGGGCTGCTTTCCTGGACAAACTGTGGCCCATTCCATAAACATGTGTATAACCAAAGTGTAGGTTAAACAAATGCTAATTAAAGGCTGACAGCTGAGGTGGCTTGCAGCTTCTCTGCTTACTGCCTGGGTGAGGTGACCAGGGATTTCACACCACAGTCTGCCTCAAAGAGAAAATGCACTCTTGGGACTGGCAGAGGTTTATGGAAGGAAGGAAAGTGTAATTAAATATTCCCCTGATAGAAGCTGCGTTTTCCCTGTACATATGTAAAATGAGTGCTGCAATGAGAACTGCTGAAGACAGCGTGTGAGACTTCTGATAACTGCCTGTCTCCTAGGAAAGCAAATCATTTTGTGTGATATTAAAAACAACTGGCACACACTGCAGCCCTCCTCATGAAAGAATACAACACCTTTTCACAGTGGACAAAAGGAAAAGAAAAAAAAATTACATTCACCATGATCAAACCAAATCCCACTCAAATTTAGTAGCATTTATGTGGGTTTCCCTGCAACCTGCATGGATACAATACACCATCTAGTTCGGAAAGCAATGGTAATCAAAAGAGATGGAGCAAATGGCACTTTACCTGTCACACTGCTGAGCCCTTGACTGTGATAAAATATACTTGTGAAACTGTAACAGATACCCCTGGAGTATTGTAAAGGGAAAACTGAATATTCAGCTTAGTTATATTCAACAGACCAGAATGGATTGGAAAGATGAAAAGGTTCACTATCACTTAATTCACAAACTGAACTATAATCACAATTCATTGATAAAAATAGCAACACAGGTCTATCACTCATTATCACACCTTGGTTGTCTTCAGTTAAATAGCTGACATTACCAAGACAGTTTGTATCTGTCCTGGTTTCAGCTGGGATAGAACTAATTTTCTTCTTAGCAGCTTGTGCAGTGCTGTGCTTTGGATTTGGTGTGAGAACAATGTTGATAGCACATGGATGGTTTTGGTTCTCGCTGGATAATGTTTGTACTAAGTCAAGGACTTTTCATTTTCTCGGGCCTTGCCAGCAAGAGGGCTGGAGGGACACAAGAAACTGGGAGGGGACACAGCCAGGACAAGTGACCCAAACTGGCCAAAGGAATATCCCATGCCATAGAACATCATGCTGAGTATATAAGCTGGGGGAAGGACGGGTGCGGGGAGGGGGACGGGAACATTCAGAGTGATGGTGTTTGTTTTCCCGAGTAACCATTACATGTGAGACAGAGCCCTGCTGTCCTGGGGATGGCTGAGCACCTGCCTGCCCATGGGAAGTGGTGAATGAGTGTTTTGCTTTGCTTGCATGCACAGCTTTTGCTTTACCTATTGAACTGTCTTTATCTCAGCCCACGAGTCTTGCTCACTTTTATCCTTCCGATTCTCTCCCCCATCCCACTGTGGGGGGAGCGAGCGAGCAGCTGCGTGGGGCTTAGTCACCAACCGGGGTTAAACCAAGACAGTACCTGATAAACATCACAGGGAAGGAGTGAGACAGCAAGCGATCTTCTGAGAGCATAACTAAAGAAGTTTAGACACCACAACAAAGACAACGGTTTTGTGATCAAAAATTATTAAAGGAAATGTTTCCTTTGATATTTCTACCAATCAAATCCTGTCTTGCAAAATGTGCAATGATCTGATAACAGCCTGTGCAAAGTGATAACCAAGCAAAATAAAAGGAAACAGTTAAAGGAAAGGTAGATTACCCAATAATTAGTTTAAATCAATGTCTCTGCATTAGGTACCAGGCTGTAAAATGGGTTCAATGGGCCACTGCAAGTGCAAGGAGGTAACTGAAGCTGAAACATGAGGAGTTTCTCAGCCCAGATGAAACTGGAAGAATTGTGTGAATCTAATTCTGGCCTCTTGAAGACAACTTTTTGAGATGAGTTTCTTTTAAAGGCCTCTGTTAATCTCGGGTGTAATTCACAATACACATCTTCATTGCCAATTTTACATACTCAGTTCACTTGATGTTCAGTGGTCTCCTCTGGGAAACGTGTCAGGGCTCCCAAAATTAGAATCATAGAATCATTTAGGCTGGAAAAGACCTTTGAGATCCTGAATTCCAACCATTAACCCAGGACTGCCAAGTTCATCACTAAACTATGTCCCTAAGCACTGCATCTATGTGTTTTTCAAATACCTCCAGGGATGGTAATTTCACCACCTCCTTGGGCAGCCTGTTCCAATGCTTGACCACCCTTTCTGTGAAGAAATCTAAACATTCCCTGGCACAACTTAAGGCCATTTCCTCTTGTCCTGTCACTTGTTAACTGGGAGAAGAGACCAACCCCCAGCTGCCTGCAACCTCGTTTCGGGTAGTTGGAGAGAGCAACAAGGTCCCCCCGAGTCTCCTTTCCTCCAGACCAAACAGCCTCAGTTCCCTCAGTCACCCCTCATCACACTTGTGCTCCAGACCCTTCATCAATTTTGTTGCCCTTCCCTGGACACGCTCCAGCACCTCAATGTCCCTCTTGAAGTGAGGGGCCCAAAACTGAACACGGTATTCGAGATGTGGCCTCACCAGTGCCGGGTATAGGGAGTGGGAAAAATCGGCACCCAATTATGCTGGAACGTCAGGGAACAGAAGCAAAATTACCTGAAGACCTCTGGAGAGGGATCCTGCTTCTCTGTTCTGTATTCATAGAAACTGATACCTAGATCCATTTTGGATCCAGCCTACCTATCTGCCTGAAGGACTAAGGACTTGGTGGCCACATCTCCCACCTTCTGCAGAGTAACATACTAGGAAGAGAGCTTGCAATGAACTGGCTTCCTTCAGTCAGAAAAGGCTCAAAGCCACACCCTTCACAAGACAGTCCTGGACTTGAGGATTGCAGGTCACTCAGGAAAGGTGATCTGTTCCAGCCACATCAGGTTGCTGTGTGGTCAGGCATACAAGTCATCAGGCCAGAAGGAGAGTAGATGAAGGGGAGTGTGATCAGATGCTAGCAATGAAGACACTCAGCTGGGAGGTAGTAAGTATGGAAAACTCTTCTGAGGATCAGCAACAACACTTTTGGATTAGGTTCCCCCACTTCCTTTAGATTTTAAATAACAGGTTGTCTACTTCATACTGGTGAAAAAATCTCTCATGGCACCATCTTTCTCTTGGAAGCCATCAAGTATCTTTGTTGATACAGAGGTTTTGAAATTCTTAGTATTAACAAGAGGTTTTCTGCTTGAATGTTTAATTAAAGAGCATGTACTTTTGGATGACTGATTTCCAGTAGATTTACCTTCCAGTAATTTTCCCACAGCACACCCAGACCTCGTTACCAATGCTGCTCACTTAAGAGTCACCATAGACTTCATTGAGTACAACACTTGAATGAAACAACTAAGAATTCCTAAAATTTAAGGATATACATGGCAAACTTCTCCGGTACCGCAGTAAAGCAAGGCACACTGGAACTTTTCCCCTGGTTTACTGAAGAATAGTTACATCTTAGCAAAGTTACATCTATAAATGCATTCTGCAACAGCCCTGTGATTTGTATCAGTATAACTGAATGAAGAGAGCAATTCCCTCTCTGCAGGAGTCCCAGGATCTGAAAAGCATTTCTTTTGTTGCTTCTGTGTTTCCTGAACACATGGCAACCTTAGAAATTGGTGCCAGTCTACTACAAGGTGCCAAGCCAAGTACATCTGATTTGGAAATGATAATTGTTTAATTATCTTTTTATTTTTTTGTGTGTTTAATTAAAACACAGGTGCCAGCGATTATCCTTCTTTTGTGCTTGCATGATGATTAATGTAATGGGAGCTAGATCCTAAACATAGGACCTTAGGCAGTTAAAGAAAAGGAGTGATAAATATTCATTACTGAGGAACAGCCATTATTAAATTCTATTCTATTCTATTCCATTCCATCCTATGCCATTCCATGCCACTCCATTCCATTCTAAACTGCCTTATCTTAGTAGTTCTTTTTAGCTCAAATTCCTCTTAGGCTTCCCAAAAGGAAAACTGAACTCTCTCTAGTATGAAGTATGTATTGTTACATCATAAGGCTTCATCTCATTTTTTAATGACAAGTTTTATTGCAGTGGTTTGATGAACTGAAACAAAAGACACTTATCTCTTTTTAGGCCACAACCTTTGTTCACAAATAAATTCAGTTGCGTCGTCTGAAACTTGAATATAACCTGGAATTGGTGGGTTAAGGAGTATGAGGAGGAATAGTTTATTTTCATTTTGAAAAATATGTTTGTAAAGAGAAAAGTTCTTATATATGCATGAACACACTCTTTTGCTGGGTGTATAAAGCACAGTTTTTTTATAGAATTGTCAGAAATACAGTTTTCTTACCAAATTCAGCAATTATATGACAAATAATAAGAACCCATTTCATGTCCACAAATCCAGCTCAAAGCCACCTACCCCCAGCAGTGGTAACACTGCCAGATCACCAGCAGAGCTGTGAAAACTACCATACTGGGGAATTTTCCATTATTAATTTACCCTGAAGCAGCTGGATGAAGGCTATTGTTTCAGCATCCTTCCTGCTCCACGTGCGTAGATTTCAAGCTTCCCCCAGCCAAAAACCTAGCACTTTTTGTTAGATCCTGTCTAGACATAAGCCAGACCATGCCCAGTCCCCACAGGCAGGTACACATCCCAGTTCTCAGGCCCAGATGTCCCAGTTTCTCATCTGGGTGGGTGTGTCCCTGTCTACACTGCTCATCCTCCCACGTTTATCTTGCAAAAGGAGCCCATGCACCTGCCCTGGACAGGCACCATGCAGCCTCCACCAGCTGCTGAAGATGCATGACTCAGAGACCAGGACTCAGGGGACAGCTGATGTTGTCAAAGTCAAGGTTATCAAATCAGATAGATTCATGAGATGCAGGGAAAAAGCAAGCCAAGCTGATTCAGTTGTCTGAACACCGGTATCTAGTGTCATTTCCAGTTACTTTTACAGTTGTGGATGACCCATGGGCCTAAGGAAAGGCATCTGGAGCCCAGGCAGCGTACGTTAAGGCCTCTGACATGCGGCTAGAAACCCCAGCTAAATCCCTCAGAGTCATATCATAAAGGGAGGAAGGTGAAATGCCATCTTTTTTTTTTTTTTTTTGGAAGACTAGCTAAAGTGTTTGCAAAATGAACAGCGAGTGCAGAAGGCATATCTGAAAGTAGTTGATCCCCTCTAGCTTGAGTTCGCTTCCATATCTTGTTCTCGGTTCCTCCAATAAACGTACCTCAAACTCATCAGAATAATTTTTATCCCTTACTTTACCATAACTAATGTGCACATAATATGCCACACATACACTTTTTTTTTCATTCAGTAAGTCTATACATACCTGTTGATGTCCCAGTGGCTCTGTGGACCAGCAAAGGCACACCAGTTCTTTACACTCAGCTATATGCACACAAAGAGCAAAGCAGCCAGCACCACATGTACTCACTTCCAAGTCAAAATGGCTAAGCATCAATGCCCAGCTTAAACGTGGTGAGGTACATGTAAAGCACAGCATCTATGATGAGTAAAGTTAAAATTCTGTAACAAGACAGCCTTATCATTTTTCAGAGTTGTTTGCATAAATAGGGCTAAATTCACAGATCAACCCCAGGTGCTTTCCGCTACTCCACTATAGTAAAGAGACCAAAACTGTCTTAGCTGTCAATTACCTGCACTAGATCAGATCAATCAAATGTTACTAATCAGAGTTACTAATCAAATGTTACTAATGGCAGAGTCCGGCACAAAGTGTGCAGTGAGGTAACAAACATTTACATCAGGCTTCTTCTGCCTGAGCCAGGCATCTACTCTTCTTCTTTCATATTGTCAGAGCATGAGCGTTTCAGTTCATTCCTTGCTGTTGATCATTTATGTCTTGGGACTATGTAATGCCTTAGCAAAATATATATGCTTTTTAAGCAAAATTTGAAATGACTGAATCTCAGCCTGAGGTTACACTGCAGATATTTAGAGCAGGGTGTTGTTTATTTTAATTAACTGTATCTCAGCTTTTTTCAATATAAAACAAAAGTTCAAAATATAATAAAATACATAATGTTTTCTTTATCTTATTAATGACAATTTTTTATTAGAAATGTTTCTACATGAAATACATACAAAGAAATAAACAGTAGAATCCTCCAGGTAAAACCAACATTTTAAAATTACATTTCATTGACACACAACCTTAAAATTTTTATTGATTACTTAAAAGATGAGAAAATCAAAGCTGAAGAGTAAACAATATGTTTCAAATCATCTGCATTATTTCATTAGTCCCATCCAGCAGTGATGTGATGTGATGTGAATGCCCACATCTCACATCCCCACATCAGGCCACACGTAGGAATTCAGTTCCTATTTGCTTCCCCAGACTGGGTCTAACATTATGGCTGTGAGCACAGGCTGAAGCTAGAGACAAGTAAACACTTTCCATCCACCCCACAGACCTATTCCTTTTTTCTAGTGTAGGAGGAGCAGGAAATACACTATGATGGCACACAGCTGTTAGGAGATTGTGTCAGCTGCCAACACAGCAGCAGGAGAGCTGGGGAAGGTTCAGACAGGGGCAAAAGACATCTTACACCTGTAGTAGACTCACATCTGTTTCCAGCACTTTTAATGAATTTACAGTTTGGTTCACTGTTTTGAGGTGAGATCTCCATCATAGAACATATGTAGCACTGTAATCCACTGTAAGGATCACAGGACTTTGAGAGATAGCAATGAAGAAGTGAAGGTACAGAGATACTGCCGTAGCACTCCAGCACAAACCCTTTCCATTGCAGTGTCCGTGAGGCAGTAAGAGATAAGGTGTTAAATGAGCTCCAGCTGACAATTCACTGTTCTAAAAAATGTGACTACCCTCTGTGAAAGTTATTGTAAAATAACATCACATGGTTCATGCTTATTGGGCCAAGTGCATTGACTGCATACTGAATGTATGTATTTTTTTCCTATCGCAAGTGCAGACAACTTGCAACTGTTAGCCAGGCTGCGTTAATTCAGGTTTATGTAGCACGGCTAGAAATGATGAGGGTAGAAGGAACTTAAGAATTCTGTGGCTAGCTCATGAGCTTCTGCAGGCTCCAGTTCTCCCTCCAAGAGATATCAGGTGTTCGGAAGGAGCTAAATCTAAGGAAAATGTCTCCTCAGAGGAAGCTGATATGATGCAGATCAATGTTTTTCTTTTCATGTTCCAGCAGTGAAGTGTATACTTACATCCTCAGAGTAGAGTCATTTGGCATCACGTTAAGTCATTTTACTTGACTATCTGGCCAGGTAATATGAAGACCATTCTTTCTACAACCAGGCCTGGAAAAGTAAAATGGATTCTGTATTTATTTCACAATACAAAATCTGGAGATATATACTCATGGACAACATTGTAAGAATGTAAAAACAGCTCGAGTTGCCAGAAATAAAAGTAAAATGGCATAAAGAAGTATTGCATTTGCATTTTGGGTCTACAGTGGAGTTCCAAATCTCTCTGTTTAGTCTTGCTTAGAGGGGAAGGGAGGAAGGGAGGAAGGGAGGAAGGAAAAAAAGCTGTCACTTTCACTGACTGAACATGGTGTAATATGATTTCTTTTGGTGTAAACTCTGACATCTGTCCTGGTTTATATTTACTCTCCTATGTAATTATTACAGTATAATCTGAGCTACTTTCATTTGGACAGAAAGGAGAGCATAAGACTATGCACTGCGGTGTACTTTCCTCACCAGCTCTCCAGGACTAGAAAAGAGAAAAGAGCCCGAAACAAGGCAGCTTTGTCCTGTCACAATTCAGATGTTATTTGGTTTGATGTTTGAGTTTTCTGAGGGGTTGTTTATTTTCACACTACGTTACGTTATTCTTTGAAGTACATAGTCACATGTATTCTTCTCAGAAAAAGCCAGTCTGAAAGAAAAAAAATATGTTGAGATTTATAATGATCCTTAGTTCCCGAATGACTTATTTCCAAATCCTCAGACTTTGCCAGGAAAGTCTTTAGTAAGTATTGCTTTGTGCAGGGAAGAAAATCATCAACCTAGAGATTTAGGGCAGCTTTTAGATATCCCTGGCCTGAATCACTGAGTATTTTGATGAGCTCTTGAAACAGATGAAAAGTGCCATAGGAAGCCAGAGTTTGTCTGAAGGGCAAGTTTGATGTTGGCACCTGTGTAACTGAGAAGACATGCAATAGTGAACCGCATCATTTCAAATATCCTAAAAGCAAAAAGACTCATGCCCAGCTACTTTACATTACTGTAGTGAATACAAAATATTTTGAAGGCATGATTAACTACCTTAACATTCAAGTACCTTAACATTATTACACTATGTAACAAATATGTCTGATGCACAGAGATTTTTTCCCCTGGCATATCTTTCCAGCTCCTGACAGACAATGGGAGTCCCTGAACCAAAAGTCACATCTAGATTATGAAGTTTACTTGTCATCTGTGGATTTATCCTCCACAAAGCAGTTGAAGTATTTTTTGCTACTTTGACTTAGGCTTCTGCTGCCACAAAGGTTTCATGATTTAGCTGTTCATTATGTAAAAGGTACTTCGTTCTGTTTAGCTTATCTTCAGTTTATCAACAACTATCTCTTTTAAAAAAAATCATTAATAAAATTAACTGTAGCAAGTTGTTAATAATCATACTTTATTCATCTCTTTTACAGTTAGACTATGGATTGCTATCAAATTCTCCTAGTTATATTTTTCAACACTGCGAGTTCTAGTCTTCTATCTTTGCATGGATGCAGTTTCATATCTTTCATCTTTATTCTTCTCTGTACTTTTACCTGTTATAGTTGATAGGGTGACCTATCTTAACATGACAGAAGAACCATGGCTATTTCTAAACCACAAACTAAATTGACCAACCGAAGCTATCTTCAGACACATAAAAATAATTACTTTGATTCTTCCAGTGGTCTTGGCCTCCCATTCATTCCTGACTTGTTTTCCCTCAGCTTCAACCTGTCAGGTGCAACAACAGGTTCTGCAGCTTCTTCCCTCCTCCAGCTTTGGCTGTGGGAGCTCAAGACCAGCTCTGGCACGGCATGGCTATAAGCTTGGGTGCAGCTGCTGGGAAAGAGCTGTGGAAAGAAGAGGCAGAAGAAGCCTCGTTGCCTCCTGCCCACATCATCAGCTCAGGAGCTGCTTTTGGATTCAATCCTGGCCCATGGTTAGTCTGAGCTGCATCGTAGGGAAGCTTGTGCCCAGACTTGTGCTATGCTCATCTGTTGACTTGCCTTCCCAGCTTGGCTTCAGACCCAGTCCATCAGTACAACCCTGTCTAGCAACCAGGGCCATTGACTGCCGTGGTTACCCCCCAGACCTACTCTGCTCCTCTTGTTTGGGTACCATGGGACAGGGCTGTTGTCTAGGGTCTCTGCCCTTCACTCCAGGCTCTCTTTCCCTTGCAGATCAGCCCCACAACCACTGCTCCCTGACAGGCCTGAAAATGTTGAAAGATAAAAGATAACACTACAAGTTCAAGACCAAATGTTGGAGCTGCAGGCCTCTTTTGCTGCTCAGAAGATATATCCCTCAAGGAATTACTGTAGTACACTACCCTGGATATTACTTCTCCTTCAGGCAAGATACCTCCTCATGAATACTGTTGAAAGCTTCTGAGAGACCTGACAGATTAGCATGGGTATCTGTCCACTGGTCGTTGTTAGGAAATTGCATCCTAAATTTAATGACAAAAAAGATGGAATAAATTCCATGAGATAAATTGATAATGAAAAAAATATTTTTAAAATTACATGGACATGTAAATGGCATTTAGCCAGCTACTTTATAAATCTACTGAAAAACAAAGGATGTTACAGGGGTTGTCACATGGCTAGAACCTATATAAGATTGGTTTCCCCAGCATTTTTTAGAGAATTCCTAGTCTTGCAACTTTTTAATCTTTCAGCAGCGGAACCTTACTAATAGAAGAGATTCTGAAGGAGTGTTTACACAAAGTTAAAGGAAATCCTCTTGCCAGAATAGCTAAATCATCACAAATTCAAGACCCTTCCTCCCGGTATGGAACCTCACCTTAGTGAATAGTCCCACAATAGTATAAAAAAAACAGTGTAAGACCAGGAAAATTGTCTGTCTTTTCTGGTAACCCATCTATAACTCAGGTGGACTATAGTAGATGCAAAACAACACCTAAATATTCTAAGCCATTCAAGAATCATTCTAAATGTATACAGCGCATCATGTGTTCTAAGCCAGGAAGAAAGGACTGCTTTCAAATTGAAATACATCATATCTGTTACCAAAGCTCCATACCCCCTGGTACACCATGAAAAGTAAGGAGAGAGGAGAGGGGGGGTGTCTGTCTCTTCTGACGGCAAGTTTCCATTATTATTCTTAGCAGCACAGAAGCAGAAAAAGAGCATTGTTGGGGGGGGGAGGGAAAAATCACATGACAATGTTCCCATTCACATTATCTTGGATGTCTAGACAGAAAATGTGATAAGTTATCAGCAGCACATTAACTTAACACATGGCCATTAAAGATTCATATGCAAGCACTGAACTTGTTTTATATTTGTCCCTGGCACTACTTACTATAATTCTAAGCCAATAACTGAAGATAGACATCAAGTTTGCAAATATCTTTAGCATTTTTATTTTACTTTTATTGCTTGTCTTTTTTACCCTGCTTTTCCCTTTAGGAATTCTTTATGCTTGTGGAAACTGAGAACTTTCTCCATGAATTCTTGCCTTAATACTGAACTAAGTATAATTTAAAAAGCTACAGACTAGACTTTTCAGGTTAGACTTAGCGGAGATTGTACAGCTCCTGGACATCTGAAATAGCAGAAAGCTTGCCTAAATTTGGATTTGGAGATTTTCTGTTGGAAAACTGTCCATTGACAGAATTTATGTATTATAGCTTTCCTGGGTCCAGAAGAGATAAATTAGTAAAAAATTACCCAGAAGGAATTTTATGTGTAAACGAGATAGAGTATGCTGAGCTGGAAATAGCTGTTATAGTGATATGGGGTGAATACTGCAATAAAGGCTCTTTCCATTACATGAACACACACAACAAACATGGTTATGCAAAAAAAATAGGGAAGTAGTTCCCTTATAATAAAGCTAAAACTTTACATAAAAGTACACAAATACATCAGGGATAAAGGAAATAAATTACTTGCTGTAATTGTCCCTTAAATTTATATGAAAGTAGTATTTTCTTCTGTGTAGCAGAATAAACTTAAATCTTTCAAACAGAAGCACATACTTGGAGACTGTCAGAAAAAGCAGATCACCATATATATATATATATATATATATATGTATATAATCTTTTGCTCACACAATGAAAGCAAACCAGAAAAGGAAAGTGCATAAATTACAGCTCCTGTTCATATTAATGACTATGCCTGAAGAGTGGGACAGGACAACAAAGCTTCTCCTTCTGACTTTCTTTGACCTCAAGACAAGATACTTAAACTCATACACAGGGACTTGCATACATGCCTTCATTTTCAAGGAAGCTGAAACATGGCTACCCATTTAAAGACTTACTTAAATTTCAGCACCCAAACAGGTTCTGCATTTCTCCTTATTTCATTTACTCACACAATAAATTGTTGTTAAAAATATACTTATGTGAGTCAGTAAAACATCAGTTTTATTTTAAATAAAAAATATGAAGTTTTACTATTACAGATTCTGTCTGCATATTTTCTAAGCTTTTATAGTAGATTATCTTAGTGGTGTTCTAAATGTCTTAAGCAAAGTGGTAGTCCAGATGCCTTAGTAGAAGGTTAACTGCTTTTGGATTCACTGCTGTTGTCTGGCTAGGCTCCAAAGTAGCTTATGTAATACGAAAGGAGACAGCCAATAACTTCATAATTAGGAATCAAACTTCTTAGTCACAGCTTCATGTTTTACTGGAAAATGTGGGTTTCAGTTCATAAGAACTGGAATCTGGATTGATTCTGACATCTAACTAACAATGA
Source organism: Falco punctatus (assembly GCF_963210335.1). NCBI lineage: Eukaryota > Metazoa > Chordata > Aves > Falconiformes > Falconidae > Falco > Falco punctatus. The sequence continues at coordinate 27,408,308 of NC_137581.1, read as the reverse complement.
CCAATTCTCATGTAAGTAGTTCACTCCCACCTTCCTTCCCCACCTCACCCTCTTCTCTGATGTCTGAACTAGTCATGCAGTCAGGTTGATGTCTTGCCACTGTAAGTAAGCAAAGTTTTAAGCTGTAAAAAAGAACAATTAAAATGATGGGGGCAGATTATGTTTCCCTTTTTTCACCTCTACAGTTTACCTAGACACATGAATATTGTAAGAATGCAGACATATGCTGGGATTATTTTCAAGGCCATAGAATGCAAAAGAAAACATGCAAAAAAAACCCCAAACCATAATCAGGATGACTCACATTAAATTGGAAAGGTCTAGGAAGTCATCAAACCTCACTATTCCCCACTGATAAATATTTTGTAGTATACTTCACACTCATCTGTCATATTAAGGTCAAAATATTGTATTTATTAACCAAAATCCTTTCTTAGTTACAACTTATTTAAGCTGGAATTAGTCAGAACTGGAGAAAAATTACTTGCTGCAAATGTCCATTAAATTTATATAAAACTAACATTTTCTTCTTGAGAGAATAAACATAAATCCTTCAAACAGACACACATACTGGTAGACTGTCAGAAAAAAACTGATCACAGCATATATAAGCCTTTGCTCATGTGATGAAAACAAACCGCAAAAAACCCCCACATAAATTAAAGCTTTTATTCATATCAATCCTTATACCTGGTATCTAGCTCCCACTGCATGATATACAAATATGCAGCTGTATTGTCTGCTGCTTTAACACCACTTTTCCCAAAATGGGAAACATCACACCCCCTCAATGGGTCTTCTGGGGATGACCAAAACAAGGTGACATTGTCTACAATGGGCTGTATCCAAAGCCACATCATTCCACTCTGTCCACAGCTGGAAGCTGAGCATTTGGAAGACATCCCACCATTAGGGCATAAACCCAGCTCAAACTCTGATGGTGAAAGTACTCAGATGTGAGTCAGCTTCACAGAGCAGGGATACTCCCAAACCCAGCACTTCTGCTTATTCTGAAAATAGGCTAATGAAATCTCTTACCGACTACCCGGTTACATATTGCCTTTTCATAACTGCGTGCAGATGTTCACTAGCTTGTTATGATTTGTATTATCATAGTGATTAGAAGTTCCAGGCAACATGAAGGGCTTCTCATGGTAGATGACACACTAAAATGCACTATGAGTCAAAATCCCTGCTCTGAAGAGCTAAATTAGGATAGAAATGCTCTGGTTCCTGAGTGGAGACATCACAAAACAGGATTGCTGATGAAACTTCCACCCCAGAAGTCCACCTTGTCTCCAGCAGAGGGAAAAAAAGTGTTTAAACCACTTACAAATCACCCTCGGAACTGCTCCATTAAAGACTGTGGTATGTAAGGTAGATGAAAACTAGTGATAGTGACAGTTTAAATCATGACACTGCAATTTTACCGCCTCATCAGTTGATATATAGCAAGTTCAGCTGTCCTCACATGAGACACGGTGAAAGGAAAAGGAAGGCAGCCTCATTAGCCATCTTGCTTTTTTCTCCTTTCCTCATTAATTTAGGCTCAAAGCAGAACAGACTGACAAGCAATGGGAAGTAAGGTGGTTTTCCTGCAAACTCACAACGGTTAAAGACAATATTCTGAACCCAGATTTTTACAGTGACATCTCAGCTTTGTAGTAGAGATGTAGTAGAGCATACGGTGTACTCATAAATCTATTGATGGAAATAAAAGTTCTGCTCTGGTTAGAACTATGAATAATATGAGGAAGTGATGTGCATTGTTTCAAACTACTGAGTATACTTGTACCAGCTTTGGCTGAATAGGGTTAATTTTCATCATGTACCTGGCATGGGGTTACGTTTTGGATTTGTGCAGAAAACCAAGCAGCGCTTACACAGCATCAAGGCATTTCCTGCTCCTCGTACCACCCCACCAGCGAGTGGGCTGGGGGTGCACAAGAAGTTGGGAGGGGACACAGCTGGGACAGGAGACCTGAACTGGCCAAAGGGATATTCCATACCATATGACGTTGTGCTGAGTATATAAACAGGGGGAAAAAGCGGCAGGGGGGTGGGATGTTCAGAGTGGTGGTGTTTGTCTTCCCGATTAACCATTATGTGTGACGGAGCCCGGCTTTCCTGGGGATGGCTGAGCACCTGCCTGCCCATGGGAAGTGGTGAATGAATTCCTTGTTTTGCTTTGCTTGTGTGTGTGGCTTTTGCTTTACCTGTCTTTATCTCAATCCATGAGTTTTCTCACTTCTACTCTTCCGATTCTCTCCCCCATCCCACTGGGAAGGAGTGAGTGAGCAGCTGTGTGGAACTGAGCTACCTACCAGTGTATACCACAAAATATTGTTAACTACACTCCTCAGCTCAATGTTATATTGCCTTCTCCTCAGAAAACTACCAAAGACCCCAGACAAACTAAACAAGAGCAGTAGGAGAAAACATAATGGGTTACATAATTGGTTAAAGAAATCTCTGTGTCTCAGGAAGGGGTATCACTGTGGTTACAACAATATAAAATTTTTTCCCCATATATGTTGAAAATATTTTAATCAATTTTTTTGTTCAACAAGATGAAATGCAAAGTCCTACACCTGGGGAGGAAAAACACCAGGCACCAATATATGCTGGGGGCCACCCAGCTAGAAAGCAGCTTGGCAGAAAATGACCCAGGTGTCCTGGTGGACACCAAGTTGAACATGAGCCAGCAACTTGCCCTTGCTGCAAAGAAAGTAAATGTTTTCCTGGGTTGCATTAGGCAAAGTATTGCCAGCAGGTTGAGGGAGGTGGTCCTTCTCCTTTATTCAACTTTATTCAACTGGTGAGGCCACACCTGGAGTGCTTTGTCCAGCTGTGGGCTTCCCAGTACAAGAGAGACATGGACATGCTGGAGAGAGTCCAGCGAAGGGCCATAAAGATGATGAAGGGACCAAAACATCTCTCACGTGAAGAGAAGCTGAGAGGGCTGGGACAATTCAGGCTTCAGAAAAAAAAGCTCAGGGGGATCTTATCCATGTGTATAAACACCTGAAGGGAGGGTTTAAAGAGGACGGAGCCAGGCTCTTCAGTGGTGCCCAGTGACATGACAGGAGACAAACACAGGAGGTGTCATCTGATCAGGAAACACCTTTTTTTTTACTGTGAGGTTGACCAAGCACTGGCACAGTTTGCCCAAGGTGGTTGTGAAGCCCCATCCTTAGAGATATTCAAAATGCAACTGGACATGGTCCTGAGCAACCTCAACAATTCTATGCTTCAGTGAAAATAAGCAAGTATATCAATATTTACAAGTGCATGCTCATCTGTAACTTATTTAATCTTTTCTTGTTCTATATTTTATAAAGTGGTTGTAAAGGATGAAGTGCAGCAGAGACTTATCACACCACACTGTCATACAGCCTGTCATGTAGATATTTAAAAACTTTCACTTTTTGTTAACTGTGAGTCTTTAGTACACTAAGACCAGGATTCATCATACTTAACTCTATTTCTCTAGGTAACTAAGTAAATTAGTTTTCTGGGCTGCTGCTAAAGGCAGTAAACTCCATTCCATGCTTTGTCAATTGTGGTTAAATGGTACTTTCATGCAACAGCAACCTGAACTGCCCCCGGAATGGATGTTCCCACATTCCCCATGCTCCTGCATCCCTCCATGGAGACAGGTAGTATGCTGGACCCTGACCCTGCACATTCCAGCAGCTGCTAAAAGACACAGAAGGAGTAATGGGATGAATGGAGCATGAGAGGACACCTCCTGCAGCAGCAGCCCGGAGGCATGCTAACTCGGTGGCTCTCTGACCATGACCTCAGTCTACTTCACTCCATTGGCTGTAGAGGAATTTTAAAAAGTAGCTCAGACTAGGCTGTCTGCTAGACAGAAATTAATCTCTTCAGCTGTAATTAAATGCATTTCATATTAAATCTGATCAACTCAGCTGTGCCCCAGCCAGTGACAAAACCCTACAGTCTTCAGTGTTCAAAATCAAGCCTTGTGTATCTGCATGCAGTTCCCAGTGATGGAAATAAATGCACAAAAGAAAGGTAGAATTTTATTTTTGTTACTTTGGTCAGACACCTTTAGGTCAGCTGTTGGTATCTTAAATTTACTGAGAGTATGAATCAAAACTCCTGTTACTGGGATCTACATCTATCTAGTGTTATATCCAAATAAAAGTGAAAGTGAATGATAAATCTTCAGAAAGTACCAGCCTAAAAGTTCCAGTTAGGCACAGAAAAATACTTTCATGCATAGCGTGATAATAATGAACAATGTGCTAATTATCAGGAATTCTACTCAAACTGAAACACACTGTCTTTTTGATAATAATGTGATTCACAAAAACTCTCCCAGAAGGAATGAGATCAGATTCCAGTAATTTTTCATCTGTTCATTAATCTAATTGCTTCATCATTTACAATTACATTTACATTAAAGATCTGCACATTTAACTCATTGGACATCTGTCTGTTGCTTTCAGTCTAGCTTGTCTGACAGAGTCATATAAACGTTCCCATATGTCAATGACTTCATTCTAGTAAACACAGAAAAGGGATGAGGGTGCCAATGAATACTGCTAAGCTTCTTCCAGAACTGAATCACCGTGGCACAAAAAAATCAAAGACTATAAAAGAATTACTAGGAATCAGTCATGAGAAACAGCTGCATTGTTCCCCAGACTGGATTAAAGCAACATAGCTAATGTTGGAACCTCTGGAGCTATAACTCAAAGCAGAAACAGACTGTTTGTGAATATTCAGGCTACTTCTGTCTTTGCTTTCACTGTTACACAGCAATACCCTGCCATCCTACTGCTCCAAGAATGACCTACTACTGACTGTTGTATGTCCAGAAATCCTAGAGAAGAGCCAGCTGCACATGTGCAAAGCTGTTGTACATACAGTCTGACTAATGCAGGGGACACAGGAAACTAAGCATCTCCACGTTTCTTCAGCTTTCTATCTAAAGCTCATTCCTGTTCAAAGAGCAGGCAAAAAGTGAGGTTAAAACAATCCTACCAGAAATATTAATACTTATCTGCCAGAAATATAAATATTTGCATTCATGTAAGTGAAGAAAGCTGCAGAAGCTGTGCAATACCTTTTTGAATACTGAAATCGCTGATTCATTACAGTATTTGGCCATGTTCTCAACTTATGTAAGCCACCATGGATTTCAGTCTCTCCTGCTTACTCTAGTTCTTCTTATCGAATGTTGATTTTGTAATAAATATGACCATCAGAACCAGAAGATAGACATATCACATACAGATCACATAACTTTAGACCACTATACAGAAACACTGTCATGGTTACAAAACAGATACTTCCATGTCATGGTCTATCTGCTCTGTCTTTGATGAACACTCCAAGATGAGATAAATCACTTGAAACCTTTTAGGATTTATTGTTTCAGACCATCGAGCAGAGATTTATCTCATTGTCTTTCAGCTACCTGAAAATTTGGAAACCTGAACCAAACAGCAAGGCCCCCCTAAGCAGTCACTGGTGAGAGAAAGGAATCTCCAGAGGGTAATACCACCCTGATATGGACACCTAAGTTATGAACGATGGCAAGCCATGGAGGAAAGTCACATCATTTCTTATCTTCATCATTCCTCCTAAGAGCATAGCAACCTAGTGTGGTAACATCTTTCCATAATTATATATGAAGTCAGATGAAAATCAAATTATCCCACTATTTATACCAAAGGTGAGCAGTTCTGTCTCTTTAAGGGTTTTCCTCTAAACATAAAGAGAAGATAAACATGAATACCTAATTAATTTATATAAGCAATTAAATAAAAGAAGAACCAAGTTTTACTGTTGGGAAGAGTGGTTTCTTCTGTGAGACTTTTTTTTTTTTACTATATTGGACTGTAATTCCACATACAACATTGAGTAATCCATGGTACTAATGTTCAGAAAGCATCAACTCCACTGTTCTGCCTATCAGTCCTACCGGTGCTATCAGATTCCTTCTCTAAAACCACTCAGTCCCAGAAATGCATACTGAGCAGAAGCGCCAACTGAACAGTTCCCACAGGCAGGCCCAGGAGGCTCAGTGCTTGCTCTTCCCTTCACACAGGAATCTGAGTATGATCAGATAGTCTCTGAAATTCCAACAGGTCAAAAAATGAAAATAATATTAAATGATAAGTCTCTTGTTAAAGTTATAAAGGTTCATCCATTATCCATGTGCCTCAGTTCCTGGAGAAAATAACAAATGGATGGAAACAAGCTGCCTTGAATATAAACTAGGAAAAAGATGTCTGACAGTGATATATAAAAATAATTACCCCCAGTATCTTGTGGCCACACCAGTCTCAGCCTCAGTCAGGGACTGTAATTTCCTATAAGCAAGGCAGCAGAAAATCCAGACTCATACAGATTCTTCACTACTACACAACCTATAGAGCGACAAAAAATGTCTTGTTTCTGTGGCTCATCAAAAGAATTAAAAAAAAAATATCTGTGACACAGTGACTCATTCTGCAGCCTCTGCCATTATGTTTTACTGCTTTGAATCGTTGAACCTACAGTCATGTGTGGCTACTGCATAAACAGCCCATCCAAGTTGCTGGGGTCAGCTTAATTAATGGCAGAACTAAGCACTGATACACCACCTCCATGCAGACAACTTCTTCACCTTCCTGTTTGCTTCTGCCTCAAAGCCAAAGCAGTAACATTAATTTAAGGTCCTTAGAGTGCTAGGACCTGATAGATGCAGACTGTTTAGCAGCTACCTAGATAATCTGCAGAAACTGCAGAGAAATGCCTGCAGGTAGGCTGCAGGACAAAGGATTCTCAGTAATAAGCTGCCACATATTAATACAAGCCCAAATTTTCAGACGGTTTGCTAAAAATACAAAGCCCTATCATTTGCTAAAAAATCCCTCAGAATGAAAAAAAGAAGAGAGAGAAGAGGAACTCAGGCACTGAAGTGGAAAGTCTGGAACTGAAAGGAAGGGGGAATGATGCATCATTCTGTAAGTCTGTAACAATTCCCTTCCAACAAGAGGCCAAGCATGCTTCCATCAATAAAAAATTAGGCCTGTTTTAAACCTATTTAACTTTATTAATTATTAGCCTTTGTACCATTATTCTAGCAGTGCAAATGTATGCTGAATCATCTGCATGAACATAAAAATGTATGTCCGTGTAAGTTTATATGGCCTGATTTCATTTCTCCATTTAATTTGGCTGAGTTATGCCAGCAGCCCATTTTAGACATGCAACTGTGAAGAAGGTAGAAGCAGAGAAAAACCATGAAAAGAAACATATTTTTTTTTAGTACAATCCATATTTGTTATATAAAGTTCTTCATCTCAACACCTAGTTTGCCATCCAGGTTTTCAGTTGGCAGATCTGTTGCAGGTAGTCTTGGTGATACAGGAGAGTTTCAAGTACAGACATAACGTGGCGAGCATGGGGATCTCCTCTGTTCAAACAACAACCTGCAGATTGACTTCCCTGGTCCAGCTGCTACAACATGTGCCTCATCAATGGCAGGAAGACTAGTTTACAGTTTTACCTTTATTTTTAAATAAATGATTCGTTTCATTCAAAAAAGACTTTCTTGTGATCATCCCATGGCTGTTCTTCCCAGTTTTTCACATCAAATTTCTTCAGCATATGTAATACATGGAAAAGTACAGCCTGCACCCAAAATAATTTCCCACTCAAACATGAAAACGCTAAAACATAAAAAGTCAGTGAGAAAGTCATACAGTGACTCAGCAGGAAGCATGTAACACACAGATGAATGTGAGTCAGAGACAGAGAGTTTATTGACAGTGTTGACTGCTATGTATCTTTCCAGGAGAGATATGTGAAATAACGGGCTCTGAAACATCCTGCTCTCAAACTGGAAATCTAAAATGAAGAACAATGCTTCATTCATAAGGCAATCTGCATGGATTTGTAAAGAAAAGCACAATGTTAGTTCAAATGTTATTATTAAATGTTATTAATACTCTAAAAGTGATGACACTGTGCGAAACTAAGAATGAAAGAAATGCCCTTCCAGCTTCAAAAACAGGTTCATTTGATTCCAGCCGTGGCCACTAGCACCTGATGTAAGGAAAAGAGCAGGAAAATCGAAGTATAGCGGGATCTTCTTTTGATAATTTTTTCTTCATTCCCCAGTTTGTATCTAGACCACCATTTCTAACAGTTATGCAGACCATCTTTCATCCATTTGACTAATCATAAATGCCCATTTTTGCTCTTTTTCTATGATGAGAAATCATGCAAAGTCATTCTTTTACTCACCTTCTCTACCAAAATGAACTCAGAAAGCATAAAGATTAATGACTGGAAACGTCCTTTCCTCTTTTTACCACTGAATAAAAATGAGTTAGTAAAGTTCAAAGTTTTCTGCCACATATGGACATATTTTGTCTTTCTTCCTTTTCTTTTTTTTACCATTTAATCATTTTTTCCAAAGAAGAGGTTCTAAAATTTACAGAGGACTAGAAAGGAAAAAAAAATAGAGAAAAAAAAACCAACCAAAGAAAATAGCACAAATCTTACACGTTGCTCTGTTTCATTCTAATACAAAAAGGAACAAAGGAAAAAAGTAGTGGTGAAAAAAGAAACCTAAACCATTTAGTACACCTCTTGCTGCGTTTTCAAGATAATTCCATCTGGAAACCCTAGCTAGACTACATTCCAAGCTCTGTGGTTTTATCATTTATCTGTCCAAAGTATATCCACTATATCTACTATGCAAGCCACACACTATTTTTTTTATTTTTTTTTTTGGGGGGGGGGGTGAGGGCAGCGGGTAGCAGGCAGAGGCAGGAAAGGAAAATCTATCAGCATCAAATCACGACATATAACAAAAGAGCGACATAATCTGTTTTTTTACTGAAACCTCTACCATTCTTTCATGCAATTTTGAGCTTTCCATTTAAGTGCTTGGCTAACTTTCTTCACTTTTATAAGGGCTGCTCTTTTTCTTGAAGTGGGACGGATTGGAAAGAGTAGTTGTTTTTTTAAAAAATAACAACTGGAAATATGAAACAATTCTCTCTCGCTGGGTATATTTTCAACAGCTTTTTCTTTGGATAATTAGAACAACTCTGAAGCAGTGAAATGAAGAGGCAAAGCTTACTGGTCAATTCAATTTAATTATGTATTTTATGTGTCATCAATCAGTTGCGATAATCACATTTCTTTTACCTTGTATTTCAGAACAGTCATTTCAGTACCACTCAGCTGTAAAAATAGAATACCTCAAGCTAATAAAAAAAGCTCCTCTCTATGCAATACTTTTGTTATACAGGGCTAGCTATGTCAAGACTAGGTGGACAATCTGTGTGAGGAACAGCATGTGACAATGATCAAAAAGGGGCAGAAGGAAAAATTAGCCTGAGGAACCCCGAAGAAGGGTTAGTTAAAATACTTTTTCTCAGTTACACAGGCAATTCTTCCTGACTGTAAAAATTAATACTGATAAAAATAATAGAGTACCAAATTACTGAAAGTGTGAGGAAATTTGAAAACAAAACATGCAATATTCATCAAACAATACAAAAAGTATACAAACTTTTCAAAAAACTTCTGTGGAAAACATCTGCGCAAAAAAGTGCATTGGTTACACAAGAGAAATCTGGTGCACGTGTGATGCTGGTTTGCTGACATCTGGAGAGCAGGCTGGCAGCAGCCAGAACTGCCATGTTGCAGGAGCAACACTGAGATAAAAACACAATTAGTGTGGCCGTGAAGACGACCTCAGTTACAACACAATTCCTGATTACCAGATCATGCAACCATTCATTTTCTATCAAATCCTCTGTCACTCACTCCACACACACGCCACTAATGTGTCAGTGACCAACTGTGTAACGTTTTGTTTACTCTGTGTTCACTCCCATGCATTATTCTTTGTAGGCTATTCAACACTGCTCAGAAGACAAACCTGTATGTTTCTGGGTAATTTTTCATGGTTATTTATGGTAACTGAAATAGTACCTGTCTCCTGCGTGTATTGAGTGTCACGTGATAATTCAGAGAACAGGTCCCATTGACTTCCATGCAGCTGTGAGTCCTTAGCACTTCTACAAATGTAACCATAAGATCTCAGACTGCACAGCCATTTGTTGATGACTTATTGGCTACCAGAAATTTACTTTTCCAGTGATGTACCACAGCCAAGACAGATACACAGGATTCCCCAGGGCTGCAGTCATACATATAACTAATAAAACTAACTTTCTTCTTACAAATATTTTCTAAGAGAAACCTTCCTATTTCGGTAACAAGTTGTAGGTCCTGCAGGTTCTTGCAAATAAACCTCATTTGTGTCCAAAGTAAGTGTATTTGGTTAATGTGGCAAGGTTTTGGTACCAGGGGGCTGCGGAGGCAGCTTCTTTGAAAAAGACACTAGAAGCTGCTCCCACATCAGACAGTCACTTCTAGCCAGCTCCAAGACAGAAGCACCCCCGGCCAAAGCTGAGCCCATCGGGGTGTTGGCAGTGCCTCTGTGATAACATATTTAAGAAAGGGTAAAAAATGCTGCACAGCAGCAGCTGGGAGAGAGGAGTTGGAAAATGTGAGAGAAACAACTCTGCAGACACCTGGGTCAGTGAAGAGGGAGGGGCAGGAGATGCTCCAGGCACTGTAGCAGAGATCCCCCTGTAGCCTGTGATGAAGACCATGGTGATGCAGGTTGTTCTCCTGAAGCCTATGAAGGACAACAGTGGAACAGATATCCACCCAGCAGCCTGTCGAGGACCCCACACCAGAGCAGATGGATGTGCCCTGAAGGAAGCTGCAGCTCACGGAGAGCCCACACCACTGCAAACTCCTGGTAGAAGCTGCAGCCTGTGAAGAGGAGCCTATGCTGAAGCAGGTTTTCTGGTGGGACCTGTGACACCATGGAGGACCCACACTGGAGCAGTCTATTCTTGAGGGACTGCACCCTGTGGAAAGGACCCATGCTGGAGCAGTTCTTGAAGAACTGCAACCCATGGGAAGGGCTCACATCAAAGAAGGTCACGAAGGACTGTGTCCCATGGGTAGAGACCCCACACTGGAATAGGGGAAAAGCATGGGAAGGAAGGAGCAGCAGAGACAAAGTGTAATGAACTGATGACAATCTCCATTCCCTGTCCTCCCGTGCTACTTGGGGTGAGAAGGTAGAGAAGTTGGCAGTGAAGTTGAGCCCAGGGAGAAAGGAGGGGTAGGGGGAAGTTGGTTTTAGACTTGTTGTTATTTATCATTATCATACTCTGTTTAATTGGAAATAAATTAAATTAATTTCACCAAGTCCAGTCTGTTTTGCCCATGATGGTAATTGATGTGATCTTCCTGTCCTTAGCTCAACCTATGAGCTTTCTATTGTACTTTCCCTCCCTGTCCTGTTGATGGAGAGGGAGTGACAGAGTGGCTTGGTGGGCACCTTGCAGCCAGGCAAGGTTGACCCACCACAGTAAGACAGGAAAGCACTGCAGGACTGGATGTAAAGTCCCACAGCTGGTGAATAAACCTTTATTTCTTGTGACTTAGCTATGAGAGCACTGTCTCCTCAGTCTTCTTGTTTGCACTGTCAAGATTCTTCCTACAGCATCTTGGACTGTGAATGATACAGCACTGAGACATTGTTTGAGTGCTACCTGATATGGGTCAATTCGTACTGAACTAAATCTTCATCAAAACATTAATATAAAACCTGAATCTAAAGGTGTCTCTTCTTTATAAAGAAACCCAAACCTAGGCCCCCACATACTCTGACCACTCTTTATAAGTCTCTGAAGTCCAGGAAGGCAACCTTAATACCTGGATAAACTCAAACCAAAGCATTTCTTCTTACTCCTTACAATGCATTCTCACTCATTTATTGTCATGAAATGTGTCATTTTTTATATGATATGCGGTAAACGTTGCATTTGAAAGAGCTGTCTGAAATTGTATAAAACTCAGTTATTGTAGAAGACATTAGTTTCACGCAGAAATAGCAAAAGGCAATGCCAGAGGTTTCTCCAGCTTACAGCTGGACCAGCTTCAGAAACTGATTTCTTGTCTAGCAATTCAGAATATTCTTTGCTGAGGAGAAGAGTGAGGTTTTATAATTGAGCCTGTTCATAGCATCTGCAGAACTGGATAGTTGCCGTCTACATCGGAAGAATGCTGGAGCGGCTTAAAAGATGAGGTTATGAAGTCAAGAGAAAGGACATCCAGTATTTATAACCCACAACATTAGATAAATTGCATTGGTGGTAGAACTCTTATTTAAAGCAAACAACTACACAAATGACACTAATTCAGAAGTCAATTGCAATCCCAAAATTGCAGTTAAGAATCACTTCACAGATAACTGAAATACAACACAGAGTTATACTTGGAAAATTACGTTACACTATTCGTAGGGCTTTTTGTAAAGAACATACAGTTACACAATCTGATTCAAATTTCTAATTAAAAAGTTTATCAATATGTTTAACTGTCTGAGTAGTATTGTGAAGTTAAAACAGTATTGATTACAGGACATAAAGTTTAAAACATATATGCAAGACAAGTGCCCAACACTTTGGTCATGACAAAAAAAATCTGAGATTGATTAACAGAGAGGTGATTAGCGGGACAATGAAAGGCTGGAATCATTTTCAGTTTTCAAAGATGACATTTTGATGTTCCCTTACCAGATTAGGGTGGGATTCAGTGGTCTTAAGAGAAATTTCCAGCATCATGGACAATCAAAACCACCTGCACGGCTATGTCACAGGACTTGCAGGAAAAAGTGGAGCAGCAAAGTCCAGGAATGTACCACTACCACTGAAAAGGACATTAAATTCACAATGCTTAGGAAACTAAATCTTCTTCCAACCTATATAATCAATTAAGCTTATAGAGTGATCCAGTTTATCTGAAAAGAGACAGCTGAATAATCTTCTAAGATTGTTGGGCTGAATTCAGGCAACTGAATCCCACCCTGTTCCTGGTATTCATCTCTCATTGCTGTATCAGCATCTAAGGCATCTTGTGTGGATGTGGAAATTTCTACTGAGACACAGAACCTTAGGTGTCTATATCCTGGACATTATTCCTATCTTGGGTTCTTGAAAATACAAATATTTGAATTATACATGCAAATATGTATAAGAATTTAAAATAGAAGTAACATATCCTATCTGGAACTCCAAGAACAAGTGCACAGAAATATAGGAACAGATGGGATGTCCTCAAATATCAAGTCCACTTTTCCACAGCTATAGAATGACATGCCCTAAGTAAGAAATATCCATTCCTTGCCCTTACACACAGCAGAAGCCATGACACACTTCCCGTTTCCAATACTAAATCTAATAGAATTAATGGAAAAGACCAGAAGCACCAAAAACAGCCCTTGACATATCAAGAGTTAGACAATAATTTAAAGCACCATTGAGTTGAGAATATACAAACTTGTATGATCTGCAAAGTCGAAAAGTGTGTTATTCCCCAGGCAGCAGTTTGTCCTGGACATAGTAATTAACATTTCTAGCAAAACAAAACAAAGACAAAACAAAAGAGCCCTCGGACTGTGGAGGGCCCAGTTTAGTGCAAGTTGCACTATGCTTATTTTAAGGTCACAGGCCTTGGGCTGGCCGGTCTCTTCAGTTAGCCTACTGGGCTACACACTCTTTCAGGACTGAAATGGACTTCATAGGAAAAAGTCCTTAGAATGATGAGGAGTAGGTGTTAGTATTGATAAAACATTTTTTAACACATAAGCAGAAATTACAAACCCATTTTTCATTACCATATGGAACAAATCGGCTTTGTTCATGTAAGAAAGGGCCAAATACTCTTGTTTTCAATATCAGTTCAAAGTTTTGGATTTATTTATCATTTACAGCATACTGTACAACAATAATAATGCATGAAAGAAAGAAAATAAAAAGCCAAAATGAAAAGGAAGCAAATTCCCATAGGAAAGCTTCCTGGATTCTCTACATAAAAAGAAGATGCATTGACTATTCTATCTGGAAAGCAACAAAAAGAAAATGGCTTTGAGTCAATGTTCTTCTTAACAGACACTCTTGAGGCTCATAAAGCTGCAAAGTAAAGGCTGCCAATAGCTGGAAAGAAGCATATATTCTCAAACAAAATTATAACCTGATATATAAGACAAAGTTACATCATAAGGATACTTGGCCTTCTCACCAGGTGATTTTTTCCATGCTGTGTCAGTTTAGCAATGCTTAATCTGACTTCTTTTCAGAACTACTGCTGCATAAAAATAATACTATCTATGTTGAATAGCATTTTAAATTGACTTCAGAGGCATATTGGAAAATTTTAAATTTTGAGGCATGCAAAGAGAAGTATAACATAATGGCTCTCTTTCTGGGCTTGAGAAAAAATGGAGGGCCTTGTTTTCAGCTATGTAATTGATCAATTATTAATTTTACTACAGTTGAAATTAGTATTAAAAAACTTAATCCAGATTTCCCGTAAGTGCCTGAGTCTCACTGTAGATGAGTCCCAACTGCCATTTCAGGTGTGTTAATACAAAGTCCAGCCCAGCAAAGTCACCATTGGTATCTGTTCAATCTGGAGGGACAGAACTGTGCAGCTGGCCAAGTTTCTGATACCAGAGTTCACCTGTTGCCTAGAGTGCTGCACCTGGGAATTCTCAGAAGAAATGTACACCTGTCAGCTCTGAGAAGCTCAACACCTGTTTCATGCATAAACCAGATTCAGTGTTCTTCCAGTCCCAGGCCTGTTACCTTCAGAGCTCAGTTCATGAGGTATGTTCAGAGCATGTGCAGTGGGTCAGTCTCTCTGTAAAGAAGAATGACCTGTCCCTCTTTTCATCATTAGTGGTTACACAATGGTTAGTGCAATTACCAAAGATGCAGATGATGGGCATTTAAGTCCACTCCTTGCTTGGGTGATTAAAGATACAGTTCTTGTTTTCCTGGGGAATTCCCTCCCCACAGCTTTAGGATGTTCAGGAAAATGTGCATTTGTAGCACAACACAGTGTGAGGGAGGTGGAGAAAGTTGGAGCTATTTTTCATAGCTCCATTCAAATTGGACCAGTTTTCATGGACTAGAAAATGTTCCTCAACCTAGACATGAGAAAAGAACATAGAAGAAAGTGAGGAAAAACTCCAGAGAAAGGACAATAAAATTTGGATCTAACCTCTAATCATCTTTTGAGAGAGAGGACTGATGTCTCCTCAGTTTTGTTACAATGGCTGTACCTTCAAATGAATTTCTGGGTAGTGATTCTGCTGCAGAGAAAGGTGGGAAAAGTTATGGTTAACAACACTGCTGTTTTCAACAGTTTCAACAATGTAGCATATATGATTTCGCAGTCGGCACGTTGGCACTCATGAAACATCCATAGGTACTTATCTCTGCCTAATTTGGATATTACAGTATGTTTCTACTAGTAAAATGAACATGTCAAAGCACTTGCTCTGGCCCCCTGGCAAGTTGGCATAGCATGGCATGTATCCAGGCTAGTAAACTCAACACCTTCCAAAACAGTGGCCTTTTGCCAAATGCCAGGTAGGTAGCAGAGACCTGGGCACAAAATGTACCTCTCGGAGCTTTGAAGTTACCTACACACCTGTCTAGCATGTCATATAGGCCACACACACCCTCCAGACCCACAGATGTTCTCACACGAGCAGTTACTGAGCACAGTGTCTTAACAAGCTGCCTCTGGATGATCATGTTCCAAAGCTCCTATTGCTTTGAGGTTTTGTTACTTGTATGCATATCACACAGCCTTCGTGCTTTCTCAGGCTTGCTTTCTCGGTTGGGGCCAACAAAACTGTGTAGTCAGCAGAGACTCCACAATACACGCATCCCACACCTGGTTCTGGGACTCGGCAATGCACCAAGGAAAACTGCTGTTGAGGCCCAGACCTCCCTGCCAAGGCAAATAGCAACATGGAGGGTCAAATCTGCTACACACTACCTCTTAAGAAAGAGGAGGTCCAAGGCCTGAAACACTACCACCCACTGACAAGACTGCATTGTGCTACAAGTGGGTTGAAGAACTTCCCCGTACAGAGGGCCACTTCTGAAACTCTCCATTGGAGAACTGGCCCTGGATATCCAGCCTAAGACCATCACAATCTGTCAGCCCATCCCAATGGAGAAAAGGACTGCCTCTCTAGAGCCTCCCTACCCCAACTCTTGTCAGATACAGGGTAACCAAATTAGTTTCAGAAAGCTTCCGACATGCAGGAAGGTGTATGAGATTGCTAAGGCTATCAGCTACGTGATCTACACATGACTATGTAGCAGCAAAGCTTGGTATTCATTTACTTTGCCATTTATTTTGGCATAAGTAGTAGGACAAAGATGCACTGAACAGGTAGCTCTTCTTAAATTGGATGTCCTGAAAGACAGTATCATGGGAAAAGTGAAATGTGAGAGTCAAAAGGCTTAAAACAACTGTGGTTTCAGAATGGCAGTTTGGTCATACCGAGATACAGGGCAGGCCAGCCAGGCCTGGCAAAAAAAAAACAAAAGAGATGACCCTGGACTGCCAATGTGTTATAGCAGAAGTTGATTAAAGTCTACAATAACAAATAATCAATTTGTCAGTGACTCTCTTACAAATCACCTCACTGATGTATTTGTCTTCCCTGTCTACTGGAACGGCAAAACTGTCTTCCAGAAACAATGCTGCATCATGCGGCTGTTTCACCTTTGTGGGAACTGGTAGTGAACAAGCTCCACATACAGCACACTAAACTATACATTTAAGAAAGTGAAATTCAAGCTATGAGAAATTTACAGGTCATTTTAAAGTGTTCCTCTCAAACATGTTACAGAAAAGGGTCTCTGCCTTTTCTTGTCACAATATGTATATCACCTGTCATGCTGACAGGGATAGATAAGTTTGTTCTGTACCATCTTCAAGCATTGTGAAGAATTTAGAAGAGTTCACACGCTTTTCCCAACTTCAGTTTACCAAGACAGGTTTAAAATGGAAAGCTGACAAATCCCAGCACATACTCGAAAGGATTTCCTTTGCTAGAGAGTACTGACAAATGTGTAAACCCATCGCATTGCATTCTCCTGTGAATACTTGTATCAGAGATGCTCAGAAAAATAACAACTTCCGTTGTCCAAATTTAATCAAGTTCTACAAGTGTGGTATTTCTAAAAGAATAATTGAGCCAAACATCATGGAAAGAATCTTAGTTCTTCTGGATAAATACACAACTGCATATGTGACATTTTAGATTTTTTACTTTTTTAAAAAATTAGGGAAGGAGTGAGATTTCACTCTATGAAAAAATGTTTAAAAAAAATACTAGCAGACCTGGCAAACCTCTCACACTCAATCTTCTGGCTCTGCCATGGTCTCTTCAGTCTGTTTTTGTGGCTTCACTGCTCCAGAGCCCCACATGTCCCATGTTACATGTCACCCTGATCTAGGATTTGTTGACTACTGGTTGGGCAAAAAATGGCTACTGTACTGGTGGAATGGCAGGAAAGCTAGGACCACAATCCCACTGCATGGCCCAACAAAGCCAGGAGCACAGCTCCACTCTGCATTACCAGCCCATTCCTGCGCACCCCAAGCACACATACCATAGAGCACACCTACTCCAAATGCCAGCGTGCATCCCTCCTGCACAGCAAGGGGCTGGTGCTGCTGTCGTTCACCCCCACTTGCAGGCACACATCCGTCCAACAAGCAGACATCAATCTGACAAATGAATCCTGTGTGTCTGAAGTCTGGTCACTTGGGAGAAATGTTTTAGGTATTTTAGACGCTTATCTCATAGCAAACAATGCTAAAGGACTGAGTGTCACTACTAGTGTCAGGACAAACACTAAACTCTCATCTGTTCCGGTTTCCTTTTTTTGTCACAAGGTGGAGTTAGCGATCTCAGGCTTATAGTCAAGATGGGGAAAAGAATGTCTCCTTTCATACATCAGAAGCAAGACCAAGCTCCCCTGTCTGCCTTCACTTGGCTTTGATATATACGGATTAAGTCAGTGTAAGTACCCCTTTTGTATAGGTTTGCCATGAGCTTTGTGGCTCTCTTTTCCTTTATCATGCATGCATTCTACAAAAAGGACACAATTAAAGAGCAGAATAAAATACTGTTAACAAAGTACCGATCATTTTATTCATTCATAACAAGACAAAATAAGTTCTTATAACCAGCAAGTGAAGAGCAAATGTTCCAAACTGGGTGTCAAGCTATGAAATATTCTGTCAAAGACCTTGCCTATCCTTTGGATTACAAACAATTAATATTGCAACCTATTCCTTCAAAATGCAGCTAAGAAGGTTACATGACTAGAATTAACCCTTGTTCTACAAAACTAATACAAAACTTATACCTGTCTCTGATCTTCTTTAAGTAGACACTTAAACAACCAGTGTATAAAATATAATAGCAAAGCTAGAAATAAAGCTTCAATAGCAATTAAATAGAAATTTAGGGTTATATGGATTTTTAAATATTTGGTTAATTCTTTTTGTCATTGCTAAATCAAGCTATATAATTTTATCATAACCATGGGTCTGCCAAATAGGCCTACTTCACCAGTATAAAATACAATGGATTATTTATTAGTAACTGAATAAAATATATAAAAATCATCTTTTAAATCTCTACAATTGAAAAGCCTCTGACAAAATTTTCACTTCTGGCAACATCTTAAGATTTCTTCCCAGCTGATTTTTAACCATCTACCTTAGCAGTACAGCCCTGACCTCTAGTGGGTTGAATGAAACAGTTGTTGCAGGCAGGATAACATGTTAACGTGGTTTCATAAATAATTTCATTTAAAGCTGGAAAATGTAGAAATTCCAGCAAAACCATACAATCAGCCAATGACTAGCCATTTTTTTAAAACGCATGAAAATTAATTACAGGCCAACAGCAGTACTGTTTGTCTGATGCCAACATTCATCTGATTGATGAGGTGTTTATGACACTCAGCAGATCAATGCTCATTCCCATTGGGAGCTCTGTATTAAGTAAACCCCATTATTAGTCTCTTAGCTATCTGCATAGTTTGGTTCACTTATCTTTTTTTGGCTAACATACCTTTTGCCCAAGAGATATCTAACAGTGGATTCAGAAAAACAAATAAGTCGGGTTAGGAAAAGTACATTGCGATGTTTTTATAATCTAAGAATACCTGATTGATGCAAAGACTTATGAACCCCTATTACATTCGGTGAAAACTTAACACTTCCATGATGCACTCCAGGCTTCAAAAATTAAGGATCTTAGGTTTCCTGTTATTTTGGTCCCACAGTGAAAATTAAATCCAGAGCTCTGAAAAGATTGCTGCAATGATTTTCCAACAAAATATGGGAGGCTTCCATATGAAGACTGCAGAAAATGTGCAAGACACAACATTGAGTTTAGCTGTCTTCATCCAGAAGGCCAAAGAAGGACACAAAGTGATGGGAATGAGGGCTGTCTTTCAGATTCCTGACACAGGGCAAATGATATACGGACAGTCTTAATAACAGTGTAGCCATAGTTACTCTGCTGATCTCCTCCCTACATATCCTACAGTCTCCAATACAGAAATGCTAATGAAAGCACTCATATAGCTGATTCTCTTATATTATGTAACTACATTAATGTAAATAATGTTGTTCTGATTAACCATGAACTAAGCAAAAGGGAATCAGCTCAAACTGGACAGACAGAAATAACAAGGGCATCATTATTGGAATAAAAAATAATTCAAAAATGAAACAAAGTTATCTCTTCCAAAGAGTCACAAATGTGCTGCACTGTCACATTGTCTGTGTATGTTAAAAATGCAAATATGCAGATATGTTTTCCAGACCATGAGTACTGTGAAGTGAGGCCAACAAATCTGTTGTTTGTGAAGTCTGGAAAACTCGGCCAAAGCAGGTCATCCAAAAATTAATTATGTAGAAATGGTACATTTCTTTGCTTATTTATTACAGAAGCAGCTCAGTAGAAGATGTATTTTTTAATCTTTGAAGGAGAAGAAAACATCCTTTTTTTATCATCATTATTCTAGATTAATTAACTCAATATTTGTATCAACTTTGTTCATAATAGAAGTACATATATATTTTGCCAAATGAAGAAATGAAGAAGAGAGAGAAATTTGACAAAAATTTCTCGGGATTCCTGAGGCTGTCCTAAATTTTGTTGAGATTCTTGCATTCAGACATCATTGCCTTAATTAGAGGGCACCATTTTATTGTTCCAGCATGGTTTGCCATGGTAACCTCACTGTTTAGTAAAGCAAATTGACTACTATGATCTCTCATGTTGTACCAACTGGCACTAGACAAATTCTCTCCCTTGAAATACTCAAAATGTAAGAGATGGTTTAAAGGTGATACTCTCTTTATATGCTAACATATACTACAGTGCATTACATAAGCTTGGCATCATAGACTCACACTTAAATTTCCAGCTCTATCTATATTGCCCTAAGTTCTCCTCAAAGTGCCCTCAGCATCAAACTCCTCTAACCACAGGTTCCTTGGTTTGTGGAAAGAGAATTACAGCTATCCCAACTCCAAACACAAGTGACATATTGATCTAACATCATGCCAGAATCCTGCAACATTATTTATTAAAAGCATGTTTTGGCATTCTCGTAACAGTTTGTATGTAAGCACAGGGCAGAAAAAAGACAAGCCAGAGTGGCCTTTCTATATAAAGTATAACCTGGACTGCATAGCCTCCTCTGACCCTAGCTCACCCTGAATGCCTGCCTGCAGATCATCAGGGAGCTGACCTACTCTGACTGTTGTCCATCTCCCCAGTTCTCACATTCTTCTCCCTCCCTTTTCAAGGAAACAGAAAAACTGCATCCAAAAATCACTCCTAGTAACCTCAGCCTCTGGGTTGTTCTCTGTGGCCTATGACATTTTAGAGTTACCATCGGTCTGCTACTAAATCTTCTTGCTTTATTTGCTACCCTGAGGAGAATGTTGGTTCCTAAATTCAGTCTCGTATCTCCACATTTCTGTGTACAGAAATCCTAGCAAGTCTTCACCCACTTCATCTCCTATTGACCAGTTTGTGTTGGGCCCAGTAGGAGCTGTCAAGTTCAAGCAAGGGGGAAGCAATGAAGAAGAGATGGAAACTGAGTATTCCAGGCCAGGTTGCCCATCCTGCTCCTCCTTTGTGTCTGTGAGATGCTGGTAGGAGTGAGGCAGCCTTTTATATAAGACTAGGAAGTAAAGTGTTAGAGGTGGAACTAAGTTCAAGGTAGAGCAAGATGGAGATGTTGAAGAAGTTGAAATGGTCTGCGAAACAGAGGTTGTGTCCAGGTGTCCCATACATCTACTATGTGAATGCCCTGTTCATCCTCCTAAGGCTTCATAATGTCCTGCAATGTCGACAAGGCGGTCCAGCTTTAGGTAGCCTCAATGCAACTGCATTCAGAAGAGAAAATTCAAAATAAGGTTGGAACTGAGTAGCTCCAACTGTTGTATTTTTCTGATAGAAACCATAAATAATTTGCAATGATAAATCAGTTTCTTTAGCTGTCAAACCAGAAACCCAACAAAGATGCCTAAATCACTGAGTGTAAGTCAGAACATTCTGAAAATCAAGGCTGTTTTTAAGGTGTCTCTGGGTGAGCATCCCAGAACTGAGGCATGACAGCTCTTTCAGAAAGACTGTTTGAGATGGAGACACATAATTTTAGGTGTCTACATGTGTTAATGTTCCCATAGTCAGAGGAGCTCATCAATGCAGCCAAGAAGTCCAAGAGAGTGACTCAGCTGACAGGCCACGGGCTGGCTAAAGACAGGGGTGTAGTACCGTTTTAGACTCCATTAGGTAACCTCTCCAGCTAAAGAATACAGATCTCCCTCAAGTGCTGTGTCATATTTGTCAGTCTTGAAAAGTGTCTAAGATACCCCAGGGGTATCACAAAAGGAACTAGATACTTATCTTCAAGCAACTGAAGCTTACCCAAGGTACCTACTTTAGAGAGAGCTGAATTGATTTCTAGGCTTTACTGAGTATAACAAAGACCTATGCTCCTAGCTCACTTAGTTACTTCATGTGTCTTAATTATGTACTGAAACCTACCCCACGTCACTTCAAAACATTTACTCCACAGTATTTCATGTTTTCTTGACCTCTACTGCCTGAAAATAAATGAATGGGTTTCTCTGTAACTTTCTGTGTGTGCTTTCATGAAGGAAAAACAAATGTTCAGGCAACAAATTGAACATGAATAAGAATATTGTTCATGTCTATTCACCAACTGTAAAATTCTATTTAAACAGTCAAATTAGAAATATCTGCCTACAAAAGAATGGATGGTTGTACTTGAAAAGGTGTATCTGACCTTAAAAATAAGTAGAGGCTGTGCATCTTCAGCATGTGTGCAAATCATTTCAGTCCCAAATACAGATGTGCATACCCAAGGTAGGAAATGTTAGCCACAGGGATTTACAACTGCCCACCCAGAAAGTCAATGACATAACTGAGTTAGAATTCAGGAGTTCATGGCTCTTTGCCCTAAGTTTTATTCACATGCCCACAGTCTGTCTGACTTGAACAAAGAGCTTTCTACTCATAGCATGCTGTCATTTCTTTTTTCATCTGTACTCAAACAAGAGGGACATACTTGAATCACTGTCTCTGCCTAAGCATATAAATCTGACTCAGATTCATATGCCTGCATGCCACTTAATTTTGAAACAGCACAGGAAAATGAAAAACAGCTTTGCAATTTTGTATTGGCACAAGTGTATCACCATGGCTACAGAACTCTGGTAACTCTGTTCCCATGACTGCATCAAGCACACTAATCATGTAAATCTGTTTATAGACAGATAGACATTACGAATGAAGGTTTGTTATTGTTAAAGAGTTAGATCCAATTTAGATAGATTAACAATGAGACTGACTTCTCACCTACACAGAAATTTATAAAGCTAGAAAACCCACATCCCGTCACAACACTTGGATCTGAAAATTCTTGCACTGTCCTTTCTGGCTTGTATTTTTATCACTAGACACAATCAGCAAAGTGAAACTTATGTGTAGCAAAAGTTGGTTCCTGTCTAAGAAATTTGGGGGAAAAAAACACCCTCATTTTTTAAAAATATAATAACAGATATCACAGATTCACAATCTTTGACCGATCTTATTATAGGCAACTGAGCTCACTGTTCTTTGTAATGTATTCAGTTTATAAACCAGGACATCAAAAGGCATAGCAGGTTTCACAGTGACTGCTCTTATGTAAAAGCCATTGGCTCATCAGATAATACAGGACCTGAAGAATCCAACCTCCTGTTCATAGCAAGATCAGTTGTGCAGGCAGACCAGGTTGCTCAGGGTTTTGTCTAGTCAGGACAACAGGTAGCTAAGAAACGTAAGAAACTGAGAGAGCTTTGGCTCTTATCCCAAGAAGGTACCTGTGGCTGCATGTGCAGGAAAGTACCTTTACGAGCTAATGGATTAATTTTCTCTCAGTCTCAGAAGGGAAAAAAAGAGGTATTGCAAATACTTGTATCATAGTTTATCCTCTTATAGATCCCTCCAGCAGCAGAGCTCTTCCCTATTCCTTCTGTGGGGCTGTGAGTGTAGGATCAACTAATTTCAAAGCTTAATTCAGTGAAGAAACAATGCTGAGAGAATTAAGAAGTATTCTCAAGTGTTGTTCTGCCAGTAGTACAGAACAAAACCAACTTTGCAGACTCGAGGCAGAAGAGCCACCCCACACTATAATTGAAAGGGACTAGGAAGGGATGGACCTTAAGGGGAAGTCTGTCTAAATGTAAGAACTCAAATGCAGTTACCAACAAACTTGGGTTATCGTTCTAGATTCAGCTAAAGTCAAGTGCAGATCCATCTAACTGATGTACTTCCACTGCAGAGCCCTTCATGTAATAAAGCAAATTAGCCTGTAGAAGCATGGGGTATGAAGAGCTGAATCAGAATCATATAATTGTTTACATTGGAAAAGACCTTTAAGATCATTGAGACCAACCATTAACCTAGCACTGCTGAGTCCACCACTAAACCATGTCCCTAAGTACTAACTTAGATGTGTTATTGTCATATATGTGATTTTTTGCCAGTCAGCTCCAGTGACAAACTATCTGCAGTGAAAAGACTAATTTTCAGTAACATACATATGACTAATATATGCCAAGTAAAGCAGAAGAAGGTAGAATGACCATAACAGACTTAGGACAGACAATGGCAAGCATTCAAGATGCCATAATTACAATACTTTTTATCATTGCGTAAAATTTGGCTGTATGTTCATCATTTATTCCATCTGCATACAGTAAGGAATACAAAATTAATTTGTTTCTGATAAGGGGACAAAGAGGGCATAAAGAAACAATACGTTTAGAGAATATGCAAAACCATCTGTGATTCTAAGACATCTAGATCTTTTGAGAAGAAAGCCCATTTCCCAATCCAGCACTGAGATGCCTTTGTAAACTCAGGTTCACACTGAAGTAATAGCAATAAGCTGCTTCTCACTCACCACCGTGTTGTGTTAGGCAAGCTGGAACCCCCACACAAACAGGTGGATTGTGGCCAGATTCTCCAAACCAGACATAACTTGGAGGCAGCTCTGGAGGAAGGTTGCAGGCCCTCCAGAAGGCCAAGCATAACATAGGTTACTTGCCTAGGTCTGAGAAGGCTTTTCTGCCTTGGATACAAGGTATTCTGGGGAGTCCTCAGGCAGGTGATGACTGTGCATCACGCAACCCTTGAGAGGTTAGATCTCCTCATTCCAGCGTGATGGCACTCAAAGTGTAAGCCCTGGTGGTACAGGCTAAGAATATAGCTCAAGGCTCTGTCTTTCATTTTTTATAACAAGACAGTGGATAGTTGAGAGCAAAGCAGGAATCTTTTTCACATAATAATATTTTTAGATGAACAGATGGGAAAATGTGATACTGGCTATATTAACTAAGCCTTTGGATAGGACGTCTTATGAAATGTGTAGCTCTCCTGCAGCTACGCAGGTCACCGTGTCTCTGCAGTGAACCCCTGTGGGACTTTGTGGTATTTGGCACACTGGCACAGAGCTGCTCTCAAATGCAACACCGCACGAGCCAGCCAAAGGCCTGCTCCGATGGGCACAGAGCAGTGACAGAATGTGCAGTCAGCTAAGTGTTGGCATCATGGTCACCAGGCTAGACCATGGCAACAAGAACATGTCAGTGTGTAGGTCCCTCAAAGAGGATGATGATGTTGCTGGGCAGAAAGAGGTTGCCTGCCTATCCCAAGTGAAATGTAAGGGAGTTTAGAAACACAAGAACTTTCCCCAGATTGCCAATGCTCCACAGCATTGCTCTAGGCACCAGATTAAACTGAGATGAAATGAGATTTAATCCATGCCTGTATTTTGCCATGTTCAATTCTGACTAATCATACTAAAATACAGAAAATTAGAGACTTAAGCAGAAATAATAAAAAAAAATAATTAATCCTTTCAAAACAAAGCCTAGATAACAATTTAGCACTCTTACATTCCCAGTGTAATTCAGTTCACAGAAAAAAGTGACGAAAATGTCTTTCATAATGACAATTGCTTTCTGATAACTTCTGTACTTACTGGGTAATGTGAAGCAGATGGCACATAGCACAGAACTATACAAAGAATTAGGTTGAAAGGTAGTCCAACTGCCTGCTCAAAGGTGGGCCAGCTTCAAAGTTGGATCAAATGCAGCTGCAGAACTGCTGTACCAGGCATCTATTTGGTGCCTGGACAAGTCCAGGAAAAACTGTCACCTGCTCCTGGACCAGGATGGAGTGCTGGTCATCTTTTCTCTGGTGTCCAGGAACAATGTGGCCCCTAACAAACCATTAAAGTAGCTTTTCACACGCTGAAATTAAGTGCCCGTCCTGTTTATCCCCACAGCTGAAGAACACTGATCCTATCAGAGGTTTTTGTTGCATGTACTGAGAACGTCTGAGAGACTCTAGGCATCATCAGCAATTTTGACTTCCAACATTCTGGCTATGCTCTGAGCATGAGACACAGAAGAGCTAAGAAGAATCCAGTGCTGAAGTCAAAACAGCGTCAACAAGAGTACCTGGGCCATCCTACAGAAAGCACTCCACTCTTCCTGGAGCTCCCCACGTCTAAATTTCCTTGAGTTTTCAAGTCACCCCTTGTCAGGACATGTTGCAAGGTTAACAAAGGCATTGAAGGGCAGTGTTAGGCGTGGTCTTTCATATAGGACTGGTTGCTGAATCACGGAGTAGCCACATTTTCTCATTGCTACAAACAACTAAATTGTGACTCAGCCAGAAGTGCTAGAAAGGTCTGGGAACAACAGGTAACAAGTCGGGTAAGTGCTGTGCCCAGGGACAGTATGTGCCATGTATAGTGTAGATGTGCCTGTTAACGGATACAGGGAGTACAGCCCAACCAGGAACTGACCCCACAGGATGCCCATAGAAGCCGCCTAACATGGCACTGTTATCTCATGTGAACCCTGGAATAGTTAATTTTAATCACATTCTTTGACTTTCCTGTCCACGCTGAGGAATGTTGAATTTAAATATTTTTTTCTCAATTCTTATTCTTCTAGGAGTACAAATCCTAAATCAAACCTCTCCTAACATGATGCTGTTTCAATCCTTTATCACATTTTGTCACATAACTCTGAAGTTTGTTAATCTGTAACAACATATTATTTAACTTTGCTTGCAGACAGATCTGATCATTGTTAGACATCTGCCAAAAGCAATGCAGGCATCATTTAACTTCTCTGGAGGGAGAGGTGACAGTAAATTTCTTCTCAGTCTGCCTCCAATCCCTTTGTTGCTTACTATGTAATTCAAATAATTTTCTGATATGTACATGAACACACATATTCTAAATCTGCTGTGCAGTTGTGCCTTATCTATTTTGTCTGATTTTACAGAAATTTGAACATTGCAGAAAACCAAACAAACCCCCAAAAACAGGCAGTCATTTTTTCACTTTACAAACAGCAGGCTTTTAATGCAATTTTGAAATTAGCTTTTATCACTTCAAACTGATGGTTGTTTGCATAATGATCTGATGAATTACCTAGCAGCCCTAGTAAATTACCCAGAAGCAGCTGCTAAAACACTCAACAATAATCTGTTACAGATAAGAGAGGCTTAAATAGTCCCAGTATCACTCTTTAGAATAATTCCTGTGTACCTCAAACGGGTATGTATGAAAATACAGGGCATTATGATTAAAATTTACATTCAGTGCTGAGTTTGTACTAAACAAAGTTCCCCAGCCACGTGTCCACCACACCTTTCCCAAATAATCCTTCTCTGTCTTTGAATTGCTGTCACTCGACCCACCA
The DNA here is from genome assembly GCF_963210335.1 of Falco punctatus. Taxonomy (NCBI): domain Eukaryota; kingdom Metazoa; phylum Chordata; class Aves; order Falconiformes; family Falconidae; genus Falco; species Falco punctatus. The sequence goes on along the minus strand of NC_137581.1, from coordinate 27,381,044 downwards.
CCCAACCTTTCCTCTCTGCCCTCAGAGAAACCAGTTTCCAAAACATGCTGCTGCCTGGGAGTTACACATCAAAATTCTTCATATATCCTTACGGCATCCCAGACACACAAGGAAACCTATTCAGATCCTCACAAGGGCATTAAACCTCTGGCCTGCAGAGGTATCCAGGCGCCTTACTACCTCCAAACCCCAGGGCCTTGCCGGCCTCTGATCACCTCCCTCCCCAGAGACCGCCCGCCTCAGCCGCCCTCAGCACCTCCGCGCAGGGGCGAGGCTTAGGAGCCCGCCTCTCCCGTCTCCATGGCGACGCCGCGAGTCGCTTCCCGCCCTCAACCTAACCACCTTGTCGCCATGGCGACTGCCCCGCCCCTTCCGGGAGCGACTCGGAAGCGGCGGGGCGGAAGCGGCCGGGGGCGCTGCGGTGGGCTGAGGCGGGGGCGGATGAGCAGGCGGCGGGGGCCGCTGTGCGGGGGCAGGTCCCCGCGGGAGGCCGGCAAGGTAACGGCGTTCGGCGTCACGGGTCTCCCCCGCCCGCGCCGGGGAGGGGGCTGTGGGTCGGATGGCGGCGGTCCCCTGCGCCGGGGCGGGCCGCGGGAACCGGGGGCCTGGCCTGCGCCCTTCGGCCCGGCCGCAGCGCGGCCTCGCGGCTCGGCTTGGCTCGGCCCGGCCCGTTCCGGCCGGCTGCTGCGGCCGGTGGCTCCGTGCAGTCGCTCTCCGCCCTCGCAGGTAGGCCCGTGTCCGCGGGGGCGGCGGCAGCCCCGACGGGCGCGGAGGTGCGGTTGCCCCGGCCGCCTGCCTGGCGGGGCTCGGCGGGACGGTTACGGCAGGGCCCGGGCGGAGCGGGCTGCGGGACTTGCACCTGCCGCCTCGCTGGCAGGCACACGGGGGCTCCCGGTCTCTTGTTCCTGGGAGCTGGCTCTAGCGGGAGCTGGGCGGAGAGGCTGCTCGGGGAGCAGCTGGGCTGCGGGACGGCACGCATGGACACCCCCCGGCAGTCCGTGCAGGCTCCTTTTCGCCCACCTTGCAGGGAGCTCCGAGCCATTCTCTGCGGGTTGGTTGGTTGTTTTGTTTTGTTGGGTTTTTTCCCCTCACTGAAATTGATTTCACGCTGAAATTGTTGAGTAAGGTTTAGGGGTGTGAGGTAGCAGGCCTATGTAATCTGAAATCTACGAAGGTGTTTGCCAAAGCCAAGGCTGCTGTGGAATATAGCTGCAACAGAAATATTTCTACAAATGAAAATTATGTGCGGTGGAATTTCTGAAGTGAACGTTTCAAGCGTAGTGAGGCACTGTAATATTCGAATGTAAAAGTAAAAAATTGAATTTTCACATCTTTTCATTGGGAATGGTATGACCAACAGGACTTAAAGACTGGTTTTTTTAGCTGTTTTTTTCTTCATGAAACTGTAGCTGAATTTAAGAATGAAATGGCATGGGGACATAGTATCTGAAGGCAAGGACATCTAAGGAATGTGGTAGTGCTGTGCAAACTTCATTCAGTTCATAATTGACAGACTGCTGTGAGTCAGTATTACACTAACATCTCAAAATAGTGCTAGAAGGCACTGCTGGTGGAGGTGTTGTCTATGCAATAATACCTTAAGAAAAGCAAAATGAGAAACCTAATGGGGTATGTTAAATATTCTGGTTGCTTGCCGTTAAATGTTCTAGCCTTCTTCGCATCGGTGGACACGATATTTAGGGTGTCGAGGTAGACTGCTGCAATAGAGAGAAGCACTTGGCTATATAATGTTATTTATGTGCTTATTGTTAGTTTACTGTTTAATAGAACTAATGTAAAATGATTGTCCAAAATAGTAGTAGTAGTCATTAGAATAGGAACCTCTGCACTTAAACTGAATGGAACTTTTTTGTTTCTGTTTTGGGAGAAAAGGTTAGTATGCAAATGAGATTCAAGTAAAATTAACCACTGAAAATGTTGTATTTACATAAAATGCTTATTTAGTTTTAGTGACGCTTTTCCTCTCTGATTTTTTTCAGTACCCCAAGTGTGACCATAAAATATGATTGTTTGCCTGCTGCACCGAACTTAAGTACTACTTTTGCCATTTCATCACCTGGCTTCAACTACAATGGTAAGTTCTGATTCAGACAATACATTTTCAGATCCTTTTGCTCCAGTCTGCTAGTTGGCTGGCTGATGAGGAGAATGCTATTCATGTTTCACATTTTCTTAAAAAAAAATTACTTTGCTTGTCGCTCCTCAGTTCTGATACTTCTTTTTTCAGCAGTGTCTTCCTTCATAGCTTGTGAGTATTTATAAACATTTAGTCACTGTCTGGTGCATCATAGGAATTATCGTATAAAACTAATGGCATGTTTTCAGTCAGGACTGGTGTTAGATAGTTGAGTATGTATAGATCCAGCCTCCACATAGTATTCTTCTATTCACAGGTGATAATACAGTCATGGATTTTTACCTCATGTCAAGCATTCAGTGAATTGAATGTCTGAAATCATGCAGTTGTCCACTAGACTTATATGGAAACCATGAGTATTTGACATTTTCTTATAAAATCCTAGACACCTGAAAATGTAAATGTTCTGTGGTGGCAGGTTCTAATGAGCAACAGCACATAATTAAGTGCTTTCCTTCCCCCCACCACCCCCTGAGAACAAGTAAGAAGTTTTGTATTGGAGACACTGTAGTTGAATGGTAAAAGGCCTGAGGTTTTTGGTGTGTATTTCTTTGTTGTTACTGTAATATGTTTTTCATCCCTGAATTCTATTCTAATGTATGAAATAAATGGTACTGCCACGTATTGGACATGGCTCACATGCCTTCTGTTCCTCAAGGTTTGAATAAAGGTATTTACTTTCACAGACAGCTGATAGGGATGGGTTAAACTGAGGAAACCACACAAACATATAAGTGGGAAGAAGTACCTATTACAAATGTTTCTAAGCTTTTCAGAACGCTGGAGGATTCTCCATAACACTCCTCTGTGTCTTTTGAATAGCGTAGCCCATTTAAAAGGTCTAGCTGTGTGGGTTATGTGTACATTGTTTTTTTAAGTAATTTTTTCTTACTCTGGTTAAGAGCTTGTCACCAATACAGTCTTAAGGACTTTATCCATCTGCCACTGAAGTAAATGCATTGCATCTCCTGACTTACCTGGAGCTGAATCAAGCCCTAAGCATTCTCCTACGAGACTTTGGTTCTTAGTATTGTCCTGTCTCTCCTCCCTGCTCCAAATCAGTTTCATTGTCTGGTTCATTTAGCAGCTGCACATTATTCCTGTATAAAGTAGGTGTCAGAGCTAAAGTGCCGGAGAAGGAACGTTAGGGGCCAAGGGAGACTTGGTCTTTTTTTGACACTGGTGTTTGTTTATTCTGATTTGAAATACATGTCAAGTTTTAGTCTAAGAACTCATTGTTATCTATGAAGTTAGTTGTTCTTGAAATAATGAAAATGTCTTCTTGAAGTGAAGGACATTCGAAAAGAGCAAAATCCATTAAAGTAAATGTTACTGAGTATGCTATGCTATGGGATATAGATGAGCTTTTGCAGATTTTGGTATGTTGTCCTAGGTTTTGGCATACTTTCTATACCTGCCTCGGAGGAAATCCGGAGTGGAGGCTGTATTTGTTTCTTAGCTGCGTAAGGTGTTAGGTGTAGAAACAGTAAGAAAACCTTCTCAGGTTGTATTGTGCACAGAAGTTACATACTGAGCACAAGATGTTCAGTTCCATTTTGTAGAAAAATAAGTGTACTGATACTTAGGCACCAGTGTCTGAAAACCAAATGTTTTCTTCCTGGACAACCGTTCAGGGATACTTTGGCTAGTCTTTCTGTTGAATTAGTAGCCACTCTAAGAAATGAGAACATATTTTCTACTTGTTATCTCTAATTGTTTTGGTTACTATTTATTATTAATTTTATTATATGTGATTTCTATTCCTACTTTTCTAATTGCCTTTTGTTGTTCTAAGACTTCCTAATTTAGGCAAAACCTTGCAAGTGTAGACGCAGCAGTGGGATTAATTACTGTTGATGCAATTAAATGAATTAAGTTTAGTATGTGCTGAAGAATGTTTGAGCCAATCTTCTAACTATAAATTCATATCAGTAGTAATAGTTTTTGTGGTGGTTTTTATGTATGAGAATGTTACACAGTTAATAGACTTTCTAAAAGAAAACCTTCGTAATTCTTGCAGCAACAAGCTTTGGAACTGGCATTGGATCGTGCAGAGGTAAGGAGTAACTAAGTTATTTATTTGCACATAGTATATTCGTCTCACAGAGTTAAGAAAATAACTATTTCTTCTGAAAAGCAGTGGAGAGGCATGTTGTGTAAATGCATATACGTGTATATAAATAATCACCCATACATGTAGCACTGACTTTGCAAAATTCTCACCAAAATTGCTGTGTCATGTATTTGTCTTTTATCTGTTGTACTGAGAACATCATCAGGTGCAATGATGATAGAGTATGCAGGACTTTGGTTTTCCTTTCAAACCAGCAAATCTGTGTGCTGTGAAATAAGCAGAGCTGTACAGAGACAGCTGGCAGAAATATATGGCAAAATCCTGGGTTTTTTTTAAGGGTAGCCCAGTTAGAACGAAGAGGCAATGTCCTTCCTCTTCATGTTCTTTCATGCTGACATCTGATAACAATGGTCACCTTGAACCCTATTATGGGGAATATGTGTTTCTGAGGGAGAACCTCTCCATTGAAATTCTGAACTAAGCTGTTAATAAAAAGACATGAGAGTTGAAAAAAACTTGTTAGAATATAAGCTACGTTCAAGGTAGGATGGTATCTGTCTTCTTTTTTAATTGTAGCTTTAAATGTACATGAGTTTTCTTCTGTATAGAACTGTGTATTATAAATACAAGTGTAAATGCAAGAGCCAAGAGGGAAAATTAAACTTCCTGAAGCTGGTTTTATTGAGAACTTGATTTGTAAATGTTGTTGTACCAGTACACATGAAGTTGATTGTATGTTACCATGTTAACTTCAGTAGCATTAACTAAGTAGTACTACTTAGGTAATGCTACTACAGTAGTGTTATCTACTACTGTAATTACAAAATAAGAATGTAAAATCAAGATTTTGTGTGAAATTCATATCATAGCCATGAAATACAGTGTTTCACAGCTAAATTGAGCTGTCTTCTTGTTGATGACTGTAACATACACCAGATCATGTTAAGTAAACTTTTGAAAAGCTTTTTTTAAATAATTTTCTGTATACATAGAACACTGGTAATGATCAAAAGTTGCATGGTAGCTAGTATTAAATTTCTTTGTAATATATATTATTTTTTGGTTTACTTTTCTCTTCTAGTATATCATTGAAAGTGCCCGTCAGAGACCTCCCAAAAGAAAGTATTTATCCGGTGGAAGGTAGTAAGAGTTTCAGTATGTAGTTTTTAAATAGCATTTCATTGGTTTAATGTTGGTTACATTTTAAGCTTTTTTCATTTCAGAAAATCTGTATTTCAAAAACTCTATGATTTATATATAGAAGAATGTGAAAAAGAGCCTGAGATAAAGGTAAGTGGAAATTGCCAAGAAGCTTTCTGAACTTGCCTGTTTAGACAGCAATGAAAAATACTTTTCTCAATTTCACTTCCTTTGTGGGGGGAAAAAAAATAAACTCTAGTTACTGTAATAGTTACCTAAGGCTAAGACTACAGGAGTAATTATTATAGCATTTGTGAACTAAATTGTGTTATTTAATGGCATCATTTAGTTCAGCTTGAAATAAAAACAGGGTGATGGGAGGGCCAATGACTACCTGGTAACTCTAAATCTGTTTTTAAAGGTAATGAAGTAGAATGCTGGCAGAGGGTTTTAAAGATTGTGCTCTTGAGATGCTTTTCTATGCATGAAAAAGAGAATTTCAACAGAATGAGAGGTGTATCTAACAGGATTATCGTTACTATTAAAATAGCGAGTGATAGAATATGAATAGTGAAGCCCAGACTGGCTTGAGTGACATGTCCATTTTGACTTAAGCCTATGTCACTGAACTCAGTTGTGGTCAACTTCAGGGCCAGTGTTCATGCCACGTGCATTGCTGTCAGTACTACTGTTTCAGAATCAATTACTTAGTGTGACTGCCATGTGAAAAAATGTGGAGAACTTTTTATAATTTGTACTTTATTGTAAATTTAGACTTCTTTCTTGGATAACTAATGAACTACTAAGCTGTTTTCTGACATTTTTTCATAATGTTAGCAAAGAAGCTCAGACAGACTTGGCAACAAATTAAGTTGTAAAAGGCACGAGCTACTGTGCTAAACTGTGAATATCAAATGGAATGAGAAGAGGAAGCTGTGGAATCTGCTGTATTGCTGCTTCCCAAGGAAGTAAAAACCAATGAGAAGACAAATGAGAATGAGAGAGTAGTTACTGAGCACCTGTAATTATTTTTTGTGATTCTGCTGTAGTTGGTTTTGTTTAGCATATGATGCTGATTCAAATCGCAAATGTAAGGTATGTTGTGGTTTAACCCCAGCTAGCAACTGAGTACCATGCAGCCACTTGCTCATTTGTCCCTCTCCCGGTGGAATGGGGAGAATTGGGAAAAAAAAAAAGTAAGACCTGTGGGTTGAGGTAAGAACAGTTTAATCATTGAAAAAAAGGAAAATATAGTAACAGTAATTGTAATGAAAAGGGAGAGAAAAACAAGAGAGAGGAATAAAACCCTAGAAAACCAAGTGATGCACAATATAATTGCTCGCCACCCCACTGACTGATGCCCAGCCAGACTGATCCTTCAGCAGTGATCGGGGGCCTCCCTGCAGCCATCCTTCCCCAGTTTATATGCTGAGCATGATATTCTATGGTATGGAATATCCCTTTGGCCAGTTTGGGTCAGCTGTCCTCTCTCTGCTCCCTCCTGACTTGTGCACCTGCTCACTGGCAGAGCATGAGAAACTGAAAGGTCATTGATTTAGCTTAAGCACTACTTAGCAACAACTAAAACATCAGTGTGTTATCAACATTATTCTGGTACTAAATGCAAAACACAGCACTGTACCAGCTACTAAGAAGAAAATTTACTCTATCCCAGCTGAAACCAGGACAGGTATTGGGTAGATTACAGGCTTGAAAATGTATAACATCAATAGTGCATGGCTAACAAATATTTGAGCAGCAGGGAGAAGACTGGGCTTGCTAGACTGGAATCTAGAAAACCACAGGATTTTAATGTGATAATTGTTGCTAAACTAGAAGGCACTCGGCAAACTTACCCGACTATAATAAAACTAGTAATGACAGTTGCAATACCACAGTAGATTAAGGGAGTTATTGCTATCTAAATTTGAGTAAAAGTTTAAATTATTCTTTATTGAAGGATTGGAAGCTTATTATCAGCTTATCATGAGTGATTAAGAGCCCTTAATCACTGAACTAAGATGTGGATAGTTAGTAGATCTCTTGGTCTTATGTTACGGATTGTAATTATTGGAAATAAGAGAAGCTCAAAGACTGAGGTGTAAAGGTTAACAATAATGGTATTCTGAAACTTCATCCATGAATGTAGGACTGTTTATTTGTCTCTTAATTTGCACAAAAATACCAAAGAAGGAAATAATATTCTGACTAGAATTTGGCCGATGGCTTGAATGTAGCTTAAAGGTTTTCAATTTGTCAAAGTTTCTATTCCAGTATTGCACTGCTTTGATAGTACAGTTTGTAATTGTTATCCATTCAGAAACAATTTGGAAATTGACACTGAATATTATTTTTGACTCATAACTTTCACCCTTCATCTTAGCTCTTGTAATACTGTATCTCTCCCATGTTCCTGTCTATTTTCTACCCTGCAGTTTACTTGGTCACTCATATCATTTTTCTTGGTGTTCTCACAGGGGAGACCAGATTTTCCACAGTAATTCATGAAGTACTAATTAATTATTCATCCTCTCTTAATCTAGCCTTCCCAGCTTTATTAATTCTCAGTCTCTTGTATTTTTGCATATGCACACTACAGGAAGAACTGTGTTGAGGTGATTATCTAGAGCACTTTGTTTCATTTGGGCTCTAGTGTGCAGCATTCCTGTTGAAAGAAATAAAAATCAAAACAATAATTTTGGATGCAGTGTTAAACACAAATGTGGAAATAGACCTGGTGTGTGGGCTGGAAGGATCTATGCTAGGCAGGTAAATCTGAGGAACTCCACTACAAAACAAACAAAAACCAAAAACACTGATCAGTTGCCTCTTCTCCATTGGTGAATTCTGACAGGTGCAGAATGCAGCTAGCGTCAGTGTGCAAGCATGAAAACATCTCAGAGTCATCAAAGTTTCAGAACACTGTTAACAAAAGTCACTTGAGTTTCATGTTGGACTAGTGCAACATTAATAAAGCACAGAGGAGCACTTATACAGCAAAGTAGCGGATGAGAGGTACACTGGCAGCTGTGGAGAATTAATAATTATGATACATGAATAAACCAAATGGTGCCAGATAACAGTGAGGGTTTTTTTGTTTGCTTTGGTGGGGTTTTTTAGTACTTGATTAATCTTTAATAGTCATGAATGATATGCAGGGTTGGATGTATTTGGGAAATTGTGTAAAACGTATTGCATGCATCATTCTGTTCTCGGAGAAAATGACTTGCATGTGTAAGGGGAGGAAACAACTGACTATAAGAATGCACTTTAAAGCAAAGCCCTCATAAGGGCGAAACAAGCAGACTTCCTTCAGACTACTGTATTTCTGAAGCTTGATCTGCAAAAACTTACCTTAGGTGTTACTTAGGAAACTGAAATGTTTTCTTGCCTCCACTACAGCAGCTGCATGGCCCTTGTCTTTGAGCTGCATTAATGCTAGTCTCTATTGGAATGGTGGCCTAAAGATTGACACAGCCAGTTACATCCTAGTGAAAGTATACTTTGAGTTGCAGTCTTCTCAGGATCTGATTTCAGTTCAGCTAGGTCACAAGTGTCTTTAGGCTTCAGTTTATTCCTTGTATTTTTGTAACCAAAAATGATGATTCCTGAAGTTGTTTCGTTGAGTTGGGGTTTATTTTTCCGTGAATATATACAAAATTCTGGTTTACTTTCTCTGTTTCCTGAAAGAACAATGCTTAACGTTGCTCATGAAGTTATGTTTCAAACAGTAGTTCTGTTGAAGTTGAGACAAAATTGTACCTTCTAAGGCGTATCTTCTATGCATTCGTGAAGTGGTGCTGGGATTAATGAAACATGCCCAAAGCCAAGGGAAAAGAACCTCAGGGGTTGGTTTAGACTTCTGTTTTACAGCGATACAGTAAATAGCTACAAGTGCTTTTTTTTATAGAGGTGATCTGTTTATTTGAAGGTTTTTGATCAACTTTTCAGTCATAAACATAAGGAGGAAAATCAATTTAAGATGCTGCAGTGAGGGACAAGAAAAGCAGTCGTGATGAAGATAAACTACAATTTTGTGTAACACTAGTACATCATTGGAGGAGTAGGTATTAAAATTAACATTTTGCTCATAGCCAAGGATGGAGGAGTCAAAACCAGCATAAAATCATTACTTCAGTCTTGTTAGGCAAGAGTGCTCACTATTCTTTATTCAGTCATAGTCATCAGAAGTCACTGGAAGCAAAAGGCAGCAGCTCTGCATTCTCTGTGCCACTTCTCAGCCATCACACGGTCATTGCAGTGTGTGTTCAGGAGGGAGGTGTACTGCTTTTCTGTGGATGAAGTCAGGGAGGGTTAAGAGTTTTATCTGAGGTAACAGGGCAGTATAACTGGCTTGGTATCTGAAGTCCTGCAGTTTACTGTGAACACTTAAGAAATGTGATATACTTCAGGCTGCTCCTTGATCTTTAAAATCTTTCCAGACAAGATCTGAGCTAATACTTAAATCAGCTCTGAGCTAGTATCTCTAATAGCCAGCTCAAAGGAGAAAGTTGATTTTTGTAGTCATAAAGAATATTCATGCTTAGTGAAATGTAACTTTGCCTGCTTATTGAAATGTTTGTACTTAAAATGCTAATTTGCTTCAGTGTCTTGGAGAGGCTTTATATTTTAAAATGTGCTTAGAACAGGTCTTAAGAAGTTCAGGTCATATCAATGCAGTGTCAAAAATAATCTCTGTGATTGTCCCTTCCTCTTTCCTTTACCTGTCTTCCCCCCTCAACATCCTAACCTCAAAAAATGTGAAATGAGCTGGGGTGGGAAAAAGCTTTTGCCAACTGGCCAAAGTTTTTACTGAACATAAACTAAAACCTAAAAAATTTAATTTGTCATTCACCAAATAAATTTAAACTGGAGAGTGATGTGATTAACTCAATTTAATTACATTTAAGATTGAATTACCATTATATATTTTACTGGAGCAGAGGCCTTTCACAAAATAAATCTCATGGCTATTTCTTGCATGCATAGACAAATTTCTGGGGAAAAAAGATTGTTTATTTAGAAATTCTATGAGTGGTTAATAGTTAATATAAATTATTCAGTGCCTGTACTTTGGATGGAATAATGCCTTTAATTGAATGATCCTTTTTCTTCAGCTCATGAAAATAGTAAAGTTGAATTAGAAATATTAACAGTATTATTAGTACCAACTTCTAGAAGCAATGCTGATTCTGTCCCAATGATAGAGGAATAGAATTGTTTTCTTTTTTATTGTCTCTTATTTTAAAATATAATTTTAGTATGTATAATGAATTTCTTCTTAACCTCTCTTACATAACCTGATAATCCTTTTTCTAAATTAACTCTTAGAGAATTCTCGTATTTCTTTGTCCTAAATGCATTGCATATTTAAATATGAAAGTACTAATCTATCCAACACTGGGAAAAAATACAAAAATATTTACATCAAAAGATGACAGTATCTCAGTAGTAGTTGAGTGTTGGCTTTGCTGTCAGATGGCATTTACTGTACCTCAGGCTGCATCATACTGTGTTGAAGTGAAAGCCCAATAGCTATATCCCTTACTCAGCGATGTGTCTGAAAATTGAAGCAGTGCACATGCAGTCTTGGGGTAGATGTTGAGGGAGGTTAATGGGAATTTCAACTGAAGAAGGTTTTTCATAACAGACTGCATCTCAAGTCTTCTATGGGGAACTGGCTTTCCTGAGCAGTTTCAACCTCTATTGTTGCCATGTCATGTTTTCCCCCATTCTCCCCTGCTCCTCCAGTTCTTTCCCCATTAGTTCTTCAGGATTTATGTGCTACTTTGTCCTTTTCTTTGTGCTAGTTTCCATGATTTCTAAACTGTAAAAGCCAGTAAAATGTAGTCACCATCATTCATGATGTGTGAGGAAGAGTTAACTTTAGGCAATGGTTCTAAAACTAGATAGCAGGAGATGGAATATTTTTTTTCTCCTTTTTCTCTGTGTATCTGTTAAAATAATCTGTTGGATTATATTGCTGTGGGATTTTAGGGCTTTGGTTTTGGTCCTTTTCTCTTACTTTGTTCACCTGTAAGTAATGATTCTGTGTTCTGTTGTCTTTGTATCTACGGAAAGATACATTTGTTCAAAAAGCTATAGCTCACTACTACTTAGTTGCAGGTATCTGAAATGAGTAGTTGGACAGGTTTAGTAGAGCACTAGGGTTAACTTCCAGTGAATGGCTCCACTCAGACCTGGTATTCAGCTATAAAATCTAGCCTCCAACCAGAAGTTGTAAAATTATCTGAGCTCTAGACTTCATTGTTTTAAGGTCTAAGGGTTTTTTTAAAATGTTTAAATTTGTGGGACGTATATGGGGGTCTTTGAAACATACTAATTAGTAATAAAAATCTGTTATATATGGAGAAGATCATCTTTACAATTAAGGGAATAGTCTGTGCAGCTGCTGGATCAGATTTCTTAATTACATTGCCTTGTCTGTATTTGCTGAAAGCTTCCAAATGCTGTAATTCAATATTTTAATTCTGGAAAGAAATATCTGCTTCTGTTAGGAATATTTGAGAGAACTAAATATTTTTATTGTTGTTATCAAACAATGTATAAATTATAGTATAAATTATGTTCATGTAAATCTACAGTGCAGTAGTTTCATTTCTAATGCTATAGCATAGGGTCATTCTTATTAACTCTGGTGTCTGTGGACTTATAATTCAAGGTTTGTTTTCATTTAAATGAGTGGGATTTTTTAAAAAAAGTCTGTATCTAAGTATGGATAGTAATACATAATGTACGTATCTGCTGAAATGCAGTCCAATTAAATTTAACTGGGCTTGTTCAGATACCTACTTCAATATTAATCTAAATAATACTGATTTCTAGAAATTGTTTTTATTTTTACTAATTAATTGATAGTATTATGTTCATGAGCAATGTTTACTTTTAAAGCAGAAGCTGAAGCGAAATGTGAATTTACTTGAGAAGCTGGTTATGCAGGAGACATTGTCATGTCTGGTAGTGAACCTCTATCCGGGAAATGAGGGTTATTCGCTTATGCTCAGGGGAAAAAATGGTTCAGGTAATATTTTTGCTCTTTATTTCTAAAAAATACTCAGAACGCTCTATGTTAAAATGTTGCTTATATTTAACTGTTTCACTTCTAACAATTCCTTGTGAAAAACCCAAAACTATATTTGAACAAAAAATTTACATAAAGCTGTGAGGTGCTTGGAAACAGTCTCTACTGGTGCAGCATAAATGAGTAGATACAAGGTCTTTTTAATAGCCTTCCGTTCTCTTATTTCCCCTTAGCTTCCCAAGTTGCTTATCTGCGTGTGTCTTGTTTCAGGTTCTGTCAAATTGTTTCTTTCACTGCTTCCTAAATCTAGGTCTGACTAAAGGCATCTGTGTTTCAGTTTGGTTTTGTCTTCATGCCACTGGTACAGTGGTGTGCTATAAGAGCATACAGGATATCAGCTGGAAGCAAACATTTTGTCCCATTGAGCTATTAAAGCATGTTGCCTTTTGGGACAGTAAGAGCAAAATCTCAAGCTCTAGGAACAGAAATGGATATAAAAATTAATACTGTGAAAAAAAATTGCTGATTTGAGTAGGTTTCCACTGGCCCTGTTTTTTTCCTATGGCAAGCTTGTTTTTGATTTCACATTGTTAAAAGTTTGAACGTGAAGGGCAAAAGAAAAGCGATATGTTTTGTTTAAATGCAGATTCTGAGACCATTCGGCTGCCTTATGAGGAAGGAGAGCTGCTTGAATATTTGGATGCAGAGGAGCTACCACCTATTTTGGTTGACCTTTTAGAAAAATCTCAGGTTTGGAAGTTTTGTTTTCAAAAAGAATTTATATTTTGTACCCAGATAGACCTTGATTTTTTATATTTTTTTTTTTTTAATACTTCACATGAGTGATTCCAACCACAAGATGTAAAACACTTGTGCATCTGGAACTGTAGTATTTAATGCCCCAAATAAATATTCTGTCGATATATAGGAAAAAAAATATATTGGGAAGAAAGGGATAGAAGAGAGATTGCTATGGTTAAGGCTGCCAAAAATCTTCAACTCTGCTCTAGCAAGGTGTCCTTTGTTCCTTTCTCATTATGAAATATTTGGCCTAGGAATTTCTTAAAACTACATTGCTGACTTATTAAAACCCACTACATTTGAATCTTGTATTTTAGGCAAGTCTAGGTATGTAGTAAAGACCACTGGTTTGACAAAATCAGTCATTTATTCATAGTATCAGTGAATTTTATATGATACATAACAAATGTCTTTTTGGAGGCAGGGACGGAGGCAGCTTGGTAAATATTTGTTTACAAATTGTTTTTTTGTTTCAACTAGGTTAATATTTTTCATTGTGGATGTGTCATAGCAGAAATACGTGACTATAGGCAGTCTGGTAACATGAAGTCTCCAACATACCAAAGCAAGCACATTCTTTTGCGTCCTACAATGCAGGTAAGAAGTGTTCCAAGTCATTCTTCAGTGTTACAGTAGTTCCTAGACTGGATATGAACTACTCCTGAACATGTGTTAAGAAATTTTATTATTTGGTTGAAAGCTAAATTACCATTGTGTCTTCTTCCTCAGACTTTAATTTGTGATGTGCATTCTATAACGAGTGACAACCACAAATGGACACAGGTGAGTTAGCAGTTATTTTAAAACTTTACCATGAGGTAGTAAATACACAATAAAATAAAACCCATTTACATTATTTGTTTAATAAAATCTGGTAGAATGATTAATTTATTTTTAATTCAAACTGTCAGTGATGTGCATATTGGTGCATTGTACACACTCCAGAGACCTGTCAAATTAATACCATCTTCCCACAGGATGCTGTAGAAGACAATAGGATTTGCTAAAAGTTTTATAGAATCAGACCTTAACTTTTGGTAATGCAGAATGGCGGTATTGTAGTTACTCAGACTAATTTACCTTACTTCATTCATGATCAAAATACAGTCCCAGAATGATAGTTCAAGTCTAATGACACAATTGCTGCTCTAGTGTTATTTTGTTGTTGATACTGTTACAGTAAAGAGAATCCTAAGTAACTATGGCTGTACAGTTATAATTAAATGCTGAATAGTGTGGTGTACTCAGTGTGTTCATCTGTATTTCAGAGCCACAGTCATGCTCAAATCCATTTCAAATTGTAATCTAATGTCCCAGATCATCTTTATGGCAGTGATTCCCAGTCCATCAATATACATCACTGACAAAATGGTTTTCATTGCCACTAGTATGGTGTTTAAAACAAAGAAAGAAAGAAAACACACAAAAAAAACCCCAACAGAACATACCCCCTTCTTTTCAGAAGGATTTCTTTTCCTTTTGGAAATCCCACCCAATGCTCTGTAACTCATAATAATGGTTAGTCATACTTAACTGTTGAATATTTTCTGTTGTTGACTATCCGCACAGTTTTTTCAGTTTTCTTTAAGATGGTGTGCACATATGCATAGGTATAGTCCACTTAATTAGTGTAAAAGTCTTCATATTTTCACGTTCATTAATAGCTGCGTGTATTACAGGAGGACAAACTCCTACTTGAGAGCCAACTTATTTTGGCTACAGCAGAGCCTTTGTGTCTTGATCCTTCAATAGCAGTGACCTGTACTACAAACAGACTCCTGTACAACAAGCAGAAGATGAATACTCGCCCCATGAAACGGTAGGGTTTAAGTACGCAATATTGTACCGTCTCAATTAACAGTAGATGCTGTAATGTGCTTGGTTTTGTATAACAAAAGAATGTGCATATATATTACTTTCTTAACATAATATGTTATATTGTGGTTTTGATTTTGTACTTTTTTTGCGTAATTCAGATGTAAGTTGAGTCAGGTGATAGCTCAGTAATGTAGAATATATAAATGGATATATTATATGTTGGTGTCTGATTTGTTAAAAGCTGCGTCTTAAGTTTATCCCTGAATGAGGAAATCAAGGGAATTATTTATATGCTTGATGTTCAGGCTAAACAGAAGCGTAGGCATATTAGAGTCTTAGGAAACTTAAGTGATGTGGAATGCAATACATTAAATTTACTTTTGTGCATGATTGTTCACTTTTTTCAACAAAAGCTTGAAATGCTTCGTTTTTGTTCTACTAAGAGTAGCATTCACTCTGTACTAATAGTCTTTCAGAATTACTGAAGTATATAAAACTAGATTTGCATTGAAATACTATGCTAATGTACAACCAGTGGTAGTGTCTAAAAAAAAAAAAGTATAAATAGTGAGATTGATCAAGCTGTCCTTAAAATTAGAGCTTTGTGGTCAACAAACATCCTACTAGAAAAACAGACAAAAGTATTAAATGAATGTCCAGAACAACATTAATGTACCAATGGTTTTGGCATGAGACAAGGAATGTGTTTCTACTGTATTTATAACTTTATAGTTACATAAGCAATACACAGATCTTTTGACAGAACTGAAATCTATCATAATATACAAATATTTTAAGCTTGGCAATTTTTCAGTTAGTCATTTTGACAGTTATGCATTTCAAAACTAACCCCGTTCTTAGTGACAAAATGCATGGACAGAGTACTAGTATTTTTAAAAAAATACAAAATCAAGACTTCTAGTTGTACTGTGTAATCCAGAATAGCAATTTTAAATTAATATTGCAAACCCTGTCTCTTAATCTCAATATAAGTAGCATTTCCCTGCATATTTTTGTTTTTGTGGACAGGTAGTGGGAAATTTCATTTTGATGGTTTTACAAGCTTTTCTGTTGTTTTACCATAGGTGCTTCAAAAGGTACTCAAGGTCATCTCTGAACAGACAGCAGGACGTAGCTCACTATTCAACTCCACCTCAGCTTAGACTACTTGACTACTTACAGAAAAGAAAGGAGAGGAAAGGAGCCCAGCAGTATGACCTCAAAATTTCTAAAGCTGGAAATGTAAGTCTTCTGAGACATAGATGGGAATACTTCTATTTATTTAAAAAAATTAATATATTAATACTGTTTTTTCATCTTCCAGTGCGTAGACATGTGGAAACAGAACCCTTGCTACTTGACTGCACCTTCTGAAGTGGATGTAGGTCCAATTATTACCGTTAATAT
Source organism: Falco punctatus (assembly GCF_963210335.1). NCBI lineage: Eukaryota > Metazoa > Chordata > Aves > Falconiformes > Falconidae > Falco > Falco punctatus. The sequence continues at coordinate 27,364,604 of NC_137581.1, read as the reverse complement.
TTATTAGCAATTGTATTGAATGTTGGGTTGTATGAAGAAGTGACTGAAGAGTATCCAGTATCAAAGAATGACCTTTAAAATAAACCACATCGGAATACATTGCCATTGTAACATGTTAGTTTGGATGAGATAAACAGTGCAAACAGACCTTCAGTATTCAACTGTGGGTTCAATAAGCACATATCTGTTTGAAGTTGTCTGATAATACAAAAAAATAGAAAAAGAAATGAGGTGAGGAAATTATTTAAAAATTAGTTCTCAGCTTGGTTGCTCTTTTTTGAGGTATTATGAGATGATGGGAAATAATATTTCCAATAGCTTTATTATTTTTTTAATTCAGAGAATTCTAGTTGCGAATTCTTATGATCATTCTGTGCATTCTTCTCTCAGGGACATTTACATTCTTGGGTTTCTGGCACTGCCAAGACACATACTACTAGCATACAGAAGGAACCCAGTAGACCAGACAAGATTGTAGCTTTGGACTTTATAGGGCTGGCAGGAGTGCACATTACACATGAAGTGATGCTGTAAGCTTGTACAAACCTCCTCTCTCTTGGCACTTCAATACTGTTCTACCTGATGTAGTTAGTCTTTAGGAGTTACTGTTTTTGTCTGCAACGTGGAGAAATTTCACAAGGATTTCAATCTGTACTCTTAAGCCATATTTCGCATTTTCATTAAGTTTAACATAGCAAATACAATGTAACAGAATAAATGTAAAGTTCTGAAGGTTCTCCAGTTTGCCTTGTCTGAATGCGTAATGCAGAGGATGCTGTACAATGTATCAAACTATCCTTATTTGTTTCTTGCGCTCACTTTTAAAGGCTATCATTTTAGCCACTCCTAAAAAAAAAGAAGCTCTGCTAGAGTGACTTTGATTCTGGCCCAATATGACTGTTGTTCGTTCTTTTCTGATATCTTGATTTTCTTTAAGGTGGAAAAATATGCCAAAGTAGAGAAGTCTATCAAGCCTGATGATTCACAACCAACTGTCTGGCCAGCCCATGTAAGTAGTTGAGAACTTTGGCCAAGCTTCTCTGTTTAGTTTAAATGCCTCTTATTTCAACAAAATCAAAGTGATGTGGGAATATGATTTTCCCTCCACAATTTAATTAATCTTCCACGTGTTATATAGACACAGAGAGATTACCACAGATACTTGTGACTTCATACAGTGCAGCGTGCATGTGATGAGTTCTGTAGTTTCCTCAGGTTTTCCAGAAATACAAGGAAAAGCAACTTTAATCTCCCAAGCAACATGTGGTGTTGCTGTTTAGTGAGGAAAGCATAAAAATTTAGAGGGAGTAGTACTCCACTCAGAAAATTGCTTTCTTTACTCAGATGCTCAAAGACTGAAGGAGAAGAGCTGTTAAAATCAAAATGCTAAATTTGAAAAGGGATTAAGAAATATTTAATACCTCTTATGAAAAGCTCTTTCTGCAATGTTTAAGTTGAACCTTAAGATTTCTGGCACAAAATATGTGATTTGATAAGTAGTCTTTTAATATAATTAGCAGTAAATAAATTCATCAATTCTTTTTAATTTTGGAGGCAAGATACAATCTTTTATTTAACAGCAATGCAATTATTATGATGTCTTTGTTTCATATTGCCAAGAAGTAATACTTTCTCATAAAATTTAATCTTAATTTCCAACATTTTACTCGGAACGTTCGTTAGCATTGTCATAATTCATAAAAACTGTTTCCCCATATGTTTACCCAGTCTGCCTTTCCATATCTAACATTGTTTAGGTTTGCAATATTTTTCTGGTTTTAAGACACGATAAAATTTTTATATCCTCTCATCCCTTTAGATAACTTCTCATATCACCTTCATTTTAGATAATGCACCCCTTCTTACAAAGTGTTACTGACCTTTCTTGTAGGAGTGTTTCTTACTGCGTTGTGTAAACTGTCATATTTTACTAGCTGTTTCTGTTATCACTTGTTTAAGACTTGTTTAATTTCTTCTGTCTTCTTAGGAAATAAAAGATGATTATGTGTTTGAATGTGAAGTTGGTAATCAGCTTCAAAAAACAAAACTGACCATTTTTCAGTCTCTTGGCAATCCCTTATACTATGGTAAAATTCAGACACTCAAAGGTGATGAGGAAAATGACAACCTATTAACTCCATCACAGTAAGTTACATGATTTTTTTAAACTATGCTGTGATCTGATAGGCAAAGGAAAACAAACATTACTTATCATTTTCAGTCACTCCAGAGCTAGAAATCTGATTTAAGGTTTTTTTAAAAAAATTAAGTTAATGGACCTAAAAATTTTTAAAAACCACAAAACAATGAGTTCAGGCAACCATCATATCATACATGTACTTTTATGTTAAATCTGCACTTTCTTTTACATGAAAGTTATATTATAAAGCAAAAAAAACCACAAACCCAGAAACACTCCAACCCACTCATTGTGGAGACACTGCAAGACATTTTTAGCACTCTTTTTCAGTATTACTCATAATTTTAATTGTCAAAATTTGCCTGATGCAGTGAAAACATAACACTTGATTATATTATGTTTACCCTTAGGTATAGAAATTTAGGTTAAATAAAAGATGAAGAAAAACATGCGCTCCTACCTAAGAATCTTCCTCATTTTGAATTGGTTTGCATCTGCTGTTGTTGGCTGTGGTTCTACAAAGATTCTGTATTCTTGGCTCTTTTTGTTGTGTGCACCGTGTACTTTGTGTGGAGGAACCCGTGCAGCACAGTAGACCCTGTACATTTCATTAAGGCAAGGAGCAGTGAGCCTGAGCAAACCTCTTAGTTCTGTTAATAAAAGTTATTTTTGTCTAGTATGTAATCCTTCTTTTCTATTAAAATCTTCTTAATACTCGGGGTGTTTTATCCCTAGACTGAGCTATTTACTGTTTGTTTCCATACTGTTGGGCTTAAATGGCAGCTGGGATTAAACCACCACACAGGTGCTTACTCACTCCCATGTCAGAATGCGGAAGAGAATCAGAAGGATAAAAGTGAGAAAACTCATGGGTTGAGATAAATGGATTATTAAAAACAAATGAGTTGACAGTTTAATAAGTATAAGCAGAAGCCACACACACAAGCAACGCAAAACAAGGAATTCATTCACCACTCCCCGTGGGCAGGCTGGCAGGTGTTCAGCCATCTCCAGGAAAGCCGGGCTCCATCATGCATGTTACTTGGGAAGACAAACATTGTAACTCTGAATGTCCTACCCTTCCTTCTTCCCCCAGCTTTATATGCTGAGCATGATGCCATATGGTATGGAATATCCCTGTGGTCAGCTGAGGCCAGCTGTCCTGGCTGTGTCCCCTCCCAGCTTCTTGTGCACCCCCAGTCCACTCGCTGATGGGGTGGGGTGAGAGGCAGAAAAGACCTTGACTCTATAAGCACTGCTTGGCAGTAAGGAAAACATCCCTGTGTTACCAACACTGTTTCCGGCTCAAATCCTAAACATAGCCCCCTACCAGCTACTATGGAGAAAATTTACTCTGTCCCAACCAAAACCAGCACACGTGCTTCATACTGATCTGATCTTCCTAGAACAGCAGTGCTAGCTTACAGTTGTCTAAGGCTGAGAATTAAAAGAGTTTATACATGTTAGATACCTGGGTTTTTTTGGAAATCATTGCTCTAGTCCATTATGTTTCAGACATTACCAGTTGAGGTTCACCAAAATTTGGATACCTCCTCATTAGAAAAATTTGTCATATGAAGTGAAAGGTGCAGAAGACATTTTTGTTGTTCTGCTGTAAAATAATGACCTTTTTTTGAGCTAGAGAAACAGAAAAGGTCTGTAGTGTTTACATAGAAAAAACCCCAACCCACTGTAGTAAGTTTGCAAGCCGCAAGCAGAAGAGAAATGCTTATTTAGGAATTTTGTAAAATCATGAGGAGTAAGAATTTGCGTAGGTGAAATCAAACAGTGAAAACTAAATTTTTATTAAAATATTAAAGGTAGGGCTGTTTGTGACATAACCCCAGGACTCTTAGGTTTATTTCAATGGGAGCATATCGGTATGTTGATTTATACATAACTTTTCCCTTGTACTTTGTAAAGTAGCAATTCTGTAGCAGTTACTTCAATTTTTTTGAAAGTATAAAATACAAAATCCATATTCTGCCTTTTGCTTTGTAGGTAATTTACTGTCAAAGGAGACCATATTAGACGATGTAGGTATATTGTATGTATAGTTATGAAGCCAAGTTTGTGTTTCAAGTACTATATAATACCCAGTCTATTAAGAGGATAGGCTAATAATACCCAGTCCATTAAGTGGATAGGCTATCTCTTGTATTTTCAGCAGGTATGAAGAAAGAGCAGCACTGACATTCATTTGAAGTTTTGTAATTAGAAAAACATGTCCTTTTAGTCCAGTTCATGACTGAAAACCTATTACACATTTTACATTTCAGGTTCCTTATTGGTTCGAAGACAGATGCTGAAAGGTAAATTAATATAATATGTACAACCATTTGACTTGATGCCAGAATTTTGTTCCTTCTAGCTAGTATGACTGTTAATGTTATGGCTATGGAAACAGAAGCAGAACAGAGGAAGAAAATAAGAGGCATTAATCATAACAAAAATGAGGATACAGTCTGCGGTTTCTATATTTAACAAGCAAGGAAGAACAGAGGACAGCAATTATGTGAATACAGCTTGTCCCACTACCTGGATTTCAAGCATATCGTTACAGTTATTTGTACAATTATTCTTGATTGCATAGGTAACAATAAAATTCTGAAAGCATTTAGAAGTGATTTCATCTTGATATTTTTTATGGTAAATTAGCAATTATGGAAAATGTCCATTTGAACTTTAAGTGTAATTTAGGACTTAAGATGTATACAACTTATTTTTGGTGTGTTGTGCATTACTTGATTCAGCTTTCTAAGAGAAGCAAGTAGCAAAACAGTTTTCCAGTATATTGTAGTTGTAGAATGATAGGAGTAGCAATTCTGGGGAAACTGAGGCAGCAAAATAAGTACTTCTTCAAATATTTGTTAGTGTGCATCACATTAGATACCTGTGTTTCTTTGTGCAAGTGAGCACAGAACCTTTAAAAAGCAACCTGTCAAAGTCACTTGTGGTTTTGCACCTTCATAGGACACCTTGAGGTGATGGGAATGCCATAGCTCTTAACCCACCACCATTCTTCTGTGCCTGGCAGGAGAGTGCTTGGTTTGGTTAAAAATCAATAATAATGTTCTTTAATAGATAATCTTGGTCAGGGAACTCTTAGCTTGTATTCTCTCCTGCCTCCTTTGTCATGATAGAGACTTGTGCTGTTTGTATAAGCTGAATTTTGGGGGGTTGCTTGGCTGAAAACTAAAAAAACCCCACAGCAATACAGGGGTCTAGTTCTAACTGGGATTGATATCCTGATCACGTTTGTCACTGGGTTGCACAGATCTTTCTGTCAGAATAAGCAGTTGGTTTTCAGGGACTAGGACAAGAAAAAATGGTAGAGGAGGAAGGAGGGCAGGACCACCTTTTTGAGTACGTGGCATTTTATTACTCAGATTCCACTCTAATTTTAGGGCAGTCTAAAATCTCATTGCTGAAGAAAGTATATTTGCACCTCTTCCTCCGCCCTGTATCTCAGGGCTCTTGCTTATATCTGCATTAGTCATGTAACAGCATATTGAAACAGTGCTATGCCAAAATGAAGAGTAGTTCATCGCATTTAGGTGTAAGCTAACGAGAATATTCCAGCAGTTTTTCTTTGAGGTTTAGTCTGCCAGAGTGTAAGTGACAACAGGTCTTCAGCTTGATTTTTGAGTCTGCAGGGTCACTTTGTATATTTAACTCAGGTTTGTGAAATTGTATTCCCTCAACTTAGTTCTCTCAGATCAGTAGAGATGTAGTCTGTGATTTGGTAGAACAGTATTTTAAAATTGTTTGCCCGACGTTATGATGCTTTAAATTCCTGGATACTTCAGTGCTCATTGGCCTCATAGAATAAGACCTGGCTGTCCTGGTGCTCAAAGAAGGGATCACTTTTGCTATGATAACTGGTTCTTGGGTGTACATTCAGTGTGGACCTCTTGGTTCATTTCTTGTTCTCAGAGTCCTTATCTGACATAGATCTCAAGTTGAAGGGGGGTTGACTGTCCCACCGGGAGCATAAGCGGAAGACAGGGCACTATGAAATAATCTGGATGCCTGTGAAAGGAATGGGATCCCCATTCACTGTTATCCCAAAGAACTGCAATTGCTTTTGGGAAGGGAACTTGTTCTGTCTACTGTTGTGCATAATCCTCTAACAGAATGTTTCTTAAACTGTATTTTGCATTAGAAAAAAAAAAGACAGTGATTGGAAGAAAAGTTAAAACGGAGTAAATCTAAGAAAAGAGCCCAGGAACATAAAGTAGAATGATATGTAGATATATAGGTATATTCTATATATTAGCATCTCTATTATAGATAATAAAATTATATAAATTTTATATAATGTACACTTTACATAATGTACACTTAGTCGTGTAATACCTATTTTATATATATGTAGCATATACAATTGTGTGTTTACATATAGGTATCTACTTTAAAAGTTCAAAGTCGTTGATCATCTTCTGTCCTCATTGTTTGTTTCAGAGTGGTGAACCAGTATCAGGAGTTAGTACAAAATGAAGCTAAATGTCCTGTGAAAATGTTTCATAATTCAGGTGGATCAGTCAATCTTAGTCATCTTTCGCCAGGGAAGGAAGTGGAAGTGAGTTTATCGAGCCATAGATTTCTTTTATTTGCACTTGATTATTGAATTAATAGAACAATTGTTGCTGTTCATGTTTAAAATAACCTAAAAATTTCATTCTGAATTAATTTGTAAATGCTTGATTGTCATAATCATTTACTGTGAATATATTGGGAAAATTAGAAAAAAGCATTTTTGTTTTCACTGTTAAAATACTGTGTCCTTTAGCCATGTCTTTTTTTTTTCAGTGCATGATATAGTTAGCTCCAAGGTTTTGTTGTAGCATTTTTCCCTTTTGCCGATGAACCTTTTGCAGAGCAGTATAGTAAATGTAGCTATGTTGAGTTTTATTTAATAGGTCAGTAAACATAGAAAGCAGAGGTAGTACTGAAGTTTTTTCCTTTACCTTTAGAAATTATTAAAGTGTTTTTCTCTTTACTTTGATGAGGAAAATTTTCAAAAAAAGCCCAACCCAACACCAAAAACTTTAAAATTCTGCATGCACACATCCAGCAGAAATTCCTGCATTCCCAAATTATCATGCCTGTTGGCATAGCCTTGTGTTCTATTTGCTCCTGCCTTCCTTGGTCAGATTCAGTACTCTAGCAGTGAGCTGATTTTAGGCTCCAACTAGTAAATGATTTTTCTATGATAGGGCTATTTCCTTTGCTACATCTTTCCCTAAATACCTGCTTTTAAACTGCAACAGTGTTGCTCTGCAAGAGGTAGGTAGTTCCTTGTGTCAGCCAGAAGAGCATGAAGAGGCAGAAAGGAATATGGATGTTTCGGTATGTGTGTGTATATGCATACAGACATATGCATGCGCGTATGTGTAAATATATCTATGTGTGTATGTATATTAAAATCATAGAATAACTTAGGATGGGAGGGTACTTCTGTAAGTCATCTTGTCTGGCTGTCCAAGACCCCAGCAAAAGCTGGACCAAGGTTACTCAGGTTACCGTATTTAATGTTCTAACCCCCCTTTTGAATGGGGGTTTGATCATTAAATATTTATTTTGAGATTGGAGAAAGCAGATTTTAATGGTACAAGAGAAAATCCTCTGAATTTTCCTCAAAAGATTCTTTTTTATAAGAAAGCAATTAGAAACATGTAGAGGGAGTGTCTCTTATTACCAATAATCAATGAAAGCTAAGCTTTCTAAAAAGGTTCATTCTGCACAATACTGAATGCTCGGATTTGTGAGCACATGCACATCTAATTTAGACTCCAGCACTGAAATATTCCATTCACTATACAGACAGCCTCATTTTCTAGATTTAACAGTTTGTGGACTCTGTGTGTGTTTAGACACAACTTTCATTTGTGGGATTACCTGCATTATAGGTTGAAAAATACATAGTCTGTGTTGCTTGGTGAAGAGTGGCTGGAAAGCTGCCCGATGGAAAAGGCCCTGGGGGTGCTGGCTGACAGCCGGCTGAACATGAGCCAGCAGTGTGCCCAGGTGGCCAAGAAGGCCAACAGCATCCTGGCTTGTGTCAGGAACAGTGTGGCCAGCAGGAAAAGGGTGGTGATCATCCCCCTGTACTCAGCACTGGTGAGGCTGCACCTCAAATGCTGGTGTCAGTGTTGGGCCCCTCACCACAAGAAAGACACTGAGGTGCTGGAGCGTGTCCAGGGAAGGGCAACGGAGCTGGGGAAGGGTCTGGAGCACAAGTCTGGTGAGGAGCAGCTGAGGGAACTGGGGCTGTTTAATCTGGAGAAAAGAAGGCTCAGGGCGGGGACCTTATTGTTCTCTACAGCTGCCTGGAAGGAGGGTGTGGGCAGGTGGGGGTCGGTCTCTTCTCCCAGATATCTGCAACAGGAAAAGAGAAAATGGCCTCGAGTTGCGCCATGGGAAGTTTAGATTGGATATTAGGAAAAATTTCTTCATTGAAAAGGACTGTCAAGCATTGGAACAGGCTGTCTGGGGAGGTGGTGGACTCACCATCCCTGAAGGTGTTTAAAAATAAACACATAGATGTGGTGCTTAGGGACATGGTTTAGTGATGGACTTGGCAGTCTTGGGTTAATGGTTGGAATTCAGGATCTCAAAGGTCTTTTCCAACCTAAATGATTCTGTAACAGTAAAAGTGTTTCACTGTTGAGTCTTTTGACCCTGTCAAGTATTGGAATTATGCATGTAGAGTCTGCTGTGAGTGACTCAGAAGTATGGAATTGATTAGCTAAGGTTAATTTATGTTCAAAAAACCTGATGAGTAGGTTATAAAGAACAAGCAAAACCGAAGCACCTTTCCTGTAAAAAGATTAGTGAAGTTCTGATCTCACTGAAGTCAATAGGAAAGTGTGTATTGATTTCTGCATATTCAGGGGTTTCTTGCATGTTTTTAAATTCCTACTCCCAGAATCAGGAAATCTGATCCTGTTTTCTAAATCCAATGGAAATGGCAAATATATACAGGTGGTAAATGAATAAAATGATGTGATTGTTCAAGTAGGACCAAATTGTCCTCTTATTTAAAGCGCATCTATCACTTGCATTTCTGAAAATTACTAAGAAGGAAGTCCAAACTGAAAAGTGGAACTCCTTAATTTATTTTTTTTGCTGGGTTTATGTTTTACCAGCACTATTGAGCTGCTTCTTGATGGTAAGCATTTTATCCGAATAGAGTTGGTTATGAATTACATTTTAAAAATAAATAATCTGAAATGTTTGAGGGGAATGTTGTCATGGTTTTGAGAAGTCTAATGCAAATTAATTGAATTTTCTGTCAAATATGTGAAAGCTCGCATTATTGCTCTGGTAGTTTTAATTTCTCTTTCCTCCTAGCAGCCAGAAAGTATATCAGGCTCTGTTCAGTCTTCAGTATTGGGGAAAGGTGTAAAACACCGACCTCCTCCCATCAAATTACCTTCAAGTTCAGGAAGTAGCTCTTCAGGTAATTGTTCGACTCTGGTGTCTCCTTTTTATGTGTTCTGCCTGTTGTAAAATGACATGATATCCCTTTAGTAAAGATTTAATAAGATACTGTTTTGTTTTGGTTTTTTTATCTGTGAAAAGAACATATTTTTTTATTTTTTATTATATTGTTCACAAAACAGTATCCAAACAAATATTCAGGTTAACATGTACTCACAGGAGAGTAATATATTTTAATTATGCTTTTTCAGGTAATATTTTTAGTCCACAACAGTCAAGTGGCCATCTAAAATCCCCAACTCCTCCTCCTCCTTCTAAGCCTCCTGGTCTTTCTCGGAAACAATCTATGGATCTTAATCAAGTTAGCATGCTCTCTCCAGCTGCCATGTCTCCTGCGAGCTCTTCACAAAGTGAGTCACGACCTAAATTCTCCATTAAATCTTAGGCTTTTGCATAAATCCTTCCTGAGATAAACTTCTTAACCTGTGGAATGATGAAACTTAAGTGTACAGTGTACCCTAAATTGTATAAGTTGTGCAGCTGTAGGCAGGTCTCTTGTTCACTGTATGTATTTTATGTTTATTGTAACTGTGTTCGTTTTTTCTGTATATATGTATGCACCCTCTGTGTATACGTTTTAATACATTTTATGCAATTAGTATGATCTCATTTATGAAAGGCTGGTAGATGATGTGATGAGATAAAATTCCAAAGTGTAGATCTTTTTTCCTCTAGTGTAAAAACAGTATGTTAGATCAGTTTGCCTTTACATAATTTAAGCATCTGGTTTTTTAAATGTTATAGGAGCTGGTGCAGTTGTATCTCTATGTATGTATATAATCTGATCAGTTCCAAGGTGGTGATACAATAAACGATAAGATGATTTTTTAAAAACACTCCTACACTGTTTTACAAATCATTGCTGATTGCAAGTGTGGTGGTGATGGTGGTGACGATAGCACCATATTGTCAGGTGTTAAAATGCAAATTTCAATAAGAAGTGACATCCTAGTTCAAGTATTTTCGTTAACACTGACAGGATCATTGTAATCATAGCTATAGATCATAAACATTTTTTAAAATATGTATGCGTCTTGAGACATTTTGTGAACAGATTTGTACAAAGAGAAATGATAGCTGAAGCTTTTCAGGTTTTTTATGAATAATTGTATACTGCACATTCCAGTATCCTGCACAGTATTATAATATGCTTTTTGCATTAAATAATTTAAAATCTGGATAGCTCCAAAGGTGTAACTTTTTCTGCCTTCTTGTTTTGCACAAAGAAAAAAAGAAAACTTAGAGAAGTTTTCTTCTAACATTTTCTCTGGTTTTATGTTAGTGCTATGAATTGTGTAAATCTGATGCACACAGTTGTTATTTTAAGGCTCTGGTCACAACAGCTGGACATTCACACGTATTCCCTTTCTTTCTGCAGGACATGAAAGCTAAAAAACAAAAATCCACCTCAAGCTTTTTGGGGTTTTGTTTTTTATTGATAAACTGTGCTTACTGCATCCACAACAAATATAGCTATACATGCTACATCTAAGTAGAAGGAATTACACAGTAACTTTTAAAGATGCAGTATTATCCTCTGGTTCTTAAATATTTTAAAAAAATATTTTAGCTAAACTCACATTTGCCAAATTGTGATATCTGATGAAATTTAGATCAACCCTGTGATTATTGAAATAGTGTATGTTCTTTGTTGAATCTGTTGTTTTCCATGATATGTTTTTAACATGATGCTGTTGTGCAGGTAGTGCATATAGACTGTACATTTAACATTTTAGGACAAAAACATTGATTAGGATAAATGGTCACTAAGAAATGGTTTTATTTTAAGTATTTCCAAGTGGAGTTATGACTTAACGTATGATAAATTATGGAAGGACTTAGTGGAGGATACAAATTGGTGTATGACTTAAGGAATTAAGCATGGAGAATGGGTTTTCTGTGTGATTATACTGCATCCTTAACAATGAGTGCGTGCTGCAACACTCGCGTCATGTAGAAATTAACACTTGCAGTCTAAAAACTGGAACAAATTTTCAGTGCTAAATAAGATTCCATTAACCTTATTATACAAAAAAGGACTGGCCTTTTGTAACAAACTAGCACTTTTTATTTTTCTCAATGAGCAGGGTCTGGAACTCCTAAACCATCTACTCCTACTCCAACCAACACCCCTTCATCGACCCCACACCCTTCTGATGCTCAGAGCTCAACTCCTATTACCCCTTCCGCCACCCCTACTCCCCAAGATTCAGGCTTCACCCCTCAGCCCACTTTGTTAACCCCGTTTGCTCAGCAGCAAATGTCTCTGAGCCAGGCACTGCCTGTAATGACCATTCCTCTTTCCACCATGGTAACATCCATTACTACAGGAACAACCTCCACCCAGGTCATGGCAAACCCTGCAGGACTTAACTTCATCAATGTAGTGGGCTCTGTGTGGTAAGTTTTTTTTCTTATGATGGTTTCTTAATTTGTCCTGGGTGGGTTGGTGGTTGGGGTAGCGGGGTGGGAGTGGTACAGGAATGTCCAGCATCCATTAGGATAGGTACTTTTCAGGATCTGCAGCACAAAAAGATCATTCACTTTGTAATTACAAAGTGAAGAGCCTCTAGAAACTCTTTGTATCTCTCAAATATAAGACACCTACTATCAGAATATTAAAAAAGTCTGTTAAGACAGACCTTCATTGCTTTTAGCTTTTTGGATGCATATAGTTTCCATAAGCCTTAACCTCAATTTAAGTGGTTTCTGAGGTTTTGTTCTGTAAGTGTGAAAGCTGTTTTTTTATTAAGAGAGGAGGTGGCATATCATGCAGACAGCTCAAAAATGGAAAGATTTTATATTAAGGTGCCTATGAATGAAAGGTTGTACCTAAAATACAAGAAAACAACAAATCTGTTTTCTAACTATTTAATCAAACATTGAGGTTAAACATCTTTGATCATTAAAACTCATTTTTTGATTTAAAAAATAAAATCAATGCTGCTGTTAAGAATAGTTTGTATGCTATAACATGAACTGCTTTTTAGACTAAATGAAATCCTGTGTCAGTATAAGATGGTCAGTGTAAGACATGTAGTTTGCTTCAATGCAAGTATTAGACACTTGAGTTGCTCATCCAAGGTGTTCAGCAGTTGATCGCTGTTGATTAATTAGGGAGATCTTCTTTTATATAGTGCAAAAGGAAAACACAAACCTGTTCCTTAACTTTGTTATGATAGTACAACCATTTTGAAAACTGTTGATCTTTCAGTATTTCTAGAATAAAAGAACCACTTGTGTTTTCCATAGATTATACCAAAGAAAAAACCCTGTATATGCTGAGAATGCGGATTTACATATTTGTTATGCCCTAGGTATAACAATTTCTAAGTTGCCTTGATGCTTTATCCATAATTTAGTTACTCAGATTTACTTGTACCACTTGGGTTTGATGTGTTGTCTTTCCTCTTCTACAGTGGAGCACAGACACTGATGAGTGGTTCAAACCCTATGTTGGGATGCAACACTGGTGCCATAGCCCCTGCAGGTATAAATTTGAGTGGCATTTTACCATCAGGAGGTCTGGTACCAAGTGCGCTGCCTGCTGCAATGCAGTCTGCCTCTCAAGCAGGTTAGTGTGAATGAGTTGAAAAGCCACCCTTCAGATAGGGACAGTGTAAAAACGTACTGTGAGAACAATGGACAAAAGTGGCCACTGTGTGAATAAATTGTGTATTTGATGGCTGGAGCTCAGCGACAACGTATGTGTTTTTGCATTCAGAGTGTAGGCTATGTTTGAGATAATTTGAAATGTATTTTTGAGGCACTAGACTGGGGAAACATACTCTAAACCTAGATTGTTTGATATGCTCAGTAGGAAGTTTGAGAGAAACTCCAAATTCAAATGCAACTTTGATAATGATGACTGCCAGAAAAAAGGCATGACTGCACTTGGAAATAAGATTCACTTTTTAATTGTGTGGGGTGTTTTATTGTCAGCAGTACTACTTTAAGACAATCAATTAGTTCCTTATTGCCTTCAAGTATGAGTATATAAATCTGTATACATCAATGTTAATTAAAGCAGGATTTAAATTCTTAGGGTTTTTTCTTTGTATGTTCAGAAAAAATAAACCCTAATGTATGATTATGGCATCAGAATGATAGGAGAGACTTAAAGATTTCCATCCCTTACACTGAAACAGTCAAATCTGTCTAAACCATACTGAACCAGTGTTTATCTATGCTGTCTTTAAATATGTTCATTAAAGAAGATTCCCATCTTCCTCAGTAGCTGTTTAGAGTAGTTAGTTATCCATACAAAATGTTTCTTTCCAGTTATAATGCATCTCCTTAATTGCAAATGAAATTATTTTTTTCTCCTGTTCCTTGCAGACATGAAAAATAGTCGTTCACCCTTTCTCTTTACCTTCTAAGTATCAAACATGCTGTCATGTCCCACATTTGTCTTCTCTTTCTGATAGGTCGTATTTTTCAAACCTTTCATAATCCTGTCACTCTCTTCTAGACTGTCCAATTTGCTTACATCCTTCTTAAAATGTGATAACCAAAACTGGACACAAGCCTGAGCTTGGCTGATTTACCACTGTGGAGCACAGCAGAATAAATGCATCTCATCTCTTTCACAACATTCCTGTTAACATTTCCTCAAATGAGGTCTGCCTATTTTTTATCTGTATTTTTTGCAACAGCATTACATTAACGTAAGAATGGCTTTACTGGTTTAGGCCAAAAATCCATCCAGTTTATATTCTGTCTCTGACAGTTGCCATTAGAGGATACCTAGGAGAGAGTTTAAGATGAGGCAAAAGCATGAAGTGAAACATCCCTTGTATACAACTGTACCTCTTCTGGCAATCTACAGCTTTGAGACTTTCTCAGCTGAAGACTATCCACATGGATCTTGGTGCTTAATATCCTGTGTTAGACTTCTAGTCTGTGGATTTATCCTAACTGGTTTTTGAGCCCATTTATATTTTTGGAATCTACGGCATCTTGTGACAGTGAGTTTTATAAATGTAAACTGCGTGAAGAGGTTCTTTTGTGCGTTCTGTAGTTTGTGATACGAACAATTTGGATATGTTTGTGCCTTACTGTAACTTCTCGTGTCCTTTCTTGCTGTATAGACACAAAACTAGTTACTCACAATTTTTGTACTTGTCCATTTGTCTTTTTTTTTTTTTTTTTTAATGTTACTGAATTTCGGACCCTGTCTTCAATTCACTAGGATCACTTTTAATTCTAATTCTGTCCTTTCAAGCACTATCAACCTTTACCAGTTCGGTGTCACAGATTTTTACACGCTGTGCTGTCACCCACATAACAGATGGGAGTAGTGAGCTGAAATAGCCGCTGTTTTACTGGAGTGTTTGTATCTGCTCTATACCCACCTCATAGCTCACTACTACACGTACATCTGTTTTTTAGCACAGCTCTGAGGAGTGCCATGTGGAATAATGCCAAAGAAAGCAGATGTGTCTTGCCAGAAGCCCTTGAGTGGGTGGGCAGTTGCTAAGATTTTGGATGGGTTTTTTTTTTGTTAACGATTGAGAAGCTGAGAGCCTGTTACTTCATTGAGCCCTTGGACATTTCTAGATTTACTGTACAAACAGTAAATTTTTTTAAAGCCAGAAGACGAATCACTGAAGAATAACTGCCATGATATTCTCCACGTTAACCTTTGTGTAAATGCATTAACAAGTTATAGTTTACAGCGTACAGCATTTAGTAGTGGTACAGATTTATTTCTATTTAGTTAACTCTCTTTAGCTTTGAATCTGGGTAACTATGAACTTACCAACATTATGGAAAATACAGCATTGTATTAAGTTTAAAATTTACACTTGCCAGTTTTCTGACTTCCAAATGTTTAGAAATAATCCCAGTGGAAAGGTGTATTAATTGCAGTACACAAATATAATTAAGTAAAGACTTCCTACTAATAAAAAGATGTTTTCTTTAACAGGCAGCCCCTTTGGTTTGAAAAATGCATCAAATCTTCGGCCCTTAAATCTTCTACAGGTAATTGATATACTTGGACACAATAATAATGATAACTTTTATTTCTTTAGAGACATGTTAGTGCTGCTTACTGCGTTGCCCCCCACAGATCTTTGAAGCCAGTTGATAAGACGAACCATTTACTGCAAATTTTAATTGTTTATTTAAAATGCTTAGAATAAGAGAAGAAGCTATATCCATAAAGATACCAGGTAGAAATGATATTCCTAGCTCACAACAAAGCAGCTAGATCTCAGTAACAATCTGAAAATGCTGACATTTGAATTCAAAAGATGAATCCTAAAATACAGTTTTCTGTTTTCAGGATTTGCCTAGGCTTTTATTGCAAATCATTCTTTAAACTGAAGTTATGATTACTTTAAAAATACAAAACAGTACAGTAGAATCACTCAGAGGTTACACATGTAATGCCTAAAAGGTGAGCTCAACATGTACAGGTGGGTGCAGTAATAGCTTTAAAGAGCTTCCAGTAGTGGAGGTAGAATTTTGTGTAATGCAGGGAGTTTAGAAGGTCTGTAAATGTTTTCTTTCCACTAAGATATATACAAACAGGAGCAAAAATTGCTTATTATGTCAGTGTTTCATTTAGAAGCAGAACAGGGAGTGTTTGTGGAACTAGGTCGTGATCCTGGATTTGAAGTCAGCTGTAAATTACAGGTGCAGAATTCCAGCTTCAGTGTTCCACAAATCTTGCACCTGGCTTCAAAAAGTTAACACCAGTAAAAGATCATCTGCAGCTTTGCTACTTCCTCTTCCCACTGCTGTACACACTCCAGAAACATGGAAAAGGACAGGCACAGGAGGCAGTTATGCCAGAGTAGAGCTCTACTATAAAATTAAATGGTTGTATTTCTGTGATTCCACATTGAAGTCCATCCTTTCAACCTACCTTGCCAGTTGTATAAGCCAAGAATAATTTGGCTGAAATCAATGCAGTTAAAGCTGGGGTAGGGGAGAGAAATCAAGACTGTTACACATTTTCTGCATCGGAGCTTGCAGCTTGTTGATTTGGAAGCATCTATTAAAATTCAGTGGAATATTCTGAAAGTGAAAATAATACACAGTGCTTTTGAAGACAGGCCTTTAAATTTCCAGTATCAGTACAGCCTCTATAATTTTAATTAGAAATATAAAAATGTGTGTTCCTGTGGAAATAACTTGCTGTAATTTAATGCAGGTTTGTTTTCTGAGGATAAGGCTTTTTCACAAATAGCAATTGTAAACAGATCCATTTAAAAAGATTTTAAAAGCCTAAACCAAACCTCCACGGAGTACATCATTGTCATGTTCATCCTAGGACAGTGGGGAAGCCTAGCAGTTTGATTGAACTATGCCTTTTGGTTTTAATCTTCTACAGCTTCCAGGTGGTTCACTTATTTTTAACCCACAGCAGCAGCTGTCACAATTTTCTCCGCAGCAACAATCCCAGCAGCCTACAACCAGTAGCCCTCAGCAACAGGGAGAACAGGTGTGTGCTAACAGCCCTCAGTCTGGGGTGCATGGATGAAACAGTTTCTCCTCTCTACCCCATCTCCACAAGTAAATGAGCCCTTACCCAACAAATCTGAAGCAGCGGGGGAGGAAAGTCCTCCTCCGAAACCTTCTCAAACTGCAAAGACTGCAGTGGCTTTGTTGCCATGACTGGAGCTGGGTTACGCTCCCTTATTTACATCGTGTATAGAGGACCTGTAGCAAAACAACTGCCTAGGCGTTGTCTAACTGTGACATGAAGAGAGCCAGCCCGCTGTAGGAGTAGTGTAAAATCAGCTTAGTGTTGTCCTCTTTATCGTAACTAGCAGACACATCAGGTGAAACGCCAAAAAAGTCAGGGTTACTACAGAGTGGCTAAAACTTACTCACACTGCTGTGAGCTGTTTTGTGGTCCTCATTGCTGTAGTTCAACAGAATTGTTCTCTTTGCACCAGACAAAGTAACAACTGGCTTTAAAGCTGTAATTTTAAGACACTGCTGCTTGTTAGTAGTGTTAAAGGCTTCAGTCACTGAAGAAGTCTTGATAGATACCAATCTGCTTGTTCTCAACACATCAAATTTTGAGTGGTTGGTTCTACTGGTGCCTAAAAATCTGTACCAGCACTAATGCCACAGTTTGGGAAAACTAGCTGCTCTGCTTTTGTGTTCTTTGTCTTTTGTCTTCCCAGACATGCAAGACTTCCGTTTACCAAATAGTCTCTACTGGATATTCAGTTTATCAAAATTTTGCTTGTGCTACTGTTGACTGTTCATAAACAAGGTGCCTCTTTCAAGTGTTTTTATGGTGTATAGTCTCCTGTGTCTTAGGCCTTGTTCTGGAATGTGGGACAGTTTAATGGGAAACTCAGATTTGTTCACAGAATCCAAATGTCAGTTACTCCTTGAATTACTAAAAAAAAATAATCATGCAAGTTCATATTTTATTTTCTAGACATTGAACGTCAAAGGCATTTACAAAAAGGTTAGTCCTTTTTTTTTGGCAGAAAGTTCTTCTGGAGGAAATCAGTCTCTCTGCATTGGCTTACTTGCCCTAAGGAACTTCTCTCTTACCACGCATTATAGAGTAAGACTAGGGTCAGTAGCTAAATGAGCTATTATGAATACTGGATTCCTTCGTTTTCACGAAGGACAAGAACGTATATGTTCACGGTGCTGCAGTCAAAATGCTTTGTGGAAAAAGACCAACAATGTTCTGTGCTGCCAACAGAATATATACGTTCTCGTCTGATACTTGGGGTTTTTTCCCAAATGGTGGTTCTGTGACTTTGTAAGTCTTTCTTAGTCATCTTCATCGAGATGATGATGTTGTCTTAATGTGCAATCTTTTGGTCGAGTTTACCTAGATCTTAGTGGCATTGTTTCATGTGGTTATTCTAAAGAAGCATTGCGACTCTTGGAAGTGCACCAGCTCAAGTGCTTTTTATTTTTCCCCTGATCGGTAAGCCATGCAGTTTGCTTGAATTACATATGTAATACTTTATTTCCCCACCTTATGAATCAATGCACAATTTTAAGTTCAGTACCCTTTGACTTCAGGAGGCAGTAGATAAGACTCCACCAGTTCCATTTGAGTGATCACTGTGAGAGCTACTCTGTTCTGAAAATAAAATTCTAAAAGCAGAGTTTTATTTTTTATGAAATTAACACAATATGAAGATGTGAATGTAAGTTTCAGACTTCTCACATTTCGATTATGGCCTTTGCACGTGGATGGTTTCAGGTATCGCCTAAAGACTTCAGGGTTGGGAGTGGGACAGGAAATTGTTTGAAGATTACAACCATGAACTGTAGTCTCTGCTGACTGCAGAGAGGTTGACAACTACATGGGACTTCTGCTTGGTCTAGGGTATGATACCATCTCTGCCAAAAACAGCTGTTTTGGGGCATTCAACATCTGTTTGTTCTACTTCTAATACTGACTGCGTTACAGCCTGTATCTACATGCACCAGAAGATGTAGAATTAAATGTTTTTAAATGGCACTTCAGAAGTTTTCCTTCACACTGGCTTTATTTACTTTTTTATTGATACCAAAGTTTGGTAATAAGGATCAAGCTTTTCATTTTTGCTAGGGGTCTGACCAAGGTCCATCCAATCAAGATCAGGCATTATCTGCCCAACAAGCTGCTGTAATTAACCTGACTGGAGTAGGGAATTTTATGCAACCTCAAGCCACAGGTATGTGCTTGCTGAGCCTCCTTTTGTACTTAACTGTGTATGTTGATAAACTCACACCGAATGAAGTTTGGTCTTAAATCTCTCTTGTGTTAAAGCAATTTACTATTTATTATCATCACGTGAATTACACAAGAAATACTGGATTTTCAAAGCATGCACTTTTCTGCTTTGGCAGTTAAGTGTAGTAAATTGATACCACACAAAAATAAGTCACACTGGATACAAAAAGAAAATACAGGGAACTTCCATGCCAGACTTCATTGAAGAATGTTCCTTTAACTGTGTATTTAACATCCAGTACGAGAAACCTCTTTGTGTCTTCACAAGCACTTCATAATCTAATTGCCTTCTAACAGAGTATGTATATTGTGTGTACTTTATTCTGCACTGTTTCCAATTTGACTCTGAAACTAATTCTCTTGATCCCCCTTTTCTGTTCCACTCTGTTCCTATGTCTTCCTTCCCTGACAAACTCCACCTGACCTCTCTGACCTGCTTGCTTTCCCCTTCTCCTTTCTTAGTGTTGTCTCAGCTTGGCTCTGCCGTGAACAGACCTGGGCAAAGCCTTCCTCAGCAGAGACTCCAGCTCTCTTCTGCCTTACAACAGCAACAACAACAAGCCTTGCAGCAGCAGCAGCAACAGATACAAGTAATCCAGCAACTTCACTCTGACTGTTTACAAAAAAAAAAATATTTAAAAATACAATTCTCAGCTCCAAAACCAAAAACTGCCCCTTTGACTTTTTTTTTTAAACTGATTTTATGGTCTTAAAAAATGAAAAAATAAATATGAATTTGGCAAACTGTATCATGAAAGATTTTACAGCTGTGGTTCTCTTAGCTTGGAGCACTGAATTTATTTTTAATTTAAGCCATCCACCTCCCTGATTTGCTAACATTCAAGGAGTGCTTGTGGCACGTATCTAAATAAGCTCTGCCAGGTGCCAATAGATTTCAAAATAGTGTTAATGTATGTGAGCACCTGTAAGTTCAAATGTAGCACTGCTACAGTCAGTACATGGAAGCAACAGTTCTGGCAAAGCATTCCTTTAGCATTCCATCATTCAGATGCTTTTTTCAACTTCATTTTTTTTTTAGCAGTCTCCTTTTTGTGATACAGACAGAAAATACATGCAGCGCATACACTGAGAAGGTATTACATTCAATATGTACCACGTAACCCAAACATTCACTGAAGTTGCTGAGTTACTGCAGTTACTGCAATGGAGAGAAAGGGCAAAGAAACAACGCTGTCCCAACTACCTGTGTAAAATGTTAGATATGCCCTCAGCAGGCTTCTGTGCCACTGGTGCTGCTTGACTGTACTCATTGTCCCCAGTACATTGTGTATTCCTTTCGTCAACCTGGTGCTTCCTCATTTTTTTCCTTTTATTTTTTTTCCCCCACCTTTCTCTCATTCTTCCTGACATGAAACATAGCTTTGTAGTCAACACTAACAAGCTTTTTCTCCCCCTTCTCCTTCATGGCAGCAGTTGCGATTCTTGCAGCATCAAATGGCTATGGCAGCAGCAGCAGCACAAGCAGCTCACCTGCATCATCAACAGCATTCAGGCAGCCACTCAAAAAGTAAAAGAGGCACACCAGCCCCTCCAAAATCCTGAGACTTGCTCCCCCCCCAATAACAATTTGATTCAGAGGGGATTTTTTTTTCCAAATTAAAAAAGAGAGTTTAAAATCAAATCAGTGTTTTATATTACTGGTGGGGAAAATGAACTTTTGATGTTACACTGAACTGGTTTTGGAAGCCAACCCTACAGAACTTAGATTTCATCTATAAAGCAGCTAGGGTCTGGCTTAAGTCACGTAGTTTTTTAACAGAATGTTTTATCTTGTATTTTTTACCACTCAACAGCATTGTACATAGTATAAGGGTGAAAAACATTTTAGAAAAAATGAACTTTGAACTTTGTAAATGTAGTATTGGTATTTGTTTATTTAGTATAAAAGGTTTGTGAACACAGTAACAAATACAGTTTTTACAAATCCATTTTTGAAAAGATCTCTCCTTTTGTTCACTTGGGCTTTATACTTTTTATTACTTTGTCTATCAGCTTCTTTACTTCTTTGTGTCTTGTAATTGCTCTAGTGATGCAGTCCTGAAGCTTGTCTCCTGTAAGAGGACTTCCACCTAAAAATTAAACAGACCAATTTGATTTTCTACGTACACTTCAGTTATGTATCTCTAAATCTGTTTTCCAAAGGAAAGTAATACAGTAATTCTTATGACCAACAACTTTCACCTGGGGAACATGCATGTGCTCTAGTTTCAGGCAAGGAAAACCAAAACAAACTAGAGGTGTCACAGGAGACTCGCTGTCATGTACTGTATGTAAGTAAAGCTGTGACTTCTTTTTGTACTTCAGGCGCGCCACCTTTTTAAAAGCTAATTTCAAGCGCAAGTCATCTAATACTCAAGCAGACAGTCTTATCATAAAGCATCCACATTTTACTAAGAAAAGGTGGTACATAATCTTTTCCTGACCTAGATGTTATCATCTGCATAGGTTCTTGTGTAATAAACATGGAACTACCTGGTTTATGGACAGAACATAGCCTGCCTTCTTCATCAGTTACAATAGTTACTGTTCCGCTTGCTAAGTCTTCTTCTTCAGCAGTTGGATCGACAATGAGTAATGTGCTTGTAAAAGAAAAACATGTACAGATGTGTTAGTATACATTGTTCCATTAACATTATTGCAAAATACATATTAACTTTTACTGTAGTCTTACAAAATACTTGTAGGTGGATTTAGTGCCCAGGCTTATCTGTTTTCTTATCAAAAGGCACTGATTTTAAAAGAGAAAAAACAAAAAATGTGAGGAAATTCCACATATTCAAGTGCATACATCTGTTAAAATTACAGCTCTATGCCCAAGTCCTGTGGATTTGTGACAGCCACATATTGCAGGAAAATGCCATTAAACTGCTATTTGCAGTATGTGGTCATTTATTTCATAGTTATGCAAAGATAATGGCATTGTTTTTAGGTGTAGACGATGCTAATCTCTACCAGACCTTAAGGCAAAACTCATGTCCAATGGTAAAATCACCAAAGTAGTTCTCAGTTTCTTTTCAGAGAACCCTTAACATCGCTCAGAATTGTTCAAAGGTGGATTTACTAGGTTCCTTAAGGCAGCCAAAATAATCTGTCATACATCACATGGTGCACATCATTAAAAGAGATTGAATATTGTTGGTTCTGAACCATTTAATAAGTTAAAAATAGAGTAAGCCAATGGAAAGGGAAGAAAAGGGATCTGAACTATAAGCCAACTTTGTACAACAAAAAACCCTCAAACTTAAAAAAAGCCAAACAACCACCATTCACCCTGAAGTTTCTTTAAAAAATAATAAATAACACTCCTAAGTACAGACAGTTGGTCGACAGGAAAGACATTAGCTGAAGTTTTCCTAAAGCCTCAGTTTATGCTGGTAAACTAATATTTAGTAGTATTGATGCACTCAGACTATTTAGCTGGTGTACACCCATGCTAAGTGATGTGTATGACAAGTTGTGGCAGAGGGGAGGCAGCAGCAAGGCTATAGAGCCAATTACACAAACAGATGGAAGGGCAAGAGTATTTCAATTTGAACTCATATGCAATGCATATTTAAAGGTTTTCTGGGTAATTTAAAGCTTCACCAGTAGTTTCAGATTGCCATTTAATAACAAATAGCATAATGAAAACTTAACCCCTTAGATACACTACTCAAAAATATTGCTATATTCTACCCACATGCACTGTGGGGTGTCACCCTCTGCATGACACAGGGGCCAGGCACACAGCATGGTGGATGGATCAGACTTAGCATTTCTGTGGAGGCTGAGCCCACAGGAGCCAGCCACGCAGCTGTGCAGTGCTCTGCACCAGCGTTCATCGCCCATGGCCACACTACCCAGCAACCCAGAAGTTGTATTTATTCTAGCAGGCTTTTTAAGCAGAAAAAAAAGTGTCTCTGGAAGCCTGAGTATGTAAAGCATATTATTTAGAGGGCTGTGTCAACAGATGTAAAAAACTAATAAACCAGAATTAAAAAAAACAAAACCCAAACCACATAACACCCAGGCACACCATCCCTCAGTATTTAGTTTTAGGAGCTAAAGGGAGACTTCAGTAACTTTTTTGATGCAACAGTTGGTTTCAGTGAAGGGAGCAAAGCTCATCAGACTGTCACTGAAAGCTTTCTTCCAAATGCAACCTTTTTTGTCTACAGGTAAGTATGTGACTTGCGTGCAAATAGTATCCTACTAACAACTGTCTGCCTGTATGATGTCCAAGCTCTCACTTTCAGTCTACATCACAAGAACTTGTATTTAAGCAATTAACAGAAGCACTCTAAAGTACTGGTAACTTTCTGCTTTGATTCATTTTGGTAATCACTTAGCATTTGAGTTCAGTGCCCCCCCCCCCCCACTCCATCTCATGTTTGAATGAAAGGACCCAACTAATGATGTCTGCGAATACAGATTCATGTGCCACAAACCCCTGACATCTCTAAATATACTCAAATCTTAGCTTAATAGCAACGTGCGTATCATCTTCTCATTTTCTACTTTTCAAATGGATACCACCATAAATAACTGCATTTCTTATGGACAGCAGCAGAACACATACTTAACATACTTGGACTAACAGAGAGCCAGTACACAATTTCAGGTGAGAAGTCAAGGTACCAGATGTGATCATTTTGAATCTTATTATCAGATTCTTTACCTACATGAACAATGACTTAAGAGTGCTGGTCATACTTTATCTTGGGTGATCGTGTTTCCAGTCATCCAGAGGTTCTGTTGTTCTACCTGGACCATTACTTCTTACTTCCTCTGTTGACTAAACCCTTAGTATAAGCTGTTCAAAAACTACCATCTTTTATATGCAATTTACGTAGGTAGGATGCTGAAACATTAATTGCATTGGTAACATGCTTTTATCTCAAAGATACTGCAAAAACATAAGCCAGTACTTTCCCGTACTTTCAAGTGTATCTTAGGTTGGGAACCAGTTCTGCTTTAAGGCACAGGAAGAAGCGGCAGACTTCGTTTTGTTCTGCATACTCATTCACATTGCAGAACTACAGGTCACTTCAACAAAAGGCTATGGATTTACAATGAAGTGAAACAGTGCTGCCTTATACCGCATGCTCTTCATGCACCCTCTTTCACTTTTTACATACACAGTGGTTTTCTGAAGTACAAAACAGTTACAAACTTACTCATCGAATATAGCGAATGATGTGGCAACCGGATGCTTTCTGATGACCAAAGGATTCTTCTGTTTTAAATTAACTTCTGATAAACCAGTTTCTTCATTGATTGTAACTGATGGCAACTGTACTGAAGAGGTGAAAACGATGACAATGGTATCATATTAAACATTGCTGATTTTAGTAGGCCTAGAGATGCCCAAGACTACTGAAATATTTAAGCTGTTCTTTTAAGCCACTGAAAATCAATCAATACAATTTTGGTTACATTACTGGTGTTCTACACAAAAAAACCTCTTCAATCTGAGGAAAGTATTTAGCTTAGAGCTATCCATTCAAGAAACTATTTAGTTTTTCTCCTAAAGACAACATTCTTCCTAACAGAAGTAATTGTGTGCCATTTTGTAATCAGAAAATGCAATACTTTATAATCATATTTAACAAAAAGTATTTTTTTCCTGCCAAAAGCCTACTGGACATATAAAAACCAATAATATAGTCTAATCTCATGAATTTGGTGTATTTGTAGAAACAGTACCATGTGATTTTCAGATAACTCTTGCTTTGACAGCCCATACAGTGCTGGAGATGGGCAAATCATGAGCAAAGCAGATAAAGGAATTCAAAGGCAAGCAAACCACAGTTAGAAAAGGAGGCCTTGCTATAAGCTTCCCTTTATACTGCCTCATGTGCATCCATAATCAATCCATGTGTTGCACGCATGAAAACAGTGTTTTCAAACTATAACACATTAAGCCAGGAATATTCTGTTGTGACAGAATATTTGTGTAAGCAAAGCCCTAATGACTGCTTCTGCCTACAGAACGTACATTAGCAAGGCAAGACCCTGATCTAGACATTAAAGTTGTTTATGGCCACTGCTGAAAGATTCAGATCTCTGACACAGAAGAACACGTGGCAGAATAGCTATTGGTCTTGTAAGAGAGCAGTAACAGGCATACAAAAAGATCCTGCTCCCCCAGGTGTTACACATCTATGCCATCCGTACCATCATTTCCACTTTGTATCTGCAGTTCAGTAATTTAGCATTTAAATGACAGGAAACAAGCAGTCTTAAGGAACTGTGAACCAGTTACATTAGTTTTGAATCATCATGAATAGGTATTTCTTCAAGCAACATTAATCAGAGTATGTCTCTTGCTCTAGAGAAGACTTACCATTTTTTAATGCTGCTAATAAAGCAAAGGCACTGGCATCCAAAATGTTTCCATCGTAGTCCAGACATATGATATCACAGTATAACACCCAAGCAAGCTATCAAAAAAGGTTTGCACACGTGAGATATTACAGCAGCTAAGTGAATGGTGCAATACCTAAGAAAACGCAGGCCACAGGAACAAAGACACTTATTTCTATCATACGACTTTTACGCTTCAGATGTAAACCAAACTATGAAGACTAAAAAGCAAAACCAACAGAACAACCTATAGCCCCAAATACCTTCTTTAACGTCTCAACACCGTGATCTTGTTAGCATGTCCCTCTTCATTTTGAGATACAACTTACCTTGCCGTTTGCAATACATAGATCTTCTTTCGCTATTATCTGTGAACTAAAATAAAATGAGAGAGTAAACCAGGAACCACAAAACCATCTTGCAGAGCTGTTCGTGTTTTAAATGCACTAAAATGGTTCTTACTTTTCGATCACATCTGCAATGAACTGGCTTGCTGCTTGAGCCTCTTCACCAGGTGGTCCAGAGCGAAACTTCGTTGAACAGAGGGATGGCAATTCTACATTTGGAACTAGGTAGCAAGAATCATTAGTCATAAACTAAAGAAAGCAGGCAATGGAACATCAAGAATAGAAATAAGACAATACACACTCTTAATACCATTTTATGTACTTCAAATGAAAGGCAAGACCAAGAATTTTTCTATCAATCTTTCCTACTCCCCTCAAAAATAAAATTATGTGTGAGTTTGTATTAAAGAACTCTTAGTACTCTACTCGGAAACCACGTATTCCATGGAGCAGCACACACTCCTAACTACCATTTTCTATTTGTAACCCTGCTATGAATGTCATGACCTCACACAAACTCTTCTTTAAGCATTATGCATTCTTAAGATCAAGAAACAAAAACATTTTCATCCCACTGCCTAACTTCACTGGTATGCTATCTGCTTTTCATCAACCATTAAAACCTGATGCTTTAGACTTGAAGCAAAAACATGCATAAACATTTGTGAGAAAAACCCAGGCATAACCAAGTTCACAAAGCCCAACATACTTTGGAGATGCCTTATAAAAAGGGGATTTAGTCTAAGCCCTCAGTTCCACGGAACTGTTTTATTTCAAAAGAAGCTCCAAACAGGAGTGAGGATGTACCCCTGAGACTTCTACAGTGCTCCAAGAAATAAACATTGTTTATTTCAGTGTTTTTAAGAGTTAGATTTTTTGCATACTGCAACTTCAAGACAAAAGTTAACGTGCCTTTGCACAACCTTGCATGCCACAATCTTTTACAGATTAATTACCTTCCCCCTGCAGATGAACAACTTCCCCCTGCTGCAGGTTTGTTTTCAGCCTGGCCTGAAATCAGCAATAAGAAGATAGCTTTACATGGGAAACTCCCAAGCAGAGCTGGGGGAATTCTGAAATTTCTGAAGTACCACTGCCTATATGTCCATTTGGAAACTGATTTTAAGGAAAGTAATACAATTATACCTAAATTCATTCCTTTCAGAAGTCTTCACAACACACTCAATCTGTCCCATCATTACAGCTTTTTAACTGAAGAAACACAAGATCTGAGTAAGATCCACACTGGAAAACTTACCAATATATCCCTTATTAGCAGAATCTACTGCAGGTGCAGCAAGTTCCTGGAGGGAAAAAAAAAAAAAAAAGGACAAAAATAAAGAGCTGAATTTTGTACAAAAAGGTTTTCCAGCTTTTCTATATACAAATGGTCATATTCTTGCCCATTATCCTTCCAACAAGATTTATAAGAGCCATTTTTCATCAGTCCTGGTCTGTATTTCTCCTATGGGAAAACCCAACACAGGGATGTGGAGTGATTTGTCTCAGTTCACGTCAGGCCAACACAGCACTTAATAGTCCAGCCAACTAATTACCAATGCACTTACTGATCAATATTCAGTAACTCTTCAACTATATAGCTTTTATCTAGAAATAATAGGCTTTATTTTTGTAACTATTTTTCCCCATACACAAAACATCACAAAAATACATGTTCTAAGATTATACAGGTAGGATTAGATAATTAATATTTTAACTTTGCCATCTGAAAGTAAGTCAGGTGAAAGACTGTAATTGTGTCTGACTTACATATTATTGTAATTGCAGGAGATTCATTCTAAACATGAATGCACAAGTTTAACTAACAGCTAAATTAAATGAAAACCAACCATACCGCTTTAACTCCACAAACCACCGTAGTATTTCCTAACTTCACCAGAGCAGAACCATCCGCAGTTGTAATTGAACCTGAAGAAAGAAAGTGCTGTTCAATAAAATCTACTTTTTCACTCAAAGGGCCTTAATTAACATCCACCTTCATAAAGTGTTTACTTTCCACCATTTTATACTAAACACAGGCTAAGCAAAGTCTTGATGAATCCAGGGTGGGAACAGAATCTCTGTATTAAACAATCACACAGAATGGTTGAGGCTGGAAGGGACTGCTGGAGGTCATTGGTCCAATCCCCAGCTCAAGCAGGGCCACCTAGAGCCAACTGCCCAGGACCATGTTCAGACAATAGGATGGAGACTCTACAACCTCTCTGGGTAACCCGTGCCAGTGCTCAGTCACACCCACAGTAAAGAAGTGTTTCCTGATGTTCAGAGGGAGCCTCCTATGTTTAAGTTTCTGCTTACTGTCTCATGTCCTGTCAATGGCCTCTACCAAATAGAACCCGGCTCTGTCTTCTTTGTACCCTCCCTTGAAGTATTCATACACAATTGGCAAGAACCTCCTCAGCCTTCTCTTTTCAAGGCTAAACAGTCCCAGCTTTCTCAGCTTCTCTTCACATGAGAGATGTTTTGGTCCCTTCATCATCTTTATGGCCCTTCGCTGGACTCTCTCCAGCATGTCCATGTCTCTCTTGTACTGGGAAGCCCACAGCTGGACAGAGCACTCCAGGTGTGGCCTCACCAGTGTTGAATAAAGGAGAAGGATCACCTCCCTCAACCTGCTGGCAATATGCAGCCCAGGATAACACTGACCACCTTCGTGAAGGAGAGCACATTGCTGGCTCATGTTCAATCCTACACCCACCACAATTCCCTGGCCCTTTTCTGCCAAGCTGCTTTCCAGCTGGGTGGCCCCCGGCACATATTGGTGCCTGGGGTTGTTCCTGCCCTGGTGCAGGACTTTTTATTTCTCTTTGTTGAACTTGATGAGGTTCCTGTTGGCCCATTTCTCCAGCCTGCTGAGGTCGCTCTGGATGGCAGCATTGACCCCCTGGCACATCAGCCACTGATCCCAGTTTGGCGTCATCTGCAAACTTGCTGTGGGCACACTTTGTCCCATCATCCAGATCATTAATGAAGACGCTGAACAAGACTGGATGCAGTAATTGATCTCCAGTGTACTTTTTTACACCAGAAATCATAGATGGTTACTGTAAGCCCACCTTCTGCCTAACTTACAGCAAGACCTAAATGAAGGCCGTGTTTTACAATGGAAGAGACCTGTAGTGTCAAGTCTGAGCAATAATCTGCAACTATTCCATGCTGGTATGCTAACCTGTGTTTTACTTTTAGAAATTATGAGGTGTAAGAAAGGCAGGTAAAGTGCTGATGCTCCCTGCAGAAAGGGTATCTTGCCTCTGCTTGAGACAGTTGCCCATCAAGCTTAGAACAAAGCAGAAGCCAGGAGTCACCGCCTATTTCAAGATGCTAGGGCATGAATTTTGTACTGGTTAGTATATGCCTAGACACTGCCTTCAGCATCTACAACATACACTGCTGATCTTAGAAAGAGACAAGCTTCCACAGCCACCCAAACTGTGCTGTGCATCACCAGCCCAGGAGCAGATTCAAATAATTACACTGCACACACCAGCCCAAGGGCACGACTGGATAACAGTGCTCAAATATATTACTGTACCATGAGTTCTCTTTTATGCCTGTTAAAACTATAAATAAAAATCCTTCCTCTTTCTTGTTTCAAAACACAAGAACCAAGAAAACTGATTAACAAGTCATTAAGGTCATTATTAAAATCTGAGATGAGTAATACCTCCCCCATTATTATTATTCCAAATAAGCACTTGCCTATGTTGACAGTAGTTGCCCGGAATTCACCTAACTCCCTTCCATCAGGTCGACAGTTCTCTTTCTAAAGAAAAATTACAAATTTCAAATCAGAAAACTTATTTGACTAAATAATACACCAATATTTATGCTATAGGAATTCACATGAAATAGTATTCTCCTTTTAAGCAGAAATATGCAGCTACAAAAATGCTAGAGAAAACACAGTTATATTCTAGACATTTTTTTCATCAACTGATAAGTTAGCTTGCAGTTGTATGCCTGCAAAAAACCCTGTTTAATTTATTATAATTTATTTAGAAATTAAATATAACAATAGATTGACTGTCTCAAGAGTAAGAACTATAGGCTAGATTCAGAATATCATCCAAGAATGAATATTCACTGTTACCTTGGAATGAGAGTTTCTACCGGCCTGCACTGTCTACATTTTTTAGGCAATTCCTGACCCCCATCCCCACCTAGTGGAGCTCTTAAAATTAACAGTAGAGTGAACTAAAGGGTAAAAAAAAAACAACCACCCAAACACCAATACAAAATCCAGCCCCCCAGAAACACCCCAACAGTCAAATACCATCAGTCAGAAACGGAACAACATCTGAACCTTAAGTTAGAAATTGCACCAGTTCACCATCACGCTAGATCTGAATTACTAATCACAATTTCAACCTTCTCAAAAGCAAAGACTTTTCATCCAATTATGAGAACCAAAACTGAATGCAAACATACAAACCCCATTTCTGAGTCAATACTATCTCAGTAATGGATAGACCAATTTAATATACAAAAAAAATCAGTGGTTTTCCTTCACAGTTATGGTGAGCATGTTTAGCAGCAATATTCTCTATTATTTATTTTTAGTAGCATCTGAAAGGCTGGTCTGACATAATTTTGTAATAAACACAAAGCTGCATCACCATCTTGGTCAAATTTAACTCCCATCCCTTTCAAGGCCAACAGAAGCATTTACCCATCAAGTTGAACAGGGACACAACCTGCTACAGCAGCAATGCCACTGACAGATGGAAAAAACATGTTCTGAAGCAAATGACCATTTTTCCCCCAGTTCAGTAAGTTTTTCTTTTTCCCTTATAGTTTCAGGTTTCCATACAGATGAATTAGAAAAGCAGAAGCAAGCAAGAAAAAACTGATTACAAGTAATTTACATGTGCATATCATGCTTTACTCACCAAAAATCTTCTGTAATATTCCAATGGTTCCACCATTCTAAAACAGACAGAAAAGAGAAGTTCACATGCAAGCTCCCAAGTAGGTAAGAGAGCAGAAAAGATAAGCAAGCACTGACCTACAAGAACAAATAATTTGAGAATCAAGATGACTGGCAAAGCTGCTTAGCAACACAATTACAGAAAGATGAGGAAACTATGCTGATCTAAGACGTTTTCTGGCATTCACTTCCAAAACACTTCGTCCTTACAAGGAACCTACCTGCACATACACCTACAGAAAAACTATTACCTTCACCTCAATGATATTGACTATTGGTGTCAATTCCAAAGGAGTGTTTATTGAGACAAAAGTGTAAAATGTTTTTGAAGAAATGCATAAAGGGTAATTTTATTACAGTGCCTGAAATATCTCTTCGTTCAGGGGTTGCATTCAGATGTATAAAATGGTTTAAAACCCTTTCACAGTTGTGAAATATTAGTTTTTCTTAGAATCTTTAAGAAAATACAAAATTAAGAAATATACTTCATGCAGTGCTTCAGTTGAGATTAATGTTAATTATTAATTATATAATATTAACAGCATTTGTGTATTAGTATTTTAAACAGAGAATGTGAAAGTAAGAAAAACCTTGTAACAGAGTTGTTAATGTTTGAACAAAGCCTTCTCAGTTTTGTTAAAATAAACATGGGAGGGGGAGGCAGGTGCAGGGGGGAAGGGTAACTGGAGAAGGCAAGTTTTTTCAAATGCAAACTAATATATAGAGGCATCACAACTCATGTTGGCAAGCATGAATTAACCTCCGTTGGTTCCCCATATATCGTCCTACTGGTTTTTAACCCCAACACATGGCCTGTTCACTTCCAATTCATCTAACAGCATTTGCTAAACCTTGTTCCACACATTTCAGCCATAAATCTGGAAGCAAGGACACTGGCACAGGCTGCCCAGAGAAGCTGTGGATGCCCCATCCCTGGCAGTGCTCAAGGCCAGGCTGGATGGGGCTTTGAGCAGCCTGGTCTAGTGGAAGGTGTCCCTGCCCATGGCAGGGGGCTTGGAACGTGATGATCTTTGAAGGTCCCTTCCAACCCAAACCATTCTATGATTCTAAAAGGAGCAGCTACAAATGGGAAGCCATTGAATGCTGGTTTAAGCTAATGCTTTACTAAACATGTTCTGCCTGTACCTCTTCTCTTCAATACAAAAGGCTGCCCTCATCCACTCCCAATGCCCCAGGAACCACGGGGCAGCCCAGGCTGGCAGGGCCTCTGGGGAGTGTTGGGTCCAACCCCTCACCCAAACCAGGTCCACAGAGCAGCTGTATCGCCAAGGGTCTTGCCCAAGCACGCTGACTGTCCCCAAGGGTGGCGATACCACAGCCTCCCTGGTTAACCACCCTTCACGGCGACCTCCACCCCATCAATTCAAACAGGTGTCCATTCAGAATCACGTTTCAACCTGTATCTACCTTCTCCACACCCCACCCTATTAAGCAGCTCAAGGCCCTACTGCTCTCTCTGCTTTGCCATGCTTTTAAAGGCTGAACGAACCGGGCTCGCTCTGCCCCTCCGCGCACATCGCAGGGCTCCCTCCAGCCGCCTCCGCGCCCCGGCCGCGCCCCCACACGCTTTCCCGCAGCGGGACCCCCGGAGCGGAGCCGCCGCGGGGAGCACCCACCCGCGACGCAAAGCCGCCAGGGCGCTGCCGCGGCCGGTAACGTGGAGGGGGGGGGGGCTACCGCCGTCAGCGCCTACTGCAAACGGGCCGGCTGCGGCTCTGCCGTGCCGAGCAGGAAACGGCACCGCAAAGGAAACGGGCACGGCTGAGGAGAACGCGCCGCGGCCCGCTCCCCGCCAGGCGCACGCTGCCCGCCAGGCGCACGCTGCCCGCCAGGCGCACGCTGCCGGGGGCGGCGCAGGGCCGCGGCGGTAACGGGGTAAAGGCCCCACCGGCCCCCCGCGGCACCGGGGCAGCGCTGCCTCGGCCCTAAGGAGCGGGCAGCGGGCGCCCGCCCGCCACAGGGGACAGGGACAGGCGGGACGCCTCAGCGCTGCGCAAGCGGGAGGCAATGGCGGCCAGGCCCGTCACTTACTTGAAAGCCGTCGCCATGGCGGCGCCGCGGCCCGCCCGGATGTGCTGCCCCTCGTGACCCGGCCGGCCGGAAGCCTTGGCGGGCGGCAGCGGCTGCTGCGGCGGTGGCGATAGGGCGGCGGCGCAGGCGGGACCCTGCCGCTGGGGGGCGCCGGCGGCTTCCACCGCCACTGGCCGCGCGGCACCGCCCCTCTCGGTGGCGGGCGGCGGGGCTCTCGCTTCCGCGTCGCTGTCGCTGCGCGATAGGGCGCCGCCCGCCGCCCCGGGCCGCTGCCCTCTGCCGGCCGCGGGGCCATGGCGCTGCCCCTGCCCGCAGCCGCCGCCGCGCTGGCGGCACTGCCCGTCCTCCTCTTTGGCCTGGTGAGAGCCGTGCCGCGGTCACGGCGGGCCCAGGGGCTTGAGGGCGGGGGCGGAACGTGGGGCCGCCGCCCCTGCGATGCGGGGCCGGGGCGCTGCCCGCCCGGGCCTGCCGGGGGGTGGGCGGCCTGCAGCGGGCCCTGGCGCCGCCGGGCGGCTGGGCTGGCCCGGGCCGCGCCCGGCTCCGTCCGCACAGCGGCTGGTGGGGCCGGGCCGGGCCTCGGCGCGGGCTGACGGGGGGGATGTGTTCGCGCCCAGCGTGAGGTGAAGCGCCCTGTAAACGAGACAAAAATGGAGCATTTCACCCTTACGGTGCATCTTGGAAACGCCCTGGTGAGGCGCTTTGCCGGCGAGCGCTCGGGAGCCCCGTGTGCCTCTGAGCGGCGGAGGGACCGGGGAGGCTGGAGCAGGTTGGCACCTGGGGCGGGAAACCCCGGTGTCCCTCGGCAGTGCCGCCCGTGTGGTGCTCCCTGGTAGAAGTGCTCCAAACCCCAAGTTCTGCGCGTTTATTCCAGCTGTGCGTAAGGAAGATCAGAGCCTCAGCCGTGCAAGCCCAGGGAGCTGCCCGGCCGCCAGTGGTGCCGTGGCTGCCGGCGGCCCTGTGCCGGATCGGGGGCAGCACCAGCTTGTGTGGCAGGCATCACCTGGGGAAGGGGCACTGGGGCCTGGACCACAGCTTTGGAGGCATCTGCATGCTTTGCAGTTGAAAACAGCAACAAGCCAACGATGCCAACAGTGGTCGGAGTAGCTGACATGGAGTAATCAAACGGCACGAGAAGGTTTTGCGCCTGTGTGATTTGGTTAGTGGATGAAGTACTGCACTGCAGACCCACCTCACTGTGAAATACAGTTGGTTGCCCCTTGTAGCACGTTCAACAGCTAGGCAAACCTTTAATAGATGCTCAACAATTTTTCTCATTTCTTTTTCATCACAGATTTGTATGATTGCTCATGTAACTGCCAGAAAAATACCAGCCTTTCACCGATATGAAGAGGAGAAATTCTTTCTAAATGCTGAAGGCAGGAAAGAATCTGTACCAAGTATAGATGATCCCGCTACAAAGGAACTCTCTGTTGTTGTGCCTTCATACAATGAGGAAGACCGGTGTAAGATTTTTCTTGTTTCGAGAAAAAGAAGAAAATCTCTCTGTTGTTACTCTAGTAATGCAGAGGTCAGTTTATGTTAGCAGTAGATTCTGGCAGGCCAGATTATATATCTGATTTTGGACACAGTTTCCAGAAAACAGTCCAAGTACATTGAATTTCAAAATTAAGACATTGTGTAACTTGATTTCTGCTGCTAAAAATAGCATGGGGTACTTCATTTTCATGAAGTCCAGCAGAATGGCTGCTCATTGCCCCTGTAAAGGCCGTAAGGCAAGAAGTAGAAAAATAATTTTAAAATTTATTTCAGAGCTTCCTACTCTGTAAGCAGCAGCAGCAGCTTCAGACAAGTAGAAAAAATAATGATCTGTTTCTGTTTGGCTTGGCCATATATGTGAGCACCTGATACTAAAAAGTGAGGTCTTCCAGGTACAATAGGAGTGATCGACCTCTAAAGTTGGTCTTGGGCTTGGCATGGTAGCACGCATTTTCATTCCTTTTTCTTGGTGACTGAAAGTTCTGAGCTGTTTGGGATTCCGTTAAAAGAGATGTTGACAAATAAAGCGTATCTGGACACAAGGTAGGCCTGGCCCTTGCTGAAGTCCAGTGCATTCCTCTGTCTTGCTACTCATACACCTCTTTCCAGTAAACAAGGCATTGATATGCTTCATGTAATATTGGTTTATGTGTCTCTTTGGAGATAAAATAATCACGTGAAATGGGGTCAGGAATGAACGTATACTACAAAGACACCCTCAGGTTGAATGTCTTTCTAGCCTGCAGATAAATCAGCTGCAAAAGTAGTGCCAGTTTGTTGGCTGAAGCATCACGGCTAGCAGTTTTAGTAAGAGAAGGCATGTTACGGACTAGTGTTAGGGGTTTCCCTTGTTGCCTTTTATGTCAGCTTGCTTAAATAAAGTCAGTGCTGGTTTGCAGGGTCAGTCATGGAGGAGGATTTTTTTTTTCCCCTTTGATACTGTGTAGAGGATTATGTATTTCAAAATGGAAAGTTGCTTCTTCAGAAGAAGAAACCTTACATGTGTGATTTTCTTCAGTGTTCTTTTTGCATTCAGAAAGGACAGGACTTAGAGCTGCAGGTACTGAGCTTGTTTACTGAAGGTGGTGTATGAATGAAGCAATTTGCTCAGCTTTGCTTTGTGGTTGTTTTCAGCTTGCTTGTACAGATGTTTTGCCTTTTATAATCTACTAACCTGACCTCCTCCACCTTTTCCGTAGTACCTCTTATGATGGATGAAGCTTTGGATTATCTAGAAAAAAGACAGGTATTTTCATTTTGTGTTCAAAATTCATTCTTTTTCTACGTATTACGTATAGTAAATCAGTGATCTATTAACTTTGTTATTTTGGTGTATGCTAAAACAGTATAACTTAATCACTTAGAAGTAACACTTCTGTCTCTTATCAGTTGTTTTTAGATTGAATGCCTGGAAAGTATTTTTAACTTAAGTAAAAATTTAATATACTACTATGTGATGAAAAATCATTGTGTGCATGACACCCTCTCCAAGACAGAGATTAAGGATTAACCATACATTTAGATTTCTAAACTTAAATCCGACAAGTTTCTTAAGCATCTGTTCTTCATTAGGGTTTGTTTTCTGGGTAAGAAGCCCATTGTGAAGGTTTGTGGGTTTTGTTTTGTTTGTATTTTCTTAACAGTGATGTTGTTTTGAGGTTTCATCTTTTACAACTAAAATGATTTTTCAGTTCTAGATGATAGCTGAGGAGAACTATGACAAGCCGATGTAATGGAACACACATCAAATATGTAAAATTCTTTAATTATGCCATCTTAACAAATGTACTGCACCATATTGGTGTCTGTTGGCAACCATGAATGAGTTAAAAACTGCTAGAGAGGAAAGAATGCTGATGTTTGAAAGACCTACTACCTACTTAAGAAACTGAATGAAATGCATTATTTCTGTTTTTGTTTTCAAGAAACAAGATCCATCATTCACTTATGAAGTAATAGTTGTTAATGATGGTAGTAAAGATCAAACTACAAAGGTAAGGAAAAGAAGCATTTTGCCAAGTAATCAGAGGTATGGGTTTTGTACTGCATTTGTGGAATATAACACTGTTTTGCATTTATGTTTTGGAAGTAGTTGACAATTAAAATTCATGTTTCTGAATACTTTCTGTAATTGTCCCATATGCGTTGTGGGTGTCGCTGTATTGGAGGGTGATTCGACTCACCTATTCAGGGACCCCCACTGACAGTGTCACTGAGTCAAATCCCTTATAACAACTATGCAAATCTCCAGAGATTTATACAAAATGAACTTCAGCTGAAGATTTTTATTATACAAAATGCAAGTTTGTGACAATAAAGTTCAAAGATTGCCGGTGATAATATACTGACTGCAAGCAAGTTTAAAATAACACAGTAACAGCTAGCATGAGTTACTCGTAGAATAAGGTTCGTACCCAATAGGCGTCCCTATGGGGGAGAAGCCCAGTAACTGATCCCAGAAGTTAGGATGGAGGCTTCCCTAACTTTTTTCCTCCTTTGCTTACTTTTATACTTTGTAGCACATTGCATATTCATTATCGTAACAGGATTGGTTAAAAGTTTCTCACTTCTAATGCATGCTAATATGCATCCTCACATAGCGCTGCTGAAGTTTTTCACTAACTATGCATGCTCTCTGAGCAGGGCTTTGCTTTTTGGGGGGAATATTTGAGTTGGAGGTTGTGATCTCCCACTACCACAATTAACCTTTGTCCTACTTTCACCTTATCAGTTTGGCCAGAACTTTCTCACTTGAAGGCTTCTTTCTGCATAATTTAGGTAACTGTTCTTCTTTCAATCTGTTCTTTGTCCCCGAGGTTGACGTCCTTGGTTAGAAGTCCTTTCGTTCATCAGTTTTGAAAACTTAAGAGGGTAGTTCAACTTGACGTAAACTTTGTGCACAGAAATGTTTAACGTATAGTTAAACACTAAATCAGAGTTTAGTAATTGGGGAGTGTAGACAGCAATTCTTCCCCTTTTGGACTTACTTCAGTCCAAGGCCAGTTGATTTTCTTTACATCTAGGTGGAGCTTGAGTGATTCTAGTCATATACATTTTTGTTACCGATTGGTATCGTGTGCCCAGTGAGGTGTGGTAGTACCTTGGAGGCAGGTAACTTTGGGGTGGAGGTGTGTGTTAGTATTATGATGAGATCATCTCATCTAAGGAAAGCAGTTTTGCCACAATTACTGGCTCAGCAGCGGACATCTCATCTTATCAGCTGTGTGGTACTGCCAAGGTCCCAGTCCTGCAGGGAGTACAACAGAGCCTGGCCACAGTGTCTCCACTCCGCTCCATCCTCCGTTACTCCTATCAGCATGTGCTAAGATGGCAGGGTTGTGTTGCTTAAGGAGCCATGGTAGAGTAGATTTCGTGTATGTCAACCATCCTGAAAGCAGTAACAATATTTTATCATAAAAAAGCTTTCTGTAATACTGCACTTCTGTTAGGTCCCAGTTTTCCTCCCCAAGTGATTTTCCCACACATGCATACACATGCAATGCTTCTGCAAATACTAGTATTCTTGATTGGTGGCTGTGACAGCCATTTTCCTGCAGCTGAAATTCTAAAAATTCTAATCTTATCTTCAAGGAATTTCTTATGAAGTATTCTACATGTGCATAGTGATGTGAATATGAACCTGAGGGAGCTAAAAAGCCTTTTAAAATAGCTGATTTATACTATGATTGACAGTACAGCTGACATGTAGCTCTTTCCCGTACCCTTCATGGCATTGTTCATTTAAAAATCCCCATGCCAATAGTAGTATTTTCAAAATAGTTCTGCATTCTTCTGCTTTGACTTCAATGTATGTCACTGGAAAGAAAGGCTTGCCAACTTGAGAATTTTTTTACTACTGTTTGGAAGGTGTTTGACATGGCTACTAAAATGTAGGCTGCTCTTTCATTTACTTTCTTTAGGCTTGTCCATTAGGGATTGCTCGTATATATTTTTTGACTGCTTTGCATTCTTTTTAGCAATACTTCTAACTGAGCACGCTATGGCCATGGGCCTCTGGTCTTACAAGGACTTGAGACAGCCTTTAGAAAAAATTAGAGGAGAAAACTCATGCTTTCTCTTCCCCACAACGTGGAACAAAACGTGCACATCCCTGCAGTGTGAATGGGATTTTAGGTCACTGTGAAATATTTGTTTAAAACCACAGATAGCAGTACAACAAGTGAGAAATAGGTAGCAGTAGCAGAAAATTACTTTTCTTTGATTAACTGTTGATGTTGGTATAAAAAGTCTGTGTAAATTACATTAGTATTGAGGTTTTTAGACTTGGGTGAATGTTGTTTAGAATTGCTTGGGGTAATATTCTGTTCTTATTGAACATGACTGCTTCTTCAGTCTTCTTGTGTTGACTATGAACTGGTTTTTATTTTCCCAAACAGACTCCAGCAAACACTGGCAATGTGTCATCTGAAGTGCTTATAGCTCTGTGCTGTTAATTTATTTATTTATTTAAAGGGTGAGCAAATGTAAACTTCTACCTTGATTTCTGGTTTTGTTTTATGCTGGGTTTTTGTGTGTCTATCAGGTTGCAATGAAGTACTGCGAGAAATATGGAAGCGACAAAGTACGAGTGCTTTCTTTGGTAAAAAATCGAGGGAAAGGAGGAGCAGTCAGGATGGTAATTAATACTTTCATCTCCTTCTCTGTCTGAACTACCATATTGTGCCCAAATATGCAGAAGATAGAGCTGGGCTGATTGGCGTTTTGAATTTGATACATTAACAAAATGATTATCAGAAAACCGAGTACAGGTTCTATAAATTAAGAGAAAATCTCTTTTCAAAATAAGCTTATTTTAGATCTTGGAAACAGCATTTTGTTGCTGGGAAGATCAATAACAAAGAAATTTTTAATGTGAGAATTTGAAAGGAAAAAGAAGTTAGACTTGAATTTCATGTTCCTGTTAGTTCCACTTAGAAATAGGCTTGTGTTTAAAAAAGAAAACCAACCAACCAAAAAAAAAAACCCAAACCAAACTCTTACAGATTAAAGTAGAGCTTTTGTAGAGAAAATACAGCTAAATCTGCAAACGTTGCTTGCCAGGTCGTAGTTGTGGTTTTAAAAATGGCTAATGAACAAACAGTTATTCAGCAAAGTTTGTGTTCACTGAAGCCCACTGCTATCACTCACACTTGATAGTAGAAC
This sequence comes from Falco punctatus, assembly GCF_963210335.1. Classification (NCBI taxonomy): domain Eukaryota; kingdom Metazoa; phylum Chordata; class Aves; order Falconiformes; family Falconidae; genus Falco; species Falco punctatus. The sequence continues at coordinate 27,324,873 of NC_137581.1, read as the reverse complement.
CAGCGCAATTTATGCTTTCCTGTATTAATTTTCACATAGATATTATCATAATATCATGTTCTAAAAATAAAATAGCTGTTACACATTTAGAAGGAACACTTTTTCCTAAGATGAATAACACTTTACTTTTACAAAAAGGGATGATGCCATTTACAGGTTATCAGTGACTGTCTTTATCTGTATTTTAAGCTCTGTCTTTAGTATGTCAATTTCATTTTTTTTTTTATAAAACATGAGTAACTAGCAAATTGAGAGAACGTTACATTAGAATGTATGGAGCGTTTGTAAGAGATATAATGTTGAAGTTATTCCAGGAGAAGGAGAACAATTCTCTGATATATTTTTGTACTGCAGAGTGTAGAGAGGACGTATATACTACTACTTCCTTGACAGGTTTTTCCAAAGTCAGACGTGCTTGGTTGCGACAGTCCTTTTGGCAAACCCACTGCTAACCGCTTTCCTGTCTCGACCCCTTCAAAAATTGTCTGATCAATGATATGGTAAAACAAGCTGTGAGACCTGTGCGTCACATGTTTTGTAGTAATACTGTGACTTAAGACTTTGTTTCTCAAAACTAAGATTATCTCTTGAATTCTTTTGAAACAGTTTAGGAAAAAATAGCACTGCATCCTCCTTTCCATGGCTCAGATGACAAAGAAATGCTGTCCAGTGCAGTGGCAGCTGCTAATCACTGCTTCTTTGTGCTCCCCTGTATAGCTGACTAGCAACTTACTGTCTCTTTGGATTTTGGTTTGTAAAGCTTTTCGTTTGCAAGCTTCTCTGGAGAGGGACTGTTAACCTTTCATGTTCATGCATCATCTGTCACTGTGGGATGCTACTCAGTGTGTGAAGTTTCTAGATGTTATTACAATATAAATTGATGGTAGTAGCAGAATATTAAGACTCACCCTTTGTGTTGAATCTTTTGAGATTCCACTGTTCTAGTTAGTACGTTAGGTTTTTGGAGTGTCTTGCAGCTAGCTTAAGACAAATACAGATTTCAAAGGCAATGATTTTTATTGACTGTTTTGATTGCAGGGTGTCTTTATTTCTCGGGGGAAAAAAATTCTTATGGCTGATGCAGATGGAGCTACAAAATTTGCAGATATTGAAAAAGTAGAAGAAGGTCTAGAAAATCTTCAGCCTTGGCCTGTGAGTATAAATTATCATGGTTTTAGTTTAATACGCATGCATACAGATTGATTTTTATCATTCTCTTCAGCTTGAGTTTTTTGAGATCTGGTTGAAGACCTAGGTGTATGCTTAGAAGCTGCAAAAATGGGCTGTCAGAAGGTAGCTTCCAGAGTTCTTACTTCCTTTGCATTCATTGTGCCTATTTCAGTGCAGTACTATGTAATGTTTTATTTATCATTCTTCCTTTGAAGTTGTTCTACTCTGTATAAATACCATGCATTGCCTTCTCAGTTAAAAAATCAATTTTTTTCTTTCTTAAATGTTTTGTATTTTCTTTTTATCTGATGTCATCCTATATACCTTTAAGGATGCATCTTAATTTCACCCTGTTTTGTAGATGTTCTCTCTTCTCAGAGTTGTTACTTTAATGACAATATTTGGAAGAACTTTTATTGTAAATAAAAATTCAAAAAACCTGTGGAATAAGAGTGAGCTCCTCCCTGCATAGTCATTCTCTTTTGGATGGTTGACTTGAAAGAACTGAAGTTTATTTTCTGCTTAAATGCAGATGAGTGAGGTATTTGTAGTTAGTTTCCCAAAGTGCCAGAAGTGATGTGCAGTCTTTCAGCAGGAGCTGCAAGGGATGCATCTGTGTGAAAAGCGCAGGACCACAAGCACAGGAACAGCCAGGCAGTGGTGTTTCCCTGATGCTGTCTGCTACCACGGTGGCAGCAGCTGCTGCTTCTCTGGCATCAGTCACACACTCTGAAATATAGTAGATTTGAGAGATTTCATGTGAGAAGTAGTAGCATGAGAATAATTTTAAACCTTTTGTTTTGATCACATTTTTTGATTTAATTTGAGGTCATATTTTTGGCTGATACCATGGCATTTTATTTGTTTGAACGTACATGAGTGCAACGAGTACTTTTTATTCTGTCAACCCTTCCACAATGCAGTATTTAGGGAAAACATATTTTATAACAATAAATGCCCGGGAATGCTGAATGCTTGTCTGTGCTGGTTAATACATTTACTGTGTGTGTACCTCAGAGGAACAATGTAAACTAAACCAGACTTGAATAAATTGCAACAGTTTGCATGCAAAATGTAATAAACTTTAGGTGAACTCTTAATTGTAGAAAAGACTGGTTTTTGGCCTCAGAATCTAGCAGAAGAAAAAGTGTAGCTACAGGAAACAGAAAAATATGCTTCTTTGAAGTCTTCTATTACACAGTTCTCAACACAAGATTCCACTCATTCAGAAAATGTTAGTTTAAGTAACAACTCTTTAAATTGTATTCCTGTGCAGAACCAGATGGCTATTTCCTGTGGTTCTAGAGCTCATCTGGAGAAGGACTCAATAGCAAAGGTTTGTCTCCATTTCCTGCTGTGTACAAATACTTCCATTATTTGATTCTGCTCTACAGATTTTACAATTAAATAATCAATATTTGTAAAAGAATGGAAGCTAAAAAATAGGAAAAGCTTGTCATAAGTGTAGCATGTGCTCCATCATGTACAAAGGATGTGATCCGGATTTCAGGCACTCTGAACTGCTTTCAGTTAGTGTTCCAGTTTATGGATTTAATTTTCCTAGTTGAGAACATCTTACAAGCAGAGCTTCTAATCCCTGACAGAACTGGTAGCTAGTATCCAGTACTGGACCTGGAGTGGAAGGCAATTGATGAGTTCACTTTTATTGATTCCATTCCAGTGCAAAAGCTTGACCTGCAGCTCTTGAAACCTGTTTAAAATGAGTTAGCAATAATTAGCAGCAAACTGTTCGAAGAGTATCTCCATTTGTTGGGAAAGTACTGTGATTTTTCTGTATTACTGGTAACACTTGAGTCTTGAACACAGTACTGTTCTGTGTGTGGCTCTTGTGGAATAAACAGTGATGCATAGGCACACATTCTTATCTTGCATCTGGTTTTCTGATGTCTTGGCAGACAGTAGTTGACAAAGCACAGGCGTGGAACTTGTATTGCAACAGATGCATTGCTGAACTAATTTTTTCAGCATCATTGGATGTGCTCATCATGTTGAATGTTCTCAAGAGTAAGCTTTGTTTATACTGATGTTTAATACTTTAAATGATTATAAAACATACACACAACTACTCAAATAGTTACAAAAGTTCAAAAGAAGTTCCACTGGTAATGTTCAGCCCCTGGTAGATCTTTAATTTTTTTTTTCTTCCAGTTTATCGGGTAGTATTGGAATAGTTCACTGGAAAAAGTTTTTGTAAATACTGCTGTACTTATGTTAGCATCCTCAGAAAAGTAATAATAAAAAAAGAAAACAAATCCAAACCCTTCGTCATTATCAGAAGTTAGGATACATCTTTGACATGGTACTTGCATGCTTGTGGCACAGAATATCACATTTGCAGTTACTTGTTAGCTGTGCAGCCAGTGTAGCCTGGAAATGTTGCTACTGCAGGGAGACCATGTAGCTGACAAATCTGTGCTGAAGTGCTTCTTAGTGTGGTCAGGTACTGAATATAGATAAGCTTTCTTCAGTGTATTCATATTTCTTGTCACCTTTGAAGGTCTTGCTACATGAGGGAGAGGAATTGGAACAGGACTTTAAATGCAAAGCTACACTTTTTAGGATGTGTCCTGTTTCTTCCCATATTTCCAACAGAGCAGTACTACCAAACCAGCTGGTGATTCCTTTACCAAGAAGTTACAGGTGTCCCAAAGCTAGAAACTGAAGAGTGCCTTTACCACACTGGAAAGAGACTCTTGCATAGTGCAGTATATATAAAAAATTGTTCAGAACAGTCTTTTAGAAGTTGGGATTTCTTTCTGGGCTTAGTGGCATCTAAAACAGTAGAATGGATCTGTGATAAACAGCCTTGTGGGATTTATTAAGACGAGAATTTCACCCTTAAAATGCAGTCTCACAACATAAGTAATTCTGTTCTGCCTCCAGAATTGTTAATGTACTTCATTTATGCATCTCATACTACGGATTCATTAGTCTTGGGAGTGATGAGTGTAACCCATCAACTCCTCTTCGTGAAGTAAGTGCAGTTTCACTGGCTGGCAATCATGCAGCCTCTTAAGAGCTTCCCTTTGGGGGCTAGTAGCCTTGTATTCTTGGTCATACAATGGTTCACCTTCATCAAAAGAGCCAAAGAACCCACAACTAGGTCCACCATTAATCTAGGGCTAGAGCACTTTGCTGAGGGACAAGCTATGAATTTGAATTTCCTTAAGTCAAAGCCTATACACATAATAAAGTTGAGCATCTTCTCATTTTTCAAGTGAGTTTGAAATTATTAGCTTTAAAGGCATCTATTATCACCCAGAGATGCTTAGCAGTTAAATTGTTGGCTCCTAAACATTTTGTGTGGTATTTGGCTTGTAATTGTGGATACAATCACTCAAATTGAGCTTAAGACCAGCAGTGAGTTCAGAAGCGATGTGGATCAGAGTTCTAGTTGTTTAGGAGCTATCTTGAATAATAGACTAGAGGGGACCTCTGCAAGCCCAGAGTCCAGCCTCTGGATTCCATGGACAAACTTATCTGTATGATTATTATGTCAGGAACATAAGTGTAACCAAAGAGTAGGCTGGGAGAACATTTACCAGGAGAATGAAATATATTTGTGAAAGCAAAAGAACAAAAGAGGAGACTATGTTACATTGCTGGAAATACAAAATGTAACATTATCTTGCACAGCAGATGTTACTTTAGTCCTGGTTTTCTTTTGGTCCAGCATTTACTGCAAAAAAAAGCGCATTCTCTAATTGCATTCCCTTAAGTGCCTTAACATGGTGTGTGCAAACTCAGTCTTGAATGAAACAAGTGGGTGGCAGACAAGAGATGCTGCCATTTGGTTGGTTTTTTTTTGTAATATAAAACATTTTCATTTTTTTTATTATCGTGTTAGAGTAGAGCTGGAACTGGTTTAATTTTTAGTGTGCATTCTTAGAAGTAGCAGTCTTTATACAGTCCTGATGGCTTATTCTCCATTGTTTGTCCTGGTAACTATTGAATTTGTGGGACCTGTTCAACCAAGTTTTAGGAAAATGAGGACTAGACAGAGGGGAAAAAATATCTTGTAAATGCCCAGTGGAGTAGAGCATGTAGCATGCCACCCCTCTTCTTTCTTCACTGTTCCTGGGAGAATTCCCTGAGAATCATGCAGAGATACTACGGCTGTCACTCATTAATTGAAGTCCGGGTGCAGGTTCCTGCTCCACTTAATAAGGTATTATCAGGAATGAAAAGCTGCTCTGAATTAAGGAAATCTGGAAGAACTTGGACTTCTCATATCCTAGACCGGTGCCTGACGGGCAAGTCTTTCTTCTTCAGCTGAAATTTTGTTTCAGTGTAAAAACTGAAAAGTTCTGGTCTCATTCCAGTGCAAAACAAAAACAGGTTACAAACTTAGAAAAGCTGTCATGGAGCAAGATTATTGTCCTGTAAGCCAGCTTTTTTCAGCACTTTGCTCATCACTTAAATAAAACCATCTAACTTCTTGCCTTTCGTCCACAGCGCTCTTACTTTCGAACTCTTCTTATGTATGGGTTCCATTTCCTTGTATGGTTTCTCTGTGTCAAAGAAATCAGGGACACGCAGTGTGGATTTAAACTTTTGACCAGAAAAGCTGCCTCGGAGACTTTCTCAGCTCTTCATATAGAACGCTGGTAATTTCTTTCATTTTTTGTTGTTGTTTATTTCCTAATTGAACATGGTTTTGACAAAGTAATTTCAGTATTGCAGCTACTATGAAGCACGTGATGTCTGTATAAATCCTAGCTGCTCAGTTTAACCAATTACAGTACTACTTGCATGGCAACTTAGATTTCTTGTTATGCTAAAATATCCTGGTAATTGGTAGGAATTCTATTTTATTAATGCTTTAGGAAATAGTGGGGTATTTAATTTTGTTCTTTCTTCTCATGATGACAGGGAGAAGGGGAACAGATGGTCTTACTAGGTTTTGGTTTTAAAATAGCATTCAATGTAAACTGCAAGAAGGATTTTAAGACTATATTGCTGAGATTTTGGGTGGCAACAGTGGTCTCCTTCCAAGTCCATTTTCCTTTGGCGTGTGGTATATAACGAGCTATGTAATACCAAGTAGGACATTTTGGTTTTGCCTTGTCAGAGCAACTGGTAACTGATTAGGAGAGGGGAGAAAAAAAAAATCCCAATAACTCTTTTCTTTACTGCTCTAAAAAAAATTCCAAACAAACAATTTTTGATTGTGTTGTAATCCGCAAACTGATTCTGAGGGTCCTCTCTCCTTTTACAGATACGAGCCATGCAGGCAGAGTAAGAAATCAAGAGAAGCTCTTATTATGATAAGGACAGTTAAGAGTTATTAATCCTATTAAAAAAAAAATATGCATTACAATTCAGTGCTGCTTAGCCAAAACATTTTACCTAAAATCCGTATCTGATAAGATGTTTGTATTTGCTGACGGCTAAAAGTGGAAAGAAGTGCATACTCTTTGCTTATTTTCTTGCTAGAATATTTCATGAGAGGACTACTGATATATGTCATTAATTTAAGACAGTAGAAAATAATGCATAGTTTTTGAATTACTTTAGAGCTGTCTTTCATTGTAATTTAGCTAGAACCCTTGTGAGAGTAACACAGTCATGACTACAGTTACGGAACTGAAACACTTTTTCCACACGCATACCGTGATCTTTTTAAATTTCTTACACTACAAGTACTGCTAAAAAGGATGACTTAATCAAGTATAATAAAGTCTTTTCTAACTATTGTCTTCATCCAAGAAAATCTCTCATGGGCTACTGCTTGCTGACAGGGGATGGAATTACTGAACAATGTTCCTGTACAAAAATGTGCGTAACGCTACAGTCCTAGTCAATTCCAATACATCTAGTTTTAGGTTGAGCTTTGGCAGTGATAGTTGAGCTGTATTTGCTCCTCCAAAATGGGGTGGCAAAAGTAGTGTTTGGGCACACAGAACTGGTGAGGAACGTAGAGCTTCTGTTGAACTGAATCTGGAATTATGAGCAGTCAGCATTTGGAAAATCACTTTCCTAGCTGAGTGGTTTACTTATTGCCCTAAAAAAAAACCTGTGGCTGAGCCAGAAGTATGATTTGTGCTGCTACCTCCAAAACCAAACTTGATCTATAAAATTCTGTAAATTTCATATACAAGGGTTTTCTAAATACATGGTTAAACACATATGTGAGGCCCAGAAGTACACACCTCAAAATTACCTTATTTAACTTCACTTTATAAATTACTTCATTAAGAAATACTGGAAGAAATTAATGAGGATAATCACTTTAATCTGTAAAAATGCAGTGTTCAATCTTATTCTGGTTTAAACTGAAGATTTTGATTATAATTGTAGTTACTGGTCAGACATATCAAGTGTTCATTTTTTTATGAAAAAAGTCTTAACAAGCTTTCTTCTGCCACTCAGATTCTCTAGCAACAAGTAAAAATAATTGTGCTGTACCCCATTACCCAGGAAGAGAGGCAGCAAAAAAGGGATATTGCTAACTTATTTTATAGTAATTATATTGCTGGTGTGGAACACACCAGATCTTCATGTCTTGGTGTGTTAATTCATTGTGTTTGTATGTGCTGCTATAAAATTGCATATATAAAAACTATTCTTGCTCTTTTACTTACATTAATTCACAAACTAATCCCCTGAATGTTTTCTTATTTATCTGAAATGTACTGGTTAGTGATGAAGAATATCTATTTTGTTTGCCAAGAAAATTCATTTCAAATTCTTCCAATAAACAGCTCTTCAGATACTTCCAAGTCACAGATGTGCCTAACACAACAATATGGTTTTTTTAGTTTGGTTTAATTTTCTGCCAAAACAGGCAATATATGGCCTGTTTTTATCCTCATCTGTCCTTCAGCAGTCTCTGTGCTTTCCTGCCTTTATTTTCATACTTACTGGCTAATTTAAACAAATTTGACAGAAGAGTAGAGACTTCAAGACTGAAAGCTTTGGCAAGTTTTGTAGGAGCTGAAGCCCCCATAGAGGAGAGAAACTCAGGTTATTGTCACTGCTGAAGAAAAAACTACAGTAAGGACTCAAAAGTTACTTATCAACTTCACAGCTAGCTATTCAGCATATGTAACTGGTAGATAACATGTCAGTGCACAAAACAAAGTACTGTCCCCTTCCCAGTGAATATTTACAAGATTTGGAAATGAATTGGGAGATGGGGAGGTATAAGTGTGCAGGGAAGGCGGGTGTATTAACGGAAACAGTAGTTATAAGTGAGATATCTGCCTTGTACAGACAGCTGCAGTTGGAAATTATATAGGGATATCAAACATCATAGAACCTTATGTTGGCTTCCATTGTATGTAATAATTTAAGAATCTGAAATAGCCCACTAATGGAAACATCTTATTTTAAACAGAACTGGCCCCTGATGTCTTTCCATTGCATAATGTAAATGTGTGTAAAAAGGAAAATAAAAACTGATTAGACATTGGTCATGGATGTTCTGTACAAATCATTACTATGAAGAAATAAGAGGAGGAAATAGTAGTCAGTATCATATTTCTGTTGACTTGGAACAATGAGGAGTCCCTAACCGGGTAACAGAACTCATTCATATGGACACCATAAGCAAGGGGTTGCAGAGAAACCACTGTCTTGATATTGGACAAAAGGCTGTGAAATCTGGGTTTATTACCACCTCTGCATCACTACACTGGGGGTATTTGACATCTGAAGAAATTATTTGATATTTTCTGAATCTTAAAATCCCATTGAAGAAGCGCAGGTCTGTTAGGTATTGAAAGAAGAGTTCAGTTCAGTTCAGTATGGTCAGTGCTCAGATATTCAGGTAATAATGGAGGAGAATGCTGGAGAATATTCAACAAACAAGCAGGATTTATTAGGATAAAAGCTGTCTGAGAGCCAGCACCCTAGCCATTGAATCTTCTAGGGCTCCCCAGCTGCTGAACTGGGAGCATGTGGTGAGCTGTTGAAGAGAATGAACGTGATTTGGTTTTTGCAGGAGCCTCATCTGTCCTGTCTGCACAAGTTCTGTCAGGCTCAGATTTTTTGAGGTATTTCTGTGTTAAGTGAATTCTTAGGTGAAGGCATAATAAATATTTAGACTAAACATCAATACACAAGCTCTTTCCTCATGATACTAATATAAAACTACTACAAAATGGGCTATCTAATAATTCCTGCCCTGAAATATTAAGCTTACTGCTTGGTTAGAATATAAGTACACATGCACGATGGACAGGATTTGCTCCATTGCTTCTATAGAGTGCATCTACTTGTCACCTAGATCCCTTCTTAGACCAATAGAAGTGACGATTTTAGAGTATAATTAACTTCATCCTAATATAAGCCTCTAAAAGACGCCAGATGAAGTGCAGCCAACAAATGCCTGTTTCCTGCCCTTGACTATAAAGGGACTCTGGGCGATTTGTACAGAAGGTGTTATCTCTGCTGTAGATGACTGAAGTTCAGTAGGGTAAATTTGACTCATAGTATAGTAATTTGTAGGAAAAACAATGTGTCAGGTTGCTGGTGCTGCAGCTGTGTAAAAAGAATAAACTATGCAGTAAATCCTGAAAGTAGTGAGTTAGAATAAAAACTATTGAAGCAATTTTGCATCAAAGGCAGATCGGTTTCTGGGCTCTGTAGGCAACGCCAGTTGTTTCTGTAGACAAAACAGACCAGAGAGTTCTTCGCTTTGGATAAAGGAATCCAGTAGTTCCTTTGCATTCAAGAGAGCACCAGTGCTGAGTTAGCACTGTGCAGCAGGAGACTGCCCTGAAGTGCTGGATGTTATCAATACTGCTCTAAAAGGTAGAGCCGTATACACTCAAGAAATAATACAGATTTTATTTCTGTGTCTCTCAGCAGGCTGATAACATACCTCAGTAAAGGAGCACTAGGAACAGAGTCTCTTTCTTGGAAGCTGAACAGCTTACACTCTGGTAATCAATATGTCAATGTAAACAACATAGCTCTCCTGCTGCTAGGCTGGACAGGCTCAAAGATTTTTAAGTTTCTGTACTTAAATAGCCATCAGAGACACCAAAAATTAATGCATATGGTGTTTTCAGTGTTTCACCACCACCACCAATAAAATGGAGTCTTGTGTTTCCATATTCACCTTTCATGGGAAAAAGAAGGGGAGAGCATCAAGATCTTCCTTTATACAATCTTATGTGCGTTTTTTACAGTTCCAGTATTAATTTAATCATAAGGAAGTAACCCAGCGTCAGCTGCATTAAGAACTAAAAACTGATCGCTTAGACCTCCTTCGCTTTTTGCTGCTTTCTTCTATTCCAGTGGACATTGAATTGAGTATCACCTCTCTAATGTTAAAAATACTAGAAAATAGACAACAGTTTTTCTTCTTGCTGTGCTGAGTTTGATTTATACATGCTTATATTTAAGAAATCTTAAAAGCAAACTGAATATACAAGTAAAACAGTGTTTTATCATTGTGGTGATAAGGATCGTGTAACACTTTAAAGAGAGACCAAGATATTTCCTAGAATATTTTGTTAAACTACCCCTAAAGTTTAGAAAGCATTTTGAAAATTGGGAAACTGTTTATACATTTTAACATTAAGAAATAATGCTTACTTCCTAAACTAGTTTGTTGGGGTTTTTTTGTGAGTGTTCTCATTGTCTTTTTTATTTAACTGTCCTTTGGAGAGCTGGCTGCGTATATATGAATACAAACCAAACATTCTTGAAATTTACTTTCTAAATACTGAAGTTTTGACATTAGTTTGAAATGAGAGCAACCTTTTGAACAGGGAGCATATGCTTTGCATTTTAGGTTCTGAATCTGATTACACCACTAATCTATTTTTCTGAAATGGATGGAGCACATTTTTTAAATTAAAACTTGAAAGAAAATTAAAAGGGATATTTTAAAAACATAATAGAGACGGTTGGAATTACTCACTTTCAGGCTCCAAAAGAAGCTCTAGTTCTGCATCTACAGTCTTGACCTGAGAAATGTAACTGTTTGTGTTAAATTTTAATGCATAGGAGGAAAACTGGAAAATTAAATGCTTTCCCTGGCAGAATTTTCCTATCCTAAATTTGGCCATTGATCTCTTCTGACTACAAAAAAACCCATAAATTTTCCTTCAACCAGAAAATGTCTTAGTCTCCTTACCTAGGAGAACTAGACATAGCAGCTGTTACTGTCCTACCTGGAATAGTGATAAAATGAGAGAAAATTCAGAACATAGTTGTAGTCCTGGTTTGATTGACATACTTTTGTAAAGTGGCAATTTATGATACTATGCAACTCAGCAGATCACTGATTAGATCAAATTGTTGCTGTTACTGTTGTCTATAAAAATTGCCTTGTGCACTGAACAAGCCATGCTATTTCACATTTAAAATTCAAAGGCTTAATATAAAAAAAAAAAAAAGTTTGTTTCTCCAGTTTGCCACTGAACTGTAGATCTGAGTCTCTATATAAAAAGCATTCATATTACTATAGGGATTTTCTTCCACTTCTTTTGCATTGTAGACCAACACAAGCAGTGGATCGAATTGGTTTTTCCTGGTTATGTGCATGACAAGTAGAATTGTTTATGAAAGTCTAATCAACACAAAAATATTTTGCTGTTATAACTATGTCTGGTTTAGTTTGTGAGAAGTCCCAGTCCTGGCAGATGTGTGTGGACTTTCAAAAGCCACAGTACAGCTAGAGCAGCACTGGCAGTCCAACGCTCTTGACATCCTGTTTCATTCTTAGACCTCTTTGACCATTGAAAGTTTTCTCTGCCCATTAAGAGTTTGCTGGAACAATGTATCTTGGGTAGAAAAGTCATAAATTCCAGTTAAAACAGAAGGCCTGATTTTGAGATTTGAAACATGATATTGGATGAGAAAAAAACTCAAAGAGTCCTAGTGCAATTTGAAAATACAGAATAATTGTGCGGGATATGTCTTTCATAAGCTGAAGCATTTTAAGAGTTCAGTTTAAAACAGTTGAATTCATTTAAATACCTACCAACTAGGTGTTCAACTGAATTTTAGCCAGCATCATCTTAAATTGTAACTTAACCCAAAGTACTCTTTAGCGTAAACACAATCACATGGCGATGTTCTTTTCTTTCTTTCTTTCATATAACATTGTTTGTGTTATATAATATGTAATGGAGCCACTATTAGAAATAGGCGGGGAAGTTGCTGATGTATTTTTGGGTGTCTAACTGTGGGTACTTAGATTGGAGCCTGAATTCATTCAGGCTGGAGCCAAACTATAGGTATTCTGAGCTGCTTCTCACCACCCGAAAGCATCTACTTTCACTCTCTGCAGGAGGATCTGGTGAAGTACATAGTGTGAATAATACCCAGCTATTTCTAAGAGCAGTTCTGTCACATGTTAACTAGTCACAAATGGCTTCATGTCAAAACACGTGTATTGCACTTACCAATTCATCCACCAGTGTTGCTTTGATCTCCTCTAGGGCAGCCTGCACCTAACATACCCGCATTTAAATCCTGACTATGGAAACTTCTGTATGGTTCTTCTGTACCATCTGGATCTGGTGTTCTGCAGAATGAGTGTAATACTGTCAGTGTATTGAACACACTGCGGTCTGTATTCCCCAGTTAACTACTCTAGTATGCCTGCGAGGTGTACTGAAAGGTGGTGGGGAACTGGGGAAGAAAAAAGCTATCCCAGTGGTATACTAAGGAAGTCATTCTCCTTTCAGCTTCAAATAGTGTTTTTTTAATTTCAGGATTCTTTCACTGTTATCCAAAAGGCAACCACATGTAACAGTGTTCAACCCGATTAATTCCTGTGTTTTTAATCCTTAGAGCACTGTAGTTCACCAAACTATTTAACATTATTATACTGCGTGATGCATATACTGACATTCCAATAATCAGTTGTCCATAGGAATTGTTGCAAATGATAGTTCACTAAGCTAATACTTTATGTAGTAATAGTTTTAGAGCAGTTTATATAGTATAATTCATCAATCTGTCTCTTAAGATTTTTAGCCAGTTAAGGAATAAGTATTACAAAATTAGATTTAATCTTAATACACATGACTCATAAACATTCAAAGGTGAATACATGGGGGTTTTGGCATACAAATGTAAAATGTCAGCAAAAAATTTAATAATACAACTTCAAGAGAAGACACCATGGCATAATTAATAAAATAATATTCAACTCTCATTTAAAGAAAACTGGAAATGGCAAGGCTGCTTGGAGCAGATTCAGTTCACCGAGGTAAAAGAAACCTATTTATTCCTGTAACTTTTTTTTGTGACAATTAAAAGGCCTTTGTCCTAATCAAAATCAAATTTACAAAGCGGTTCTAAATTCTCTATACACAATAACTGTAGTCTCTGCAGATAACCTCTGTTTATGCTGCCCTTCATGTTTTAATGCTGTCCAGGGTGATATCAGTAGCTCTCCCGTAACATACACGTACAGTGGGAGTTCAGGTTGATGCATGTTTGGTAACGATTTTGCCAGCGAGCCAGTGTGCTGTTGTTTGTACTTCAGTGGGAACCTACATGTATGTCATACCTAAGCGCGCATTTCAAAGTGCCTTCTGTTGTTCCATGCATTAATAGTTTTGCAGAACTGCACTGCACTGCTTAAAAGGAGAGGGTGGTCTGAACCAGAAGGAAATAACATCTAGAATTGCCAAGCTACCTGTTAAAGTGTCTTTTTGCCTGCTCTTGCTCACCTGTCTGTCCCTTTCTACCCTTTCCGTAGTGTTAAATGGGATTACCAATGACTTGAATTCAAGCAACCCTTGAAGCGTGAACGAATAATGTTATTTTTTTATTGCATACATTTTCTGCAGTGGCAAAAGATTATATTTTTTAAAAAAATTTCAAAAGAAAATTGTCTTGGACTTAGCAATGAGAATTTAAGATTTTAAACTTAGGAAGTTATTGAGAGAAAATGCAGACTAGTGTTGAATTGTACTTGACTGCCTTGCAGCTGCATTTTCAAGACCTATGTAAGCAGGTTTGGAACATCTGTTCCAGTGACTTCAAACTGGAAACCTTACCAACATCTTGGGTAAAACGTTTCTGGTTCCTTAACCGTCAAGGTTTAGTTCCCTGGGGAAAAGAAAAGTAATCTGTGTTTGAATATGTATTGAGTCTAGTAGAAATCAGATGTGGATGGCCATTGACATTTTTCTCCAATATAGGCTAGTATTTTAAAAAAAGCTTTTTATTGGGGGGTGGGGGGAGGGCTCTTTAATTTAAATTCCAATTACTAGAACTCGCTTAAGGAACAAGAACACCCCTACTGGCATTTGAAGACTACAAAGGTGGGAGGGAAGACCCAACAGTCAATAAATCTAAGAAATCTAACCAAAATCACCAGAATCTTCATAACTGTGATTTACATTCACCCTTGTCAATAGCAGCTACTGGTAGTTTCATATACCAATTTTTACATGAGCATTACAAGCTGTAGTTGCCAAAACACTTTTCTAGTATCAGAAGCCTCAATATCTCAGATCCAGAAGGACCACCTGAGCATGCATTTGCAAGAATGAAACACGCAAACAATTCTCTGTGCGGACAACCGAGAGTATTAAAATGTATTTTAGACAAACTGGGCAGGGAGGAGCAGCTGACTTAGAGCAGGATCACTTACCCAATTCATTTCGCTGCACAACCTCCAAACAATTGTGCCAGCAAAAAAGACAGGTCTCTTAAGAGGGTTTTTGTATTGTACATTAAATGGTCACTGGGTAAAGTACGACTGCTGTTCAGGTTCTGTTATGCACAGTAACATAAATTATTTCTCACTTTTATGCTGCTGCCTTTATTCTTGACTTGGAAAGTACAAGGAGAAACCATGAGATCAGTGTAAAGCCACAGCAGGGAGTTGTCCCCTTTGGTGAAACTACTAGAGATGTAGACTGACACTGCATGTTTGACTGCTTGGTTTATAAAAATATTTAAATCATGATTGTGGCAGAATGAAAAGTGAGCAGTGGTCAGAACACAGCATGACCTATACCTTCAAAAACAGGCGCAGTGAAGTATTGTCGTCTGTTTATTGGCTATGTCCTAAGCCAGTCCGTCAGGGAAATTGATTTCCCTTTCATGTGCATCTGACCTGTAGACCATTGGTATCAACTTCGTAACTGAACACCGACCTCCTTAAATCAGGCCAGGGATTTAATTGACAGTGCCACCATCTTTCTTCTGGAAGTAAGTGTGACTGTATTTGCTCTTTCCTGTTCTTCTTCAGGGCCTTTGATGTGGAACTTCTTTATATAGCTCAGCACTTGAGAATACCTATAGCAGAAGTTGCTGTCAACTGGACCGAAATTGAAGGTGGGGAAATTGTTTATATTCTTGCAAGATTCCTTATGTGTCAATCCAGAATAAAATATGGGAAGACCCTTGGATATTTTACCCGATTTTGATAACACACAGCCTTCTTTCCATACAAATTTTGAATTTCATATCCTTGCCAGCCTTCTGCCATGGCATAGTACAGGAAGAGTAAGTGAACGGTTAGCAAGTGAGGGAAACTCTGCACCCCCACTGGAAACAAAAGTAGGTAGTTATAGGGCAAAGCACTACTTTGGCATGCCCTCTTGCTGTAATGTGTTAATAAAAATCTTGCAATTGTAAAATACTGTGAAATAAGTCTGACCATCGTTTATTGATTCAACTCCATTTCACTGTGCCTCGCCTTCAAAAATTCTCAGCCCACCTATTAAGGCCTCCTCTAAGACAGCCTCTCATCTTCAGATGTGATGTTCCTTCAGACCTGTAGGGAGGTCTCTGTTACTGGGTTACTGGGAAGTATAGCTCCTTACATACTTCTTCATGGTAAAGCCAGCTTAAGAGGTACTGCTTGTTTCTGCTCATTTCCTTCCTCTCGCATCAAATGCAGCTCCTTTTTTTTTCCCTTTCATGTTTTTTTCTTTTTTTTAAATCTGAATCTCTTCTCCTCAAAACAATCCCTGGACAAGAGAAAGTATAGTGAACTGCAATGGTGATGAAGGGTGCAAGTAGAGAACATTGTAAGCCAACTTTACTAGAAAATAAATGTGGGGTTTTTTTCAAAGCAGTTCCACACGTATATTGTACGTAACACAAATGTTAGCAGAGGTGGAAGGGGACTTGGTTTCATAGTGTGAGTTCCTTACCTTGTCTGAAGATTGGCACATCCATATCGGTGCTGTAAGATGAATGTGGTGGTCTTCTCCAAAGTCTTAAAGAATCATTTGCCTAAGTATTGGTGTTCAGGTTCCAATTTACCTGATCAGAACCTTGTCACAGAGAAGACATCATCTTCATCTGCATCTTGTGACATACGTGGAAGTACTGTGCTGTTTGCACACCTATGCTATAATGTAATTACTATAAAGCAGTAACTTTCACCATATAGATTTTTGTTAATGTTAAGCTCTAGGTTGTGGGGCTGAATGTGCTGAGAATGCAGAGGTTCATGACTGCTTAAATGTGTGTCTCGCCAATGCTCATTTTTTCTAACAATGTCCTTCTGATTTTCTTCTTCATTAATCACAGGTTCTAAGTTAGTTCCTTTTTGGAGCTGGCTGCAGATGGGCAGGGATCTTCTTTTTATACGACTGCGATATATGACTGGTGCCTGGCAGATTGAAACAAGAAAATGTAATTAGGTTATTTACATTTTCCAAATATATTATTGTACTTAATGGAACATGAGAACAGTTTCTATCAAGTGAAGTGATGAAAGCTGAGGTAATTCTTCATTGCTCTTGTTGTATGTTTCATTTTTGCAGTATGTATGTTTTATAAGATTGTCAGCAGGGTATTTGTACAATGCTTTGAAAAGAGAAAGCATTTCCAAAAAGGTTTTCTTACCTGGTGATCAGGTTTTTATTTTATTAAATAGTAGCTTTAACACGTCTTACAAATACACTCAAATAAATTTATCTGCTTTTGTCTCATCATACCTTTGGAATTTCCTTAGACATATTAAAAGGAGGCACTCTGTTCTGCATTGTGCAATATTGTGTTGTGAATGATCACAACCATTTGTGTATGCTGTGTCTGGAATATGTGGCCATATTGCAGCTTGGAATTATCCATCGTGGTTCACGCTAATGCATGTTTAGATTCAGTGTTATGGGAAACAGTAATGGGTTTTGCTGAGTTACAACAGTAATGTTGATAAGGGTGTTCTAAGAACTTTCAGTAGTCTCTTGACATTCCAAATGTTTTTGTCTGAAGCTGAAATAGTTGTCTGAGATCAAACTGCAGATCATCTCCAGACTGTAGAAGGTCCAAAAGAAAGAACATTTCATTTTAAAATGTGGTTTATAAATACGTTTGCTTCATACATGCTAATTAATACTGCATGCTCAAGGCTGGAAATTACCGATCTGTAGTGAAAAAGGTATGGAAAGCTAATTCAGAGCATATAAAAATGAGACCCAATGTATATTGGGGGCCTGTGCATTAGCAATGCCAATCTGACATTGTCATGCTTCAAATGACACCAGGGAGAGAGAGAGGAGTCTTCAGTCTTTCTTAGTAACGGCATACTCTGTTACAGTACACAAGTTTCAACAGCACTTTCAAAACAGTTGTGGGTTGCCAACAAACTAAGCCAATCTTTCTGTCGGAAACATGTACAAATTTGAACAGATATAAAGAATGAATGGTACATGGTTGTACTTTCACATATGATTTCACTGTAATTTTTCTTATTCCTTCTGCAATATTGAGTCGCATTTTTCTCCTGTTAGGGTTACCTCAGTTTTCTATCAATTGAAGTGTTGAAATAAATTCTCAAAAAGTTTCTCAAAAAGTATCTTCAGTTTTATTTTGCAGGCTTTATTCTCTTGCCTAGTCCACATACATCTCTATCACTTCTGCAGAATCAGTCACATGACTTCTCATTACCATTGCTAGCATAAAATACCAGCTTCTCAGATTTTGTAAAGTGAATTTCCCTGATTAAACCTGGACAATGATAGCTCTGCCTATAAGTAAAGTTGCCAACCAGTTTTCAAAAGCAGATTCCTAAACTTTTCCTCATGTCTTACCTTAAAATTGAGCTTATTTGAAATTTTAACCAAAATAGTTCATCTTTTTCAAATGATGAGGCTTAGGTCATGCATTATTTTCTGCATGATAAGTGAACATTCGGTGACATCTTTAAAAAACTTCTGCTTTTGAATTGGATGCTGGAGCTTGCAAGGGGTGGTGGTGGTAAATATATGATTTTGTTTTAATTAATCTGTGCATTTTCTATAAAGTTTTTTCAAAACTTTGCAGATGAACTGTCCACTAATCTCTCCTTATTGAGCAGTCTCCTTTAGCAACTGCACATATGTCAGTCCAACAAAATACTTGATGTCTTCTACCTCAGAGATGCAGAAGTAAGGCTACATTTACCATCTTCGAGCTTTGTGGGGTTGAATCCTAGAACTTGTTGGCAGGGATTCTCATGTTTTCAGTGGATTTGAGCCACGGATAAAGGTCACTACATGTCTTCATAGTCCAGAGCCTGCTCTCTGGCTCTGAGGTTGATAGACATGGCACTGGTCACATCCGTATGCCTACATCTCCCTTCTCAGCTGCCTTTCAGGCCAGGCTTACTACATCTAAACTGTCTGTTGGAGATAGTCCTTGACCTGCACTGACTGCCACACTGTGCCCAAAAATATTTTGACAGCAGGAAGACAGCAGCGGGTCACCTGGCATAGTGTAGTTTACTTGTATAGGTGTAGCCTGACGTGTTCCGTTGCAGTGGGGATAAAAGCTGAGCTGGGATGAAAAAAAAAAAAGGGAGTAAACTGGCACAAAAGGGGAAGGGAGAAACTGAAAAGACAACTGATCTGGAGCTGAGATGGAAAGCCAGAGAGTGAAATGGAAGATGGGAAGTACTGAGACTGCGTGAGGAATGGGGGTGGAACAGCAATGGAGTCAGCAGACACTGGGACAAGGGAAGGAGACAGTTCAGTTAAGGATGGAGAAAAGGGAATATTGCTAATGGGGGAAAGGGAAGCTGAAGTGGCTTGCTAAACCGAGTCCTCCACAAGAATAAGGTTAGGACAGAAATTATCTAAAACAAATTGGGACTGAGGATATAGTGATATCCAGAGGCTGGGCTGGAACCCAGGACTCCTTTTTCAGTGAATTCCCAAACTTCTGCAAATCACTTAAAGGGACATTTGGACAGTTCAGTGATGCAGACATGGCACTATCCCTATCTTTCAGCAGTTCAGAGTTAAAAAAAATTGAGTTCCAAGTCTACCATAGCGTGTTCTGGGGTTGAAGCATTATTGGTTGCTTTCCAGGGAACTGTTTTTCTTTGTGTGGAGTGATCTTGGATCTGGAACAGATACCTGCACTTGCTGAACCCACTGCTTCAAGCTTTCTTTGAAGCAGAGGCAGCAAAGGAGGCTTACTGTAGCTGAGAAAGATGCTTACCTTTGCTTTCTGTCACTCATGTAGTGATCAGAAATCTTCTGGGTGGCATATTCAACTCCTAGTATTTTCAGGTTATGAAATACAAGACACGCAAGCTGTCACAGGAGACCAGGACTCCACCAGGCACATGCTGTAACAGGTTAGACGCATGCTTGGTTTAAGGATTTTGCTCACAGAGAGTTACCAGCATTCCTCTAAATGTGTGTGGGGCAGGTGCATGTAAACTTCACACACTTGAAGCAAACGTGCACCTTCTTTGTGGACCCCAACAAGGAGGAAATAAAAGATTAGCAAAGAGTGGCTTTTCACTGTCAGGGCTAAAGTGCATAAGAACCTGTCCCTAGTGGAATTTAGTACACCTGAGAAACTTCAAAGCTGTGGCTTTTACATATCTTCAGGTCAGGTCACAGAAGACGGAAGGTTTTGAACACCAACAGATTTCAGTTTTGGGTCAGAGGTCTTAAATCCACTTGTGTCTTGAGCCCTATATCAGTATGTAGGTCAGCATTTATTTAATCCAAACTTTTACTCAATGCAGAGAAAAGGAAGCACAATGACAAGAATGCCCTGAAAACTATTAAGTGAATGTGAAAGATAATCAGGTATTGTGAAAAGCAGCTATGCTATGGCTATGAATTACTTTAATAAGAGATGACCACATGGCAAAGACCCCAAATTATAGTATTAATTACATAAACAGCAGCCTCTGGGTTTTTTTATAGTTGGTTTTATAGAAATGTCAGAGGCAGTGATGGGAAACATAACTCATTTAGAATTGCCAGAAATCAGATCCTTTAAAAGTCAAGAACACAACTAACAGAAATCTTTAGCTGTTAGAGATCGGAGATGTCCTGTCTTTGTATGAAATATATATCCTAACAGTCATTCACATCCTGATCTTCCCAAGATTTTACCTTATAAGGAAGAGTTAGCTGTTCTTGTTAAATACATAAATTTGTAGATACTTTTTAGTTACTCAGTTTAGTTTATTTCCAGGTTTATTTAATTTATTACCATTATTTTTCTGTATAGCTATCCAAACTAATGGGAAGTTTGGAATCACGTATCTTGATTTTCCCATGAAGATCACATCAGGTGACAGAGGTTTTGGACCAGACCCAGTATGTGACTTCAGAAGTTGAGCATCAGGTTCCCAAGTGCTTACGTTTAAGGCTATTGGACTTCAGAATCCTGAACGAGGCACCTTTTACCTGCATGAAATTCTACACGTCCCAGGCCAACCTGCTGGCTTTAGTCAGAGTTGCCTAATGTCAGCCTGTTCAGCATGCGGGGAGATCTCTGTCTGCTCATTGCACAACCCAGAACCAGGAGTAGAAGCCTTCCAGAAAACAGATCTAAGCTTCCCCTTAGCAGAACAGGAGCATGCTTACTAGCCTACCAATTCAAATCTCCCCAGAATGGGAGACCAAGAGCAGATTCCCACACTGGAGGGAGATCAAACCCGTATGTGCCATGGGGTGTTCTCTAACTGCTTTCTATTAAGCTGTTCCACTATGCACTGATGTGCATAAAGCCCAATAGTGAAAGATAACTGCCTTATTTATCATGGCACTTACCTGAGGGTGAGGAAGACCTGGGTCCCAGCCCTTCTCTTCTGGATATTTACTGTCTGTTATTTACTGTACTTAGCATATCCAGTGATAGGTTTCTTGAGAGCACTACTTTCCTCTGTGTTCCTTCAGGCCCAGCATATCTCAGCTGTTGCACAGCAATCCCAGAATCAGTGGAAGACTCTCCTTGGTACCATTTCAGAAGCAGCTGTGCCAGTTTAATTGCATGAAGCCATAAGGAGTGTTCCTGCTCCCTCTACACCTGTTCCGGGGCTGCTTGGGGTCTCCCTCAGGCCAGTTCAGCTCACCAGAATGACAGGATGCCATCTTCCACTTGTTTGGGTTTTTTCCTTTCTTCTGAGATAGTTTCCTGCCATTTCAATGATGTAAAATGACTCACTGCGTGGTTCAGCAGGCACAGGGTGCAGCAGCAAAAGGACTTCCCCTTTTGACAGCTGTGCACTCACCACAAGCTTAAAGAATGACTTGTCATCTGGAGGCTAAGACAATTCTGTAAGGTAGGAAATGTGAATTTAAATTCTTCCTTTTTTAAGCCTAGACAAGACCTGAGGTCTTGTTTGTCTCTCAAAATGAGGCCTTTAATTACAGAGCTCCAGCAAGAAAGTCTGGCTCCATCTCTTGGATGTATTCCAGAGCCCCTGCTTGATTTTATGGAGTGCCACAAGACAGAATGGAAAGCTTGGATGGAACATTTCCTGGGCATTCCTACCTGAAGAAAGGCTGATTGAGTCACATTTGATTCAGTCCTACTAATTGCAGAGCCTGTGTAGAGAACCAACTTCCTCTGAGCATATGTAGGCAAGTTCCCCGATCACAAAGCCTGTCATTCAAACCAAAGCTCTGCCTA
Source organism: Falco punctatus (assembly GCF_963210335.1). Classification (NCBI taxonomy): domain Eukaryota; kingdom Metazoa; phylum Chordata; class Aves; order Falconiformes; family Falconidae; genus Falco; species Falco punctatus. The sequence goes on along the minus strand of NC_137581.1, from coordinate 27,302,883 downwards.
ACTTGTCTTGACTCTTCTCTTTATACACTTGCAAAGCTACAGAAGGTCTCCTCATTTGTATTTCAGTGGAATCTCAACCTTTACTATTGCAGAGGTGACCCATGGAGATGTAAGTCTTTAAGATTACTCACTGTCCTCCATGACCGAGCCCTCCAAAGACACATCGAAACAAAGTAATCTCACAGACTTTGCAAAGGAAATAAAAACGAATAGAGAAAAATCTACATGGTAATTCTGCAACATCGTTAGCAACATCAATGCCTGTGTAGTGAGTGCTTTCATAAATATAGATTTCCATTTTAAAAAAAAAACATTATATTTCTGCATATAAAATTACTTTTCTGCACCACTTTACTAACACTTCGTAAGATACTTTTTCAATAGGCTACTTAATATCAAAGAGTTTTCTTTGAAAAACACATGCAAAAAACCAAGTAACTGAAAAAGGTTCAGTAGGTTACACAAATTTTCTTCATTGTTACCATTTTTATCACAACCCAAAGCAATAACAATGCAAAATCCCCTGATACACACTTAGCTTTTATCTTTACAAGCCATTTTTTTACTCACGTTTTAAATATGGATTGGAAAAAAACAGTTAAAAATTCTCTCTTTTTACTTTCAGGCCTGTCCTACTGATGTGCAGTATGTTTTCCGTGATGACTCTAGCAGTTAATATCCTGAACTGATTTCAGTGACACTGCAGCGTTATCACAAAGCAGGGTAACTCTTAAATGAGTAACAACACAGCTTTAATCAGTTTCGATCTATGTAAAGTACTCAGAGATCACTCCTGTGAAGTATAAGCAGCCAAACACAGAAGACAGCTCTAGTTCATTCTGCAGAATAGTGTTCAGTGCATCAATTTACAACTCTCAAAGCTTCTGTGCAAAGCCTTCCACCACCAACACCGGAGGAGTGCAAGCTAGTTTTTCACCATGGGAAATGAAATTGTTTTCATATGTATAAGCACAGCAAATCTCCCGAGCCATTGAATAGTCCCAGCCAGTATTTAACTTGAGTCCACTGCTAATGTTTTAAGGCTCTGGAGACCTATACATAATTATTTATGCACCTATTGTCCAAGTGTTCCTTGAGTTCACAGTCATAATGCTGACTGCAAACTAAAAATAGTCGAAATGAAGAGACAGGCAAAGACAAAAGGCTGCAATGAAGTTTCTGTATCTCAGTGTTTATTACTTAAAATAACATCTAACCTTATTTATGATCCGTGTATGTTTCTTAGGGATGCAGTGGCATGTCTGTTAGAGCTCAAGGGGCACAAATTAAAGTAGTGTTGCAGCATTGCTGAAGGCTGCACCCTGCCAGCTGAACCGTAAGTTATCTACCTCTTTGGGATAGGGATTCAGAGGTTAAGAATTGGATGCTACTATGTCGTGCCTATTGCGTTAGCCAACAGCACATAAGGGAGTCTTGAGCACACTAGCCCAAGGGGTCATCTAGGCTCAGGGGAGAAGCTACAGACAAACCTTTGTTTCTTACTGGGAAAAGAGATGGTATTTTTATATGACCAAGCTTAAGTAATAGTTGTGAGATCATAGCCGAGAGGCATGTGCTAGAATATTATTTCATTTAATAGATCCATCAGAAAAGAAAGACCTAACTAGCCTCCCTTTTTCTGGATATCTTTAAATCCATTTTTCTTTATATTGTTCATCAGTCTGTTTAGCTGCTCTAACTGCATAGTTATATATTTTCCTGGTGTAGAAAAAAAACCCAAACTTCTCCAGTCCTTGTTGTTGGGCACAGTCTTCCAACTACCAGTACACTTTGGCAGGTAACAGTGAATCAGTCATCTGCCCGATTCTTATACTACACGCATACACACACAGAGCCTTAGTATGTGCATGTTAGTGTAAGGGGTAGATCTTTTTTTCCTAAAGCAATGTTCTCCATGTCTCCCTTTCCACAGGAGATTAACTCTTGCTGGATATGGAATCCACTGGTAATAGCACTTCATACCTGACAAATGTAGGACACACATTTTAAAAGACAGACGATAAACTGTCGAGCCCATTTCAGGCCAGCAGCCAGGTCAGCAGTAGCTCTTTCATGACTGCAGTTACTGGAAATAATCTGACTTACTTGAGGCAAACAGCAGCAAGCAGGCTGCAGCGGCACAGGGTGTGGGGTCACCTGGCCGTGTTGGCCAACTGCAAAGTAAGATTTATTACAACAGTTCTCCAGGCCCAGGGGAAATGCTTCCAGGTTCTCTTGAGGAAAGCCCCACTAGCAGGGAGCACTCCCCTTTGGACTTCCTGCAGCTCCCAGGTATTGCATCAAGGCCTCCTAATTCTCAAACCTTTTGTAAGGACACAGCCTGCCATCAGTGAACAGTATTGTCGTAAGCACTCTTAACAGGCTGTGGGCCGTTATCCTTTGTCTACATTTACTTTACCACACTTCCCAGCATTCTCATGCAAGCAGCAAATTATATAAATAACTTACACTCACAGTCTCTTTCTACGTGTACACTTAGTATTCAAGGAACAGCTGCAGACCAGATAAACATCCTCCCCAAGTGGCTTAGCCACAGGTGACCCTTCTTACCTACATGACCTTAACTCCCTCTCAGGTGCATGCCTGTGCATCAGTCAGGCTCTGCCTTCCTTGGGTCTTGGTATTCTGCTGTCAAGATCACTTTCCTCCTTTGAACTTTAAGCAATTGGTTGTTTTAGTAGAGTGAACTTCAGTATCTAGACTGAATCCAAGCCTTTGTCGCTGGCATGTTCTATACAATATTCTTTAAGAATAAGGTGACATTAACTCTGGAATTCCCATGGTTTTTGCCATGTTTTAATGTTTCATTTAGGGTTATTCTGAAGCTGTACAAAGATCCCGTTACAAAACAAAGGGAAATATTGAGTGTCAGCTTTTGGACTGGAGATCAGAAGAGCTGTTTGAACCACAGGATGATGAAGAATCACAGATTTCTGCAAACAGTTTTGGCAAATTCACTTTGCATGGTCTCTGGAAAGCAGCCTTCCACATGTGGGACAAATCTTTATCTTCCTATCTTTGTAGAGTAGAGAAAGGTTTAGCTAATTATGTCAAGGACAGGCTTCATCCTGTAGCCACATTACAACCTCAGTTGCACAGGCTGTCATAAACTACCCTGCTGCATACTCTCAATCATCTGCTGTCAAACTAGGAACTAGGTCAAAACCACAAGGAATTTCTAACTCTTTTTGGCTGACTAGGTCTGATGCCATTTAAGGTCTCAACAACAGAACTGCTGATAACTTTTGTATCTTGTTGCCAAAAACCAAAAAAACCCCAAAACCATATCCATGGCCATCTTCCAGTCTTTAAGCCAAGTCATGAGTTTTGGAAATGGTAATCAACTGTGTCAGCTCTTCCTTTGGTAGTTTTACAAGTCTGGCTAGGTTCTGCCTGATAGAAGGTTCTGTGATAATGAGAGCCTAAGCACAGATGAGGTTAGAACAACCTTTACTTTTTTTCAGTTGAACAGTAAAATTCTGGTCTCACAAAAATGTTTTCTGATGTTATGCCTAATTTTACTATCCTTGACAATTTATTTTCTCAATAAAATGCTTCATAAGAACAGGAACACAAGAAAAATAACCAGTTTTCTGCAGGAGCACTACAATGGCACTACAAAAAGTACCAATTATTCTCAAAAAGGGGACAGCAAGCAATTTCATTCCAGTATTTGCAGGAAAGCTAGAAATAAAGAATGATTGACTGCATAAGAATGTATTACATTTAAGCAACTTCTTTGCGCACTATTCATGTTTACATGCATTGCCTCAACTTCCATGATACTTCTGAAATTGTTATACCGACACCCATATCTGCGTATAGTGCAAATGATCCCATTGCAAAAAATATCTGGACCTTTTCAGTTCACTTATCAAATCAATTACTGGGAAAGACCATTTGCCAAAATGAATAAATACAGCTAGACAACTTCCTAGAGCCATTCATCTTTAAGTGGTAAACAAGGAATAAGGAATGCTGTGATTTGTCACACCCTATAGAAATACTGCAGAGTAGGGATATTATTCACCATTTCGTCTGCATGTGTGATGTTTGTCTTTCACATACTTGCCAGTGCCTTCCTAAGCCTCACGCTAACCAGGGAAGAGCTAATTTCATATTCCAGATGTTGCCTCCTCCAGACAATAGAAAAGGATCATGGTAAAATCCCAAACACAGTGTCACTGCTCAGATACCCTAGAAATTAATTACACCTGAACAGTCATTCCAAGGAGAGAGAATGTGGTCGCATCTTACACTGAGAAGACTAGGAAGGAGGGAAAATTCAGTGCAAGGCCCACCCCATTCCCTGAAACCGTGCATGCTCTGTCTCCAATACTGAAACAGTTTTGGAGAAACTAGCAAGGGAAGGTTATTCTTGCTGCATGCACCCTCCCCCATCATGAAGGAATTTCAGGAGTGGCTTGAACAGACCTGCATGTTTAAGGGAATCTAATTTTACATGTACTGATTTCTCTGGGTTGTAAAATAATGAAGCATTCTTTCTGTTCCTGGCTACTTCTGATTTACTCAAGATTATACAGTACATCAGTCTAGCCCTAATCTGGTAGATGGGCATGATAATTTATTTACCCTCAAAAAACCCCTACTAAATTTTCCAGCGGTAGGGCAAAAGATTTTAATAGGTTAGTACAGAAGCTCCTTGCTGTGAGCAGCAAACATTCACAGGGGGTATGAAGTCATTTTGTTGATTACCTAGGACCCCAGTTACCCTGTAGCCTGGTTTTTTAGCTCCTTTCCTCCTAAAATATTCTCTATTAATGTAAGCATTATGCATATAGCTCTGTAGGTGTGCAGTCAACACCAAGCATTGACATTCCCTACTTTAAAGCAGTTTTATTATGCGAAGTGATTACTTTGGGGAGAATGCTATCTTTGCTACTAAGTGCAAACCTAATGTATAATATAGTTGCACAAGTTTGAGCAATGTGCAAGAGCTTTTACTCATGCATCAAGCCAGAAGTTTGGGGAAAATATTTGCAGAATGGTCATTCATAAAGCTACTGCTGCACTCAATCAGATACTTAAGAACTAGGAAAAGTCAGCAAGCACGTAGACTGCTATTCTCAGCTGTGCCTAGATAATAATTTACAAGGACCCTAAAAGTTTCTGAGGAAACTCACATTCATAGGTCTGCAAAAGGTTCATTCTTTCCATGTTTGTCTTGCAGACTTGTCAACATTTTGCCCCTAATTTAATCTGCATTTTTATTCACTCACAGTTGGATCCCATACAGTACTTCTAGATAGGACTGTGTCCTGTATAGATTAATTCTTCGTTTGCAGAGAGGAGAACAGATCAAAGTGAGCAATGCACCTAAGATGGCTGTTGCCTTTGTAGACAGTAAGACGCTAAAGAACTTCAAAATAAGTTGGCTCACATTTCCTAGGGCTTTGCTTAACAAAGCAAAAAAACTTACAGGAAACATTCACTGGATGTAAAGTCAGTGGCAAACATTATCTTTCATATCTGAGAGATAACGTAATTAAATAAAAAAGATTTATTTGCCATTTTGCTAAGATGCAAACCTGATATCAAGATGTTATGTGGCAACACACCATTTGTGTTTGATAAGCAACACTAAGTCAGAGGGAACAGACCTTCAGGTAGAAGAAGGGTTTGCAGCACAGAAGTTTCACACAAGAAACTCGCCAAATGCCAGAACAGAGCCACAACATGGTAGTGCTAGCAGTATTTTGTTTTCTACTGTGAGGCATTATACGTGCACACAGTATTTCAAATATAGATGTCATTTAGTAGATTGATTACATTAGTGCAAGGCTTCTCAAGTTTTATGATGCCATGGCTTTCTCAACAGCAGGGAACAGTCACTCTCACAGATCTACTACATTTTTGCCAGAAAATAAAAAGGCTAATGACTTGAAATATGAGTGCCACAGTAAGGCACATGATTAATAGCCACTGAGTAATAAAATCATTGCTGACAAAATATGTCCAATGAAAAGTTTAAATCTTCTCCAATGAAAAGTTTAAATATCCCCTTGGGAAAGGAGTCCTCGGTCTTGTTTCCAATGCTGCAGAGTCAATGGCTTGTCAGGCAAGTGTTGTGAAGCAGTTCCCAGTACATGGACAAGAATCAAGACTTCCCATTCTCAGACACATTTCTCTAAAAAAGGAGGCTGTGTACCTCTCCACTTAGTCTGTGCCCTCAAGAGTCTTGCACTCTTTGCTGAACAGCGGCCCGATTTCAACAAGAGTTCAATGACCTCATGCTAGACCTTCCCATAGCTCAGTGGCTATTTCAGAAAGGAGGTACCACAGATTAAACTCCTTTAAGCCAAGGAGGACCCAGAACCTCCCTGCTCCATTTTGCTGTAACCACTATCTTGCTGTGGTAACATAGTCCCTACTTCATACCTTCCTCAGAAGGTGGTCTGGTGCTTACTGTCCTACAAAGGGGTGCAAGACCCCTGTGAAGTCCTGAGCCAAGTGCCTCTTGAAGCAGACATTTCAAACGTGTCATGTTTTCTAGCAGCTGACTCCAAATGGCTTTGCTCCCACACACATGAAAACAAAACCCCTAAGTGCCATGCAGAGGCATATAGAGCCCCCATACCATCGAGAGACAGCCATGTCACTAAGCCTACATAATGTTCCCCTGCTGCTGTAAAGGTGTGCTCTTGATTTTCTTAAAACAAGAAGTTCTGTCTGAATATGAGGAAAAACTTTACCTTGAGGGTGACAGAGCACTAGAAGAGGCTGCCCAGAGAGGTTGTGGAATCTCCTTCTCTGGAGACATTCAAAACCTGCCTGGACACAATTCTATGCAACCTGCAGTAGATGAACCTGCTCTAGCAGGGGGTTGGACTAGATGATCTCCAGAGGTCCCTTCCAACCCTGACCATTCCGTGATTCTGTCATCCTCATCTTTCCTTCATGTCACTAGTGCACAACCACGCCTACGTCAGCATGTTGTCCAGCTGAATGCTAACACATTTGACATGTTTCATTTTCAGCTGGACTTTTTACCCATCAAGCTCTCCCCATGGAGACCCAATTATAAATGCCTGTATGAGAGAAGGGACAAGAAGGCACAGCCAGGGAAAGTGGGATGGTCCCTACTGATAGCAGCCCTACCTTCATCAGCTGAAGACCGTCACGGAGCTGCACACACACTTCACTGACCCCACTGTGGGAGCACCTAGTCTAGTCCATTACGAAGAGCCCAGCCACCTACTTCACACTGTGAGAATCACACTGCTGTGAGCAACCACCTACTCTTATGCCCAAGAGCTTTCGACTGAGGGGCTAAGGCAGGCATGGAGAACTGTTACAATTGCCATCAAAACTTTACCAGAAGGGGATTATACAGCCATGTTGTAGAAATAAGATCCATTCCCCAGCTCTTCATTAAGGCCTAATTAATTGGGAAACCATTAGCATAAGACTAAAAGCAACAGAATGAACAGTTACTTCTGCTAGAGAAAATTAGGAGTATCACAGGAAAAGAAAAGAAGTTGAGCAAGGAAATTTTTCAAAAATATGTTCAGTCCATGGTCTCATTTCTTCATCCCCTAAAGAACCACTGTGTGGTAGTTGTTTATAGTAGTCGGTCATAAGTTTTGTTTTCACGAGATACGCGGTACAATACCCTAGTAAATGGCACCAGCCCTCTGGAAGTGCCAGATAACATTAAAGAAACCCAAAGGGAGAAGCTGCTTCAGCCAAGAGGAATACAGGCCACACGACAGCCTCCATCTCATGGAGTGGCTGCCCCCACTAGCAGACTCCTGACACTGTCTGTCACATAGGTAGCTGGAACACAGCCCCCTAAACCAAGGCAAAGATCGGACCTGACATCTGGAGAGGGAGGGGTACCACCACCACATCCTGGACCCTATCCTCACTCTTTTCATGTTCTCAGCATCCTTGACCTGTGCCACATCAATCTAGGCCCAGCTAACTGGGCTATAGAAGTTTTTGTTTTCCACCTTTTCTTCTAAGGCTTTTGATCATTCTCCTTGCTCACATCAGTTGGCCTCCTGGTCCTCATACAAGAAGTACAAGCACTAAGTGCCTGCCCCTCATCTTCCCTACCCATCTCTCTTCCCAGCAAAGCCCCATGAGGCTACACATACCCCACTACCTGTTAGGTGTAGTGCAAGCAGCCCAGACAAGAATTACTCCTGGCTCCTCATTTTTTTTCAGGAGATCTCTGCAATCACAGTCACTCTTATTACTGGGCCAAAACCCCGCAGCTGCTGCTGCTGGTCTTCCCAGATCAGGATCTCTGAGTCCTTATTTCCCTAAACTGCAAGCTCTCAACCTGCATTCTTCACCATCTGTAGGCTGCTAGGCAAGATAGCAAATACCTCACACATTCAGGTGAAGAAAGTCTTAACTGTTTTTATCTAACCCTGCAGAAGATAGCCCTATCTAAATACCAGTAGTGTCACAGCAGGCCCTTGCCCCATTCACTCAGAGATGCCATCCTTCCAGGCAGCTCTCCATTTCCCAGGACTTACTCACACAACCTTCAGAAACCAAGTAAACCAAAAATCACCCCCCAGGAAGCCTTTAAAATCTGCTGACTAGGACATAAATTCCTGTGACTATTCCTTAACACCTGCAACCTCGTTTTCTCACACAGCTGGGCTGCTGGTTTTCTAGATCGTTGAAGGACCTAGATGCCCTAGTGCAGGCATTTCAATACCGGCTAGCATACACACTGAATCAGGCATGCAGTCCTTAGCACAGCAAAGGGTTGTTGTGGCAACATAAAGCAGTGGCACTGCTGCAGTGTACATTATATATAAGACATCTTTGCCTGGGACCTGGTATTTTATAGAGTGTTGTGATTTGTTATCCCCACCAAGGCAGAGATGCCCAGACCACATCACATTTTCTCTCTCACAACAGCTTAAGAACTCTGGCTTCCCTAAATGTAAATGGAGAGTTTGAGGAAACACAAGCCTTTGATGTGTGTGGGGAGATGTAATGCATTTAGGCAGAATATTTTAATTATGTGGATTACAACAGGACAGCCTGCTCTTTTTCTTTTTGGCATGCTGAGTCATTTCCACTTGGGCTCTGCAAACATGGACCCATGCACTGAGTTTTTAAGTATTTGGAATAAACTATTAATGCGGTGCTCTAGGTTTCACAAGCCTTAAGCAGAAAAAAAAGAAATCACTCCCTTTGTTCTTTATTTCCCTGTGCTTGTTAGTGCCTTTTTTGGAAGACCAGAGCTAGTTGAATGTCCCAATTTGAGATATGCAGTGCCAAGGGCCAGTATGCTGAAACTATCTCACCCAGTTCCCAGGGACTGACTTCTGAAACGTCTGAGGCTTTCAGCTGCCATCCAGTCTCATTTGTGTACAAAATATGGAGAGATGAGTCAGAGTAATTTCTTGCCCTTTATGAAGAAAACCTGATACCTTGTGCATAGTTGTGGTATTTCTATACACAGTTTACATACTTGTCACCAACCCAGTTTTATTTTTCTTTTGACTCTTTTGATTTTTTTCATACAGTAATTGTTCTGTTGAAGTCTGTAGCTAAATGAGGTGTTTATTCAGCATCTGTGCCTTCTAAATATTTACTAATGAAGATCTTTTTAAAAACTTTTTCCCCAGCCTGTTCACTAGGCAGCGTAACTTTTTCCATTTCTTTGATTGTGAAGCCCCCCTTATTTTTAATTATTCTTCTCTTGGCAGATGAAGGAAAATGTGGCAATATATACCAAGCCTTTCCCCACCTCTCCAGTTAACAAAGATAGCAGTTATAGATCAAAGAGTCCATCAGAACAAACTGCTTCCTATGCAATAAGCCCTCTGTCTCTGGAATAAGCAAGTTTATCTTCATTGTGCATTCCGATAAGATGTTATTATAGTAGTGACTTTAATTACATTTCTCATTATTACATTAGTGTGCAGTAACATAGGGTTTCACTGAATCTAAATGTGTTAGTTTGCAGAATATGGTGCCTTTAAGTCTTGTGGTGGAGGGAAGCAAAACTTCAGAAGCCACAAAACAACAAAAAAAAGTCCATGTTATAGTTGGGCAAATGTCCTCGTGGAAGAAATGAGGAAGTTTTTCTGGAATATGGACTGGAAAGCGGGGCAAGATGAAGAGACATCATAAAAAGGCAATAGTATGTGTACCACTGTACATCCCTATAATGCAAATGTGGTGAGATTCTAGAAAATAAGTAGGTACTTTAAGACTTAAGGAATAAATATTTTCTCATCTGAAGCTCATACAGTGATATGCCTAGAGGTATATTTTAGTGGCACATCTTGAAATGTTGGTCTATTTTCCTCCATAGCAAAACAGCTTCTTCTTCTCCTATTTCTTCCTTTATGGTAAGGCTAAAAGCTGTAAGACTAAGGCGCTATCCCAAAGTATTTCATTTTAGACATTGAGTGGGTTAAAAAAATGTTTGTAGGTATAAAAATATTCTTTAAGGTTTGTACATTTTGGATGTCTAACAAATAGTCACTGAACAGATAACCAGTAAAACAGATTTTCATGTAACTCAGCTTCTCTGATAACTTGATTAAATGTGGGGCCTAGTATTTGGTGCCAGGTGGTTCCCAGGGGAGTGAATTTATCACATGCTTAGTCTTGCAGTCCTTACTCAATAACTGCCTGATCTATAACTTATTGAAAATGGTAGTAGTTCCCAAGAACTGCAGTCACCTTTAAATCAGGGCATAAATTATCGAATGCGATAATTATGAAAGGCACAGACGTCCAAACAGACCATTGCTACTAGTCCCATGAAGTAGTAATAACTTCACGATCTCCAAAACAACTGCTATTAATGTATTTGCAAGGACTAGATTGGAGTGCAATGGTTTTCTTCTTGGAACCCCTAGGCAAAATATTCAGTCAGTACCCAGCTTGTTTTAAAGCAAACACATGGTAAAATCATGCATTGCTTGACCCCTATTGCTTGAAGCAACTGTACATTTATGAGATTCTTTTTACTTCTGCCAGATAGTGAAAATACAGATAAATCTGATCCATATAAATCAAGTTTTTAATTAAAATACATTGAGTTTTCTAATACAAATGGCATTTTCCCTTCTACTCACTGCATCCTTCTTTAATGCCAACACTGAACAAATAAGCTGTGCTTATCAGCACAATGTTCTTGTCTATCAGACATCATTGAGGGTTTTTTTCCCCCCTCATTATATTTTGAGTTTTAAATAGTCTACTTTATGAAGATGTCTTTCCCCCCTCCCCTGGAAGACATATATACTGTCTTTGTTTAAACCATGGGAGTGTTTTAACATAAAACATTATTAAGGAGATGTTTGCCATCAACATTAATTGTGAACATCTTTTCATGTTTTCATCTGGAGAAGGAAGGCTGAGGACACAATTTAGTGAAGAGAGTTTCAAAAACCATGCCAAGATGGGCTTTCTTGGAGACATTTGTTAATGACCTTGTAAGTCCATGAAAAATAAAAAGCGGGGGGGGTGGGGTGGGGGGGGTGGGGGGGGGGGTGGAGGCAGGGGTGCAGGGCGGGGAGTTACTGGCCTGTTGTGACCATTAATTTCCCTTTCTACAGCAATTGTATGAAGAAACCACTTAGTACATGAGGATACAAATAACCATGCCATCTAAATAAAAACAACATACAAGGGCTTTTTAGGGATTACTGCTGCACTGTGGCTGGTTTATGAAGATAAAACATGGTAAGAACAATTAAGCTGTTCACAGGTGACTAACTTAACACTTCCACACGCCCATCCCTTAACATTATAAAGACAAAAGTATTTTGTTTCTATTTTGTCCCAAACTTCTGTGGGTGGAACTGTTTAGGATCAGTTTCAAATGGAAGAAGGCCCACAAGAACTGAAATTAGCATGTTAAGATGACTACACTCTTAATACTTCAAAAACATGCTGATCTTCTTCATACATATATATATATAATGGCCAAGTGAAAAAAATATCTCTACAGACCCACTTTTAAAGGTACTTTCAGAAAAGGAGGAAAGGTATCCTGTCAGGTCAATAATTTCTTGTGAAAAGTTCTGCTCACAAAGGATCGGTTCCCTAAATACTTTATTCAGAAAAATTTCAGCATCTAACATGAAAGTAATATGTGTCAGTCTCAGTTTCGACTGGTAAAGAAACCTGTCAGTAAATTAAAGAGATTGCTTCAGTGCAAGGTATCATGACTTGATCGCATTTGTGTGACCAGGAGATAGTTCAGACAGACAGACATGTTCTTGGTCATTTAAAAAAAACCCAAACAATCTGGTCTCACAAAGCTCTCTAATAGCTTTTAGTTAAAAGCTTAATCAGCTGAAAAGCAAGAAAAAGCAAAAAAAAATAGAAAAGGCAATAATAATCAGGAACTGCTTAAAACATTCTAGGAGATGCTTTTGAAACCACACCTAACTGAGAACGGGGGCTATTCTGGTTAACAGAGAACAGACAGACTCAGAAGGGATCTGAATGCAAATACAGCCTATAAAACACAGGGGGGGGAAAAAGAAATAGTCATTTTAGAAAAAAAGTAATAATGGAAACAAAAGGAGCAGAAATACATGGCTAGCAGAATTAACAGTAAGAATAGAGTTAAGCATCCCAGGAATTAAAGTAATTCAAACAATTATTTGTATCAGTACCAGGTGAAAATGATAGAACTGTGAATAATAAAGACTTCAAAAAGTATCTGGAATAACAAGTTAATTGATACATTACTTGTGCGGCAAGGTAATAACATATTTTCTATTTTAACGATAACTGAAGATGATGTTAAAAAGCAAATCCTAACTTTTTTGTTAAAAACTGATTTTGAAATCATCAGGTCCTGACACTTTGCTCTCAAGAACTGTAAATATGAGCACTGAGGAGCTCTCTGACTGATGCACACTGCTTCAACAGATTCTGGAAGGCTAGGAACATTAAGGTGGAAGACAGCTAATATTACGCCAGCATTTTTAGACATATATGGAACAGGTGGATTAATTAGAGGTCTTTCAGAGCTAAAACAAATTGCAGGTAAAGCAGTGGAACAGTTTACACAGGTCATAGTTGCTAAAGAATTAAAGGAGGACAATGTAAGTATCACCAGTGAACAAAAGTATCTGGTGAAATTAAAATCGAATTAAAAGTTTAGCTGGTAAAGGAAATGGGTTTGATATTACAGACTTTTCAGAGGTATTCAGCTTCACGCTACCTGACATTTTAATTAGGAAATTAATGTAAGCTGTATTGAATTTGTATTATTCTAAATTGATTAAAAACTAACTAGATCCTAGGTCTGAAAATGTCACCACAAATGGGGAAAATTTTATCAACTTGATGGGCTTTTAATGAGGGCTCAAAGAGATCATGTCTTGACCGTACAGTATTTAACTATGATTTTACAATGACACAGAACAAACGATGGAGGTGTTACTGAGAACTTTGCCAATCTCACAAATTATGGCATTGTTGAAAAGAGGAGAAAAAATCAAGGAAATTATGTAGTTAGATTGTCAACAGGACAGGTGAGGACCTCAATGTCACTCCATTTCCCCCTATTTGCAAGAAAGAACTAGCTGTTCTGACAGATTTTTGCCTAATCTGCTCTTCAGGGGGAGTTCCCCCCACACCCGTAAGGAAGCTATTGCAGTACTTGCTTGTAAGCCTGATGCGAAAAACTCGCATGTTCCTGCACGCTCACAGTAAGGTGACATGCGGGAGTGAAGAACGTTTTCAGTCCAAGGTATGAGATGGGAAGTCTAACGTGGAATCTAAAGAGATCTTGGGCATCATCTCAGCAAGAGCCAAAATTTTATTAAAATGCTACTGTGATCTTTATAGTTGAACTTAAGTCATAATAAACAAGGCTAACAAAGTTGGCTGAGCTCTGTGTATGTCCCCTGATGTCTGGTCGAGCTGGAGAACCTTGGGCTCTTGATGTCCACAATTCAAAAAGGCATTGAGAATTTAGAGAGTGCTCAAAGGAGACCCCAGTGACTCTTAAGATGATTTAATCACCTGATACTTAAGGGCCATTCTCATGTCTATGAAGGAAGAGGTAGCATAAGTACAGACTGTGAGCTTTCAGCCTTGTGTATAAAGATACAAGATCAAATTGCTAGAAAAATTCAGAGCGAACAAAGCCATTTTTCTTACAGCAAGGATAAGCCTGAACATGGAACAACTTAGCAAGGCTTGTAATGGATTTTCCATCACTAAAGATTTCAAAATCTATTTTTCCAGAAGATTTGCTCTAGCTCAACCATAGCTGTTGGCTTTGATGCCAAAGTTCAGGGAAATCCTGAGACCTGTGGGTATGTGTGAAGTCAGAGGACAGTGGTTCATTCTTACTGTTTATGAATCTTTTCATACTGTTTCTCTTCATTCAAGCAAATCCCCAACAACAAGAAAACTTTTCAGGTTGGTAAAATAAAGAGTGGGGTTGTATAAAATGGCTGACAGTTCATCTGATTCTTCCCAACATTAGGTGTGAAGTTCAGAAGGTGAAGTGAAGGCAGGGGATTACAGCGGTTCTTGAACTAATGCCAGCTGAGACTGAGGCACATAAATATTTCAGCCAGGGCAAGCAAAGAGCAGGCAAGTGATTTATTACACATTTCAGCCAGTGCTGCCTAAAAAGAATGGAAACAGAATTCTTCTAGACTTTACCTTTGAAGGTTTACTAAGTCATCAACATCGTTACACAAAAGGAACAAGAAATGCAAAAGTAGGTTGTCTCTGTCCTTCTTCCTCCAACCAAAAGTAGGTTGTCCTTCTGCTTCCACAGTTTTGAGGAGGAAGCAATAGACTGTCAGCTGGAAGATCTTGTACCTCAAACTAATCTCAGCTAGTCTTGGCTCAATCCACATCTCTTGAAATAGAAAGACATCCCAACAGCCATATTGTTCTAAGCATCTGTAGCAGAGAGCAAACTCAGAACAAACAATGAGACAGGTAGCTGGATCTCAGTGCATTAAAAACTTCAGTGGATTAAAGGCAAGTCTTTGTGTGTGGATCAAAGAAAAGGAAAAAACCAAGGGAGTTTGAGTATAATAAGATGATGACAAATTTCACTGGAATTACTGAAAATTTATGTTCTTGTAGCTCAGAGCAGAATTTGCATGAAAAATCTTTAATCACAAATAATATGACTTCATTCTTGTGCAGCTGCTTCAGCAGGTACTTACATACACACAATAACAAAAATCTTTAGCTCAATTACAGTGACGAGTAGAAAATTATAATTTCCAATTCTAAAAACTGTAGTAACCTGGCCAGTTCAAATGTTTTCCTAAGTCCTTTTTGGTTGGTAATTGAAAGTTACCAAGAATGTTTTAAGTTCATTTGTCCATATCACAGTGCGCTCATTCACTTCTTAACACCTCTTTCAACTCTGGATGAAAAGTGCCATGAAGCTAAATGATAAATTTTAGCTCTTACTCATTGTCTGACTGAAAAGGGATTGAATCCACATTCAGGTGGCAGTACACGAAGCTACTCATCCTGTTCACCTCTGTGTCTCCTATAATTTCTGAACTATTGCTTTACGGTCTTCTCAGGTGCTCCTTGTTAACATGTCCATGCTACTGCTGATTCCCTGTTTTCCTTCTCTCCTTTTAGGCATGCATCTCCAAACCTGCCTGCCTACCTCCTTCTTCTGCCTTTCTGAATTTATAGCTTCACTTTTAGAGTCTGAAGCGAAGAATAGTGAGATGAGCAATTCTAATGCCTTTGCTGTGACAGAACAGAGAGCCCAGCTGCCCAGCACAGCCCCTGCAATGCTGCATTTACCAGCATATTGCACAAGATTGCAGCTGCTTTTTCCACCTGTTTTTCTTCTGACAATTAGCATCTTAAGTCACAAACATGCAGGAAATTGATGTGAGTAGCATGAAACATGTTTGTATGGAGCAAATGTTTTATCCTGCTTGTGCTGGAAAAGATGTGTGACAGAAGGCTCCCTGATGGTTCAAGTGTTTATTGTTAAATCTGAGACAGATGTGTCCAAACTGTTCTGACCTTAGTTAGGAGATACCCAGACCACCTGTGAATAAGCAGCAGGGTAAACTGAGCAAGCTCCAAGCTTCTAGGCAGCACAAGCAATGTCAGGTGTAGCCACACCCAAGGGTGAGGGGTTGGGACTGGCCCGGTCCTACACCCAGTCCTACCCTGAGAAGGGGAGCAAAAGGCATGGAGTTAGGCATCCTGGTAGGGTTTGGACTCCTTGTTCATGCACCCACTGAGAGAGTGAGATGGTGTGGTGGTGTGCTTCCCGCTCCCCACCCCCCAAACTTTTGTTTCCGTGACAATGCTCAAGTGATAACCACCTGTGGTGGTTGTGATGGGTGTATCTGGGTCGTGATGGCTGTATCTGACTCAAGGTGAATTCAGGGGAGACAGATAAAGACACAATAGCCAGGGACTGCTGTGAACAATGTGCCCACTTAAAGGTGCTGGTCAAGGTCCTACTCAAGCTAAGCATGGAAGAACCTAACTTCTGTAGTCGATACTCCCATATGACCGAGTCGATTATCTTACTCCATAAATAGTGGACAGCCCAGAGCCAGTCGAGCCCTCCTGCATGGCAGCGGGCTGCACTCCGGGATCTCCCCTTGAGTAGGGATGCCTCTCAAGGATACACCTTGAGGCTGAGAGATTCCTTGCTGCAACAGATTCTTGGTAAGTGATTAATAGCATGCTAAACTGAAATCTTAGCTAACTGGTATAAAGTATTGATTGTGCACATATAATCCTTTAGAAATAAACCATTGACCAAGTCCAAGACTAAGTCTGGATCTAGCCACACCTAAACTCCCCTCTGAGAAGTTTAGAGCACAAGGGGGTCCTTTCTGAACCTCAATGACTCAATGGGAGGGTCTCCCTGACAGTTTTGTCTGAGCCTGTCCTTGGTGCAATAAAGAATTAAGTGTACCTTGCCATCGAATCTTGCTAAACTACTGTTGCATTTGCTATCAAACTTTGTTAAAGCTCTGTTTTATACCAATAAACATCTTGCTACTTCTCTGAGTGAAGTGTGTCACTCAATCTGCGACAGATGGTGATTGCTGCTGCTTCAACAGTCAGCTTCTCCTTCTCCACAATGCTGCCCTGCACGTCTGA
This sequence comes from Falco punctatus, assembly GCF_963210335.1. NCBI lineage: Eukaryota > Metazoa > Chordata > Aves > Falconiformes > Falconidae > Falco > Falco punctatus. Next base: position 27,285,768 of record NC_137581.1, on the reverse strand, counting down.
CTCCACACTGCCATACAGGAACAGCCCTTGCTTTCCAGGGCTCTGGCACAGGCAAAGCGGGCAGCAGAACCACAGCTATGTTGCTGTTCCCAAGAATCTGCTGCCAGAGGCGAGTGCCTGCTGTGTCTTTGCCTAGAGAAAGCCCATGAGGAAAATGTAACTCACACAGCAAATCCATGATACTGTGGCTAGAAGTCTTCTAGTGCCAGTCCCAGCACACTTGGAGCCGTTCGAGGTATCTCCATCACGCAGCATACGACCCTGCTCTTGTAACAGCTATTTCTTGTTCAGTGGTGGACAGTGCCAGTATTTCACTGGAGCCCTGGAGCAGTACATACAGTCGATATATTTACAGCTCTTAGGAACTTGCAGTTCCCTCCAAGTGGAAAATTCATGTTATTCTATGTGTTTCACACAGTTTCAGCGCTAAAAGAAATTAGAACCCTTCCTTCCCTTTTACAGCTACGTCCAGTCTTTACTATTTTCTACATATCCTTTTACTGATGATTTTCTTTACAGAGCTATCCAGCATAAAAAGACAAAATACAGACCAAAAAAAAGGAATACTCTCAGATCAGGGTTTGGTTTCTAAGTACAGAAGGTTGGTTGGTGTTTTACAGGATGGGATTTGAGCAGGAAAGTTACACCATGTGCAGGCTAAGGGAGGGTGTCTGCACTTATAAGGGGGAGGATGGGAAATGAGGCACTCGAGTGGGATAACGGCAAATGAGAAATGGAATCAGCAGAGCCCAGGCGGTGCAGAGGAGTGACAGGTGATGAGTCACTCCAGCAGGAGGAGGGGGCAGTGGAGCCTTTCAAGGAGGACACAGGCTTTGGAAGCCACTCGGACAAGGATTTGGACTCAGGGATGGGTCTGAAAGCATGTCTAGTGAGAGGGGAAAGGAGAGCCCTACTCCTGAGAAGATACAGAGTTCAATAGGTTTAGCAGGTCACAGGTAACATCAGCAGATAGTCAACCATTGTAATAAAACGGCTACACGCATGTGCCTCATGATCTGAAATACAACTGTATGCAAAAAAACTCTTCCCAGCTGTACAGTCTGCAGTATAACAAACTCTAGTAATATATAGAGCCATGTGATCTCTTTTAGCTAGGCTTTTTTCAAAACGGTGCAGTTAAAATTGGCACCACAAAATATGAATGCAATTCAGTCACGTCACAAATAGTCTATGCCTATTTAACTTGCAGCTACTATCAAAGTAAAGATTTGGGAACTGCCTATTAAATCTATGCAGTGGCTCTGTTGCTATCCCCCACTCGCTAGGATATCTCCAGTAGCAGAACTGACATTTTAATTCACCCTGCTAACGAAGATGGGCTGGAGATAGCACATGTGCACCGAAAAAGTGAGACTATACACCCACCTTGTCCTGCCACGTCTTTGTTGGCTGCAGCAACTGTGAGCAGAGGCACGAGAAAATGGAGGTTTCAACACCTGAAAGAGTTGCAGTGGGACACAGCAGAACGTGGTATAAGATCCCTCAAATTCATAATCAAGAGCCATGCTTCGGTGAGTTACACACCATGCCACAGCCTAGCCACGCTAACTATCCACATGTATAGCATTTGCAGTGAAAATCCTAAGTGCGTAAGTTAAAACTAAACAGCATTATGAATATAAAATCTCAAGTCATGCTGAGTTAGAATGTATGATTAGCATTTTATTAGTGTTTACAGCGATTTATAAATAACAGCATGTCTTCTGCCACTTGTCTGTTGAGGAGTTTCCTATATGGTAAGGGACACAGTAAAGTGGGGAAGCCGCTGATATTTTTAAGACATTTTGGGCCAAAGTGAGGAACAGAGGTACTTGAGGCATTACATTGTATATCCCTATTCCACCACAACCCTGGCACACGCATATGCCCCGATACATTTGCGCCATGTAACTATAATTCCATTGTGGCTTTTTGATGTATACTCAAACAATGTTAGCTTTTCTGTCATGTTTTACAATGTAAAAAATTTTGGTGAAAATGTCAGCAGGATGGTATCTTTAATCATATTTATTGATTGACCTCAAAAGGCTCAGTGGGATTTAACTGGAGCCCCTCAACGCAACCAGGGTCAAGTTCAGCCAGTACCTATTCCTAGCGCTGTCTAGAGCCCCAGTTTCACCCAACCTTTCATTTCTTGTGCCCTTGAAGCCACTTGACTTCCCTGATATTTCTCTTTCAGCCCCTCCTTATTACAGCTAATGCAATATGTTCCGCAGCTAGAAATAGTTACTCATAGGTAATATGAGGGTTTAACAGGTAATACCTAGAGCCGTAAATGCATCTGCTCACTGGTTACAGCTGCAGTTTGCTGTTCTCTGACCAGTCCCATGAACTGAGGGGACCATTCAAAAACCCTGTGCAAGTATTGCTAATCCTGTTTACAAATGATTTGTTTTGGTTTGTTTTTTGGTTTTGCATTGCAGTTAAAAGCTAAGTGGAGGTCCTACCAGCCCAGCTCATGAAATTGCCAGGAAGATCTTAAGGACAGCAAATTCAAGATGCGGACTCTGCAGCCAGTGGGAGCCCAGCTGGCTGCCATGGCCCAAATACCAGACGAAGGGGGTTTCTGTCAGACACCCCAGGCAGGTGACAGCTCTGGTGTGGGGTCCAGGCAGAGAAAGCCGAGCGTAACGCCCGGGGAGAGCAGGTGGCCGCAGCACAGCGCGGTGTAGGAAGGCGCAGCTGTACCCCACATCTCTCTGCCGTTGTCCAGCCGCCCCAGAGAGATATCTTCCCAGTCTCTGCCCATAGCCGGAGTTTGTCCCCTGTGCCCAAAAGCCTGGTCAGCATCGCCCCGGGTGGTGCAGGACGGAGGTGAAGTGGCCCCACACCCCGCTTGGCCACTGCGGCCATCACTCGTGTGAGGGGCCACAGGCGAAGGGCGGGCTGCGGTGGCACCGGGCAGAGCCTCTGCCCCAGGGCGGCCCCGGCGGCCACATACAAAAGCCTCGACGACCCCCCGCAGCCCCAGGCCCGGCTTCTCCCTCCAGCCTCTCCTCGGGCCCTGGGCCGCGCCGGGCAGGGCAGGGCGCGATCGAGGCGCCCCCTCTACAGGGAGCCGCGGGGCGGGGAAATGGCAGCGCCCGAGGCGGCGGCCCTCCCGCGGGGCGCCGGGCGGGGGGCGAGCGGGGCGGGGGGCGAGGCGGCTGTGAGGCGGCGGGGTGCGCGGGTGGGTTCTGTGTGGGGGGGTGCGTGTCCGTGCCGCGGGGTGCCCGCTGCGGAGGGGGTGCCCGCTGCGGAGGGGGTGCCGCGCCCCCGCGCTGGCGGGGCTGCAGGGCGGGGGGCGCCGGAGGTGAGCGCCCTGCCCGCCTGCGTGTGTGCGTGTGTGCGAGCGCGGGGCGGGCGGGGGGGCAGGGGCGGGCCAGCGGCGGCGGCGCTGCTGGCCGCGGTCCAGCCCGGCGCACTAATACAGCCTGGCGGCTCCCGCCTGACTGACGCCGGCCGGGGCTGCTGCTGCCGCTGCCGCTGCGCCCTGGCCCCGCCGCCGCCGCGCAGCTGCAGCCCCGCTCCCGCCCGCGGCGCGCCGAGACCCCAGCCCGCGCCCGGTGGCAGGTAAGAGCCGGGGCTCCCGGCCGCGTCCCGGGAAGGGCGAGGCGGGGGGGTACGGGATACGACGGCGGCGGGGACCGTGGGGACGGGGACAGTCCCGTCGCCCCAAACTTCCCGCCGGCGCTGCTCCGCATCCTTCGCCGTGCAGTGCCGTGCCGTGCCGTGCCGTGCCGTGCCGTGTCCCGGGGCAGCGGCGGGCCGCAGCATCCCTCCGTGCGCCCGGCGGGGCAGCCGCGGCGGCGCCCTGGGCCGGTGTCCCCGCGGCCGGCGGCCCCGCTGCGCCGGGGCGGTGTGCGGGGGGGCTGGGGCTGGGGCTGGGGCTGGGGCAGCAGCGAGATGAGACAAGCCGACGCCAGGACTGCAAGCGAAAGGAGGAGCGGGGGGGAAAAAACAATTTTATGGATGGCGAAACGCTGACAAGTCTTCCCGCTGTTAGGATTTCTTTCCTCGTTCGAGTAGGAGAGAAAAAAAAAAAAAAAAGAAAACACCGCAAAAAAATACAAAAACAAACCCAAACCCCCACATGACACGTTTGGAAATGCTTTTCCTTTCAGAGGTTATTTTCTGTTCAAGAAATCCCGCTCCTGGACACGCTCCCAAGCCAAACGGAGCAGAATTGCTGGGATTTGGGTTTGTATTCCAGCTACAAACGGGGGCTCTCTTTTTTTTGGCTCCGAAGTTAAAACGTTACATGTTAGCAAGCAGCCAACATTTCCAAAACCAATAGCCCTCGGTATGGCAAATTATGAATTATTGTAATTTTATCTCCGCGCCTGGGCAGCTCTAAGTGGAGGGAATTCAAAGTTCGGCTCATTTGTAACAATTTGGATATTGTGCTGTAACTTTGTGTTTTCCTGCTTTGATTTTACGGGTAAATTTATTTGATTTATTTCATTCAAAGGCAGGTTTGCTTTAAAAGAGGCATTGGTGGGAGTAAAAATAAATGACACATGCATGTGGACGCACGCGCGTGCTGTTAATTACTTGCGTTTTATAAATTGGTTGCAAAAATTTTTGAGCCCAGAGTGGTCAACTTTTAAGTGAGTGAGCTCTCCCTTGGCTGAAGTGGGAAATGATGTGCATGGCTCGGGAACGTATTGAAGTTTGCCGTGGTTTGGGAAGGACACTGCAGATGTCACAAGTTTCAGGACTTGTATCTCCCGTGTGTGGAAATGTACATCTTTATACCCGCATGTATTTGTGCAGTGGGAGTAACCTTCTCATCTTCAGGAGTATAAGCTGAAGAAAGCACTGCAAAATTCTTCCCCTCAGCAATGGTAGGACAAATGTCATCACTCAAACAAACCTCATCTGTTTTAATCCAGCCAGACAACTCCCTTCTTTCAGATTTGATAAGTACCAGTGTCTGGCTGGTTCATGTTTGCTTCCTGTTAGATTTTAAAGCAGAGGCTGGGGATGTTTGTGGTTGGATTGTTTTTTATTTTTTTTTTTCTTTTTTTTTTTTTTTTTTTTTTAATATGGAGTTAATTTGACATAGTAGCTAAAATAAACATGCCCAAAAATACATTTGAAGTGAGTTGTATCAAGAAGGATATCTTGTGTTGTATTTACTGAGTTTGGCATTACTTCCCATTCTTGTCTGTCCTTTGTGATGGTGTTAAAAACATTTTCTTCTTCACTTTGTTAACTCATACGTAAGCTGATAAACAGTAATTCTGCAAAAATGACTGGAATAATGGTCAAGTGTATTTAATCATGAATCCTTATGATAATCAGGATTTGTAAATAGATATGAGTTGGACATAGAAGCTTTTATTTACGTACAGCAACTGAAACAAATGCACGCAGAGCTGTCAATGGCACAACTTTGTGAAGAAGTTGAGTATTAATATTTTATTAACACACTTGCCTGAGGCTAAGAGGCATGCACACACGTGCCAAATATCTGCAGAAGGTGGGGACCTGTGTAGAGGAACTCAGTAGCACCTCAGGTTTGGAAGCTGCTTTCACAGAAAATGGTAGCAGTGCCCCATATTGTCTCCGGTGGGTACAAGATGAGGCCTAGCTCACTAAAACAGGAGTGTGGAAGTGTTGGTATAATGTATCATATAACATCTGGACAGTTAATCCTCCTTTTTCTCCTTTTATTCTTTTACAGACTTTCTGCATTTCGCATTTGAATCCTTAGTATCTGCTGTTATCAACGCGGGAGATAGTGTGTCATGTAATCCTCTTCCCTGAATGCTAAAGTGCTGTAATTTTGATGGCCAGGCTAATCTGTCTCTATAAAGTTTTATTTTTCCATTGTTAAATTCGAAGGACAATGACTGCTAATTACAAGTGACCTCTAACCAAAACACTAGCTAGAGTTTATCACCAGTGCTGATACTGGCTAACAGTAATTCCAGCATCAGCAGTACTAGCACCCCATTTCAAAGAAATTTAACAGAGTAAGGGGAGCCAGAAGGGAAAAAATACGTATGCTCTGGGTAATTTGTCTGCTCCAAAAATATAGGGAAAGTGTACGGAGGTTCCATTTGCTGTGCAATATACCCCTTACAAATACAAATTACAGGGATGGGGGAAGAAAGAAAAAAAAAATCATAAATTTTTGAACTGAACAGCATGTTCTGGTAGATCTCCTGGTTTCCTGCTGCAGGCAGGTATAAAGAATCATTAGTGCTATTGTACGTCAACAACAAAAAGGGTTATAACAATGACAATTTGAGAGAATCATTGCTGTCCTATTCCTGTCTTAGAGAGTATTTGTTGTAAGGAAGCATTAGACTCTGAATACAGTATAATAAAATTAATTTTTAAAAATATCCCAAATTATTTCCCATCTTATACTTTGTCTGTAATGTTTGAATGGTTAATACTGTGGGAATTTTACAGATGAAGAGGTGAATTAAAGAGTCTAGGGCCCTGTGTTTTTATTATAGCAACTGAAAACCTCGCTGTGCTTTTGCAGATGAGTGTATCTAATAGACTGCGGGATCAGAGCCCAGACTGAGATCCTGACTAATACATGTATGCATGTATTAAATCGAAGCAGGTGAAACATTATCTGCTCAAGTTTTGCACGGATACCTGTGATTTTTAGACAGATTGGTCTTCAGGACCACTTGCTGGTTTCTGCAAGAGCTGTTGCAACATCTTAGATGTAAGGTTGAGCAGTTTGCTTTGAGCTTCAGCCCCTCTGGACAAGGGCACAGCAAGGACACGATGGAGGTGGACGTGGAGTGGAGTCGATTTCCCAGTTTATGCTGTCACCCCTACATAAAAACACAGAACAGAAGACAAAAATCTGGTAATTGATCTCTGTTTTTCTGAGACAGCATTAAGATCAACGTGGATTTCTGACTGGGAGGAGAAATGTCTTATCTTTCCCACATCCTTCTCTCTAGAACTTGTTTCCTTCCTACTCTTTTTCTTTGTCAGTAGCATCACCATCCTCCCCTCTGCCAGACTTAGCATCATCTTTGCCTCTTCTGTTTCCTCACAGGTCTTGGTACTCCAAGATATCTCCTGACACTTTTTCTTCATGTTACTTCTTACATTCCTCCTTCCTTTTCGTTTGCAGCTGCCAAAGCATTAGTCCACATTGTGGCAACCTTCCAGCTTGATACTGCAACCTTCCGTTTCCCAACAAGCTCTTTTCTCCCACCTACGTTCTGTTCCCAGTCAGCATGACCCCTGCCAAAATCCTGCGTCTTTTGCTTTTCTTTCTGAAACGTCTCCATGCAGACTCCAGTTCTGGAGTCTCTCTATACACCTGGTCTTTGTTTAGGCTTTGAAAACATTCCCCACTTCCAGAGTTCCCCAGAACTATTGGCCTCAGACTCGCCATCCACTGAAAGAGAGAAATGAGAAGGAAAGAAAATTAACAGACCCTTGGGTCATTACAGTTTGTTCTGCTTCAGGCTTTCTTTTACCCTCATTACCTGGCTACAATAGGAGCCAGATTGGCCATTTCTTGATAACAGTTATTTTGTGTTTGTTCGGTCTGGTGGTGTACTCGGTCGTGCAGCCATGCTGTGAAGAACAGCAGGCAGGGAGCTGGCGGTGATGGTACCCTTTCCAGAAAGTGGTGTCTGCTAATAGCAAAGCTCTGTGTAATGAAGAATCCTTTATAGCACAAATAACCCTGCTGCTGAGGTCAATACATTTCAACAATACTTATTCTTTTTTGGGGTGTGCTTTCTTGCCATGCCCTTCCTTAACAAAAAGTCCTTTTTTTTTTTTTTTTTCTTTTAAACGTTCCTGTGCAGTGTTCCTCATTAGGAGAGATCACAGTGATTAATAAAGCTGTCCTTGTCTGGTACCTGTATGACAGATGCAGAAATCAAGGCACCTGAGGGAAAACCATTTACCCAGAGACCTGTGGCAGGGTGCGATCCCACATGTTCCCCAATAGGCACGGAACTGACCGGAGGCACAAACAGTTCATGTGGCTTTTCAAGATTCCCTTATGGTTGCTTGCTGGCCTGGCCTATTCAAACCTACTTGTCTCTGTCAAATTACACCGGCCCGGCTGCCAACGTGCAGTTTCTTACCCTGCAGCACATATGAGGTAGCTAATTTATCTCTCATCAACAGATCTTGAATTACTTCACGCAGGGCATGAGGCCTCCAGAGGGACATCTGGAGTAGAGAAAAAACTGAAATTCATTCCTGTGCAAGGCAGCAGCCCACGGCTCCCACCTGCCCTGCCACATGCCCTGCAGGACTGGTGCTGGGACTGAGGCTTCTTGGTGGTGACCTGCTTGGGACTCTTGGGCTGGAGGGGCTGCGTGGGGCAGAGCTGAATGCTAGGAGGAGAGAGGAAAGGGAGAAACAGCCCTGGAGACATGGGGCATGCTCAGAGTCCTGGGGTGGGATTGCAGGAGAGGGAGATGTTTCTTTTAAAGTCTCACGACCCTATTTCTGCCTTTTGCTCAGTGTTTTCTGAAGCTAGTTGTTAGCATGGCATGTCATCTTACATGCTAAAGGGAATCCAGCCCTCTTTTTATACTCACAGGCTCAAATGTAGGCATATGAAGCCTGTTTAATTTCATAAGTAAGTGATTTGGTTTATAGAGAAGCCAAGCACCCACATCTTCAGCTGAAGTCACTGGGGATGGCCAGATGTCTCCTCCTTTCCCCCCACAGGAGGGAACTAGATACACAAGTTCTTGCTCCTTTTGTTCTTAGTCATGTTGTTGTGAAATAACTTTTAATGAGAGTCCAAGCATATCCAGATATTTTTCATGGAAAATGCCTCAGTGCTATTGCTTGGAAGCATTGGCCTCTTGTCCAAGGCAATCCCTGCCACTGAATCAGATCTTTACATGGATAAAACACACTTAATAATAGTTCTTACCTGTCCTCCAGTCTGATATTTTGCAGTTCTCTGAGATGTAGACCCTGTGGATGCTCCACCCATCCTCCCCCCTTCAGGGTTTCACAAGCCACTGAGGGCTCAATTAGCACAGATTACTGCGGATGTTCATGCAGGAGAACCTATATGTCAATCTTATTGCATTAGCAATTTCCCACAGTGATGCACAATGAAAGCCTTTTAGGAAAAACAGATTTGAATGTGATATGGTTTGAACACAATGAAATGCTAATGTGATTCCATGGAAAGCTGCTAACATGATGTATATGGAAAGCCTTTTGTGTGTGAAATGTATCCCCCCTGTATGCGCTTGGCCAGAGTTCTCACCTGGGAGGAAGGAGAGGTGGCCAGCAGTACTGCTGCTCCCTCTCCAGGCCTGCTGTCAGTCAGAGAGGAAGCACTTACAGAATTTCTTCCTTTTGAGTATTTCATTGATGATCTATACGATCCGTATTTCACTTGCTGAACTGGGTGATGCTACATCTTCTGCAAAAGGTGTCTGTAACTGCAACCAAGTAAATAACCCCTTCAGGCAGAGCTCCCAGATGTCTCACGCTCTCTCTGTCAGGGACCTTGGGTGTCAGGCAGGGAGCCTCTGTGCCAGGCTACCGCCAGCAGCATGGCTGGGGGTGCCCTGGCAACATGGGATGTTTAGAGGCAACAAATTCCCCAGATAACTCCTGGTGTCACAGGTTATCTCTGACCTTGTGGCATCAGATACCCAGCACAACTAGGCAGCAGATCTCAAAGGTGTGAGATGTAGTGCTTGCAGGGGGAGAACCAGGCACCTGTTTCTGTTGTGAGGATCAGACCTGGCAGAACTGCTAGTGGGAGCCAGCCTCCCTGTCAGTTCTGTGTATTCCCCCAGGGAATGAAGGTATTCTGCACCGTGCTGAACCTCACCCAGCTGGTCCTCAGGTCTCCTCTTGGGTAGATGGGATGCACTACTGCACAACACAAGAAGAACATTTGCTTTATCCTTTTTCCCCTGTGTGCACTGTCAATGTGCAACCAGAGCTCCAGAAGTGCATTCCTTTCCTACAACTTAAAACACTAAACTTTCAGGATAGGTTCCCATCAGACTTGAGCACCACATCCTTGGTGAAGTAACTGTTCTTTAGTTGTATCCTTATTCACAACATTCTTAATGTCTACCTCTAAGCAAATCCTGTTCCTAAGATGGGTATTTGGGAACGGCTCCAAGAATGCCAGTGAATGATAAATGAGGATTACAGGATCTGATTAGTGTAGATACAAACTTTGGGTCAGCAACGAAGCTGAAATTCTTTTCTAGTCCCCTTCTTCCTTTGTGAAGTGTTTGTTCTGGAGGCACTTGGCTGCATGTTTTGTATTAGAGACGAGTCAGCGTTTATTTTAAAAGCAGGAATTCTATTTTTTGCGTATTTCCAACCATTCCATTTTTAGAAACACCGATGGCTTTGCTACAGTTTCTCTGGGAATGGTGGGTATGTGAGGAATGCAGGACTGACTGTCTATAAAATGGGGATAACCAGAGCCATGAGAAGACATTTTGGCTCCCCAGGGCAGGTTGATGCACCTCCCCATCATGTCCCGCTGCCTCCTGCTATCTCCCACAAATATTTCCTCAGAGCTCCCCCATAGCATGTGTGCTCCTTAGCCTCTGGCTCTGCGGGAGGAAGGCAGCAGAGAGAGGGGGTTTTCCTCAAAGCTCCCAGTCTGAGCCTGAGAGAGGCAGCCACAGGAAGGGATACGGCAGGGACTGGGTGAATGGGTCTTCCTTCTGCCCGCGGGGAGCAGGGCGTGGGGCAGAGAAGAGGATGTGTCCCTGTGGGACTGCATCTCGAAACTTCGGTGTGGCCCAGCTGGGGAACGCAGTGCGGTCCACTCTGTGTAAACATCACAGTCACTGGTTTCCTTTAAAAATTAATATGGAGGAAGGAAGTGCAGTCAAAGAGAGATCATGGTGATAAATTGGTCTGGTTTCATATTTTTGCACAGACTTTGGTCATGGTAATTTTGGGGGGTGCCTTCAAATATTGCGAGAGATTTTCAAAGGTAAAAACTGACGAGTGTCCAGCCTTCTGGTCTGGATTTACCCTGAGCAGCAGGATGCAGGTAGCCCAGAGGCCAAAGCCAGTGCAGCCATGTTAGCCTGGTGGCACACCTGAAGAGAGGGGCTCTTTTGCTTGGTCACGGTAGGGGACGTAGGGTCAGAAGGGCTCATCACAAAGGGTTTTCCTGTCCTTTCTTCCTCCGTAAGGCCAGCACAGTTCTTCCTGAAGCAAGAAAGCTGTGTAATCTGAACTCACAGACCTCCAGCAGCAGTAACTATCCCAACATGTGGCTGTGCAATCCATACGTTCTCCCTTTTTCTTCAAGTGGATGTGAAGGACAGATTGCCCCTATCCTGCTTGCAACACATTTGCACATTGCCGTACTGTTACCACCTCCATGCCCTTCTATTCTCTCCACCTTAAGTCACACTAACGAAGCTTTGTTGAAGCATCTGTGGATGTGCTCACCCAGAGCGGTTCCACCACAGCAATTGGTACATCCCTTCCCAGTCAAGCATCGTGGGCATACCAAAAGCAAGCTGGGTACTTAATTTACTTTTGTGATGGAATTTACACTTCTTAAACACATCTGCAAGTGTTTGGCCTATGGAAATTTATGTGGCTGTGTTAAGGTGTGCACCTTATATATTTGAATCTTCTTTGTATCTTCTTTATATCAAATGAGAATGTGTTATTCCTGTCAAGAGAAGCTGAACAATGGTGAGTAGATGAGGTAGTATTTGAATGATTCCACAAGCTCAGAGAAATTATTTGGATGTCATAGATTTTTAGTCACTGGCATCACATTTTATCCTTATTTTATCCAGGAGGCAGCGAGTTCAGTCCACAGTGTAGATGTGTGGCTAGAGAGGCATGAAGTGCTGTGAGATTTCATCTTTGATATTGATGGCTTCACATAAAGTTCAATGTAGAAGGGCTTTCAGAACAAACTTGAAAAGAAAAACCCAAGAAAATGAGTGTCAGAAGTTTGCATTATTCATTTAAGCTTATAGGAATAAACAATGAGATGTTGCCAGGGCTGTGTGAAACATGGATAAATTTGAGTCTCAAGCCCTTTACCTCCTATCATTGCAGCAGTTTTCAACTGGAGCAGTCCGGGGTCAAACCAGGAAGAAATTTAGTTTCTTAATTAAAAAAAAAAACAAACACAACACCAACCTTCTTTACATCACATTTAATTAAAACCCTGGGTGTCAGGTTCTGTGGTTGTGGAAGAACTCGGTAACATTGTAATGAATTAATTCATTCACTGTACTTTGTTGGGTTCGAAAGCCAGTGGTTTCAGATAGGTTTGTAACAGCACCCTTGTCTGGCGGGTCCCAAGCACAACAAGGAGCCCCAGGGGATCCCAGATGATGTCATGGGTGCCACAAGTAGAACATGAGTCTTTTCAGGTGGTTTACATGCATCAGGAGTAGCATGTGGCCACCGTTGCCCAGCCGTGAGCTGGTTACTGGAGCGGCAGCAGTGATAGCTGTGCAGCTGAGGTGTGCATGCACTTCTACGCTGCTCTTCCACAGTGAGCATGTGTGAAACGTCTCCTGCCCACCTCTGATCTGCTGTGCCTGCAAAACCCTGGTGCCTTGCTCCTTTGATGCCCATGTATTTGTAAACACACTTTTGTTTGTTTATTTTAAAACCCTTTTTCCTGCTAAAGGTGTAGAAGATCCCCATAGCAAGTGGCAGTGATGATGGGACCTGGGAGGTTCTTTGCCAGCCCTGGGTGCACGCTGGCTGCTGCCAGCTGGGCATGTTTGAAACCAAATCAACATGCCAGCTGGGGATGTTTGAAACCAAATCAAGACTTGATTACACTGAGAAAATTTGCATTCTTCTCTCTTTCACAGTAGGCAGAAGTAACCAAATCAGTGCTAGGTAAAAATAACTAACCAAGTGCATGCTCATAGCATTCCTCTTTACGTTGTTGGACCGAAATAATTTTCTTCCTTCCAATCCTGTTGTGATTTAGTCACCAAGCGACAGACTTCCAGCTATAATTGTTTTACTACTCCATTTTCCAGCCGCGTGCATCTCCAAGAACTGCACAGCTTATGTCTAGACGACCCTCTGAGAAGTCTCCCTCTGTGGCTCTGCTTGGCTGTGGCAGTGGCACCGGGGATGATGGTATCGGTCCTTTTGGAGGCTGCTGGCCACACCTGAGGCAGGTGCTCCAAGTGGAGGCAGCATCTTGGAGCTTTATTCTGAGACCAGATGCATATGTACATCCCTGCACACCTGTGCTTACCCACATGTGCACAGATACACTTTTGAGGGAGGCTGGACACTGTGCTTTTACACGGTTGTGTTTTAAGCTGTTTTCATGAGCATCCATGCGGTTTTCCTTTTTGACTTCTGCTTAAAGCTTAGAGTGAAATGTAGCAAGGGCTGGTACAACCAGAAGTGCCTAGCACTGTTCTTGGCCTTGAGGCCAACTGGGATGGAGAGGCTTACTTCCATGCAATGGCAGTCTCACCCTCCAAAACAGGGTGGCTGTATGCAGACTTCTCATTAGGAGTGACCCTGGGTCCCTGCTAACTCTTGAACTGCGCTCAGGAGTTTTTTGGGAGAGTGCTACTGGCACAAACCAAAGCCATTCCAGATACTGTGGTAATAATTTATGCTATAGATGATCAAGTTCCCATGCCCAGAAATGTTCCCCAGCACTAGTGTAGCCAAGCTAAGGTAGGCACCCTTTGTTTAAGAGCATGTGGCTAGTGAACTGGGCTGAAGCATTTCCAGCCCCATCTTCTCCTGCAGACCACAGGAATGAAAGGGTGGTTCCATGCTCACGTGCCATACGTCTTCTGCATCTTCCCTACAGCAGGCTTCAGACCTTAGGCTAAATTGGGCGATGGAATAAAGATTCAGAGCATGGAAGATTGACCGTGTTTGATGTTGACCAGTCACTTACCTGACAGATAGCCAAAGTCTTCCTTGTAGTCCCAGAGGAGGGAATGGTATTAGGGATGTACCCCGAATGATGCCTGACTCATACTAATGACAGCACATCACACTGTCACTGAGGAAGACAGAGGTGACCAGACCAGAACTTCCATCATGGTACAGCCCAGGGCTTGATACGTGTGGTGGGAATATGGATCAAAACTGTAACACTTCCCTCCCCACCCTGCCACTCTAAAGTGATGAGCGTCGAGAAACATGATGGATCATCAGCACAGAAAATACATCAAACATCATTTTGAAACGTTTCAATGTTGGAAGTTTCCAGTTGGGTAGGCAAGTTGCATGTTACAAAAGGCATACAGCTTAAGCAACTGCTGTCCTCAAAGACTGTTAAAATTAAATAGTGAATTGTCATCTCTGTCATTACAGCCCTGGAGCAGAGGGCTGCCTAGGTATTTCATAATGGAGTATCTAAGCCTAGCAACACAAGGCTTGGTCTGCTGAATAGTATGCAGTATTGTGTAATTTAATAACATTAAACTAGGATGTTCTGATAATAATACTATTTGAAAACTGTTTAGTTTATTTAATGCCATTTATATTTGGTATGTCAGTTGAATTTGGGGAAAAAAAGATTGTAGAAGAAACTGGGGGGGGAGCGTGGTAGGAAGTTGTGCAATGTACTTATCTGAGACTACATCACATGGTCTGCAAAGCACTGCTCTTGCTTTTATACACATAGTCTTGGCGACTCTCCCACTAGCAACAATAGTGCTCAGACTCATACTGATGTCACTGTTGAGTTATTTAATTTGACTGAACGAGATTAATGTGTTTATTTAAAACCTTGGTCAAAATGGAAAAGAAAATCTTGGGACAATACTTTTACGTGAACATGTATGTTTTCATATCTGATGATTGTAAAGTTGCATTAACTTATCAGGAGCAGTTGTTTACACACGCTAATGCTCAGGAGACCCCCTCAGATAAGAAGTGTGAGCCATTTTCCCTCTCAGCCTGGAGCAGAGACTTTTACACCACTACTGGTCCTGTAAGCTTTCATCCCAGGCTCTCCTTGCTTCCTCTTGCTGCTTTCAGGGCTGATCCACAGAGATGCTGGCATTGTTTCATTTTCTCGTGTGAGGATGGGTTTTGGTGCTCCAATCCATGACAGCGGTGCCGTGGTGGATCCTCCACAGGTTCTCACCAGAGCAGCGAGGGACAGACACCCCTACTGCATGGGATTCCTAGATGGGGCTGGCGCTGGGCTCTGTAGGCTGAGCCTGCTCCCACAAAGGTTGAAGACTGCCTGTCTAAATTTTATCCCCATTATGTTTTACAAGCAGCTTGAGGGTTTTTTCCTGTGATAAATCCTTCTGAACTTATGTCATTCTCACATGTACCCTCTAAGCATTTGGAATAGACTTCGGTTTTGACTAAGAGGCATTAGTAATTATCCAGTTAAATGCCCCAGGTTATTGGATTTTTAATAATAGAGTGGGGTAAAAAAAATGGAATCTAAAGTTTCTTTTTGTGTGGTGGGACAAGTTTGGGTGGTTCTGTGGAATCGATCATTGATTGCTGAAAATGTCACGAGTGAGGGAATTTCTGCCTGTCCTGTCAAGAGCCTCTCTTGACAGCTGAGGACAACTGGACATGCACATAGATTGATAATGTAGAAATTGCATAAGCCAGAGTTCGATGCTGTGTTGGGTGCCTGAAGCAAGGTATGCCTGCTCTTCCTTCCGAGTTTTGTAGTCCCTCTGCTCATATTTTCATGCCCCTGTTCACTGGTGCTTGGAATATGAATCTCTTGGGGGAATAGCAGATGCTGCTGGGGCTTGTGACATTCCAAAGAGTTGCTTTTGGGCTGTGGGGCCAAGTGCTTCCATCTCCCTAGCTCTGTGGAAGGCTTTTGGGAATTTGAGCCCCTGCCCTCATCATTGTTGCTCTCATGGAGGAAGGGAAAAAGCTCCTTATGTTTACATGTATCTGCATTTCTCAGGGTGCTGGGCATCTTAAAGGGTAACACAGTGGTGCAGCAGAATGGGCAAGAGAACAAAACAGAAGGGCTAGGAGGAAAACAGCTCTAGGCATTAACTGATCCTCAGCAAACACTGCGTGTTGTCTAAGGGGCTCTGATACCCTGGGCCACGTGTGTTTACCCTGCAGCATGCTCCAGAGGTGTGTGGTGCTGAGGGTATCAGACTATGCCAAGGAACAAGTCTTTGGGATTGGCATCCTGTCTCAGTATGTTGGACCTGTGCCTGCACTCAGTGTCCCCAGGTGCCCTTTGAACTCTTACAAAAGCTGTGTCTTTTAGCAAACTGCAGAATAGTATGGTTTGTAAGCTCTGCTGCTCCCAACAACAGGCAGCATCTCTCTGTCTCCTCAGTGGCTGCATATGAGCAGTGCTGACAACTATGCCCAGGCCTTTACTGGTGGGGTCAAGAAGGACCCAAGTACTCCCTCAAGGGTGGAGTAGGGCAGTCATGGGGCTGCTTCTCTCGAGGCATCCATTTGGAAGCTGCCCTTGCCTCCTGCTTTAAGTGCCCTCTGTGTAGTTCAGACCTTAGGACTTGGTATGCACGGGGGAGGGGGGTCCATGAAGTATATTTAAAGCAGTAAATAGCTTGACATACAAGGATTTTTTTTTCAGAGTTCCAGTCAGTGGAAGTATGTCATTTTCAGCTAAAATTAGACTGGCTCCAGCTGCATGAAAAAAAATAAAAATAAATAAAGAAAAAAATAAAAAGAAAAACCCTCAAGAACTAAGCTCTTTCTGTTGCACTTTGTCAGATGTAGCAACTCCTAGCAGAATTAACTCAGGATCCATCCAGCACAAACCGTGTCCAAAAGTCTGTGATTTTCATCCAAAAAACTGTGAATTGTCGGAGAGAGCAAAACAGACTGGCTAGGCAAACAAGGTTTTTCTCTTGCATGTGAGAAAATGTAAATAAGCTTAGAGAAGAGTGATAGATCTTTCAAAGGCACTAAATGAAATCTGGGAGTAGCTGAATTTTAAATAAATTTTGCAGTTAATATTGTACAACTCTTGACAGTAGAATGGGATTGGAAGGGCAAAGAGAGTTGAAATCAGAAAAAAATATTCTACTCATTACTTCCATAAAATTTGATATTGCAGATATAATTTTTTAGAAGATGCTTGAGCTGTACCAACAGCTACCAGCATAAAAAAAAAAAAAAAAAGGTACATTTTCTTATGTAGTAAATATAACCCCAACCCTGCAACAATTTGCCTAGTGCATTAAACCCAAAACACAAATTGAAGTGTCTGGACACTTAATGCTTTCCGAGTGAAATGAGTGTGGAGGGTAGTGGGGAGGAGAGGCTCGAACCCAAAATAAACAGCAAAAAACAAACAGAAAACCATTGAAAATTAAATACACATTTTGAATAATTTCTCTTTCAAAAGATTTTATTGAAGGAACAATGGAAGTAGTGTGTGAAGCCTAACTATGTATTGTGTTGTTATTCCAGGCTTCATCAACAGTTTCTTGATGTTTGGAAAGTTCTGAGACCCACCCACCCTGCTGGCCTACTTGTAACCAGTGCCTAAGACTACAAGAGCGTATGTGTGGAAGAACCTATCCTTGAAGGAAGCATCCATCTCAATATTGTGGCAACTCGGTGCAAGCCTTGCAAGGCAGGAGAGCAATTCGTGCTTCCGTTGACACTTGTGTGTAATCTCTGCTTCTTATGCACTCCAGCACCCCTATCAGTTCCTTGTTCTCCTTCACCAGCCCTGCAGTGAAAAGGCTGCTGGGCTGGAAACAAGGAGATGAAGAGGAAAAGTGGGCAGAAAAAGCTGTTGATTCCTTGGTGAAGAAGTTAAAGAAGAAAAAAGGTGCCATGGAAGAACTGGAAAGGGCTCTGAGCTGCCCAGGTCAGCCGAGTAAATGTGTCACGATCCCACGTTCCTTGGATGGGCGATTGCAGGTGTCGCACCGCAAGGGGCTTCCCCACGTCATATACTGCAGAGTGTGGCGCTGGCCTGATTTACAGTCTCACCATGAGTTGAAACCACTGGAATGTTGTGAGTTCCCATTTGGTTCAAAGCAGAAAGAAGTATGCATTAACCCCTACCATTACCGGCGGGTGGAAACCCCAGGTAACTATATAATCTACAATTGATTCGCATCTCTCTGTTATTAGCTCTCGCACTGTCAGGTCTAGTCTTGGTGAATCCTACCAAGTTGTGCTCTGAAATGTTGAAAAGACAGGCTGCGTTTGACAGAAGGACTCCGGGGTCTTTCCCTGCCCAGTGGCATCACAGCTCCAGCAGCAAGAAGTGAGAAGGGAGTGAGGAGCTCTTCACCCCATGGAGTCTGCGCGGGGTCTGGGTCCCATCGGACCCCCGAGGGTGCCCAGATCCTGTCCAGGGTGCTGAAAGCGACCTTCCCTTCTGGGGACCTGGGTGCTGGCTGCCCTCCGAACCTCCCCTCCCCACGCCCCACAAAGTGCTGCCCATTTGCTTGAAGACTAGGCACCATCCTTGACTTACCACCCTGGCTAGATTTATGTCTCATTGTCTGAAAACCAGCAATTGACTCGTTAATCCACAGGGAAAAAAGCTCTCTCTTCAAAGATTAGAGTTGCAGCAAGATGGCTTATTTTGCTGTGGATATGAAACCAGGTCAGTTGATTCTTCCTAAAATGCCTGCCTTCAGTGGGATTTACTTACCTAAATAGATAGGTTATGTGATATAAAACCCCCAAGTTCCCATAAAACTTTGATTTTTCCCACTGATGATCCTCTTTAGGCTGGACCTCGTCAGCACTGAAAACTTACGACCTCATTGAAGGGTCATTTAATTGGGCTTCGTGTCAATGAAACAGCTGTTAAAAAAATTATAGTGTTCAGTATTGACTTCTATAGAGATCTTAGAAAGCAGAGCTGGCAGAGATCTTGAGCAGTCATCCTGTTCTCCTCTGCCCCTGCTCCCAAATCAAAACAAATTGCCAGGTACATTCCTGACAGATCTTTTTCTAATGAGCTCTAAAAATCCCGTGTGATAGAGGCTCCACAACCTCCCCAGGCAAGTGAATCTATTGCTTTGCTATCCTTACAGTTCAAAATGATTTCTAATGTCTAACCTAGCTCTCCCTTGCTGCCAAAAATCACAGTAATTTAATTTACTAATGGATATGGTTGGTAAGTGTATACTTATTATTCTGTGATTACTCTTTGTCTGGCATGAACTTTACTCTGAGGTGACATTAGGATCAGATAAGTGAACTGTGGGATGTTTCTTTTCACACAGATGAAATAAGGGAAAGACGTTTGTTAACATTTGTTAAACAACAGGGGCTGCTTTCCTGATAGTCCTTCCACTGCAGTGAAGCGGTCATTTTGAAGTTGTATTTGAACTGCTGTAAACATTGTCACAACTAAAATTTTACAGCTGCGGTGAGTGGTGTTTGTTGTCAGCAGTTTTCAGTGGAAAGAGCTGATCTCCTGCCTTGCTAAAATAAACTCTTCAAGAAACCAAGAAAAGATGCTCATAAAATATCCCATTTTGTGTATCTTTCTCTTTGAAGGCTGCAGTCTTTAGTGTCTTCTCGTTTCTTCTCGTGTAACTCCAGTGTATTTAACGGAGTCTCCTCCGCGCTGTCGCTGACAGCACTGCGCAGTGCTGTTTTCAGCCCCAGTCCTCTGATCTGTTCAGTGCCAGCTGACAAATGCTAGCACTGGGATAATCCAGCAGCTGCTAAACGGCTGCCAAAGCCTGTCGTTCTGACCCTGAAACTCAGAAGGTTTCAGCTGTGAACGTGCCTCTGTCGCTTGTCTGTACAGCAGAGCGGCTGCGGCTGCCCTGGTCAGTGAGGCAGGGCCAGGGTGCGGGTCTGAGTACGGTGGAATTGGCGGCGTGCTGCCAGGCACAGCTGTGACCCGTGCAGGCTGACATGGGCTAGCAGTCCTCAGGGTGCAGGGGTTAGCCTCCAGGAGGGACTTTTGGGCACTTTGGACGTGACAACCGTGTTTTGTAGGTGAAAGAGGGCGCAGCTGCCAGGATGCAAGCTGTGCCATGCCAGTTCTCCACAGGACCTGTGAGTTGTTCTTGGGCTGTTGTGCTCACTGCTCTTTTTACCGGGACAGCTTAGAAGCTGAAGCTCACAAGTGAGTCACCTCCCTGGTAAAGATGAGGTGCAGCAAGGAGTATGACCTACTCACGTGTGCTGTGGCAGCAGCAGGAGAGGTAAGTTACACCCCTGCGAGTGGCAGTAATGCAGCCCCAGGCCAGAGGCAGTTAGAAAGCTGCAAGGAGGTGGTGGTGAGGCAAGAGAAGAAAAGAGCACCAGGAGAAAGTGGTAGCAGTGAGATCACCACAGAAAAGGCTGGGAGCAATTGATCTAGGTGCCAATCTGTTTAAACAGTTCTCTCTTAACCACAGGAAACCTTCTCCATCTTGGCTGTTGGTGATCTTAGGCTTTTGTGAGATTCTCTGAGTCTCAACCTCTGGAGCTAAAGAGTCCACCCATGAAATTAGTCAGCAATACATTTTTTTATAACCCACAAGCCAGTATTCTTTTCATGCAAGTGTCCATCCTTTTGGGGCTCACTTCCCATCACTGCAGTCTCTTGCTAAGTCAACTTACTCTGTGACCAGATCCTTTTATTCAGAGTGAATGAGTTGTGTCAAAGGTGGGAGGGCCTCACCCCCTTTTTAATGGCCTGGCAGATCCCTATACCTCTGTTACTAGAGAACAGCTTTAAACTCTGGTCTGAGATTCAAGAGGTTTCATTGCTTCTGCTGTGTCCTCAGGCTGCCCAGCCACATCCTAGTCTATGCTGACCAATACTTCACAGATTATGTGTAGCTTTTCTTGCTGCTACCGGTGTCCCCAGCAAATCTCTTCTCAGGTCTGCTGAGCAGCAGGTGCCATTTAGAAAAAAAGCAGCAAGTATTTCCTCTATTTGTGCAACATGCCACTGCAGAAGAGGAGCTAGACCACCTAGCTTAAAGGAGATAGGTATGGGGGTTAAACTCTGCTTCTCCCTTCACTGTTTTGCCTTGAAGAGCTGGTCAGAAGTCTAGTTTGTTGTCAGGAGAAGCTGCATTTCAGAAAAATATAGAAGCTGCCTAAACATGTGCCCTATTTTATGAGAACACTTGTGTAGATATAGCAAATTCTAGCATGCACCATTGCTGTAGACAGCAGGAGCCTATATGAACTTTTGACTTAGACTAGCTTATCGCTGTTGTTAAGCCCAAGTGGAACTAAGATGTGGTAGCCTCCCAGCTGGAAGACCACCTGATGATCTCACTGTTGGCCATGTATTTGGTCATGAGTGGTCATGAGCATAGGGAACAAATGGATCTCACTGGAGGGTAGCTCTTCAAAGGTAGTAAACTTTGCAAAGGTGGGCTGATGTGTGACAAATCACTATGTGGGTGTTGTACCTAGAATTAAACTGTGGAGGCAGATAGTTTTCTTGCTAGCACCTGGCTAGCACAGGCTAGTCACAGGCTCTGGGCACAACCAGGTTTCCAGCAAGAGCTGTTGCAGCCAAAAGGGAACAGGAGAAAACCTAGTGCATGAGAAGCAGTGGCAGGACTCAGGACATGACTGTATTTGTCTTCAGTTGTACAAAGATCGTCAACACTTGGGCATACATAGAAGGAAGGATCCACCCCTGGCTCTCGGTGGAGAATAACAGGTAGAATAAAAGGACCTCACTGAGTGGAGCAATGCAGGTAAATTAGGAGGACAGACAGGTCCCAATGCAATCAGTCACTCAGTTTTGTGCCTCTGGTCACACTTCCTTCAGAGTGGTTGAGCCCTGGAGAGTGACATCTGTAACCAAAAGAACAAGGAGAACAAGGCCCTCTGGGGAGTTTTGAGCCACAAACAAGACAATCTCTGAATTCCTCACCACCACAGAGGCTTTAGCCCTCTAGGCAGCCACAGTCAGTGGAAAGATTGAATGAGGTGGCAAAAACTGTACAGCAGAGCAGAAATTAAGAGTACCCTGGTCAGAGCTGGGAAGGAGTTCAAGGCTTGAAAATTCCTTTTGCTGACTCACTCAGGGCGAGTCAAAGGCTTTTTCTGGCAAATGCTGTTCACACATCCAGATTCTCGGCCTTCATTTAGAGAAGGAGTTGTGTTCAGTTCTCACAAGGCTGAAGAAAGTCACTTCTTTAGTGGCAGTACCTGCAGCAAGGTGCCAGCCTCCCAGCACTGCACGGCATAGCTGTAGCACTGCTGTCCTTGGCTCAGCACCTCTGCTGGGTGCGAAAGGATCACCAGTTCCCCACTTTCTAAGGCTGCGGGTCAGAGCTGGCTGAGCAGCGGCAGACCTGGCAAGCATCATACCAGTTTCTTGGAGCAGCAGAGGAAAACTCCAGAAGCAACAGCAGCTCACAGCCTGGAATTGCTCACGGGAGCGTGGGATGGGAGGGAGCCACCTCACCAAAACCACATCTGCAGTGGTGGTGCTGATCTTGTCCCGGTATAGAGCTGATTAACATATATAGAGAGAGCAGTAAAAGTCTGTTTCTCTCCTGTGGCTATGAAGAGATCCATGGGGGGATGGGGGACTGGGCAAGGCATCTCAGATGTGAATACCTGTATTGCCTGTATGAGTCCTACCTGGACAGTCTAGAAAATCCAAAAAGCTAAGGAAGTGGTAAAGATGCAGAACTACTTTTCTCTCCCAAAGGACTTGAGAGGCTGGCTTCATCCCACAGGTAGGAGCATATCAAAGGCAGAAAGAAAGAAAGCAGCTTCTAGAGCAGCATTCTTGTGCCAGCCACAAGCTAATTAGAAATGCATTTGGCCAGAGAAGGGTCTACGTATAGTCTCTTAACAGCTATCCCAGTGCCTGTGTTTCCAGGCAGGTAGGAAGATAACTTCTGCAGTGACCCCCCTGTCATCAGTCCAATCTTTTGTAGGTTTTTAGGGCTTAGTTCTCTAGTTCATGGTGACCAGCAAATTCCCAGATGGTATATGCCAGTGGGTGAGCAGGAGTGTGGTTTAAGCGTGCTCCAGCTGCCAGCATAGTGCTACATCAAGCAAGAAGCTGTAAAGCTGCTGTTGGTACCAGGTACTGGTCCTCCTCCTCCTGCTTAAACTGACCCAGCTCTCTGAGCCATCAACGTGCGCTGAGGGTGCGCTCCAAGGAAGGTGTTCCTACAGCCTCTACTCATGCATGTGCTTTGCATTATCTGTACATTATTTGCTTTATAGCAATTATTCCACTCTTATCATTATGCCGGATAAATGAGAGTTCACCGTAATTAGAAGGTGTTAGCTAACCTACCTAAAAAGAATTGACCTTACGTAGACAGAGCTTTTGGGCCCAAACAATATGCTAAAACACGTTTAAACTATGCATTCCTGTCAGCATTTACAACCAAGAGCACAAATTGCTATTTGTTTCCGTAAGCTAGTAAGGATAGACTGAAAGATGACATGCTGCTGGGTTTTAGGCCAGAGAAACTCTGGACACTAAGTCGATCAATACAAGCCTGCTGAATTGTTCCTAGTGTTGGGACAATCCATCTTTGTCACAATAACTCAAATTGCTTCCTTATCTTCTCTGGTGGCTTTTAGATCTGCACGACAGTAAATGGGGATTCATTCTCCCTACCTGTGTTTAAGGCCTTAACCAAGATCATTAGGCACTATGTGAGCTAATAACTGATCAGGAAATCTTGGGGTACATGGATTGCCCACTGTAGGCTCTGTTCTCTCCCCAGGGACTACGGGGTACCCAGTTAAAGACTGAAGTTGAACTCCCAAATGCAGAACTATCCAGCAAGCCTCTCTGTGTTCTAGCCTAGGGGCTGCATCTTCATAAGTAACTCACTAATCGGGTTTCCTAAAGTGTTTTGACTCCAGTTCTGCTCTCCCTCCTGATACGTCAAATTCCAAAATAATTTGGGTCAATTTTAGGTTTGTTTCTCAATGCAGGAATGCTGTTAACAGCACTGACGGTATGAGATGCAAGTGAAGAGAGGTCGTGAAGACAGGAGACATCTTCTATTAGACCAATTTTTACATGGATGAGTTTGGATTTCAGTTTTCTAACCCGCATTTTTCATGTCTTAACTACCAACCATTGACATTTGCCTCCTCATGCTAGATCTTTTCTAACTATATTGCAAGGGCTAAATTAATATTACTGCAATATGTGAATTGCCATTTACATTTCCTTTTAAAGATCCCACTGTCTGGCTGGCAGCATTTTCAGGTACCTGAAAACCTTTTAAATCCGGTGTCTGGCTTCAGGTCTGTGCTTCCTTTTGCCCATCAGTAAAACACTGGTAGTAAAATGTGCAGTGTATTGCAGAGCACTATTAATTTTTAATAAACATGGCTGTGGTTTTGGCAAATCCTGGTGACAGTATGTAGCAAACTCCTGATGTTCAGTCTTTCAGGAAGGAAGGAAAAGGTACTTTTGAGAGGGAGAAACGTGCCACTTGCATTTCTGTGAGGGCCATGTGCGCATGCCGTACCTGTGGATTTTATGGTACCTTGCTCAAGTCAGGAATGAGTCCATCTTTTGCATATGGAATTGCTGCAACTGGCTGTAAATCTGGAGAGAAAAGGCTCAAGAATCAGCTCTTGCTTCTTGTTTATGGACGTTTGTTGCCCTTCCATGACTTATATATAGACAGCAATACTTGGGGAGAACGGAATATACCTCTTTTTAACTTATAAAGAGATACACTTTCAAGAGTGCAGTTTTAACCATTTTTTTCTGTTCTTGTTTTTATTTTCAGTCCTACCTCCTGTACTCGTTCCAAGACACAGTGAATTTAACCCTCACCTCAGCCTCCTTGCCAAGTTTCGAAACACTTCTCTGCACAGTGAGCCGCTGATGCCGCACAATGCCACCTATCCTGATTCTTTCCAGCATCCTCCATGCACCCCTTTCCCATCATCACCCAGCCACATGTTCTCCCAGTCACCTAACAGCATCAGCTACCCCAATTCACCAGGAAGTTCTTCTGGACCAGGAAGTCCCTATCAGCTCACGGGTAAGAATGAACTTTCAGATATCCTGACTGAGGCAGTCAAGGTTCTTTCCAGGGCTTGGGGCCAGGTGCCAATTTTGTGTGCTCCCCACAGGCTGTAGCTACAGATTGAGCTGTTGGACAGAATTGATTTGGAACGTGATTTCTTGCAACTGTCTCATAGTATTGTCTCCCAGTTCTTCTGATGGATGCTCAAGGGACTAAAAGTTGTAGTCATCCCACTCCTAGAAGCGCCTTGAAGTGCCACTCCTAAAGGAAACATGATTACTGGATGAAAATCCAAGGGGAAAGTTGAGGAGAGGAGCAGGTGTGCCAGGCCACCTTCTACCTGAAGCTGCCCATCCAAGGTTCTGATACAAGCCACAGAAAAGAGCACTTGCAACACCTAAGTTAGGCACCTCTAATAGCAATGGTCAGAGTAGGGACATTTAGAAACTCCATCAAGAGAGACAGGATAAAATGGAGAAACTGGTACACAGAAGTATTTTTTTAATGAATGGTAATCCTACTGATTATATAAACTTCAGGAAATTAAGGTGTTTAATAATCTGGCCTGGTTGAAGCCACCAGGCAAATTCATATGTCTTTGGAACATGTTTTATCAGATCCGCATCAGGGTTATGTCACTTCGATTGTTTGCATTGTGAACTCCTTACAAAGTACTGCCTTAATTACCTGACAATTTAACTAATGCTTTTGCTCTTAAATATACCAAAAAGATGTCAAGCAACACAGCTGAGAGCTAGCTTTAATATCAAAACATGGTTCAAGTTCACTTCTGCACTTTATTGTAACTCTTAAATAGTTTCAGTGATCTCAGCTTTTTCGCAAAGATGAATTCAGGCTGGAATTTTGTAGCTTTATGTTTTAATGTCTCGACTACGAAGCATTTAAATTCATGTCCTTAATGATATGTCTATTTTGATTTTAAGTGCAAGAAAGATGTTTATTTACACAAGGTATTTGTAGTATTTGAACCTCCTTTTAAGCTGGTCAGTTTCAACACAGTGTAATGTTTTTGTTCCCTCTCCATTCATTGAATGGCCCTTCATTCATTTCTTCTCTAGTTCTATACTTCAGATTAAATCGTATTTAGCAACATAGAAACATTTCAGCAAGTAGTAGGACTTGTTTGTCTTCCCCCATATTTTTCTTTCACCTCTGTGTAACCAAGCTAGATTCAGTGGAGCTGGTCCTGACAGGTAAATCAGGCCCATTCCAACTATGTAATGATTCTGACTCGTGCATTTAACCGAACTTGGGACCTCGCAAAGCTACTTAAAATTGGAAGTGGCTCAACCTGAGCTTCGGTACATCACAGCACATGGCATGCTGATAAACATAATTTGCCTGTGTAATAATCAGGGATGGAAGACTATCTAAAGCAAAGTGGAGTTACATCAAGAACCTTGAGTGGGATTGGTGTGACCAAATATAGATGTCAACAATGCAAATTTCTACATCTCATGCAATTGTGTATACTCTGTCTGTAATCAGTGGAGAAAAACAGACACTCCTAGAACAAGATTCATTGCATCTTAAGTTATATGTCTAAAGTAGCTGAGACGCACTGTGTCCACAGGTGCCTATTTTTCTTTAGTGAGTATAAGGAGAGTTTATGGTGACTAGCTTAGGTGTACACATCGAAAATACCTGGATAACCACATTATACTCCTTTCTGTGAGTTGTATTCTCTCCCACTCTTTCTCAGTTTTGTTTTACTGTTCTAGCTAATTGCATTTTCTGTGGGAGAGTTGTGTCATGTATATGTTAGAAATATCATACAGTGTATGAAATTCCTAAATCCTGAACAATGCTTAAGCAGAATAACATTTTTGTGCAGTACTTACTTGGAAGAATCAATGGTTGTCTTATGAGACAGTCCACATTTACCCACTGTGGATGAGGTTGCTCTGTTTTGAGGGCCAGCCAACAGACCCCAAACACAAGTGGGAATTTCAGCCTGGAACCAAGTTAAACCATGGTCTTCTTAAAAAGACCCTTAGTCCCGCAAGCTTGTATATGGCTGTCGTTTACGCGTAAGCCCACTGAGTTTCTGTTCAAATGAATAAAACTACATGCTTTTAGTGCTTATACAGTGAATGTTGACATTTTCCAATATGAAAATAAATCCCGTTTTGCTTTGGCTTTCTAAAGCCTCCTGTCTTTCTTGAGAATCTCCACTATTTTCTAGCTTACTGTGCCATAAATGAAACAAACAGGAGCTGGGCAGGTTGTGAATTGATACTTTTTCTCCTTATTTTTTCTTCACATCCATTGCCCTTTGATGGGAGACTGAACAAACCAGAAGAGGGTCAGCCTTCCCTTGTAGGACAGAGGTAAAAAGGACAAATCTGGAGGGAGTGTTGCCAAGTCTGACTTTACAGTCTAAAGGCTCCCCATAGGCTTTTTTTCAACAGCCTGTGAAGAAAAAGAACTTTCTCCCAGAGGATCAGTTAAAGTTAGCTTCTACTCTTAAATCATCCTCTTCAAGTTTTAAATTTGTGAGAGAAGTCTGGTGCTGAATGATCAAACTGTGCTACTTTCTTAGGGTTACAATGGGTGTTAACAGGGAGCCTGACTAGGCACTGGTCTGGGTCTGAGGCACTGTTGTGACTGTCCTTCCCTCTTTCAAGTGCAGCATGTCCAACATGACAGCCCTTCCTTACCATCCTCCCTGGCCATGTAATGGTCTTAATCTGGAGACTGAAGGAAGGGCAGGTTCAGATTCGTGCTTGCTTTCTAGCCCTCCCTAACTAAACAAAGCTGAAGGAGATTAAGTTTGCACCAGGAAAACCAGAAGAGTTTACCAATGTATTGACTTAGGTGTATTTTCTGCCTTTTCTTTCTTTCCTTTCTCATAGTGGAAACTCCACCCCCGCCTTACCATGCAAGAGAACCTCCAGGAACCCACAATGGGCGATCAATGGATGCAATAGCTGAAAGTCAATTAGTGCTGTCTTTGCCCAATGGAGGTAAATCTGCCGATGGAGAAGCTGAAAGTAAATAACTATTTGTACTATTCTTCAAAGAAAAACTGTTAAGCAAAAAAAAAAAATTATTTGAACATGGGGGTTCAGTGATCTTTAATGTTAGGTTTCAGACATTTTTGCAGTAAGGCTGTGTACTAGACGCATCCATTAGCTAGCAGAATAGGTTGATTTAAGAATTCAGTGAGTTACGTGCAAAGTTACAGAGTTTAGACCTTATTTGCATCCATGGACTATTACAGTTAGAAAGCTGTTACTGAAGGCAAACACTATTATCTATGTTGTAAAGACAAAGATATCAAATCAGGGATGGTAAGGCTATACAACACACAAGAGCACTACCAATATCAGAACTGATTTCTTTTACCACCATCTGTTCTGGGTTTCAAGTACTTTAAAGCCTTGTGTTTGGGTCCTTTCTTACTGCCACCTTTGTATTAATGCTACATTACTGGCTGGGCAGGAAAGAAAAGTTCATATTCTAGTGCAGTGCAAAGACATTTTTACAGAAGGCCAGACTCTTTTCTTCTCATATAAGAATGCTTCAGTGGGAGAGGGCCTGGGTGGTCAGGGTAGAAGGGTATGGATCCTCCTTAGTCCTCTCAAAGCCACTTCCTCACCGGCATGGTCTCTGCTACCTCCAGACTAATGCTGGCAGATGATGCCTCCACCATTCAAAGCCCATTGCTGCAGAGGTGAAATGGAGTTCCTCTACTGAGTTTTCCTTTGACTTCATGCTTAGCAAAGGAAAAAATCACTGTTGTTCTTTTAGTCCAGCATATTGTAGTCCTAAACATACGTTCTTTATGGCATGAGGACTGAACACTGTGCACACACATATACATTAAAAAAATAATGCCAGCCTTCTGAAACGGTGAGGAACATGTATCTATCACAGAACTGGAGCAGAAGGAAGATGAGGGTGATAGTGCTAATTGCAGATGGGTACACAAAATGGCCAGATAGTAAGTAGCTATCAGACACCAGTACTTTTAAATAAATTGCCAAAATAATTTGATCTCTTTAGCATAGTTTACCATCCCTGATCACTGCCCCCGTGAATATTCATTGGAAGTTCACAGAGGTGCTCTGGGGGCAGGGGGGCTCACATGCCTGTGGTGGGCAGGCAGGATAAGGTTTCCCTTTAATTCCTGTGGACGAATGAGGCTCAGAGATTCTGTTACATTTTTGAGGCTGTCTCTGAGTTAGAAAACCTGGGCAGGGGTAGATCCAAAAGAAATGACCCTGCTGACATTTCTGCTTGTGGTCTCACGTGGAAGTGGAAAGCCCCAAAGCATGCAAAAAACTGGGGGGAGTGATTGATTACTTCAGAGTTTGGTATTAGGCTGAAGGCTTGGCTCAGTTTTGACTTGCTTTGAGCTCATCTGTCATCCCTAGCTCCTGCTGGTGTGCAGAGCAGATGTATCCCTTACTATTTTCAGTGTAGAGATTGGGCCCCAGATCAGCAAGGAATGTCAGCATGTGCTTAATTTAATGCAGTGGAGTTATCACTTTTAAGAGCAAGTGGGACTCCTCATAGGCTTAGAGTTAAGCTGGTATACCAGCCCTTCGCATGTTTGGGTCTTCAGTCATAAAATTAAGAAGAAACAGAAGTTGCCTTTGAGATAAAGCGTGACATAAGTGACTGTTTAGATGAAGAGCTGGGGGGGGGGGGGGGGGGGGGGAGAGGGAGGGAGGGAGAAAAGAAAACAGAGAATGATTGTTTAAAAAATGTTAGTGAGACCTGAGCAGCTGATTAATTTTATTTCCTACAGACTTTCGGCCTGTTTGCTATGAGGAACCCCAACACTGGTGCTCAGTTGCCTACTATGAACTCAACAACCGGGTAGGGGAGACTTTCCAGGCTTCCTCTCGAAGTATCCTTATAGATGGATTTACAGATCCCTCAAATAACAAAAACAGGTTCTGCCTGGGACTGCTCTCAAATGTAAACCGCAACTCTACTATAGAAAACACCAGGAGACACATAGGAAAAGGTAAGACGAACCCTCTTCTCCTCAGGAGTATTCAGAGCTTGAAAGAACCATGCATTGCATTAACAAACCTCGCTGATTTGTCAGGTATGCTTGTCTTAAAACCAGAGCTCTGAGATTACTTCTGAAATAGAAGAAAAGCAGCCAATTCTTTTCTGACTGAATAACAATCACCAGAGTAGCTCCTTACAAAAGCTATTTACTTGGCCAGCGAAGAGAAAAATGTTGTTTATAGTTGTGTGTTCTAATTTAGCAGTATGTATTTTCATTTTATTTATTAGAGCTTCTGGCAACTGGGAATATTGCCATTGAAATGCCACTAAAAGGATAATTGCTGGTGCCTCAGGGCTGGTTCTCCTCCCACCAAATAACAAAGGGAGATGGATGAAACACTTAGTAGTTGAGTTACTTAGCTGAAGAACTCTACCAGAGCTGCCTTTGTAGCTTTCCCCCCCTTACCAGTCTGATTCCCTCCTGGTCAGCTTCTTGCCAGTAAAAGTAAATCTTGGATTCTCCCTCCAGCAGTACTCGCTTGTACACCCCACCTGGACATGGCTGCACACACTCCGTCCCAGCTCTCCGGGGCTGTGTAGGGCCTGATATTCTCCCAGAACTTACTGTTGTTTGTGGCGGTGAGTCAGGAGTCCTGTACCAGCCACTTCCCTGTGCAGGTGAAGCTTTGCCTGTTCTGGTATATCCAGTCTAGACTCATTATCTTGCCAACCCAGCCTCTCACCAGTAGCTGCCTGGGAATGGATTTCCCACAGGGCTAATTAACTCTAATTGTTTCACTCCTATTATCTTGTCAACCTCACCTCATTTCCCAGGCCTAGAGCAGTATTTTAATTGGCTCTTGATAGTCTAGTGTTGAAGGATGGAGTATGAGGAAGCTCTGAGACAAGTGTGACATAGTTTTTGCAAACAGTAAACCTGAAGGCTAGTGCAGGAGATGCTGTACTTAGCTCTTGCACTTTTCTCCAGAAGGGAAAGCACTTGTGTTGCAGATGCACTGTGTGAAGCCAGTGTGATACTACAAGTGTCTGTCAAAGTAGTTTGTTGTGAGGGGTGGAAATGAGTTGTACATCTAGTTCTAACCTACTCAGAAAGTAAAGCAAAGCTTCTTTATCAGCATAAGCTGTCAGAGGGCTGTAGATCAAAGCTGAGCCCAGCCCTAAAAGAAGAATGACAAAAGATTCCAGTCAAAGCTGTCATTTGAGGATGTTGCATCTTGTGACTTTCTGCCCAAAAAGAGGAAGAGGCAGAACAGAAAGAAAATGAAGTAAATGCTAATGGACCTCATCCTTTCAAACCTGAAGATCTGTCATTGATTAAAAGTCCTTTAAAGTCTTACACTAGAATCTGCCCAAGGGAAGGGAGCAGGTTGCCCAGAGAGGAGCTCAGTGTATCAGAGATCCTTAATTTTACTGGTGTTCCCTGTTCATGCAAATCTTAACAAAACATGTTCAAGTGGAGTAGAAGCGGCACCAGTACAGGCCTGCAGAAGAGCACAGAGCAGTTCCAAAAGCGTGTAGTTCAAAGGCATGCTGGACAGATGAAAGCTACTGAAATGGATACAATTGTCACATGTTAACAGGGGAGAAAAAAGAGTGAGTAAACAAGATTAACTCAGTAGGATAAGGATATGTGATTGAATTGTCATCTAGTGTATCAGCGTGAAACGGTTTCCTGGAAATACCACATCAAAGCTAAAAACAATCCAGAACACAATGCAACATCTACTAGCATTTGGACCTGTTTCAGCAGTCAAGACTTCAAGGGCAAAAAGGGGAATTCTGATCAGAGTGTCAAAAAGATGTTGATACTTGGAGGCTGCTGAGTTTCCAGTTTCTGCAGAGAGCAATGAAATCCCACTAAAACATATGGACCCTTGATTTGGTCTTCTACAAATATGTATTCATCTGCTCGGCTTGCTTGAGGGTGCTCGTCTCTGGTGGATGAATACCAGAAGAATGGAAATGCACACTGACATTTCATTACTGCTGTATTTATTGCTTTTAAAAAGTCCACAAGGAAAAAGCAAATTGTAGCCTCTGCTTTCAGAAGTGACTTTGGTGTTTTCATTATTATAGATAGTACACAGTTTGGGCAATGCCTTTGAAAGCATTCTTTTTGTTCAGAAGTTGGGTTACTCAATGTACTCTAAAAATCCAGCCTTTAAAATGTTTCACCTTAGCACCCAGAAGTGTGGTCACCCTAAATCACACCTGAAGATTTGAAACGTGGTGAACATTTATGTCCTTATGCTTCTCTCCCTACCCTGTGTTCTTACTCTATCTGTTTATTTGGGAAAGTTATATGGATTCCATCAAGGTCAGCTACGACCTTTGCATTTTCAGTCCTTCCCTTTTATCTGTCTTCCACAGAAGGGAAGGGAGACATGGGTCAAGTAATAGCTGTCACAATGTGCAACACCCTGTAAAGCTTGGTGCAGTTGGACTGGAGCTGACGACTGCTCTAATGGAGCTGTCATCTCACCCGTGTTCCCGGTGCAATGCTAGTGTGTGCTCTGAGCCGCACCCCTGCCACTCACACCTCATCTCATGGGTGCGTAGAAGTAAAAGTCAAGCGATGGCTTGAAGACAAACTTCAAGGTTCCTGTCTGAGTCACCCTGGAAGTCTATGGGAGAGCGTATTTTTCCCAGATTCCATTCCCACTCAACCTGCTTTTCCCTGAGCCTCTCCCACTTCTGTTTAGAGGCTGCTTTTGGCTTAAGGATATGCTGCTGCCCCTTGCTGTCATGACCACAGAATGATGAACAGACTGGGAATATGTAACCAGGCTTTTTTCTATGAAAGACAACGGGACTAAAACTAATTACAACTGAAATATTAAAGCACAGTTATCACTAGCT
This sequence comes from Falco punctatus, assembly GCF_963210335.1. NCBI lineage: Eukaryota > Metazoa > Chordata > Aves > Falconiformes > Falconidae > Falco > Falco punctatus. The sequence goes on along the minus strand of NC_137581.1, from coordinate 27,253,033 downwards.
TTGCAGGCAGTCCTCTGAGACTCTGTGAACATGTGCATTTGTATGTAAGGACTTGAATGCCATACCTGGGAACGGAGAGGAGGATTTTATTTTTATTTAGTGGTGGTTTTTATGAGAACAAAGGACTGAGTTCTTCCACCTCTCTCGGCCATGGGAGGGGTTCATCTCATCTAATCTAGCCATGGGAAGGGTGAATGTCTAGGCATCTTCACAGGATGACTTGGCCCCCTTCGAGGTGTGGTTTCATGCTCACATTTAAGCAGTCTGGGTCCCCATTGCCACGCTTGCACTGATGAAGATCTCACTGCAAATAAATCTTCTTTTGTTTTGTTTTGTTTGTTTTTAAGTTTATTAGCTTGTTCAGTTCCTCAATCTGGATGGCTGCCCAATCCCCAGCCACTGCTGCTGGCATGAAAGCAGGTGTGGGAAGAAGCAGCAGGAGCAGGGAATGAGAGTGCCTTTTCAGCACCTGCACAGACTTCTATCAGTTTAAGCTGGCTGTGAGCCTGCACTCTGTAGCGGATGGAGTGAATCATCTGGTCACAGTGCCTTTCATCATCTGTCAACTAGAGAAGACATCTACACAATTAGCTTAGACAAGATTCCTACCTTTAAGGTTGCTGAATTGGGCTAGGGTAAATTCTCCCATAAATTTAGGTATATTTTCATGCAAGCACACATCCTGGGGGGACCAGAGTCTTTGAATGGACAGAAGCTCATCCATCTTCATTTCCCCAAGGCACGGTAAAAATTTGGGAGTTAGCATTGGTAAGTCACTTGAGCACGGAAAAGTCCTGAAGGAATTCAGTCTTTTAGGTTCCAAGGTCACTTGGAACAGGATCTGATGAGTAAATCACATCACGTAAATGCAAATACATGATCCTGATGTGGTGGATAAAGCAAAATACAGAAAACCTATTTTAAGTATACACCATGCTGTGTTTGAACTGTATGAGTTAGGATCCTGTAGTAAAAAAATAGCGTGCAATGAAGTGGATCTTGGTCAGTGTGCATGTGCTCAAAAAAGAAAATATGTTTAGATGTGTAATACATAACAGATTTGTCAGTTCTCTGACAGTTTTGATCCATGTTTTGTATATGGTTGACAGATGTTTGATATTTATCTGTGCATAATTATTTAAGTGTGCCCTGGTGGCCAAGAAGGCCAATGGGATCCTGGGGTGCATTAGGGGGAGCATGGCCAGCAGGTGGAGGGAGATGATCCTGCACCTCTGCTCTGCCCTGGTGAGGCTGCACCTGGAGTGCTGTGTCCAGTGCTGGGCTCCCCAGTTCAAGAGAGAGAGGGAACTAACTGCTGGAGGGGGCCCAATGGAGAGCTACGAGTGACTAGGGGACTGGAGCATCTCCCTGATGAGGAAGGGCTGAGAGAGCGGGGCCTGTGTAGCCTGAGGAAGAGAAGACTGAGAGGGGACCTTATCAATGTCTACAAATATCTTTGGGCAAGTGTCAGGAGGATGGGCCAGGCTCTTTTCAGTAGGGCCAAGTGACAGGGCAAGGGGCAATGGGCACAAACTGCAACACAAGAAGTTCCATCTGAATATGAGAAAGAACTTCTTTACCTTGAGGGTGACAAAACACTGGAACAGGCTGCCCAGAGAGGCTCTGGAGTCTCCTCTGGAGCCATTCAAAACCCGCCTGGACATGACTCTGTGCAAGCTGCTCTAGGAGAAGCTGCTTTAGCAGGGGGTTGGACCAGATGATCTTCAGAGGTCCCTTCCAACCCTGACCGTTCTGTGATTCTGTGATATATGTGTCTTGTCATAAAGTACTATGCTGCTGGGTTAAAGAAGTATACCAGCCTTCACTGACAAAGAAAAACATCATGTGCCAAGACTTTTTTCTCCTAGACCAGTTAAGAAGATTATCTGTTGACGGTGGTGGGTCTGTTGCACAGATAGATGGATAGGCACACAGTTTACTGTCTTTTGAAAGGCAGCATATAAGCACTGAGTGCCTGGAATGATCATGGGCTTGTATGCCTGCACCAGTAAAATAGTTAAAGAATTACTGGTATAAAGTGTGTTGTGAACAATGGAGAACAATTGTTGTGAACAATACACGTTATTTTTCCTTTTTCAAGGTGTTCATCTTTACTATGTTGGTGGAGAAGTTTACGCCGAATGTGTCAGTGACAGCAGTATTTTTGTGCAAAGCCGCAACTGTAACTACCAGCATGGTTTCCACCCAGCCACTGTTTGCAAGATCCCCAGTGGCTGTAGCCTCAAGATCTTCAACAACCAGCTCTTTGCCCAGCTGCTTGCTCAGTCAGTCAATCACGGTTTTGAAGTGGTGTATGAGCTGACCAAGATGTGTACTATTCGAATGAGCTTTGTTAAAGTAAGTTTTCATTGTTTTCTCTTGCATTTCTGAAAAGGCAAATCACATCACTTGCTAGCTTTGGTGCAAAACTGGACCCCATCAAATCCTTCTCAAGTGGGGATTTAGACACCCAGTTTGCAAATAGCAATTCAGACTGCCTTTTTTCCAGTATTGCCTTAAACTTCTAGGTGCTTAAAATCAGTAGCTTTTGTGGTCAACCTGGAAGTGTCTTAGATTCCAAAAATTAGGCATTCCATAGGCTTTTTGTGGAAAATAAGCAGAGATTGTGTGGCTGTGTTCCCCTATTGATTGCATAAAAAGGTCAACTTGGAGGGGCTTAGCAACATGTAAATGTTGTAGCACATATCTTAGGCAGTCGTGATCTCTCCTATCGTTACTGGTTTGCAATAGAGCTTAGTAGAGCCATAGATCTGAAAATAATGTCCTTGTATCTCTATTCTAATTTACAGTATAGACTGGTGTGTATAGTCTCAGTCAAGGAACACTGAGTCCTCCCTCAGCCCCCACTGAACTTGCTGGGAATTGTTGTTGTTTGTCACCTGCCTGATCCCTGGCAAGACATTGTCTTAATTTCTAATGACATCCACTCTGGCCAGCCACACGATGAGAAGGGCTTCTTGGAAGCAGAATACAAAACCCAAAAGCGCATGTGACCTTCCCCCTCTTATCTGGAAGAGACAGGAGGCCACCAAAGCCATTACTGTTCCCATGTCTTCCATATCTGAACTTTGCAGTCTGACTGCTCTGTGTGCAGTGTATTGGTCTTTGTGGGAGTTTCTTAAATCTTCTGAACGGCCACCTCACCAGAATGAGATCTCTTGACTCCTTTTAGTACTTAGGATTTACTTAGGTGCCATCATAGCACCTAAACACCAGAGAATGGTGAGTATTTCAAGGCTGTTTACAGATGGGCTAGGACTTCCTATAGTGCTGCTGGGGAGAGCTGGCAGCAGCGTTCAGCCTGCAAACTAGAGAAGCTGCACCATTAAAAGCCAGTTGGTCCTGCTAGGCACCATAAGAAGTGGCTGAGTATGTCTCTTTGTCTTGCAGATTTGGTTCTATACAAATGACTGAATCAAGCTGATTGAATTCACGTCAAAGATACTGCAAAACTGCTTGAGGCTCGAGCCCAGTAACCCTATGTTCTGCAAAACAGATGTGTTGAGTCCCACATAGCTTTCTGGTCTGACTCTTCCCAGCCATCCTTGGGGACTTGTCTCCTTAACTCTCTGAGAACATTAAAAGTACCCTGCAACCTCTCCCAAGAGTCCAAGGCAAAATCTCCCTGCCCACGACCATGCTGTTGCTTTGGTCTGGGGGAGGGATTGACATCTTGTTCACACACAAGCATTAGGGGGAAAAAAGAAAGCAAGAAACCCAACAAACAGCTTTTTCTTTAATGGAAGACATGAATGGGCATGTTGTTTGTAAAGGCAGTGTAGCCAGTTATGCAAAATTTTCATTATCTCAGCAACTCAGGGGCAGCCTCTTTGATGTGTTATCTGCCTTCATGCCCAGCCTGGCAGCAGAAATGGTGGTGTTAATGCACTAAATAATGCTGCTGCCATATTATCACCTTGCTTTGTTGAAACAATAGCAGCCACTGTAGTGCCTCAGGTACCAGAAGACCAGCGCAAGGAGTTATTTTGAACCCTTTCCCATGACCTTTGGAAAACGGCTATGCAAATCTCATCTAGGTTCTTCCTTCCTTCCTGGCCTGTAAAAACTCTTTCCTGTAATCAGTCTTCTCAAATTATTTCTCCCCAAAGGTGTGAGCCCTGATGTGTTCGGTCTGGGGACAGGAATGCCCTGGGTATTGGGTGTGTGCTGCACAGAGGAGCATGTTGTCACAGCCACGCACCAAGAGTTCCCAGGTGCAGGACAGACAGTCTTGTGGCTTCTCCCCTGATTTGTGTCCAGATGCTGCTGGTCACCTACAGCCCCACAGGGCAGACAGAACCCAAGCGCTCAAGACTGCCTCCTACCCCACCAATGCTTGAGCTACCAGCTGGGAGAAAGGGATGGGGTGGGGACCAAGACATGACAAACTTGCCAGGGCTGTATCATCTTTTGGAGGCAGGACACGGTCCCACGGGTGATGAAGGTCCTGTCCCCTCTGATACCCTTCCTGTGCCCTCGGAGCAGCTGGGAGGAGCTCAGCCCTCAGGCAAATGTATCAGTTTTACTCACATAAAACTGTTTGTGAGACAGTTTTATGTGAGTAAAACAGTTTCCACCCACAGAGCACTGCTGCTGATAACCGGAGCAGGGTGGCTGTTGTCTCCTTCGGCAGCTGCGGCATCGCCCCTGCGGCGAGCTCCGGCCGGCAGCGTGAGGCGGCGGCAGCGTGGCGGCTGCCGGCAGAGGGAGATGGCAGCCCACCGCCGGCTGCCCGCCTCCTCCAAACCTCCGAACCCGCCAGGCTGCGCTTGCAAACCTGGAGTTTCTGGTCCTCCGGATTTTCCGTTCCGCCAGTCAGCAGAGGTGCACCAGCACCTGCCCTTCTGGCCGTGTACCTTCACTGCAGCTGAGTCCTTAAGACTCCACAAACTCAGAAGTTTGACAGTGCTGATTTGAAGGGTGGCATTTTGTGCAAGTATTTCCACAACATTGATCCGAGGTGACTGCGAACACGGGCCCTTTCTAGCCTGATAAGTGCTCTGCAGGTCAGAAGAATGCTGCCTGTTTGAGAGCACTCTTTGGGCTTCCGTGGGTCTCTTGTGCTTTCTTCCCCCTTTTCTTCATTAAGCAGAAATGGATTTTATCCAGACCATTTATTATGGCACCTAGTTTTGGTGTTAATCCTAGTTTTGCAGCTGATAGTCTGGAGGAGTGGGTTCTAGCAGCCTCGGTTGTCTGCGTTGGTCAGCACTCTACAGTTTAGGTACCTTTAGGCAGGCATCAGTCTTAATATGCCTCTGTGTCCTTTTTTCATGACAAGAATGTCAACCTGCCTGACTAGCATAACGATAGGTAAGGCTCAGCTTCTCTGAGCAGTGGCCCACAAGTGAAGAGCCTCATCCTGCAGCGGGATGGCGTTTTGCACGTTGCCCTGCAGAACTCCATGTTCCGTTCTGGCAGTGAGACAGCCGGTGAGCTGTGAGACTGCACTGTGACTTGGATGCCTGGCAATGCTGTGGAACCAGGCTGCCTGCTTAACGAGCAGATGCTGTGCCTGCTCGAGGCATGGGAACTGCTGGTTTGCTTTTCTCCCTGCCAGCACCACATCCCCATCTTCTGTCAGGTGCTCCATATCCCTTATCTCTCCAAAAGAGCTGAAGAAGTTACTGCAGGACTTCCCAAAGCAGACAGCCAGGAGCTCCCATGGGAAAAGAGGACATGTTCAAGGATAGAAAACCTACAGAAAATGTGTATACATAAGTTGGGTATGGCACATAGGAACCTTGCTGGGAGTTTGCAGGGGTTCAGATAAATACCTGTAACTGCTAGAGTCTCAGACTCGTAGGATGCATTGCTACCAATAAACGAAGCAGAGCCCAGGATCGTTCCCAGTTCCTGTTAAAGTGTTATGACAGGGGCTGGCCTGCTTTTTGTCTGTGCCAGACAGCAGTCTGGCAGAGTTTCCTGGGCACGTCTCTGGGGTGCGAACAGCAGGGACCATTCCTCACGGGCTGTTTGCAGGCAGCCAAGCTTGGAAACAGGCCTTTCCATGTCAGTTGGTCTCGGCACCTGGAAGTGTGACTGAGCACTTTTAATTTAATAGTACAGAGTCCCTGATAGCTATGGTAACAATGACTTTAAAAAGGAACAAAGCTTCTAGAGAAAACTTATCCTTAGGACAAAGCATTACATCTTGGGAACCTGTGTGATGGGTTACCTGTAGTTGTGTTAGACTGACAGCACTGCAGTTGTGATTTAATGTTGTTTTTTTAAATAAACACTCACTTTTTGGTCCTTTGATGCTTTTATAGGGCTGGGGAGCAGAGTATCATCGCCAAGATGTTACAAGCACACCCTGCTGGATTGAGATCCACCTGCATGGACCATTGCAATGGCTGGATAAGGTGCTGACACAGATGGGCTCACCTCATAACCCCATCTCCTCGGTCTCTTAAGAATCATCTCTAGAATTCCCTTAGGATGGATGCTATTGCAGGCAGTGGCTTATAGGATTTCCAGTGAACAGAAGCTTCTATATGTAGATGTATGTAGATGTAAATATATCTATACATAGTCTACTCGCCTTTTTTTTTTTTTTTCATGCTACATTTTGTGGTTTCTAGTTACTCTGATGCCAGTACAATAAGTTTAGAAATTCAGGTATAGCATATCTGTTCTCTAGTACAAAATAAGCCAAATTCCTGCAAAAGTGTCAAACATGTCCTGTGAGCATCTTCATTCCCCAGCCGAGCCAGTAAACGGTGTGAATTCTTAGCACTTTCATGCAGATTCAGAAACCTGGCTGTAGCTGTTCCTAGTAGGTGAAATTCACCCCTCTGCAGGCAACCAAAGTCAGATCTCTACACCATTTATATCCGTTTTACATCCTAATTTCAGGTCTAAAAGAGGACCTTAGGTGGTGCACAGGACTTATGCATAGAGATGACTTTTATCCAGTGAACTGAAGGACTAAACTGCAATTCCAGTCTGTCTCCCTACTGCAAAGCACGATGGGACAACGGGCCCTCTGAGGAGCTGAGGCACCCCTGTCTCCCTTAGGATTTAGTAGGAGGAGAGATCCCCTTGGGATACGTTCAGCACTGGAGCCTTATCAGAGCATTCTGGACACATCCAAATAGTCTGATACTGTTAACACAGTAGTGTACGGTACTGCTACACTGAGAAGCAACAAGCTCCTGAGAAAAAGGGAAAAAATAGAATTTGAAATATATACCTGTAAGTTTAAAAACTAATTAACTTCCAGTGCTTTTTTGCAAAATACATACATACTTGCATATGTATCCGGCATGTAAACTGAATCCTATCCAATATACAGTATTGATGTAGTTTGTTTTAAAGTTAGAACTGTCTGTAGTTAGACTACTGTGCTAATATCAAGGGTACGTCTAAAAGGGACTTGAACTGTGATCCAGAAAAGGGAAATGAAGTGTGCATTGAAGAACCAAATAGTGACTTCATCGTTTGTGTTGGGATGGTCTCTGTCCTGGGAGCAGGAAGCCCCATGCTCACAGGATGCCATGAGAAGGAGGTGGGAGTCAGCCACGTCCACCCGCTGTGCTGGGGCCGTGCTTAGGATCCCACTGCAAAGCTCAGGTTTGACAGAGGGGGCTTCCCTGCCAGTCACTTTGGACATCCCCATGCACGGTTTCTCACCTTAGACACAGGCTTCATCATTTGCAGTGGTTTTGCCTCGCCTGTAGAGGATGGCAAGGCAATGTAAGCCACAAACAATCAAAGAGTGAATCTGTGTGCAGAACATATTTTACAAGCTCCTTGTCTGTGGTCCTTCTGTAAGCAGGGAAACCTATTGTCCACACTCTCATCCACAGAGCCAGCCTTACAAAATGCTGTTCACTTGGAAACCTTTCCTGAGGAGGCAGGTGAAACTCTTATCAGGCTTCGATGATCCCCATTACCTTGCGGAAAGGGTAGAGGACTATTTCTTTCCAGGCATAACAGTCCACCGAAAATTGTTTTGCTTTAAGGGTCAGAGAGAGTTGTAACTTCTCCAATCTCATTCCTCCTTAGAACACACCAGAAATACCCTGACAGGAAAAAAAACCCAAACCAATTTTACAGAATGTCTCTTTTCTTCTCACACAGTATCTGGTGCTACACATTTTACTGCATAATTAGAAGAGGATGCCTGAGATCTTGAGCTACATCACATATGCAAAGGAAATTACATTCACTTCAAGACTTTCGTGTGTTTTAGATGCTAGGTAATACCTGTTACAGGGTGGTAATTATGAACAGAGCAGAAGAATCAGTAAACTAGCAGGGTTACTTCATTTATGCGTCTTCAGCTGCCTGCAGAATTTGTAGGGCACAGAAGGATAAACTATCCAGTTTGAGCAGTAATAGCAAGTTGTATAGGAAATCTGAAAATGTGAAGAACCCTATTCTGTCACCATTTGACGTCAGCAGTGTCCCTGTAGGACAGGAAAAGCTTTACAGTCTCCTGCAGCAATGAAATCCAATGATGATGTTATACAGAAATTCCAGGCGTGCCATTTACTGTTCAGCAGACTTGAGAGAGATCAGTTTGGAAAAAGATGTTTTCCTCAGCTCCCTCTGTCATCAGTGTCACTGTGCTGAGCATATACTTCATGATTATTGCATCCTTTCTTCAGTAATTTCTCTGTGCTTTTTCATGACACTCATCCCTTTGCTTTCTCAGCAGCTAAGGACGGAGAAAATCACTTCTCCTGTCCAGGGTCTAGCTCTGTACTTTATCCTATGTCTTTTAGGCTGAAACCTCTTTCCTCCTAATATATAGAGAAGCATAGGGATTACTTTTAGACATTCCCAGCACTGTCATCTTCCTCACAGAGAGCAAAGCGGAGGTGTTCTGAGGTGCATCTGCTCTTGGGCAGCTCCAGAACCCAGTTTCCCACCAATGCTGTAGAGGAAAATTGGATGGCCAGTGAAGAGAAGCAGGCTCTTCTGGGGCATCGTTCGTTTCATCATAAGGCAGGTATTTCAAGTGAAATATGCTGCGCTGTGAGCATGCTTATGTCTTCCCATTGAGTATAAGGGGAACTCAGGGTCACCAGCTCAAATGTGGACTGCTGCATCAGACATATCCAAAATTAGATGAGATGGGCCCCAGGGAAGATGTGGTGGTTTTCTCAGCCTAGTAATGATGCTTGGTCAGTGAGTGTCTGTGTTGTTTAAATGGAATTTGGTAAAAAAGAGCAGTTTTTCCTTTCCTGTATGTCTACTTTTACAGTAATTCTCATACAAATAGGATTTAGCTTCAGTGCAGTCCACGCATCTCATTAAAGGTAGTCACCTTAATATTCCCATACTAGTAAGTGAAGAGGCATTTCTGGAGCATCGTTCTTCTGACCTGTTTAAAATGTCTGTATTAGGATGAGATGAATTTCAGCAAATTTAAGTATTTGCTGGAATTTGGATCAAAGCGCCTGATTCTGGGCAATCAAAGCCAAGCGCCAGCTCAGAGTTAGCCTTTGGGAAGGTCGGTATCACAGTGTGAACTTACTTCCAATTTTGGTGACCTCCAGGGACTTAGTGCACTGTATGAAGTGCTGTGCAAGCACACAGCAGCTGAAGCTCCTGCCCAAGAGAAGGGAGAGCTCACATCCCAAGGGAGAAGTGGTAACAACGAACGAGGCAAACAAGTAAATTGGAAGATGACCCCTGCCCAGATGCAGTGATAAAAAGTAAGGCTAACAAACCATTTATTTCCCTTTCTTTTTGAACAAAGTCTCTCTTGCAGGCTTCTCTAGTACATGTGGATTAAATTTGGCTAAAAATCCAGGTTTCTTGTAAATTACAGCAATGTAACTTTGTATCTTACTCTACTATCTCTCCCTTTCGGGAGGAGCTGTTTTCTGCTGAAAGGTCTTCATGAGCCTATCAACCTGTAGTCAATTTAAAGCCTTTAAATGTACTCATTAATACTCAAGCATTGAGATAGTCTTCCTGAGACATTTAAAATTACTTAGAGGGAGACTACCTTGTTGAAGGCAGATTTTTTTCAATTATTTTTGAGCCATGAACAGTTCAAACCCTCTTGAAAGTTTCTGCAGAGACGTACCATGCATCAGTAGGCAGCAGTGGGAGTTTGGTCAGGCAGGGGCATAAAGCACATTCATCATGGTACGTAAGACCCTTGTTTTCCTACTAAGTGATCAAGAGGACTGCTTAATTGCTGCCAGTTCTTCAGCAGTGCCAGTATTAATGTGCCATTTGCATCCAGAGGTGATGGAGGCAAATCTAGCACCCTGACTGCACAGAGCCGTTCAGTGGCACTGCTGCTCTGATGGCTTGGTCCCCTGACCTCGCACTGTAACAGCGGATCAGGTGCAGTATAGAAGTGGCTGTAGCATTCAGAAGCACAGCGCGGGCTGTGCCTCCCCATCAGAGGCTACACCACAAGCGTCTTTACTCCTCGTGAGAATTTCATGGTGTGCTGTGGTCAGGCTGAAGGATAACGTATCAGCAACACAAAGGGGGAACTGTGGGCCCAGGTAACAGCTGGAGTCGAGGAAATTCTTTCTGTGTCTCCAGCAGGTACCATGTCAAGACTTTCACCACCCTGAGCAGCCTTCTGTGACTGGTCCCTGCCTTGAGCAGGGCATCAGAATTGATGCCCTATGGACATCCCTTCCAATATACATTATTTTGTGGGTCTGTGCTGGGATTCAGACAACTGGTCGCCACAGGCAGGAGCTCTCTGTTAATAGAGACAGTTACAGGCTGAAGCACATTTATCCTCATCTATTTCTGCATGCATTCAATGCAGGACAGAGTTACAAGGTATTAACGTTCCCTCCAGCATAAAATCAACACTGCAAACATTTCTCACTGTAAACATCATCTCCACAACACAACTTTTAAAACGGAAAAAATCAGGCATTTGTGACTGTGACTACCTGATCTGCTTTTCTTGGCTTAAAATACTCAGCTGTAAGCTTTATGAATCAGAAAGTCTCACCAGTGACTGAGAGTTACACAAACAGCTGTATTTACAGAGGCAGCTCAGGCAGGGACTGACTGCTTCTTGGCTGGCTGGAAACGATTTATAAAGAAGCTTGATCAAATTTAGTAACTTTGGAGAGATCTCAAGTATAAGGCCAATTTTATTGGCTCATTAGAGACATCTCTGGTGCAGCTATAGCTTTCAGGAATACCTGAGCACTACATAGTGCTCAGCACAGGAAAGAAACATGACATCCTCTGTACTACTCACCTCTCCCCCAGCTCTTCATAACCTAACTTAGTAAAACCAAAACCAAACACAATAAAGAAAGATTATAATGAGTCTAGGGTAGAGTAATTAAATAGCATTTTTCAAAGTTGAGAAGTACTGCCCAGAATTTATATTTATATCATCAGGAATGTGTTGAATGTAACATGTCCCATGTGCTCTCCAAGCAGAGGTGAGAGCTGCTTGCTCTGGAGAAGCCAGCGAGCTGGTTGTTACTTGAACATCTGAACCCAAGCCCTACTGGGTGAGTGCAAACCCCACTGAAGTTGAGAAGATTTTTATAGAGGACTTACAGTTCATGGTTGGTTTTAGTAGCCAGAGATGCTGAGAGGACGAAATAACTGGGGAGAAGGGAGCGTATGACCAGATGTGCTCAGTGGTCATCACTGGAGGTATCAAGGCGGTACATGCTTGGGCAGCCGTTGTGTTCACTAGAGTTTTTTACATTTATATCTAAACTAATCAAGACCCGTTTTAGGAGCTGCTTGGAGTACCACAGTCCTCAGTCTGGTGCTTCCCACACACAGCCTGGCTGAGTGTGCCAGCCTCCTGATTAAGCCATTAGATATGTTGGGGCAAACTGGTGGCCCACATGGTGCAGGGATTAGGCTCTGGTTGCAGTTGGGATCGCCTTGTGCCTCGCAGCAGGACTAAGAAGGAGTTCAGCTTTGGGGCAACTGTTCAAGGACACTGAGCACATCCAGTGTGTGCTCCTCAGAGAGAACTGCACTCTGAACAGAAACTGCACGACTGAAAGACATGGATTATACAGAGCGTCTACCTGGGAACTGCAATAAAGCAACCCACTTCATGCATAGGTGGGAAATTGCAGTGCCTAAAGGAAGATGGAATCAGCAGGAGCCTTCACAGGGACCCCCTGTGTTATAAATCACATTTATAACAGGAACTAAGAATGGACAAGTGTGCTTCCCTGAGAGTGACTATGGTCAGGTCACTGTCAAGAAAGAGCCTGGCAGAGCTGGTCCCATCTTGCAGTGGGGAGAGAGATTATATGAGACTTTAGATCTGTGAATAAAAAGCTTCTCAACCTGGAGGATTCATTGTAGTCACTGAAACAGGACTTCTTCCTAATGGCAGCTCTGGGACTACCTTTCTGCAAGGTACCGAAAGCCTGAGTGGGCATTTGGTCTTTGTTCAGTAGAGAGGAACTGCTTTGTGTCTCCAGTGCAGACAGACACTTCTGCATGTTGTGCACCAGCACAAAACACAGCCTTTGGTTTGTACCGATCATCTATTTATAGGGAGCTCCAGAATGATCGGGAGCAGCCAGAATCCTGTCACCTCTTCACCCCTGGGCTTTCCAAACAGCTTGCCCAGGCGTGCCTTACATTATATTGCCATACTGATGCCACACTTCCCTGC